>NW_027361766.1:3105000-3834166 GCF_039654945.1 Dendrobates tinctorius | reverse complement strand
CACTGACATCTTTGTGTTTGGACACCTTTTTATTTCTATTTATCTAAATCAAAATGTCCACTATTGTACTCAGTTTTACAGGATAGGTATAAAAATTTACTTTCTGTGCGGGGGGGAGACGTCATTTTTCTGTTCGCCTCGGGTAGCAGAGAGAGGCTAGGTTTACCCCTGCTTGGCAGAATGGCTGTATAACACGTTATGATAGTTTAAGCACAATCTCCTCACACCTAGCCTGTGAAAGGTCTCTTATCCATCCAAGCTGTTCTCCTGCATTGAACATTGATGTTGGGCAAAGACCTGAAACATGTGCTGCAAATGGAAGTTCTGGAGGGCTGTATAGTATATCCAAGTAATTTGGCAATGCTCTTTAAAAGTGACCTGTTGTGTCCAGAAACACTATTTACTTGCTGATATAGGATTAATCTGCAGGTAAATAGCATTAATATCATGACTGCCTTTCCTTACTGGAGCAGGGGTTGGAGGGAGAATATTAATTTATATCCTCCCTGAAGCCATTTGCTTCAAGTCATAGGGGTGGTTCGAGAAGCACTTACAGTTACTATCGCAAGGGTGTCACGTCCCCCTGGAAGACCTGGAGTTAGAAGGTTACATTGGGTAATGAATTGCAGTCCTCTTTAGAGATGGTGTGATTCATGCCCTATTTTAAATGGATTTCTTTTCCTTCAGTGCTGAGAGAGTTAAGGACTCTTTCCATGCTGGCTGAGACCATGCAGACTGATTGATCTCAACTGCAAATGTTTATCATTTACTTCCTCTATATATACTGGCTCTGGGTGTCTAGTCTCTGCCGGTGAAAGATTCGTCTTCCTGTGCTAAGGGGGCCATTACACACAACGATATTGTGAACGATATCATTGCAACGTCACCAGTTACCAGTTTGGTGACGTTGCAGTGATGTCGAAACGACATCACTGCGTGTGACATGTAGCAACGATCAGTTGGCTGATCATTAATCGTTGCTTAATGCTCTGGACCATAATTCCGTCATTGGTCTCCTGCTGGGCAGCACACATAGCTGCCTGTGACAGCGAGAGACCAACGATCAACGACGCTGGGAGCTGGTATCCAGGGTAAACATCGGGTAACTAAGAGCCGCGCGGCTCTTAGATACCCGCTGTTTACCCTGGATACCAGCGTGCACAGCGGGTATCTAAGAGCCGCGCGGCTCTTAGTTACCCGCTGTGCACGCTGGTATCCAGGGTAAACAGCGGGTATCTAAGAGCCGCGCAGCTCTGTTACCCGCTGTTTTCCCTGGATACCAGCTTGTTCGTTGGTGGGTCTGTCTATGTGACAGCTCACCAGCGATCAGCTAACTATGTCCCAGTGATCCCATCCACGTCGGATCGTTGGTGGGATGGCTGGGACATTGAAGCGTGTAACGGGACCCTAAATGCTAAAGTTGATTAGTTGGAGTGGAGTTGTAATAGTAGTGATCTGTTGTTTGCAGTTGTATATGAGAGTTTATCTCCTGGTCCCTACTCCTATCTAGTTTATTCCTCCCTGTCCCTATCCTCCTTCCTATTGTTGGTGAGTGCTTTTGTATAATAGTGGTTTTATGTTATCCCTGTTTTGTCTTTGTGTCTTGTTTGTCTTACATTTCTGGCCCATGCCTCATGGTAAGTTTGGAGAACCAGGCCCCTCTACGTTCTAGAGTACCCCCGGAACAGGGATAGTTAGATTCTCAGTTCCATGGACAGTTTGAGGCCCCTCTCCCTTTCCAAAGACTGTCACAGTGTGACAGTTGCTGCTCACTATACAGTCAAAATGCTGTAATCGGTCCCCAACACTTTGACTGGCAGCCTGCTCCACAATTTTTTGTGCATCATACCCGGTACGTCACAGCTTGCATCTGCCTCTTACAGAAACAAGTTAAGCTTAAATCCCCCCACTGTTGTTAACTTCATATGTGGAGGTAAGGGGGCTGCGCCATTCCACGACTTTATCGCTGCAACACAATCTCAAATTGGTAATCGAATTTCCTGGCAACCGGGGACCTGCTGAAGACTCTTGTTCCTGCCATGCTTGTGTTCTGATGAAGACCAGCCACTGGCTCATAAGAGACTGAGATTTTTATTATATGCTGCAATATTGTGGTACTGTTATATAGTACAAGTGACTAGATGTTCACAAGTTTTATTACTTGTCTAGGGGAACTAAAACATAGAGTTAAAAAAATGTTTTTAATAATCTAAAAGTAGATAAAAATATAAATTCCCCTTTTTAATAAAGAAATAAAAAACAATAAAAATAACATATTTGATATCGCTCCATCCATCAAAGTCTGATCTATCAAAATATAAAATTAATTAGCCCAATCAATCAATAAATGCCATAAAAAGGAAAAAATCTAAATGCTAAATGCCAGAATTGTGTTTTGTCTCCACAACGCCACTAAAGCATACAAATACAGGTAATCAAAACATCAGCTCGCCACACAAAAGACAGGCCCACATCCAGCTCTATCTACATAATAATGAAAAGTTAGAGGTCTCTGAAAATGGTGACAAAACCATTTTTTTTTTTTACTATTTTCTGAATTGTTTTCAACACTTGAATGATAAAAACAAACATTAAAAAAGTTTGGTACCTCTGTAATTGTACTATTTTGACTGCACATTGAACACTGTAAAAACAAAACCCCCAAACAGTTGCAGAGTTGCATTTATTATTATTTCAACGCATTTGGAATTTTTTCCTATTTTCTAGTACATTGAATGGTAAAATTAATGCTCTGATTCAAAACTCAGTAACTCATAATGATGGAAAAATAAAAAAATTACTACTCTTGGAAGAAGGAGAGAAAATAAAGTGCAAAAACTAAAACTCGCGGACATCCTACCATACCATCGATACATCACCCTCATTATTTTACAGCAGCTTTGCTATAATTTTGCTTTCTTCTTGTCTTTATTCTACTCAGTTACCTATAGAAATTTCTCTTTCTCTTCATACTTTTGAAACCACAGTACTTTTCAGCATAGTTATATGTGATACCAAGCAAACCAAAGGGATTCTAGTGCTAGTAAAATACAGAAAAGACTTGATTGTCTAATTTTCATTAGATGAGATTCTCTATTTTTCTCCACATATTAAAAGTAATAGTCACGGCTTTTGTTTGTTGACCTAAGCAATCATCCAGGACAAGAACACTCTTAAACCACCAGGCTGGTGGGCAGTGAAAAACCCCAGCAGCTATGACCTGATCAGAGCATAGCCACTTCTTGTGTTCTATGCAGAAAGATCTTAGAAACATTGCAAGACTTCAAGCTTGGATACAAAGAGAGAAAATAAAGAAATGATTGAGAAAATAAAGGACATTTCCTGTAAAACTAAAGTCTATGGATAAGGAATGGTCTAACACAATCCAAACATTATGCACATTATTCAGAACATCCTCCAATATTTTTTTACAGATAGGTGATAGGCTACATCTTTGGTTGGAAGATAATAACTGAGTAGTATATATAAAAGTATATATAAGAGAACTGAGCCGTACACCCTCTTTGAGTCTTGAGGTCTTTGAGACCTTTAATAAAACCAGTCACCAGAACAAAAGTGTCCAGTTTTTACTCTAATTTTTATTCTTGCTGCTCTTCTGAGTAATCCATTTTTTTGTTTTACTTTTTTTTTCTATATTCGTCATACAGTTCGTTCCATAGATATGTTAAATTTAATTTTTTTGTTCTCAGAAATATTCAACACCTTCTCGACAAGCATCTTTAGTACTTAGGAAGCTTTTGCACTGAAATTAATTTTACAGGTTCCACTGAGATATCTGGTTCTTTAGTACTTAGTAGAGTCCCTTTGGCTGTTATGACCAGCGACAAACATGATGCATAGCCAGACACCAGATTATGGTAGCATTTCTGATGAATCTGAGCTTATTCCTCATGGGCAATGTCATCCAGTTCATAAATATTTTGGGTTGTCCTACAAGAGCGGTCTAAAATGTTAAGAGAGGAATGCTATGCACAAACAGGGAAAAAAAATACAAAAAATATAGCTATACTATCTGGTATTGGAAGAAAGAGGAAGCTAGCACCAGATTCCTGAGGAAGCAGGTAGTCAAAAACACTTGAAAGACTGCAAAATACCTGCAGCAAGTTTTGGTGGCAGCAGGCACTAAGGTGCATGCTAAACGCTGTGGGTCTATGCTTGGACTCCAAAGCAACTCTACTGGCAAAAAAACACAAGCAAAGTTAGTTCTAATAAGGTCAAAACCATATAAATAAGTCACAGAAATTTTGTATTCTGCTCTATGAAGCAATGAAACAAAACTGGAACTTTTTGGGCCTATGGCTCAAAAGTAAAACTAGTGGAGGAAAAATAAAGCATATGCTGAAAAGAACCCCCTGCCTACAGTGAAGTATGGCGATGGCTCGGTGATGCTCTGGGGTGGCTTTCCTTTCTCTAGCACTGGAAACCTGTAGTGCGTGTCAAGTAATCAATCCTAGGAGAAAATGTTGTACCTTTTGTGAGAAAGCTAAATGTTGGGTATCATTGGACATTTTAAAAGGACAATGATCCTAAGCAGATGTCAAAGTCCATCAATGCTTGGTTTCAGAAGTCCTGGAAGATTTTGGAGTGCCTGTCAGTTGCCTGAATTAAACCTCCTTGAAAAAGTGAGATGGGATTTGAAGAAGTTGGTTGCTGCTCACAAACCCATGTATATTTGTGACTTGGAAGCTATTACCCATGAGGAATGGACTAAGATTCCCTTAGAATGCTGCCTGAAGCTGGTGTTTAGAGATGCATCACATTTGCAACAGGTCATAAAAGCTAAGGGGTGCTCTACTAAGTATGAAAGATGCAAGTGGTGGAATAATTTTGACACTGTAGCAGTCAGTAAAAGTTTCATTTCATGGTGATTTTGGGAAACCACATGTTGTATTAGTTGTAATGAGCTATTTATGTTCTTTTTCATTCTTATATTTGTATCAGGAGAAAGTTTGTAAATTTTGCTAATTAACCTAATTTGCAATGGGGGTGCAATCATTTTGAATTCAACTGTTCATAGATAAGGAAAGAGTAGTATATATAAGTGTACTGAGTTGCACATAGATAAGAACATTTTTGTATATAGAGGAGAAATGAGTAGTACTATGTTTTTATATATAAAACTGACCCTGTCGAATTTCACTTCACTATTGTACAGAATGCTTTTGCTGGGGGCACTGTCTATTTTCTGAAAGGTCTCATTCACCTGTGCTTATTTCATGCCTGCATTACTTGCTATATTTCAAAGGTCTCAAATACACTAAAAGTTAATGGAGTGATAAGTTCAATGCTCAGACCAGCAGAAGGCAGACATCAGTAGATAGGTTTAATTGGCGGTCTTATTATTGATGCATCACGACACATACATAGATATGCTACTGGGTGATGTGCAAAGGTCACCAACAATGAAGGTGGCTTATACCCACGTGAATATTGTCATCAACAAAGTCTTTCAAGTCTAACAGTTTTCCCTGTTGGTTGGATGTTCTACAGTCATAAAGGTGATATAGTGGTACAATGTTAGCAAAGGTAAAATGAAAAAGATTTTACATCATCATCTATTGATGTAAGCAGCCGGAATAGCAAGTTACAAGTTTCCAAAAGGCCACTTCTTTGTGAAGAGCCTTTATCTGAACTATGTTTCTTAACACAGATTTTTGTTCCATCATATACTATACATATTGTCCATTTTCTTTGATAAGACCACCCCTCTAATGCCGGTTTCACATTTGCGCCCGTGTGCGCCGAATGCAGCATGTTGCATTTCGGCGTGCACGGCGCACCTTCAAAAGTGCGCAGCGCACGGCAAACTCCTGCTAGCGCACGGCCAGGGCACGATCTGCGCACCCTATGCTAAAGATAGGGTGCGCAGATCGCAAGCCTCCATGTGCGCTAGTAGGCGGCGATGACCGGATGGGGCGGGCAGGGAGCCGGGAGGGGGCAGGGCTTAGTGACGGCCGTGCGCAGGCCGTCGCTGCGCTATAAAGCGCAAATGTGAAACCGGCCTAAAACACCATTCTCAGGACACCTCTGCATTTGTCCTTGTGTTTTGTGTCTCTGTCCATGTGTTGGCTGTAAGTGAATTGGGAAACATTAAACATGTTACATACTGCATTTTCCTTCCAGTGGTGGTTTTTCCTTTATTGTCTTGCTATTTTGGGTAGTGCCCGTAGAATTGCACAATGCCGTGCGTTGTTTTGTTTTTTGTATTTTTTGTATCTAGTTAGTGTTGTCTTTCCCCCATAGACCTACATTTTTATTTTGGCCTGTGTAATAAACAAAATACAGTGGGGAAAAAGTATTTAGTTAGTCACCAATTGTGCAAGTTTTCCCACTTTAAAAGAAGAGAGAAACCTGAAATTGACACCTAGGTAGACCACAAGTATGAGAGTCAGAATGAGAAAACAAATCCAGAAAATCACCTTGTCTGATTTGGCAAAATTTATTTTGCAAATTATGGTGGAAAATAAGTATTTGGTCATTAACAAAAGTTCATCTCAATATGTTGTTATATGTCCTTTGTTGGCAATGGCAGAGGTCAAACATTTTCTGTAAGTTTCCACAAGGTTGACACACACTGTTGTTGGTATGTTGGCCCATTCCTCCATGCAGATCTCCTCTAGAGCAGTGATGTTTTGGGCCTGTCACTGGGCAACACAGACTTTCAAATCCTTCCAAAGGTTTTCTATGGGGTTGAGATCTGAATATGGGTAGGCGCAGGGCCGGATTTAAGAGGTGGGTGGCCCGGGGCCCATTTTGGAGGGAGGCGCATTTTTCAAGGTGTTGCAATATGTAATGCAAAAACACAAAAGGAAACGAACACAAGTTTATTTACAAAAATCATTTACGCAGAGTAATTCAGGTAAAATCATTCATTTTTTACAATACAGACACTTTCCTTGATTTTCGTGCTGCAAAATCACTAAAGTCCAATTCATGCAGTATATCTGACTCGATGCTCATGATAGCCAAATTTACAAGTCGTTCCTCCTTCATGGATGTCCTTAATCGGTTTTCAACTAATTTGAGTTTTGAGAAGGAACGCTCACCACTGCAGTTTGTTCCCATCAAAATTAGATATATCCTTAGAGCTATCTCAATATTTGGGAAAGTGTCCTGCACACCCTTTTCCATGATAAGCTTGTACATGAAAAGTTCAGTGCTGATATCTTTTGTCTCCTCATCTGTGAATAAATTGGCAGATGTTACAAACTGACATACAGTACAGACCAAAAGTTTGGACAGACCTTCTCATTCAAAGAGTTTTCTTTATTTTCATGACTATGAAAATTGTAGATTCACTCTGAAGGCATCAAAACTATGAATTAACACATGTGGAATTATATAATTAACAAAAAAGTGTGAAACAACTGAAAATATGTCTTATATTCTAGGTTCTTCAAAGTAGTCACCTTTTGCTTTGATTACTGCTTTGCACACTCTTGGCATTCTCTTGATGAGCTTCAAGATGTAGTCACCGGAAATGGTTTTCACTTCACAGGTGTGCCCTGACAGGTTTAATAAGTGGGATTTCTTGCCTTATAAATGGGGTTGGGACCATCAGTTGTGCTGTGCAGAAGTCTGGTGGATACACAGCTGATAGTCATACTGAATAGACTGTTAGCTGCTTTTTTCTTGCCATAATACAAATTCTAAGTAAAAAAAAACGAGTGGCCATCATTACTTTAAGAAATGAAGGTCAGTCAGTCCGAAAAATTGGGAAAACTGAAAGTGTCCCCAAGTGCAGTGGCAAAAACCATCAAGCGCTACAAAGAAACTGGCTCACATGAGGACCGCCCCAGGAAAGGAAGACCAAGAGTCACCTCTGCTGCAGAAGATAAGCTCATCTGAGTCACCAGCCTCAGAAATCGTAGGTTAACAGCAGCTCAGATTAGAGACCAGGTCAATGCCACACAGAGTTCTAGCAGCAGACACATCTCTACAACAACTGTTAAGAGGAGACTTTGTGCAGCAGGCCTTCATGGTAAAATAGCTGCTAGGAAACCACTGCTAAGGACAGGCAACAAGCAGAAGAGACTTGTTTGGGCTAAAGAACACAAGGAATGGACCTTAGACCAGTGGAAATCTGTACTTTGGTCTGATGAGTCCAAATTTGAGATCTTTGGTTCCAACCACCGTGTCTTTGTGCGACGCAGAAAAGGTGAACGAATGGACTCTACATGCCTGGTTCCCACTGTGAAGCATGGAAGAGGAGGTGTGATGGTGTGGGGGTGCTTTGCTGGTGACTCTGTTGGGGATTTATTCAAAATTGAAGGCATACTGAACCAGCATGGCTACCACAGCATCTTGCAGCGGCATGCTATTCCATCCGGTTTGTGTTTAGTTGGACCATCATTTATTTGTCAACAGGACGATGACCCCAAACACACCTCCAGGCTGTGTAAGGGCTATTTGACCAAGAAGTAGAGTGATGGGGTGCTACGCCAGATGACCTGGCCTCCACAGCCACCAGATCTGAACCCAATCAAGATGGTTTGGAGTAAGCTGGACCGCAGAGTAAAGGCAAAAGGGCCAACAAGTGCTAAGCATCTCTGGGAACTCCTTCAAGACTGTTGGAAGACCATTTCTGGTGAAAACCTCTTGAAGCTCATCAAGAGAATGCCAAGAGTGTGCAAAGCAGTAATCAAAGCAAAAGGTGGCTACTTTGAAGAACCTAGAATATAAGACATATTTTCAGTTGTTTCACACTTTTTTGTTAATTATATAATTCCACATGTGTTAAATCATAGTTTTGATGCCTTCAGAGTGAATCTACAATTTTCATAGTCATGAAACTAAAGAAAACTCTTTGAATGAGAAGGTGTGTCCAAACTTTTGGTCTGTACTGTAGTTCATCGAAAAATGTAATGTTCAAGTCATCTGATTAAGACCTGATGAATTGCTCTGCTGTGCCTTAAGCTCGTCTGAAGACAGTTCTTTCAGATGGCTAAAAAAGCTAAATTTGCTTGATATATCTTTATATGCTTGAAGACGTTGGTCAAGAGAAGTGATAAACTGATCAATGATAGGCAAGAAAGTTTCTGTTCTGTATTTTTAAGAAGGGCTGAGTTGTACTTCTTCCGTATGGCCATAATCCAAAGGATTGAGACGTTTCGGCGCCTGTCTCAAGTTATCGTCTGAACATAATCGGATGAACCAGACAGCTCTTCGCCTTGCTTCTCATAAATTTTGAAGGAGTCACACTTTGATGCAACATAGTTTTTTTTAACTTGGTCAGTGACACCACAGCAGTGTTTAGATCGAGTTTTGCGTGTTGTAGATTTTTACTAGTAGCATCTGTTCTTTGCAGGATATCGTTCCAGAAGGTGGTGTTAATACCAATTTCAAGCTGATTCATTTGTCTTAACAGTCCTTCTGCTTCACTCCGTACACAGCTTTATTCTTCAAAGTCATCAGCAATTTGTTTAAGTACATCTTTAATCTGTTGATAGTCATGCTTAAGGGCCTTAGTAGCGTCAGCTCTGCGGGACCAACACATTGTTGTGACACGTTTGAGAGTCAATGCTGTTGCTGAGTCAATATTTTTCAAAGCCTCAGTCAGGAGCTGATGCCGATGCATTGAAGCTGTGAAGAAGAGGAACAGCTTTTCAAGGAAGTCAAAAAAATGTACAGCACTCAAGCAGCTTTCTACAGCATTTTTAGCAGCCAGATTTAAAGAGTGTGTCGTACAAGGAATCCAGGATGCAAGGTTGTTCTTCTCTCTCACTTTTGCTTGCAGGCTGTTGTATTTGACACTCATTGCAGATGCATTGTCTTATCTTTGACCGTGGCAATTTCCCAGGTCTAGGTCATGACTTCAAAAATTCCAACAAGGCATTGAACATGTCTTGAGTGCCATGTCCTTTGTTTGCCATGAATGTTACAAAGCGTTCCACAGGGCCATCTTTCTCCCTATACCTCAATACAAGGGTTAGTTGGTCAATGTGAGCTGCATCAGGTGTGGAGTCCAAAGAGATGGAGTAGTATTTTGATTTGTTAACTCAAGAAATAATTTCTCTGAGGACTTGTTTGCCTATTACATTGATAATTTCTTCCAGAATTATAGATGACAGGTAGTTTGTATGACCCTTGCCGCAATTGGCTTGAGTTTTGGTATGCTGTGCAAGAAAGTCGTCATACTGGGCGATGAGTTCAAGAATGCCTAAAAAGTTTCAATTTCTAGGTGATCCAACCAATTTGTTATCTTCTCTAAATGTTAAGCCATGCTCGGCAATAAACTGAATAACATTTACTACTCGTTTCAATACTGACCTCCAATAATGCTCCTGCGCCTCGACCTGTTGTGTTAACTCCGTATCAATTCGCCCAATCGCTTTTAACCTCATATTGAAAGCAATTGTAGAGTTCAGATGTTCCGCTGACTGCTCATGACTTTTTATACGTTCTTGTGAATGTTTCCAATCACAGAATCTATTAGACGGAAGATGAGAAGACTCAGATGCTGTAATAAAGCACATCATCAATCTGCACGTGAAGCAGTAAATGCGTCCTTTAGAGGGATAGAAGTATAACCAATTCCTCGTTATGACTTCATTATGATTTTGATGATGGAAAAGCCCAAGTGTGCACATTCGGTTGTTTCTAGGTTGCTAAACCGAGTGTGCAGTGAACAAACCTTCAACACAGTGCTGGATTGTTGATACACCCCTTTTCAGCCAGTAATCTCGCATCTGTTCTGAAATAATGGATAGCCAAAGTCCAATGTCATCACCCCCTGGTGGGCCCTCAACGTCACCTTCTTCATAAGATGTGCCACTATCAATCTCCTTTTCTTTGTGTTCTTCAGTTGTACACGTTACTACTTCAGCCTTTTCTTTGCCATGATCAACAATCATTTCCACTGAAGCATTGTCAGGTTGATCAGATTCTACAAGGTCATTACTCCTTTCCGACACTTACCTTGAATGAACAGTGAAGAACTCGTCCAATTTTCTTGACTTTCCTATCTCTTCTGTTGATTTAATTGTTGCTTCTTTTGCCTTACGTCTTTTAGAAGCCCCCGACTCCCAAATTCTTGTGCGATGTCTGTGCCTTCACGATTGTCCATGATGGTAACCTAAAAGTAACAAAATGACCTTGTCAACCCTTGAAGTCCTGAAAGTGAATTAAAGATTAAAATATGTACATATGTATATATATTGTAGAAATTTGGACTGTCTATATCAAAGACTGCTGCTGGGCTCTATATGTCAGAGGCTGCTGCTGGGCTGTATATGTATGAGAGGCTTCTGCTGGGCTGTATATGTATGAGAGACTTCTGCTGGGTTGTATATATGTGAGGGGCTGCTGCCAGGCTGTATACCGCATATCAGAGGCTGTTTACCTGTATATATCAGAGGCTGTTGCTGTGCTGGCTGTATATAGAATAGAGGCTGAGGGGTTGTATAAAGTGTATACACAGCACTATACTGTAAACAGGTCCACACAATATACATACAGTATACACAGACACACTGTAATGCAGGATATAGTGTGGACCTGTATTTACAGTATGGTACTGTGTAGGACAGGAGCTGCAAGAAAGATACACAGACAGACACACACAGACAGACAGAGATCATACTCACCCACCGTGACATTGTGAAGACTGAACCACTTCACCTCTGGATCTTCAGTGACTGAAGATCCATTCCAGAGTGAAGTCCTGCTGGGCTCCGCAGTGGAGAATCCTCTTCTCGTGCCGACATTGTGGCTCCGCCTCCTTCCTCGACTGTAGGTGAACAAACTCTCATCTGATCTAATCCCAGGGAGCAATCATATAGCTGAATAGGTAGCGCCTAGAAGCTTCTGTTGGGATCGGAGAAGGCTGCCGAATGCCATAAGCTAAGCATTAGGTACAGGGTACTAATGAAGTCTGGCTAGCCAGGTCAGTGGATGCTGATGCAGGTCATGTGCCATGACTCTGCCGCGCTGCGCCAGTCACTGAGATGTAGGGCCGTAGCCAGGTCCCTACACTTTCAATGGTTTCTCTTCTGTTAAATGTTCCTTATCATTAGAAACAGTTCACAGCAAAGAGACGTGTATTTTAAATGTTTTGAGATATTTATCCCTATATTGGTGCGAGGCCCCCGCCCCCCCTAAATCCGGGCTTGGGTAAGCCACTCCAGGACTTTCATATGCTTCTTACGAAGCCACTCCTTCATTGCCTTGGCAGTGTGCTTTGGATCATTATCATGCTGAAAGACCCATCCACGTTTCATCTTCAATGCCCTTGCTGATGGAAGGAGGTTTGCACTAAAAATCTCACAATACATGGCCCCATTCATTCTTTCATGTACACGGATCAGTTGTCCTGGGCCCTATCAGGAACACCGCACTGCGCTTGCTCACTGAGCCAGTGCGCGTGTCCTGAGTACAAAAACAGTGCTCAAAGATACCTGTGGAGCGGGCAGCAGTGGTGATGATGCATGCTCCAGGACCTGAAGCACGTGACTGCTGGGGGTGTGGCCTAAGCTCCACACAGCTAGGAGCTGCAGGGAAACTCCTAGAAAGGTAACTACAGGACAATGTTACCAAGTGGCATAGACAGACAGAAACCAGATCAAGCCGGGTCAAAGCACGAGATAGCAGGACAGTACCAAAGGGTTAGACAGAGCGAATAGTCAGGACGTAGCAATAGATCAGAAAACCAGAGCGGGCAATGGACGGTACAATAGGGACAAACTGCAACGGAGTAACAATAGCCAAGCCAGGAGGTCAGAACCGGCGAAGACAATAGTACCAAAACGAGAGATGGAGTACAGAGTGAGGGAACAGGCCGGGTCATACACTGGAATCAAACAAGCAATGCAGAATACACGCACACCAGGGGGGTCGGTCAGACACACAGCCAGAATAACAGTATAGCTGACAGAGAATGCTAGTCTGGAGTGAGTATAAATACCCCTCCCAGATCCAAAGAGAGGCCGGCAAAAGTTAACCCTGTGAGAACAGGACATTAACCATGTCCTAACCATGACAGTCCCTTTGCAGAGAAACAGCCCTAAAGCATGATGTTGCCACCCCCATGCTTCACAGTAGGTATGGTGTTCTTTGGATGCAACTTAGCTTTCTGTCTCCTCCAAACACTGAGTTTTGTTTCTACCATACAGTTCTACTTTGGTTTGATCAGACCAGGTGACATTCTCCCAATACTCTTCTGGATAATCCAAATACTCTCTATACCAAACCTCAGACGTGCCCAGACAAGTACTGGCTTAAGCAGGGGGACACGTCTGGCACTGCAGGATCTGAGTCCCTGGCGGCGCAGTGTGTTACTGATGATAGCCTTTGTTACAGTGGCCCCAGCTCTATTTAGGTCATTCACTAGGTCCCCCCATGTGGTTCTTGCATTTTTGCTCAGCATTCTTGTGATCATTTTGACCCCACGGGGTGAGATCTTGCATGGAGCCCCAGATTAAGAGAGATTATTAGTGGTCTTGTATGTCTTTCATTTTATTATTATTGCTTCCACATTTGATTTCATCATACCAATCTGCTTGCCTGTTGCAGATTCAGTCTTCCCAGCCTGGTGCAGGGCTACAATTTTGTTTCTGGTGTCCTTCGACAGCTCTTTGGCCTTCACCATAGTGGAGTTTGGAGTGTGACTGAGGTTGTGGACAGGTGTATTTTAGAATCATAGAATCGTAGAGTTGGAAGGGACCTCCTGGGCCATCTGGTCCAACCCCCTGCTCAAAGCAGGATTCGCTAAATCATCCCAGTCAGATGTCTGTCCAGCCTCTGTTTGAAGACTTCCATTGAAGGAGAACTCACCACCTCTCGTGGCAGCCTGTTCCACTCATTGATCACTCTAACTGTCAAAAAGTTTTTTCTAATATCTAATCTGTGTCTCCTCCCATTCAGTTTCATCCCATTGCTTCTAGTCTTTCCTTGTGCAAATGAGAATAAAGATGATCCTTCTACAATGTGACAGCCCTTAAGATATTTGTAGACAGCTATTAAGTCTCCTCTCAGTCTTCTCTTTTGCAAACTAAACATTCCCAAATCCTGCAGCCTTTCCTCATAAGACAGGGTTTGCAGACCGGCCACCATTCTGGTCGCTCTTTTCTGAACTTGCTCCAGTTTGTTGATGTCTTTTTTAAAATGTGGTGTCCAGAACTGGAAAAAAAGGTGAGGTCAGAATGGGGATTCAAACCCAAGCCTAGATGGTAGACTACAACCAGAACGTAGCGCCTTAGACCGTTCAGCCATCCTAACTTCTTTATGCTGATAACAAGTTCAAACAGGTGCCATTACTACAGGTAGTGAGTGAAGGGCAGTGGAGCCTCTTAAAGAAATCTTGCATGTTTTTAGGTGACCAAATACTTATTTTCCACCATAATTTGCAAACTAAATCTTGCCAGATCAGACAAGATGATTTTCTGTATTTGTTTTCTCATTTTGACTCTCATAGTTGTGGTCTACCTATGATGTCAGGCCTCTCTCATCTTTGTAAGTGGGAGAACTTGCACAATTGGTGGCTGACTAAATACTTTTTCCCCACTGTACATGTGTTATTGTGTCTTTGTGACATGTTTGTTGCGATATCAGTGGGCCGCACACAATCCACAAGTGTCCAGTGTCCAAAAGTGTACGCAGAGATTCAAAATCTCCATTATCCTCTCGTCACTTTGGTCACAGGCAGCTGTGCCATCGAGCGTGTCACATAGCGCTCAGATATCAGTGGGCCGCACACAATCCACAAGTGTCCACTGTCCACAAGTGTACGCAGAGATTCAAAATCTCCATTATCCTCTCGTCACTTTGGTCACAGGCAGCTGTGCCATCGAGCGTGTCACATAGCGCTCAGATATCAGTGGGCCGCACACAATCCACAAGTGTCCACTGTCCACAAGTGTACGCAGAGATTCAAAATCTCCATTATCCTCTCATCACTTTGGTCACAGGCAGCTGTGCCATCGAGCGTGTCACATAGCGCTCAGATATCAGTGGGCCGCACACAATCCACAAGTGTCCAGTGTCCAAAAGTGTACGCAGAGATTCAAAATCTCCATTATCCTCTCGTCACTTTGGTCACAGGCAGCTGTGCCATCGAGCCTGTCACATAGCGCTCAGATATCAGTGGGCCGCACACAATCCACAAGTGTCCAGTGTCCAAAAGTGTACGCAGAGATTAAAAATCTCCATTATCCTCTCGTCACTTTGGTCACAGGCAGCTGTGCCATCGAGCGTGTCACATAGCGCTCAGATATCAGTGGGCCGCACACAATCCACAAGTGTCCACTGTCCACAAGTGTACGCAGAGATTCAAAATCTCCATTATCCTCTCGTCACTTTGGTCACAGGCAGCTGTGCCATCGAGCGTGTCACATAGCGCTCAGATATCAGTGGGCCGCACACAATCCACAAGTGTCCAGTGTCCAAAAGTGTACGCAGAGATTCAAAATCTCCATTATCCTCTCGTCACTTTGGTCACAGGCAGCTGTGCCATCGAGCGTGTCACATAGCGCTCAGATATCAGTGGGCCGCACACAATCCACAAGTGTCCAGTGTCCAAAAGTGTACGCAGAGATTCAAAATCTCCATTATCCTCTCGTCACTTTGGTCACAGGCAGCTGTGCCATCGAGCGTGTCACATAGCGCTCAGATATCAGTGGGCCGCACACAATCCACAAGTGTCCACTGTCCACAAGTGTACGCAGAGATTCAAAATCTCCATTATCCTCTCATCACTTTGGTCACAGGCAGCTGTGCCATCGAGCGTGTCACATAGCGCTCAGATATCAGTGGGCCGCACACAATCCACAAGTGTCCACTGTCCACAAGTGTGTGCAGAAATTCTAAAACTCCCCTGTCCTATAGACACCTTGTACCTTGTTTTACATTACTATATAGTTTGTTGGATTTTGTCTACATTTCTACCAAAAATGAGGAAGGCTGGTGGAAGAGGCCGTGGAATTGGGCGGGGGTTGGCAGCTGGTAATGATGGTGTTGGTGGTGGATCTGATGGTAGTGGCAAGAGCAAAATAGGACCAAATGCAGGAGGTGCTGACCCTGCGTCATCGTCTGTCTACATAAGGCCTCGAGCGCTTAGTTTTCTAGGAGTTGGCAAACCGCTTTTAAAGGCAGAGCATCAGGAAAAAGTTTTGTCTTACATTGCTGACTCAGCCTCCAGCTCTATCGCCTCCTCTTCTTCAGTTGCAAAAAGTAAAAGCACTGAGTCGTCATTGGAGGCTCATGTTCATGAACCACACCTTTCCTTGTGTCCTTCACCCCAACCAAGATTGAAGGATGACGCAGGCCATACTACTGATTACTCCATGGAGCTGTTTTCACATACCATGCCTGGATTATCAAGTCAAATGGTGAATTACCCAGGCCAAGATGAATCTGACATGGAGTGCACTGATGCACAGCCGCTGATGGATGATTCTGCTGGTACATTCACTCAGAGCACTACATTGTCCTCGCAGTGTACAGAGCCAGATTTTGACCCTGATGAGACTCAGGTGCCCCTTCCCGCACACTATACCACCATACACGGTGACACAGAGAAAGGTGCACATGACATAGAAGAGGAGGTGATGGATGACCCAGTTGTTGACCCAGATTGGCATCCATTGGGGGAAGAGGGTGCTGCTTCCAATAGCTCAGATGAGGAGCATCCACAGCAGACATCGACATCGCAACAGCTGTTATCTGGCAGGCCCGGAGCACTCCAAAGACAGGTTCCAAACATCAAAAGAGTTGCTGGACAGCTTGTCCAGAGGGTCAAAAGATCACAGCGTGCTAGGCCGCAAAATGTCTGCCAAAGTAGGAAGAGTGCAGCGTGGCAGTTTTTTGAACAAAATCCTCATGATCAGGCCAAGGTTATCTGTAAGAAGTGCGCAAAGACCTTTAGCCGAGGGAAAAATCTGAAAAATTTGAATACCAGTTGCATGCTTAGACATTTAACCAGCATGCACTTGCAAGCGTGGACACAACACCAAACCTCAAGTGCCACATGTGCAACTGATCACAACGAAGGTAGTCAGCAACGCTACATTGTTTCCCCCACTGTAAGCACACCGGTTAGCACAGCAGCAAATGTTGAGGTGTCGTTGCAAGGCCACAGCAGTCAGGGAATCCCACTGTTATATCAACGAAAGACTGATTCTAGGCCATCAGAAAGAACACCAACTCCATCACCATCATCAACCCTCTCTCAGTCCGCCCTGTCCACCGCTACTTCCACCATATGCAGCTCTCAAGTCCAGCTCACCCTCCCAGACACTATGAGTAGGTCAAGAAAGTACTCAGTCTCTCATCCGCATACACTGGGTTTGAACGCCCACATTGCCAAACTAATCTCGTTTGAGATGATGCCCTTTCGGTTGGTGGAAAGCACAGCTTTCCGCGAACTCATGGCCTATGCAGTACCACGCTATGACCTACCCAGTCGCCACTTCTTCTCTCGCAAAGCCATCCCAGCCCTCCACCATCATGTGAAAGACCGCATTGTCCATGCACTCAAGCAGTCAGTGAGCGGAAAGGTGCACCTCACAACTGATGCATGGTCCAGTCGGCATGGCCAGGGCCGTTACGTGTCCATCACTGCGCACTGGGTTAATGTGGTGGATGCAGGGTCCACAGGGGACAGCGGTGGTGGGACAGTGCTGCCTAGCCCACGGTCTAGGAAACAGTTGGCTGTAGGCGTTCGACCCTCCTCCTCCTCCTCCTCCTCCAGAAGCGACAGCTCGTCCACAGAGCGCAGTCGTACGAGCACTCCATCTGCAGCTGCCACTGTTGCACACGATGTGTCCCCCTATCGAGCAGCTAGTGGAAAGCGTCAGCAGGCTGTGTTGCAGATGATGTGTTTGGGCGACAGACACACCGCCGAGGTGCTGGCCGAGTACTTGAAGCGACAAACTGAGTCATGGCTGGGCAGTGTACATCTTGAGGCAGGCAAGGTAGTTAGTGATAACGGCCGTAATTTTGTGGCAGCCATAGCCCTTTCAAAACTCAGCCACATACCTTGCTTGGCTCACACCTTGAACCTGGTGGTGCAGTGCTTCCTCAAAAATTATCCGGAGTTAACAGCCCTGCTCCAGAAGGTGCGAAGACTGTGCGCGCACATCCGCCGGTCGCCTGTACACTCCGTTCGTATGCAGAAGCTGCAGCGATTGCTCCACCTTCCCAACCACCTCCTCATTATCGACATTGCAACAAGGTGGAACTCCACCTTGCACATGGTGGAGCGGCTGTGCGAGCAGAGGCAGGCCATAATGCATTTGTGGGAGGATACACGGCCAGGCACTTTGAGAGCAGACATGGAGTTGACAGGCGTGCAGTGGTCGAAGCTGAAAGACCTTTGTAAAGTCCTTCAGTGTTTTGAGGAATGCACACGGCAGGTAAGCGCAGACGACGCCATCCTAAGCATGAGCATCCCACTTATGCGTCTGCTCATGCAAACTTTGACGCACCTTAAGGAGCAGGCGTCTGCAGCCAATGTTGATGAGGAGGAAGAGGAGGAGGGAATCCTTGATGACATTCAGCCATTGTCTGCTCAGGGACCTCTCCTGGACGAGGTGGAGGAAGAAGAGGAGGAGGAGGAGGAGGATGATGGGGATGATTACTTAGGGGAGGAGGATGCATCTCGTGGGGCAAGTGAAAATGTTGGCGTGGCAAGGTCTGGTACAGGGTTTGTGCGTGACTGGAGGGATGTGGATTTGCCAGAAAGTGCTCCTCCACCCAGCACTCGCAGTGCATCATTGACACCGGGAACATTGGCCCACATGTCAGATTATGCCTTGCGGATCCTAAAAAGGGACCCCCGCATTGCCAAAATGATGAACGATGACGACTACTGGTTGGCCAGCATCCTGGATCCACGCTATAAAGGCAAATTACAAAACATCATGCCACAGGAGAACCTTGACCTAATATTGGCTAATAAACAAGCAACTCTGGTAAATCGGTTGCTTGAGGCATTCCCAGCACACAGCAGCGGTGATGGTTCTCACACGAGCCGTACGGGCCGGGGGCAGCTTGGCAGAGGTGTTCGTGGTGCACACAGCAGAAGTGGCGTTGGAGACAGGGGTTTCATGACAATGTTGTGGACTGATTTTTCAAATACCGCTCACACAACTGGTAATACTGCATCGATGGAAAGTGACAGGAGACAGCAGTTGTCAACTATGGTTACAAACTACTTTTCCTCCCATATCGATGTTCTCCCACACAGGTCATTCCCCTTTGACTATTGGGCCGCTAAACTGGACACCTGGCCTGAATTGGCCCAATATGCCTTACAGGAGCTCGCTTGCCCAGCTGCAAGTGTGCTATCGGAAAGAGTCTTCAGTGCAGCTGGATCAATCCTGACAGAAAAAAGGACCCGTCTGTCAACTCAAAATGTGGATGATCTAACCTTCATTAAAATGAACCACGCATGGGTTTCCAAGGATTTTGTCCCACCTTCCCCTGATGACACATAGGGTGACAGAAAAATGGCTTGCTTTGGTCCACCTCTTCCTGGTACTTCACCTATTTCGCCTTTTGCATCAGTTGAATGTCCAACATCAACATATGCCACTTTCTAAAACTCCCTAACTGTGCTGCCTCCCCCCCCATGGCCGGGGTCACCACCTAGCGCACGACACCGTGCGAGTGCCATTGCCGTGGACAGGTGGGTAGGCCGACTCTTGGGCGCGGGCACTGGCACAGGGTCCCTCATAGTGCAATCAAGTGTCTCTGACGGTGGTGGTGCACACCCGCCGTCAGACACACCGCTGTACTATGAGGGGCCCAGTGCCAGTACCGACGCCCACGAGTGTGCCCCCCTTGCTTGGCCAGGGCCCCAGCATTTGCAATCTTTACCTCTCCCTGCTCCTCCGCTGTGTAATCTGGGCCGTCAAATCCATACTGTGCCTGACACCGTCTGAGCCTGCCTCCTGATGTATAGACATATATTTTGAATGTGTACGCTATCCATACATGTTATCCGGGGATACGGTACCCCTTCTAACCTTTGTGCAATGACGTGCAATCCATACTGGGCATAACACCGTCTGAGCCTGCCTCATGCTGTATAGACATATATTTTGAATGTGTACGCTATCCATACATGTTATCCAGGGATACGGTACCCTTTCTAACCTTTGTGCAATGACGTGCAATCCATACTGGGCCTAACACCGTCTGAGCCTGCCTCATGCTGTATAGACATATATTTTGAATGTGTACGCTATCCATACATGTTATCCGGGGATACGGTACCCCTTCTAACCTTTGTGCAATGACGTGCAATCCATACTGGGCCTAACACCGTCTGAGCCTGCCTCATGCTGTATAGACATATATTTTGAATGTGTACGCTATCCATACATGTTATCCAGGGATACGGTACCCTTTCTAACCTTTGTGCAATGACGTGCAATCCATACTGGGCCTAACACCGTCTGAGCCTGCCTCATGCTGTATAGGCATATATTTTGAATGTGTACGCTATCCATACATGTAATCCGGGGATACGGTACCCTTTCTAACCTTTGTGCAATGACGTGCAATCCATACTGGGCCTAACACCGCCTGAGCCTGCCTCATGCTGTATAGACATATATTTTGAATGTGTACGCTATCCATACATGTTATCCGGGGATACGGTACCCCTTCTAACCTTTGTGCAATGACGTGCAATCCATACTGGGCCTAACACCGTCTGAGCCTGCCTCATGCTGTATAGACATATATTTTGAATGTGTACGCTATCCATACATGTTATCCGGGGATACGGTACCCCTTCTAACCTTTGTGCAATGACGTGCAATCCATACTGGGCCTAACACCGTCTGAGCCTGCCTCATGCTGTATAGACATATATTTTGAATGTGTACGCTATCCATACATGTTATCCAGGGATACGGTACCCTTTCTAACCTTTGTGCAATGACGTGCAATCCATACTGGGCCTAACACCGTCTGAGCCTGCCTCATGCTGTATAGACATATATTTTGAATGTGTACGCTATCCATACATGTTATCCGGGGATACGGTACCCCTTCTAACCTTTGTGCAATGACGTGCAATCCATACTGGGCCTAACACCGTCTGAGCCTGCCTCATGCTGTATAGACATATATTTTGAATGTGTACGCTATCCATACATGTTATCCGGGGATACGGTACCCCTTCTAACCTTTGTGCAATGACGTGCAATCCATACTGGGCCTAACACCGTCTGAGCCTGCCTCATGCTGTATAGACATATATTTTGAATGTGTACGCTATCCATACATGTTATCCAGGGATACGGTACCCTTTCTAACCTTTGTGCAATGACGTGCAATCCATACTGGGCCTAACACCGTCTGAGCCTGCCTCATGCTGTATAGACATATATTTTGAATGTGTACGCTATCCATACATGTTATCCGGGGATACGGTACCCTTTCTAACCTTTGTGCAATGACGTGCAATCCATACTGGGCCTAACACCGTCTGAGCCTGCCTCATGCTGTATAGACATATATTTTGAATGTGTACGCTATCCATACATGTTATCCGGGGATACGGTACCCCTTCTAACCTTTGTGCAATGACGTGCAATCCATACTGGGCCTAACACCGTCTGAGCCTGCCTCATGCTGTATAGACATATATTTTGAATGTGTACGCTATCCATACATGTTATCCGGGGATACGGTACCCTTTCTAACCTTTGTGCAATGACGTGCAATCCATACTGGGCCTAACACCGTCTGAGCCTGCCTCATGCTGTATAGACATATATTTTGAATGTGTACGCTATCCATACATGTTATCCAGGGATACGGTACCCTTTCTAACCTTTGTGCAATGACGTGCAATCCATACTGGGCCTAACACCGTCTGAGCCTGCCTCATGCTGTATAGACATATATTTTGAATGTGTACGCTATCCATACATGTTATCCGGGGATACGGTACCCTTTCTAACCTTTGTGCAATGATGTGCAATCCATACTGGGCCTAACACCGTCTGAGCCTGCCTCATGCTGTATAGACATATATTTTGAATGTGTACGCTATCCATACATGTTATCCGGGGATATGGTACCCCTTCTAACCTTTGTGCAATGACGTGCAATCCATACTGGGCCTAACACCGTCTGAGCCTGCCTCATGCTGTATAGACATATATTTTGAATGTGTACGCTATCCATACATGTTATCCAGGGATACGGTACCCTTTCTAACCTTTGTGCAATGACGTGCAATCCATACTGGGCCTAACACCGTCTGAGCCTGCCTCATGCTGTATAGACATATATTTTGAATGTGTACGCTATCCATACATGTTATCCGGGGATACGGTACCCTTTCTAACCTTTGTGCAATGACGTGCAATCCATACTGGGCCTAACACCGTCTGAGCCTGCCTCATGCTGTATAGACATATATTTTGAATGTGTACGCTATCCATACATGTTATCCGGGGATACGGTACCCTTTCTAACCTTTGTGCAATGACGTGCAATCCATACTGGGCCTAACACCGTCTGAGCCTGCCTCATGCTGTATAGACATATATTTTGAATGTGTACGCTATCCATACATGTTATCCGGGGATACGGTACTCCTTCTAACCTTTGTGCAATGACGTGCAATCCATACTGGGCCTAACACCGTCTGAGCCTGCCTCATGCTGTATAGACATATATTTTGAATGTGTACGCTATCCATACATGTTATCCGGGGATACGGTACCCCTTCTAACCTTTGTGCAATGACGTGCAATCCATACTGGGCCTAACACCGTCTGAGCCTGCCTCATGCTGTATAGACATATATTTTGAATGTGTACGCTATCCATACATGTTATCCGGGGATACGGTACCCCTTCTAACCTTTGTGCAATGACATGCAATCCATACTGGGCCTAACACCGTCTGAGCCTGCCTCATGCTGTATAGACATATATTTTGAATGTGTACGCTATCCATACATGTTATCCGGGGATACGGTACCCCTTCTAACCTTTGTGCAATGACGTGCAATCCATACTGGGCCTAACACCGTCTGAGCCTGCCTCATGCTGTATAGACATATATTTTGAATGTGTACGCTATCCATACATGTTATCCGGGGATACGGTACCCCTTCTAACCTTTGTGCAATGACGTGCAATCCATACTGGGCCTAACACCGTCTGAGCCTGCCTCATGCTGTATAAACATATATTTTGAATGTGTACGCTATCCATACATGTTATCCGGGGATACGGTACCCCTTCTAACATTTGTGCAATGACGTGCAATCCATACTGGGCCTAACACCGTCTGAGCCTGCCTCATGCTGTATAGACATATATTTTGAATGTGTACGCTATCCATACATGTTATCCGGGGATACGGTACCCCTTCTAACCTTTGTGCAATGACGTGCAATCCATACTGGGCCTAACACCGTCTGAGCCTGCCTCATGCTGTATAGACATATATTTTGAATGTGTACTCTATCCATTCATGTTATCCAGGGATACGGTACCCTTTCTAACTTTTGTGCAATCACGTGCAATCCATACTGGGCGTGAGAACGGCTGGCGAGCTGTTAAGCAAGCTACAGCACCTGTCCAGACAAGTACAGGGATTCCCTAGCGAGGAGACTTATTTGATTGTTTTCTATGTTGGGACAGCAATTTTTGGGGAGCACTATACTCTGGAGAATGATAGATGGGGCCCACCATACACTGGAACATTCCAAAGGTGGACATCAGACACTGGAGCAGCATTTACAGGGCCCATTATACACTAGAGCATTAGAAATGGGGCCCATTATGTTTGGAGCATTATTTGGGCCCATAAGACAGTGGAGCTTCATCCATGGGGACCAACATATACTGTAGCATTATGTGGAGCTCATCATATACTGTTTCAAACATTATATGGGACCAATGATTTTGTATGGAGAAATAGATGGGCCTCGTCATGAGATGTAAAAAGTGAGGTATTTTTCATTGTACTATACCGCTATTTCTCTGCCGTATCGGAGCATGATGAGTTGTGGTATGTGTTAAAGGGGCGCTCTTTCGCCCAGGGCACATGAAAACCTGCAGCCAGCCCTCCCCCCCCACAAATTTAGCCAAATAACCCCCATTTTTCAGTGCGTAACTTGTATTATGAAGTTAATTAAGGTTGACAAGCTTAAGTAAGAAGAATTGATGCTTTTGGCATTCAAATGGGCACTGTAGGTGTGTTTCCTGTCCTCCTCTCACTGCCGACTTTTATTCCCCATTGACTTACATTGGGTTTCGTGTTTCGTGACAACCCCGACTTTTCCCTATAATCGGACGATCTTGCTCGACCCGACTTTTGGAAAAGTCGGGTTTCACGAAACGAAACGCGACCCTAAAAAAGCAAAAGTCGCTCAACTCTAATAATAACTAGAAGATCATAAAGATTTTGGTTGCAGGAGCAAATATATGATCTTCTGAAGAATTGTGATATATTCCAGGTTCTACATTTGGCAAAGCTAAACCAGAAAGTCCATGGACCTCCCTCACTCGGAAGGGGTTAGTAAGGGTGGTACTGTTTCCCCTGTTCAGCAAGTGGTGGATGCGTGTGACCAGTCCTGGTGTCTTCACTTGGCTCATGGTGCTTTACATCATGCAAGGTAAAATTTACTTCATAAATAATTATTACTGTTTTAAGCATTTTGTACAAAAAAAAGTAGATTCGGGGGATCAGATGTTCAAAACCTTTGATAAATGCATATATACAATAAAATCTCTAGAAATCCCCAACTAAAATGTTTTAGAAAAGACGTTTTCTAGATGGATGGTCTTCTTAAAAAGATGGCCAGTATGCATAACATATTGTGGAACTGAAAATCTGTAACCGGAAATCTTGTCTGGAAAAGAGGGGTGTTTTCTTAAAGAGTATGTATAGATAAGCAAAACCAAAAGGAAAAAAATAATGTGTATATACCCTAATGAAAATAAATAAGTAAAAAAGCAAGTGCATTAAATAACATAGGGTACTTGGTAAACACTATTTTGATCAAAAAAGTATAAAGCTGTCCCACCACGGCAAGGAGTATGTATAGATGTAGCGGTGCTAAGTTTGTAAATACTTCAGTTTGTCACTTGGCAGGATTCAAGAGGTATCATTTTGCATTACTGGTAGTTTTCCAAAGGGTTCCAACCCTACTTTTTATACTAAATTTAGGCTGAAGACACACTAGCGGTTTTAAAATCGGTCCTATTTTGATGCAGGAGAGTCGGACGAGTGTAACGCAAGTGTAATGCGAGTGTCATGCGCTTTTTATGCGAGTACAATCCGATTTTTCACACCTAGCATCTGTTTTACATCAGAATGCAGTGCGATTGTGCGCCCCTGTGGTCTCAGACACCACAGGGTACTACACTTCATTCAGAGGTGTGGTACTCAGCTCTCAGGTAAGGGGAGAGGCATTGCCAGGACTCACACACTAACATCCAACACCAAACCTCTCAGTGCATGGGAAGAGCTGTGTAGAGGGTGTGGGTGGAGGGTTAGAGGGGGAGGAGTCAGAGTGTGGAAAGCAGAGATCTATTAGCCTAGAGAGAGAGTCTAGAAGGGCAGCTGTAGCTGACTGCAGCTTGTTGCCAGACTAAAGGAAGAGAAGCAAGAGAGAAGGAAAGGCTCCAGTAGTAGAGAGGAAGAAGAGGTCTCAGGGGCACGAATAGTGAGAATCCATCCGTGGGGCCCGTATCCACCTGTCCTCCTCACTTGGTGGAGGAACCAGGTCGCAATAAGGGGACCAGCCCCAAAACTAGTGGAGAAACTAAAGACTCAGCTAGGAAACTGGAGGCTGCAGTATTTGCGGGTGCTGCAGCCACAGCCATACATATTCACTGAAAAGGCAGACATATAGGATCCTGGGGTCTGACCAACGTCACTCAGCCAGATCTGAGTCTGCTGGCTCAGAACACTGTATGAAACGCAGGGCAGGAGAGGCGGTAGCCAGCGTAGTGAGATGGCCAGGAAAGGAACATCTAAGGGAGTTCTGGCAACGTGCACCCCAAGCTACCTGAGAGCTGCCTAGACCACTATCCCTGAGGACACAGCACCCCGGCTAGGGTTTCTACCATACAAACTGTGAGTAAAACTTGTTTAGACTGCACCTTGCTGTGTCCTCCAATTTATTGCTGCGTCACTTGCCCTGCACTACAACCACCATCATCACCATCATCCTACACCATAATCTGCCCTGGGGAATAGCTCTACCTGTGGAGAGCTGAACCAACTCTGCTGCATTAACATCTACCCCAGTGGACTGCATCTGCAGCGTCGGCTATCACCTTTACTTGCCGAACACCACAGATGGCGTCCGAGCGCTGTGTGATTTTTTTCTCGCACCCATTTACTTCTTTTGTGGGATGCAATCCAATTTCCGATTACAATTGCAGCATGCTGTGATTTTTTTCCAGTCCGTTCGTGATCCGATGTGAGCTGGAAAAAAAAACGCAGATGAAGACGCAATCATAGAATAACACTGGTCCGAATTCAATCCGATTATTTATCGGATTGCATTCATCTGATTTCATCGCATCTGGGAATGAGGCCTTTCTATGATGTCCTGTTGACAGCAGTATTCTTCCATTCTGCTGTGTCAACGGGACATCACTTATGACATCCCCACTGCCTAACTGTGCGATTTATATTGCATGAGCAGTGTAGTCAGATAAGTCTGCTAGTGACACTGATACTCAGCATAGGCGGGACACTGGTACTCAGCATAGGCGGGACCCTGATACCCAGCGTAGGTGAGACACTGACACCCAGCATAGGCGGGACACTGACACCCAGCTTAGCCGGGACACTGAAACCCAGTGTAGGCAGGACACTTGTACCCAGCATACGCGGGGCACTGACACCCAGCGTGGGCGAGACACTGTTACCCAGCGTACGTGAGGAACTGGTACCCAGCATAGGTGCAGGTAATCAGTGACTTGCAGATTTCTTTGCACTGCTCATTCGCTAGCTCATGCATTGTAAACTAGACTCAGCTCTGCGCTAGGCACCGGCTATTAGTCAACATGACGTCAGCAGTGAAGCCCCGCCGCCAGAGCAGAGTGGAAGAGAAGGTACTGCTCTGGCTATAGGATGTCACAGGAAGTGGGGCAATTGGTTCTGTGAATGCTGTGAGCTAGGAGAGATCGGCATTGAGTAGAACAAGCAGGTAGCTGACAAGTATCTTCTGATAAGTTGTTAGCCCATAGAAGAAAAAAATAAGCCCTGGATAACCCCTTTAGCCTTTTCATAATGATTTACAGATAGAGAATGATTGTTAGAGTAATATTTGTACATGGAGCATCCACATGTCTCAAATTTCCTGAGAAAACTTCTGCAACAAATCTGACAAAACCTGCAGAGGAATCTTCAGCAGAAAATCTGCACTCAGTGATGTATATTTTTTGGGGGGAGTGCATTTTGGTGCAGTTTTCTTTTTTTCACTATATTCGTCTTGGTGTAACGCTGGCACTCTTGCGATGACACTTGACTGATCCTTTGCTGGTTGCTATTTCCTAGGCAGTATGCAGAAACCAGAATGACCAGTCAAACATTCCCACAGGAGCAGCAGAAGTTTTTTAATTTTAAGCAAATATTCACACATCGGAAATGTGTATGGTAATTCACAGCTATAAACTCTATATGTTATACTATGATTTGATTGGCAATTTTTTCTTCCCCATTTTATACACTTGGGAAAATCCAGAAGAAATTTGTGCACGTTATACACTTTAAACATAAGAAATTGACCTTTAAAAAGTCTCATTGTGGGTCAATTTACATGTAATTGCAAATCCACATGGAAATTCCACATGTGAAATTACCCTAGGGGTTGAATATTTATGCAAGCAGAATTTTTTACTTTTTCATTTTATTCATAGGAAAAAAATCTGCTGACAAGTACTGTAAAATAGTATTGTAGTATTGTAATTTCTCCATTTACTGTTTGAAACATTCTTGCTTATTTGGCATATAGAAAATCTGGGAATTCTTTAGGGCATTGAATTCTTTTTGAAGACACTGGACAGCCATGTTTTCATGTAAACATGCCAGTAAAAAATGGATTTCATGATATCACCAGTTTTCAATCAGGAACTACTATGTGTTATGTCCATAATCGGTAGAATATGAGTCGAATCGCTCCTTTGATAAAATACGTCAAACCATTCTTTTGTTAGTAAAGAAAGTGAAATGATGCCAACTTTATCTGTAATGGCACTGAATGTGTAGAGAAACATATTTGTGTTCTTTTCTCAAAAAAATCTTCAAAAGCTTCCAAATGCTCTTTGAAAATACAAATGAGTTTATTGAATGAGTCCTTGAGCGGCAATCCAAGAAAATCACCCACACGTGTCAGGAAATGTCAACTTATGATATCATCGAAAACAACAAATATCTTATTCATGGTAACTGTTGAAAACATTTACAAAAATTTTTAAAAAATATATATTATGGTAGTTTTTAGTAATATCTCAAGTCCATGTTAATTACCATAGTCACATTCGGACCTGTGCGGGTGTATGCCTTTGGGAGTTGTCAGAATGTTTCAAAAACATGGTCTATGTTTTTCATCATAAAGCCATTTGAAGATTAAATGGTTCCCATAAAACTGAATCTTTGATAAATCCTTTGTAGTTAGCATGAAAAAACAACTCTATGAAGTCTGGAACATAAGATTAGTCATTTCCCACCAGGACCCTGGTGTAGGATTTGTTCCTTGTTAAACAAATAACAGATTTAAACGGCAAGAAGGCAAAGTGCGCTGATTATTATTAAGCGACCTCATTATGTCAAGGTCTTTTTTCCCATATTACCTAATGAAGGCAAATATATCTGAATCAATAACAAATGACTGTTCCAAAAATCTGATTAGTATAAACATGGTGGGTGCGTAGCACATTGTTCCAGCCATCTGACATCTGCACATATTATTGCCTCATTACTACTTTAGGCCATGTGTATATTTCATCCCGTAATAGGGTGCATGATATCAAACCATTTTGCGCACTGTTTTGCATCCCTCACGGTTGAATATCATGGATCGGGTTTTGGCCATCAGTGCTTCTACGGGAGAACTCAGGCTAGCCAGATATGAATGATATCCAATGGAGCATGCTGGGAAAAGTCTGTATTCCGTATTCTACAGACTTTTCTTGTATTACCATGAAATGTATTACCACTGTATTTGGGGTGACATATCTATCATATGAGCCCTAAGCTTAAACAGACAAATTAATGGTTTTGTTGCTTTAATAATTATTTTTGGTTAAAAGGGTTGTCGAAAATAGGCAACTCCTTATTATTGACTGCATGGCGCTTCATAAATTGAGAAAATTCAATATCCGATGGACCAGCACTGCTCCACCACTCTCAGCCTTCAACGATCATCTGACAATGTCACATGACCACTGCAGCTAATCAGGGGTGGCTGACCAGCTGCAGCCTTCACAATTCTACCCAAGTGAAAGAACAGAGGTTCTTCTGCTTAGACAGAAATATGCAGACTGCTTCCGATCTGTGGCCACTGATTGGCTGCAGTGGTCACAGGAGATTGTTTAGGTTAGAATACCAGCTTGGAATATAGGGCAGAGAGCAGAGGGGCGGCGCTGGTCATGAAGTTCAGTATAATTTTCATTTTAAATCTATTCAGAACCCTGGATCCATTTATCAGAGCTAGTCTCGTAGTAAACCACCTCTTTAAAAGGTTCTTGGCTATAGAGAATTTAGGAAAAACTCCAGGGAACTCTGGCAGGCAGACATTAAGTGTTATCTGATAATCATTTTTTATTATTAGTGTGGGGATTGTGGTGCTTGGTGTATATCGCCATACCCGCCCAAAAGCATTTTGCCCTTTGAACTTCTGCTGTGAGTTTTCCTGAATTATACCAACCAGTTACACGCTTGATTTCTTCTTTCCACTTTCACTTGACTGATAAAATATAATTGCTTGTGTTCATTACCAATAGATCTTTTTAAATCAACAGAAAATGGATTCACTCTTTATCCATTACTTTAGATTATATTGTTGGCCCTCAAGGCCAGTTTCTTCTGCATGACCCCATCACCTCACTCCCACTGGTTTCAACTAATGATTAATCCCAACCACTGAATGTGAGATGAATACAAAGAGTGAAAAAAATTCATACAAATTATATATAATATACATTTATAAATCTATACACATTTATGCACAATTATATTTAAATGACACAACACTTCAATAATAACATAAATAGTCAATCAAAACTAAGAGTCATTAAGAGCTTTAACAATCACAAGAATTGTATCAATACCAGTGGCCTACAGGAGCACACAGCCATAAGAATCAGCTAAAATAAATGTTCAGATATTAAACTGAACTATTTTACATATGGATGTAGTGGAATGACTGTATAGGTGCTTGACCCTAAATAAAAAATGTTCTACAAATCTTTTTTTGTAGAGATCCAATGTGCCAGTCATGGAAAACTAGTGTAAAAGCCATACATCAGATGTAAAGTGCATTGGGGTGTGTCAGTGTAGTTGGTCTCCTTTCACTTACATTGACACACTCAATATGCATTGGGCAGCACGGTGGCTCAGTGGTTAGCACTGTTGCTTTGCAGTGCTGGGGTCCTGGATTCAAATACCACCAAGGAGCTAGTATGTTCTCCCTGTGTTTGTGTGGGTTTCCTCTGGGTACTCCAGTCCCCCCCCATACTCCAAAAATATACTGATTGCCCTTGCATTCTGATTGAATTGCATACTAAGTCAATGTGGCGCCCCTGAGGCTCAGTCGCCACAAAGGTACTGCACCTTCTCCTAAGGTGTAGTGCCCCACCATCCAGGTAAGGTGGGAACTCCTTGCCACACTCCAACACCTGCATCCCGCACACAGGATAGTTCAGCAGAGGACCAGATTGCGGCTCAATGCTTAGTGGGTAGCAGAGCACATTTCGTGGATCCTTGCTTCGTAACACGAGATGTGCTGGGAGGTGGGTGGAGTTAGTATAAAAGAAGGTGAAACATAGGATTGAGAGGTCAGTCCCTTAGGGGGCCGTCTGACACGGTTCAGTGCAGTCTGACAGAAGGTCGGCGGAGTAGGAAGCCACTCAGTGAGGAGTGGGGGATCCCTGGAAGAAGGGATGGAGGAAGGAGTGCTGCAGCTGCCTCAGTGACCGGCGCCAGCTGGCACGGGAAAGGAAAGAGAAGGAGAGACGTAGAACTGTAACCTTTATTTCCATAAGAGAGAGAAAGACAAGTACGGAACGAAGAGGAGAGAGAACAGAGAGGAGGAGTGGGTTGTATAGGAATCCTGCCTATAGGTTCTCAGCGCAAGGCCGGGGCCCGGTCCCCGAGGTTGTATGGACACTTACGGTTCTGCAGCAGACACCGGTGGAGTAGTTGGCTGTAAATGCACTACTCCCATCAAAGACTTGGGACACAACAGCAAACGAATAGAGAGCCGGGATTCAGGAGAAGGGAGTCCCCGAAGCAGGCTACAGCTGTCTGTCATACAAGTAGAGTTGTTAGGAACATCTGACAGGAGGAACTTCAGGGAACCACGGTACTGGAGTTCTTCACACTAAAAGGCGCAATAGAGGAGTCGTTCAGGAAAGGCACATGTTGGCGGGGTGCTGGCAGGGAGAGTCCTATCTCGCCTGGAGGTTGGCTGGGCCTCTGCCCCGGAGGACACGGTACTGAAGCAAGCACCTGTGTGCACTACGAACTGTGAGTAAAGCTTTGAAACTGCAAGCTCTGGTGTCCTCCATTCATTCGTCACTAACACCTTCAGCTCTGCTACATCTGGGTACCAACATCTATACCCGTCTGTGCCTCTCCTCATCCATTGCACCTACACTGCCCTGGGACTACAGCTCCCCCTGTGGGGAGCTACACCATCTTTGCTGCATCACACCATCAGTCCCAGTGGATCTGCAAGCAGCGTTGGCTTACCATCTTACTTGCCAAACACCACGGGTGGCGTCACAAACTTTCCATATAAACTTCATTACAAACATCACCGCCATTGATATGTACCGCCCAGGGCCACGGACCGGGTCACCGCTGCTGTGACACACCTCATCTCCACATCCCCCTGACACCAGCCCGGTACCGAGTACCCCACAGCCCTGGGACGGAGGGCGACCCATCAATAAATAAATAATATAAAGAAAGCCGCTGCCAGTCCAAAATTCTGTTCCTAGCTCTACCCCGTTAAAAAAAAACATGTTTTACTATACAACAATACTGAAATTGCAAAACGAATAAGGATAAGTCATGGAATTATGGAAATCACAGAATCTATAGACATGTTAATGATATGCAAATTATGAAAAAATGGAACACAAAATTATCACAACATCTTGCGTTATTCAGTATTATCTATTAGCCCCAAGTGCCATGCGGAAATACATGCACATGCCCACATTGACATGGTATGAATAAGATTATTAATGGTTGCCTGAGGAATGTTCTACCATGCTGAATGCACATGGGCAAACCAGTCAACAAAATCTGTTGCTGGCAGCTTCCTTTGCGGTTTCAGACTAGTGAAATCCCAGCTGTGCTCAAGTCTGAAGATGCAGCAGGCCCTGGTAACAAGTTTAGGTCACCCAGTCTGCTCACAGTAGCACAAGCAACATGCAGCCTGGCATTGTTATGTTGTCTTCAGATTGAGACCAGATATTGGAATGAAGCAATGGTGGCTGGAATGGAGTATATCCTCTTCAGCGATGTGTCTCGCTTTTGTCTTTGTCTCAATGACCACCAGAGATTGGTCTGGAGATCACTAAGGGTGTCCCAATTTTGTCTTTGATTCAATGATAACTAGAGATTGGTCTGGAAATGACATAGGCAACGACATAGAGAAGTCTTCACGAGAGAGTGTTTCATCGATCCTACTTCAAGGATTATGATGTGGGGTGTCATAATGGACTGTAGAATGATCTCTATAGTCTTTACACCAGTTACACTAACAGCTAGGTGTTTAAATGATTTGGTAATGACATTGGTATAGCAATTTCTCCAAAATGACACAAGAGCTGTTTTTTAATAATGCCTGGCCGCATGTTGTTCATGCTGATGTGAGCAGCCTTAGTAGCCTAAACATGCTACCATTAAGGAACACAGAAAAAATGAATCAAAGTAAAAAGGCACAAATAGGGTGAGTATGTTTGGACAACGTAATGGGAGTGGTGAAGCAATTTCTGCAGGCACTGACTGTCCTCGCCCCACAACTTAGTTGAGCTACACGAAGCCAGGACAAATGTTACGCAGAAAAGGACACATGAATGTGATGTGCCTAGAAATCATGGCAAGATTGCTGCCTCAATGAGGGAGGCAGATGCTCAAAAGAGCCCCCTTTATCAAGTGGCCAAGACTCTAAAAGTTTCATCTCCGAGAACCAACAGGAAGCCCTGCTCGACTTATTAAAAACACCCATGAGTCTGACAAGACTCTAATTATAATAATTATATAAAAGTGAAACAAGATAATATATATATGACAATAAGGGCTTGCTCACACGGCTGTCTATTCTCTGATGCAAGAAAATCGGGCACTGTCAAAGTTTGATCTGAGTGCTACATTTAATGTGATCATTTCACTGGTGCGCAGAAGACAGAGAGCTTAATTTCTCCATCTTCTCCATTGTCTCTGTGGCTGCGGCAATCGGATTCTGCTCGGATCATATCCATATACTTGAATGGGTGTGCGTGATCTGATTATCAGATGCACTTGCTGCATGCCACAATTGTTTTCTCATGCCGAATCGGCATTAGTAAAAAATCACAGATCTGCACTGACCTGTAGTATAACATTAGGCTGAGTGCTATGAGATCAAACATTGGATAGCACTTGGTCGTGTTATATGCTCGTTTAAGCAAGCCCTAAATACGTAAAAGTGAGTTAAAATAATCAAACAATATTTGAACAGTGAAAGCACAGTACTCAATAATGTGATGAAGTGTACTAATCTCCTGCGCTGGATATTGGATCGAACAGTCATGGTAACCTCAAGCTCGCCATTCATCTCCGGTATGTTTGTCATTTGACAGAGCGAGCGGCAGGACTCACGTGCTAGGTTTCTAGATCATGGTTGTTGTGGTGATCAGACTCCTAACACTCAACTGGTTGATGTTTGCATTGATGTGAGTGAGGTCATGTCACCTTGGATACATGCTAAGACAAGAGAAGCAAGACACATGCCTACAAGGACCATCATCCAGAGACAATCCAGGGCTCGGTCTGGACACACTCCCACCCCCCACAACTGTACATTTTGGAATGTCACTGTAGAGTAAAATTTGGCCCGCTCGGTTATTTAAAGTCAATGGATGGTTTGGTAGTAGTAAAAACATTGCCAATTTTTTTTTAAAGAATCCATGTAGCAAAACAAAAATTTGATTTAAGCAAGGGGTCATTTTTTTTTACTACCTTTCCTTTAAGGCCCAAAGCAATGTGGTTTTTAAGGAGTTAAGACTGATACATGTATATTTTTTATAATGTATCATAAATAACAAAGATATAAAACATTAAAGAAAAGGAAGATTCTGTTATCTAAGGTTCCTCACCTGAAGAGCGCAGAAATTGTACCAGGCCGACCCATCCCTCCTGTAGTCTTCGTGGTATCTTATCTCTATTTCCCACTGTTACTGCACATCCTACACTCTTGGCTGCCGATATCACGTGTGGGCTGAGATTGAAAAAAAAAAATAAAGCAATTCTATTTCTTTTTGCTGCCAACGTCTTCATAAATGTTCGAAGGATTTTTATGATTAATGCACTGTTTTCCATTTTGCATCCACTTAGTTTCTGTTCATATATCATTTTTTATAGTGACAGCTATAGTGCTGAACTGCATGGTTCCCGTTGCAAGCGCAAGTGAGCAGACCGGACCAATGTGCCTTATGTTGCTCCTAGGAACGGTTCATTGTCAGATTGTCTCTACACAGGGCAACAGGGTGTCTGGGTCATCTAGTGGAAAGAGACCGAGGTAGGAGACCAAAATAATGGTTTTGCCTGTATACTCATCTGACTATTATTTTCTTAACATTGTAAGGCTGGTTTCACACTTGCGTTTTTTTGCGCTGTATTTTAGTGCTAAAAAACGCATGCTTTTTTTCCCTATATTTTGCATGGGATGCGCTTATGTGCGCATACACATGCGTTTGTATGCGTTTTTCCGTGCATGCGTTTTTTGTGGTGTGCGCTCGGGCGCACAAAATGCATCCTGTTGCATTATTTGGGTGTCCGACTTGCCTCAAAAAAACGCATGCGCGCGCAATGCGTTTTTTTACAGCAAGACACCCATTATAAGTCTATGGGTGCGCATATGTGTGCATTGCCATGCTCATGTATGAGTTTTTTTGCACATGCATTAGTTAGACAATGGAATTTAGGGGTTTGGGTTAGAGTTAGGGATAGTTAAGGGGGTTTAGGGTTAGGGTTTGGGTTAGGGTTAGTATGGTTTGGTTAAGGGTTAGGGTTTGGGTAGGGTTTGTTTAAGAGTTAGGGTTAGTATGGTTTGGTTAAGGGTTAGGGTCAGGGTTAGAGTATGGTTTGGGTCAGGGTTAGTAAAGTCATGGTTTGGGTTAGTGTGAGGGGCCAACTAATGTTGGAAAAAAACGCAAACGCGATAAAAACGCACTAAACGCATACAAACGCATAAAAACGCTGCGTTTTTTTCATGCATGCTCATAAAAATGCTTGAAAAAAACGCAGCATTTGTATGCGTTTGTATACATTTTTTCCATGCGTTTTTTTGCGGGAAAAACGCGCTGCAAAAAAAAGTAAGTGTGAAAGTAGCCTAAATTATTATTGCAGTAAATTTTCCTTTGCCATCTAATCTGAGAGCAACATGATGTATAGACAAAGATGTAGTTTTGATCAAATAACTGCTTTATCAGCAGGATATTATCACTAGATGATTAGTAAACCTGCTGCCACCATAGTCCTCCATACTAAGAAGCTTTGTATTGCCCTATCTCCACCACCGATTGGCAGCTTTCTGCCTATGAACAATGTTTAGAGAAAGCTGCCAATCAGTGGTTTGGGTGGGTTTATACAGAGCTTAGCATTCAGAAATCTGGTAGGTCTGTAGAAAATAAGACAGGGATTTTATCAGAACTGCAGCAAGCAGCCCAGTAAGGCCGGTTTCACATTCGCGCTTTTGAGCGCAGCGACGGCCTGCGCACAGCCGCCGCTAAGCCCCGCCCCCTGCCCCGCCTCCACCGGTATCTCCGCCTCTGGGCGCATGACGTTGCATGCGTCGTGCGTCCCCTATCTTCATCACAGAGGGCGCAGGCCGTGCGCAGTCTGCGCACAGTCTGCGTTTGGCGGCGCATGCGTCCGGACATTCTCGCGCGATCAGCGACAGACAGCGGGGGAGCCGGTCGGAGGTAAGTATCACACATAGCGATATCGCTAGCAATATCGCTATAACGTCACAAAATCGGTGATGTTATAGCGATATCGCTAGCGATATCGCTATGTGTAAAAACCCCTTTAGTCTGACTACTCTAAGGTTGGAGTCAGACACAACGTATAAAAATAAGGTCCGGTTTTACGGTCGTAATATGCAGAAATGTTCCCCGATCACTGATACATATGTTATCTGTTGGCAAGCCTAGGATGCGATTTTTGCACATGTAAGCATCCGTATGACATCCGTATGCCGAGATTTTCTCGCCGGCTTGCAAAGTGGACATATAATGGATCCCAATGACAGGTTAAAACACAAACGAAAGAATATATATATATATAGACACATAGAATACATATAAATATAGATAAATACATGTCATTGAGACACATACACATATACGTATATATAGATATATATATATATATAGAGATTTATATTTCATAGAGTTCTACATAGCATAATAGCTGCTAAATCAATTGCCGGCTTCTGTAAAATCAATACAAAATCCGACATGAAATGACACATGGTTTACATACAGTAAACCATTTCATTTCATTTAGTTTTTTATATGTCTTTGACTAATAATTAGATTAGGGTATGGGTGTGAAATTTTGGACATGTAGGTGTTAAATTAATGGGTAAATTCGTTGAAAAAAATTGGGTGGTCTCCCGCAGTAATTTCTCTGCCAGAGAGGGAAAGCCAGTGCGTGAGGGCAACCCTGGCACAATAACACCACTAAAAAGCTCCGGCAAGTGTCCAGGATTGCAGAATGGCGCTGGAAGAAAACAAATTTGCAAGATGACTTCACCACATTCAAACAGGCAACACTTGATTTCAAATCTGCCCTCACCTCTGCTAAACAGGCCTACTTCACAACCCTCGTATCTTCCCTATCTTACAACCCAAAACAGTTATTCAAAACTTTTAACTCCCTCCTCCGCCCACCACTGCCTCCTCCAACCTCCCTCATCTCTGCCGAGGACTTTGCCACACACTTCTAAAACAAGATTGACCAAACAAGGCAAGTATTCATCACTCAACCACCACAACCCCTTTGTATACCAGACCAATGCCCAAACCCCATAACCTCACTCTCCAACATCACTGAAGGGGAACTTAATCGCCTCTTCTCCAAATCGCACCTCACAACCTGTGCACTTGACCCCATCCCATCCCACCTCCTCCCCAACCTCATCACCACACTTATCCCATCCCTAACCCACCTCTTCAACCTATCACTAATGTCCGGTACCTTCCCTTCTGCTTTCAAGCATGCCACAACCACGCCTATCCTTAAAAAGCCAACCCTCAACCCAACCGCTATGTCCAGCTATCGCCCAATATCGTTGCTCCCATTCGCTTCCAAACTCCTGGAACAGCATGTCCACACTGAACTTTCCTCCCACCTATCATCTAACTCACTCTTTGACAATCTACAATCTGGTTTCCGCCCCCATTACTCCACTGAGAGAGCCCTGACCAAAATTACTAACGACCTACTTACAGCCAAATCAAATGGACAATACTCTATACTCCTGCTTCTAGACCTGTCCGCTGCATTTGACACATTTGAGATCCTCTCCTCCTTCGGCATCAAAGGCCTTGCCCTATCCTGGATCTCCTCATACCTTTCCAACCGCACATTCAGCGTCTCCCACTCCCACACCACCTCATCATCCCACCCTCTCTCTGTTGGAGTCCCCCAAGGCTCTGTTTTAGGACCCCTACTCTTCTCAATCTATACACTTGGTCTGGGGCAACTCATAAAGTCCCACGGATTCCACTACCACCTTTATGCTGATGACACTCAGATCTACCTCTCTGGCCCAGACGTCACCTCTCTGCTGTCCAGAATCCCAGAGTGTCTATCAGCCATATCTTCCTCCTTCTCCTCTCGCTTCCTCAAACTCAATGTAGACAAATCTGAACTCATCATCTTTCCTCCATCTCACAGATCTTCTTTACCCGACCTAGCTATAACAATTAATGACATCACACTTTCCCCAGTACCAGAAGTCCACTGCCTCGGAGTAACCTTTGACTCTGCCCTGTCCTTCAAACCGCACATCCAAGCTCTTTCTCCCTCCTGTCGCCTCCAGCTCAAAAATATTTCCAGAATCCGTCCTTTCCTCAACACTCAATCTACTAAAATGCTTGTGCATGCCCTCATCATCTCCCGCCTCGACTACTGCAACATCCTTTTCTGTGGTCTCCCTGCTAACACCCTCGCACTTCTCCAGTCCATCCTTAACTCTGCCGCCCGACTAATTCATCTCTCTCCTCGCTACTCCTCCACTTCTCCCCTCTGCAAATCTCTTCACTGGCTCCCATTCCCTCAGCGTATCCAATTCAAATTACTAATTCTGACCTACAAGGCCATCTATAACCTGTGTCCCCCATATGTTTCTGAACTAATCTCCCGATACCTTCCCTCACGTAATCTCCGGTCCTCCCAAGACCTCCTTCTCTCCTCCACACTTATTCGCTCCTCACCCAACAGCCTCCAAGACTTCTCCCAAATAGCCCCTATTCTCTGGAATTCTTTGCCCCAACAAGTCCGACTATCAACCACATTTGGATCCATAAGACGGAACCTGAAAACCCACCTCTTCAAGAAAGCCTACAGCCTGCAATGACCCTGCTACCTCCTTCTCTCTCACCACTACCGGTGATATCACCTCAGCCAACACCGGAACTGCTGCAACGCCCACCAACCTACTGTCTCCTTCCCCACCATCCTGTAGCATGTAAGCCCGAAAGGGCAGGGTCCTCTCTCCACTCTGTATCAGTCTGTCATTGTTAGTTTGTTTACTGTAAGTGATATCTGTAATTTGTATGTAACCCCTTCTCATGTACAGCACCATGGAATCAATGGTGCTATATAAATAATAATAAAAATAATAATATTAGCCTAGATAGGGACCATTGTTTTTGCCCTTCCCTAGCTAAAAAAAATCTGCCCCCAGCCACCCCAGAAAAGGCCTTTAGTGGTGGCTCATGGGTTAATAATAATGGGTTAATGTCACCTTGCTTTTGAAAGGTAACATTAAGCTGGGATAATAATGGAGAGGTGTCAATAAGACTCTGTGCAGCCTCAGTGACGTCAGCGGTAGTCAGTAAGGCTGCGCAGAGTCCCTGGCTGACCTGAGGTGAACTCAGGAGCATGGGAAGAAGTTCAGAAACTTTCCCACGGTTATTAGTTCATCCCCGGTCAGCCGGGGCACTTTCGCAGATATGATTTCATTCATTCTGCAGTGGTTTACAGCGGGGCCGGTAGCATTAGCACCGGTCCCTGTTGTAAACTAGTTAACCCCTTTTGATGGATTGTTGTTTTTTATTTTTTGCTTTTTTTGCAGGACAATAAGGGATTCTGTTGGATTAGCAGAATAATAAATTTGGTCAAAAACTTTGTGTGATTATTTCATTAAAAGACTTTTTAATTAATGTGTGTGTCTTTTTTAACCCTTTACTACTATAGGATTAATAATGGAGAGGTGTCTTATTGACACCTCTCCATTATTAACCTGGCTTAATGTCACCTTTCAATAGCAAGGTGACATGAGCCCATTATTATTAACCCATGAGCCACAGCTAAAGGCAATGGTAATAGAGATGCGCCTTTTCTGGGGTGGCTGGAAGCAGATTTTTTTAGCCAGGAGGGGAGGCAAAAATAATGGTCTCTTTCTAGGCTAGTAATATCTGCCCTCACTCACAGGCTTTCCCCTCTCTGGTGGAGAAATTACCGCGGAAGCCCACGCAATTTTTTTCAACGAATTTACCCGCTAATTTAACACCTACATGTCCAAAATTTTACACATATACCCTAATCTAATTATTTGTCAAAGACATAAAAAACTAAATGAAATGAAATGGTTTCTGTATGTAAACCATGTGTCATTTCATGTCGGGTTTTGTAATAATTTTACAGAAGCTGGCAATTGATTTAGCGGCTATTATGCTATGTAGAACTCCATGAAATATATATATATGTCTCAATGACATATATATATATATATATATATATATATATATATATATATATATATACACACACAGTTAGGTCCATATATATTTGGACAGAGACATTTATCTAATTTTGCTTCTAGACATTACCACAATGAATTTTAAACAAAACAATTCAGATGCAGTTGAAGTTCAGACTTTCAGCTTTCATTTGAGGGTATCCACTTTAAAATTGGATGAAGGGTTTAGGAGTTTCAGCTCCTTAACATGTGCCACCCTGTTTTTAAAGGGACCAAAAGTAATTGGACAGATTAAATAATTGTAAATAAAATGTTCATTTCTAGTACTTGGTTGAAAACCCTTTGTTGGCAATGACTTCCTGAAGTCTTGAACTCATGGACATCACCAGACACTGTGTTTCCTCCTTTTTGATGCTCTGCCAGGCCTTCACTGCGATGGTTTTCGGTTGCTGTTTGTTTGTGGGCCTTTCTGTCTGAAGTTTAGTCTTTAACAAGTGAAATGCATGCACAGTTGGGTTGAGATCAGGCGACTGACTTGGCCATTCAAGAATATTCCACTTCTTTGCTTTAATAAACTCCTGGGTTGCTTTGGCTTTATGTTTTGGGTCATTGTCCATCTGTAGTGTGAAACGACGAGCAACCAGTTTGGCTGCATTTGGCTGGATCTGAGCACACTGTATGGCTCTGAATACCTCAGAATTCATTCGGCTGCTTCTGTCCTGTGTCACATCATCAATAAACACTAGTGACCCAGTGCCACTGGCAGCCATGCATGCCCAAGCCATCACACGGCTCCGCCGTGTTTTACAGATGATGTGGTATGCTTTGAATCATGAGCTGTACCACGCCTTCGCCAAACTTTTCTCTTTCCATCATTCTGGGAGAGGTTGATATCTTGGTTTCATCTGTCCAAAGAATGTTCTTTCAGAACTGTGCTGGCTTTTTTAGATGTTTTTTAGCAAAGTCCAGTCTAGCCTTTTGATTCTTGATGCTTATGAGTGGCTTGCTCCGTGCAGTGAACCCTCTGTATTTACTTTCATGCAGTCTTCTCTTTATGGTAGATTTGGATATTGATACGCCTACCTCCTGGAGAGTGTTGTTCACTTGGTTGGCTGTTGTGAAGGGTTTTCTCTTTACCATGGAGATTATTCTGCAATCATCCACCACTGTTGTCTTCCGTGGGCGCCCAGGTCTTTTTGCATTGGTGAGTTCACCAGTGCTTTCTTTCTTTCTCAGGATCTACCAAACTGTAGATTTTGCCACTCCTAATGTTGCAGCAATTTCTCGGATGGGTTTTTTCTGTTTTTGCAGCTTAATGATGGCTTTTTTCACCTGCATGAAGAGCTCCTTTGACCGCTTGTTTCCTTCACAGCAAAACCTTCCAAATGCAAGCACCACACCTCAAATCAACTCCAGGCCTTTTATTTGCTTAATTGAGAATGTCATAACGAAGGGATTGCCCACACCTGTCCACAAAATAGCCTTGGAGTCAATTGTCCAATTACTTTTGGTCCCTTTAAAAACAGGGTGGCACATGTTAAGGAGCTGAAACTCCTTAACCCTTCATCCAATTTTAATGTGGATACCCTCAAATGAAAGCTGAAAGTCTGAACTTCAACTGCATCTGAATTGTTTTGTTTAAAATTCATTGTGGTAATGTCTAGAACCAAAATTAGAAAAATGTTGTCTCTGCCCAAATATAAAAGGACCTAACTGTATATTCTCTGTGTGTATATATCTATTCTTTCAATTCTTTATTAAACATGTCAGTGTGATTTTACTGTATCGCAAAATGAATTGCCGGTTTTTGTTAAAGGACACCGGTGCGCATTTCTCACAAGTCACACATCTGGTCCATGTGTAATCCGTAGTTTTCTCGCCCCCATAGACTTGCATTAGTGTATTAGGGGCGTAATACGCTGACAATCGCAGCATGCTGTGATTTTCTCAGCCCGTATAATATGGCCGAGAAAAAAATCAGCTGATGGGAGCTGCCCTATAGATTAACATTGGTCCACGTGCAATGCGTTGTTTTTGCTCATAGCACTCGTCCGTATTTCTCGCTAGTGTGACTCCGGCCTAACTGTGAAGAATATTTCCTGTAATATCAAAGGCCTCATTTAGATGTCAGCGTTTTTCACGTACACAAAAAGAAATTGGCACTGTGGCCTTAAGTTTTTATATCTGTTGTCATCAGAGTTTAGTCAGTGATTTTCACACATGATTAAATAAATTACAAAGCTTCTCCTATACTTTGCAATGTTAAACACAGATGGCACATAGATGTCATCAGTGTGCTGTACTTGTTTTTCCACTGACCTACAGTCATGGCCAAAAGTTTTGAGAATGACACAAATATTAATTTTTACAAAGTCTACTGCTTCATTTTTTCTAATGGAAATTTGCATATACTCCAGAATGTTACAAAGAGTGATCAGCTTAACAGCAATTACTTGCAAAGTCAATATTTGCCTAGAAAATGAACTTTATCCCCCAAAACACATTTCAACATCATTGCAGCCCTGCCTTAAAAGGACCAGCTAACATCGTTTCAGTGATTGCTCCATTAACACAGGTGTGGGTGTTGATGAGGACAGGGCTGGAGATCAATCTGTCATGATTAAGTAAGAATGACACCACTGGACACTTTAAAAGGAGGCTGGTGCTTGGCATCATTGTTTCTCTTCTGTTAACCATGGTTATCTCTAAAGAAACACGTGCAGTCATCATTGCACTGCACAAAAATGGCCTAACAGGGAAGAGTATCGCAGCTAGAAAGATTGCACCTCAGTCAACAATCTATCGCATCATCAAGAACTTCAAGGAGAGAGGTTCCCTTGTTGCCAAAAAGGCTCCAGGGCACCCAAAAAGACCAGCAAGCGCCAGGACCGTCTCTTAAAAGTGTTTCAGCTGCGGGATCAGCCACCAGCAGTGCAGAGCTTGCTCAGGAGTGGCAGCAGGCAGGTGTGAGTGCATCTGCACGCACTGTGAGGCGGAGACTCTTGGAGCAAGCCCTGGTCTCAAGGAGGGCAGCAAAGAAGCCACTTCTCTCCAGGAAAAACATCATGGACAGACTGATATTCTGCAAGAGGTACAGGGAGTGGACTGCTGAGGACTGGGGTAAAGTCATTTTCTCTGATGAATCCCCTTTTTGATTGTTTGGGACATCTGGAAAACGGCTTAGTCGGAGAAGACCAGGTGAGCGCTACCACCAGTCTTGTCTCATGCCAACTGTCAAGCATCCTGAAACCATTCATGTGTGGGGTTGCTTCTCAGCCAAGGGAATGGGCTCTCTCTCAGTCTTGCCTAAAAACACAGCCATGAATAAAGAATGGTACCAGAATGTCCTCCAAGAGTAACTTCTCCCAACCGTCCAAGAGCAGTTTGGCGATCAACAATGCCTTTTTCAACATGATGGAGCACCTTGCCATAAAGCAAAGGTGATAACTAAATGGCTCAGGGAACAAAACATAGAGATTTTGGGACCATGGCCTGGAAACTCCCCAGATCTTAATCCCATTGAGAACTTGTGGTCAATCATCAAGAGACGGGTGGACAAACAAAAACCTTCAAATTCAGACAAAATAAAAGCATTGATTTTGCAAGAATGGACTGCTATCAGTCAGGATTTGATCCAGAAGTTGATTGAGAGCATGCCAGGGAGAATTGCTGAGGTCCTGAAGAAGAAGGGTCAACACTGCATATATTGACTTGCTGCATTAACTCATTCTGTCAATATAACCTTTTGCTACTCATAATATGATTGCAATTATATTTCTTTATGCGATAAAAACATCTGACAAACACACATAAAAACCAGCGGCCAGCAGATCATGTGAAAAAATAATATTTGTGTCATTCTCAAAACTTTTGGCCATGACTGTACAGACTTGTTTTGGTACTTTTCATTAACTGAAAATTGCAAATTATGATTACAGAACAACCACAAGACAGATTTCATTAATTAAAGGGAAGGTGCCGTGTTTTTTCATAATTTAATGTAAAAAAGAAAATAGTATAAAAAGATATTGTCCCCTAAGCTTGACTCAGTGGTGTGTATGGATTTTTTTTTTCTGTAGTAATGCAGCCACTGGGGGCTGCCATCTTACCTCTCTGGCTGCTGAACGACACTTTCCATGCTCATTTACGGCAGTCCCTGGGCATAAGAGACAAATAGTCGGCTGCCGACCCGATCTCTTTCATTGCAGCTGCATCAGGAGTGAACTGGCCACGCCTCTGTGGGCAGCTCAGTTCACAGCTGTAGGTGTGGCCAGGCGCCATCTTATTAGAGCCCAGTGCTTTCCTTTTAGCTGCATTTACACTCTATTGCAAGCCCTGGATGCTGGATGCAGGGCTTGGATGTTCACTCTGCACATACCAGCTGTAGGAGAGGAACCAGGACGAGCTCCTGGACACCAAGCTGCTCTTTCCAAAACACACGGCCAGCTGCTGCCCCTGCTCTTGCAAAATATAGGAGGAGCTGCTCCCTGCTGTTTCAAAACACTTGGCAATCTGCTGGACATTTAATCCTCTCCTGTGTGATACAGACTGCTGAGCACTGTATCTAATCCTCTCCTGTGTGATACTGTGTGCTGAGCCGTGTATCTAATCCTATCCTGTGTGATACTGACTGCTGAGCCGAGTATCTAATCCTATCCTGTGTGATACTGTCTGCTGAGCCATGTATCTAATCCTCTCCTGTGTGATACTGACAGCTGAGCTGTGTATCTAATCCTATCCTGTGTGATACTGACTGCTGAGCCGTGTATCTAATCCTCTCCTGTGTGATACTGACTGCTGAGCTCTGTATCTAATCCTCTCCTGTGTGATACTGACTGCTGAGCTGCGTGTCTAATCCTCTCCTGTGTGATACTGACTGCTGAGCTGTGTATCTAATCCTCTCCTGTGTGATACTGACTGCTGAGCTGTGTATCTAATCCTATCCTGTGTGATACTGACTGCTGAGCCATGTATCTAATCCTATCCTGTGTGATACTGCTCTCCTGAAATACTCTGTGCTGCTGTCACCCTGCTCCTCCACCATATATCTCCCTCTGTTCCCCCCATAGACCAGTACACTGCTCTCCTGAAATACTCTGTGCTGCTGTCACCCTGCTCCTCCGCCATATATCTCCCTCTGTGACCTCCCCCATAGACCAGCACACTGCTCTCCTGAAATACTCTTTGCTGCTGTCACCCTACTCCCAGAATCCTTGCTGCCTGCCATCCTCGGTGACCGAAGACCCCATTCCTCTCCTCAGATCCTGTCCTGGCGATGTGTGAAAGCGAGGCGACAGGGGCCTGATATATGGTGGAAGGAGCAGGGTGACAGCAGCACAGAGTATTTCAGGAGAGAAGTGTGCTGGTCTATGGGGGGCACCCTGTTCGGTGCCAGGAATTGTACATAGAGCGCTGTGTTTTATACACATGAATGGACCATCTACTTGTCTGCTCCACAGAAATCCAGGAAACATTTCTGCTGATTGATGACCTGTTCTGATCCAGACTTTGCATGCAAAGACCGTCAGTAACTTTGCAGGCCCCATCAAAATGGCTGCTCACTGTGTTCCTAGATGTAATCCTCTCTTTTCTCTTAGCAAACACCCAGAAGGGGAGGAGAGGAGTGACATCACACCCATGTCAGCAGATTCCGCCCATAATTACTGCAGGGCAGTAATGTGAGCTAGTTGTACACTAGGTTTTTGTGCCAAATTTCAGTAGCTGCTCCCCCTAGTGTTAACAAGTGGAAATGCCAAACTTTTTAAAATTATTTTTCATATTTTACAAAATTAAAAACAAATGATAATATTTTTTAAGAAAATGTAAATAATTCTTCACATTTTTTCAACTGCTGAAAAAAAAAATTTTGGATGGCACCTTCCCTTTAAGATATAATTTTAATCAGTATAACAGCGCCTACCTGACAGTGTCTGTAGTTTACGGAGCAAAATTCTGCTGATAGGTTCCCTTCTCTTTAAACACCCAAAAGGAAAAAATAAACACCATATTTGCTAGTTTTAGGTCACTGTACTTTATAAAGACAGCTCAGTATGCAAAAAACAAGCCCTCATTCAGGTACATTGTCCAAAAACTAAAAAAAAAAAAAGTTACAGGTTTTTGGCAGCATAAAGAAAAAATGTTTAATAGTTTCTGGGCTTTTTTTTTTGGATCTAAAATGTGAAAAAAAATCTTGAACTATGGTTTCACCATAATCATGGCTTGGAGGATAATATTGCCAGGACGTTTTTCCTGCAAAATGAATGTTATAGTATCAAAAATCCCTAAACAATTTGTAAACAATGCATCAGATCCCAAAAGAACATCAGAACTGGGTTTGTCAGGACTCAGGAGTAGTGAGGGACGTACACCTGGATGTGCGGGTCCAGCGGATGCAGCCGAACAGTTAAAATGTTTGGCTTGGGTACCAGAACAGACTCCATTAAGATTAATAGGGGGCTCTAACATCCACTGTTTGCCTCACTGTTATCTGCATGACAGCACAGCAAACACTGACTCTGATCGTTGGTAAGATCATTACCACCGGTCAGAGAGCTGCAGTTCCCACGCTGTCAGATGACAGCGTGAGCCAGCAGCTGTGACAGGAGGTAAAAAGTTTAGTCGGGCTGACGAGTGTACTATTGCCATCAGCCTATGCCTGATGACACTTATAACAGCAAGAGAAGGCGGTGGCTGATGGGAGTGGGAGTAATCATCAGCTGGCGCCAGAGCTATAAATAAATTCACAAAAATGGTGCATGTTCCCCTCTATCTTTGATAACCAGTATAGCAAAACTGATAGCTGTGGGCTGAAACTCTCAGCTGTCAGCTTTATCATGGCTGGTTATTAAAAATAGAGGGGTCCCCACACTATTTTTTAAAAATTATTTAAATAAATAATTAAAAAAACAGCGTGGGGTTAACTCCATTTTGACAACTTGCCAAGCTAAAGCAGACAGCTGGGCGCTAGTATTCTCAGGCTGGTAGTACTCCCATCAGCTGATGCCTGTGACTGGAGGTAAACTTTTTACAGCTGCTGGCTCAGAACCACGGCGATCTGACCTGCACTAATAATATTATCGCTGATCAGAGACGCCATTGTTTTTTGCACTGTCATGCAGATGACAGTGTCAGAAACGCACAATGTTCAGGGTGCCAAACCCTAACAATAACACAGACTTCCTGGAGAAGTCTGTGTTCGGGCTCCATGCCCAAACAGTAAATGTTTGCTGCTGACCCCGAAATTTACACTTTGGGTTTGCCTATCTCTACCCAGGAGTGTCATTTGAAGCAAGAAGCAGAGCCCAATGATGAAGTACTAACATAATGTGGATGCTAAACTACCTAGGAGAGTGACATCAGGGGTGTGCTTTGGTTACTGTAGTAACTCAACGCACACAGGATCAGGGGGAACCATGCATCAGGGAAGGAGGATGGAAAGCCCGGTCCTGGAGCAGGAACAAGGGATTAAAGGGTACCTGTCTCTTTTTTTTACCACTATACGATTCTATGATTCTATAAGATGCGACCACTGCCTTTGAGGGCTTATCTACAGCATTCTATAATGCTGTAGATAAGCCCCCGGTCCGACCTGAAAGATAAGAAAAATAACTTTTATTATACTCACTCGGGGGGGACGGTCCGATGCGGTCCGGTCCAATGGGCATTGCAGGTCCTCCTGCTTGCTTCGTGTCGCGCTCCTGCACAGGTGTATTGATCTACCCTGTTGAGGGCAGAGCAAAGTACTGCAGTGCGCAGGCGCTGGGCCTTTCTAACCTTTCCCGGCGCCTGAGCACTGCAGTACTTTGCTCTGCCCTCAACAGGGTAGATCAATACACCTGTGCAGGAGCACGACATGAAGCAAGCAGGAGGACAACATCGCATGAAGATGGGAGGAGCCGGATCTGGACCTGCGACACCCATCAGACCGCTCCCCCGGGTGAGTATAATAAAACTTATTTTTCATATCTTGCAGGTCGGACCGGGGGCTTATCTATAGCATTATAGAATGCTGTAGATAAGCCAAGAAAGGCAGTGGCTGCATCTTATAGCGGCATAAAGAGGTGACAGGTTCCCTTTAACACCGACATTTAGTACTTTCCAGTGAGTGGCACATTATCCAAATATAGCTGACATACTGCCACGACAGCATTAATTAAATCATATTTAGCCTAACACGATTTTGTTTAAAATGTGCAAAAACCAAGCCCACACGCTGCTCCATTGACAGAAACATAAAAAGGTTATAGTGACTCTTGAAATGCAGCAACATAAAAACAATTTTGTGCAGACGAAATAAAACATGAAGAAACTATTTGGTTATTGGCAAATTCATAAAGACCAATAGTGAAAAAGGTAACACATTTATGCTTTACAATGCTTATTGGAAAAGCAATGATGTAATTAATTTTTTTTAATACCCCATCCAAAAAAAGTTAAAAAAAAAGTTACTTGTGTCATATTTCGTCTAAATGTTGCCATGTGAGAATACAACTCATCCTTCACAAAACAAGCTCTCATGCAGCTGCTCCAATTGAAAGATAAAATGCGGCTGAGATGCACAAACAAAAATAATTATCCTCCTTTGACATGTTCGTATATAACATATCGAAACGACAGTAAGGGCTCTTTCAGACATCCGTATTTCTAGTGCGAATTCTACCCATGTTTTTCACAAATAGAATTTATACCTCTTATAGTCTATGGGGCAGTTTACCGTGTATTTTTGCTGACCGAGTCGTACGCACTTAATTTTCCTGCTTTAATCCAAATCTCGGATCAATATCACCAGTTCAAGTCTATCAGTCTGGTTTTCATGGAGCGTTTTACATGAGAATATTGTGAAACCGACGTTATTTTTTTTTCTTTGAGAAAAACTGATACTCTGACCAATCTGATGACATCTTTATGAGACTTAACAGTTACAAATCATAACAATGTAAAGGGAAGCTATAATTAGAAAATGACCTATCATTTAATTTAGGTTTTTGTGGCACATGTATTTTTAAAAAAGTTTTGGCAGCTTTTTTTTCTTCAAATCACGATCTTTATTTATTGTTTTTAAGTTAGTAATCTTGTGATTTTCACATTGGTTACTAGGGTTTATTCTAGAGTCATACTTCATGTTCTTTGAGGAAGAGTGTTCAACATGCTTCCTTATCCACTGTGACAGGATTACAGTGACTGGTAACAGCTCCATACACAGTTATTAAGAAAAGATCCCCAGTCACAATAGGTGATGTCCCTACTGACCCTGATCACCCTCAATTTGCAATGACCTCTGCACAGGCTCATTATGCACTTAAATACAAAAGATAAGGTCAGTGTCTGTTCATTGTGGCTATATACATGTGTTGTTTCCTGAAACAATAGGAAGTTAGAGTGTAAAAATGAAGCGCTAGTCGCTAATTTTAAAATTGCAGGATTTCTATTTTTTATTTTTAATACTGTAAGTGATATGATAGGCTACTTTCACACTTGCGTTCCTTGGAGCTGCGTCGGGCTGCGCATGGCCACCGCTCAGCTCCGCCCACGGCCGCGCCTCCTCAGGTCAGCTCCGCCTATGGGCGCGTGACGCTGCATGCAGCCTGTGTACCATATCTTTAGCATTGAGCATGCAGGCCGTGTGCAGGTATGCATTTGCCGACGCATGCATCCTTTTTGACACTGCACCGACCTGCGCCAAACACACCGTGTTGCATTTTGGTGTGCTCGGCGCAGCGTCAAAAGGACGCATGCGCCGGGAAACGCATACCTGCGCACGGCCTGCTTACCCAATGCTAAAGATAGGGTACGCAGGCTGCATGCAGCGTCATGCGCCCATAGGGGGAGCTGACCTGAGGAGGCGCGGCCTTGGGCAGAGCTTAGCGGCGGCCATGCGCAGCCCCACGCAGCTCCAAGGAACGCAAGTGTGAAAGTAGCCTAAAAAGAAAAAAACATTGTAAGAAAAAATACATTTAGCACAAAAACCTGAATTAAGCAATAGGTAATTTTCTGATTATAGCCTTCTTTTAAAAGAACAAAAAGGAGACAGCTACTAAACTCTCAATTTCCTTATACATTATTTCCATTTATCTTACTTTTACTAAATGTAGCAGCATAATATTAGAGATCAAAATAAAAGCCCCCAGAAATATATTCTTTCATTTGCATATCCATTATATTAATACATCTTAAAAAAATACAGGTAGTGCTATAGTAATTGTTGCTCGAGGATGCTATAGCAAGTGACATGCAAATTCCCTGTCACATACGTGATAAAGGTTTATAGATTAGGTTATTACGCAAAATGAGTTATGTTCAGAAATGTAATGCTTTTGCCCTAGAATAGGTTTTGCCTCCTGTTTTATTTTGCATGTCACATAGACAGTGCTATAGTTACTAAAACAAGTGATAAAATCATTTTGCCCACAGCTACTTGGTTGGAAATAGGCTTATAATTATTTAATTTGCTTTTATATAGAAAATTACACAAATCACTGAATAGTGATGACAAAAAGGAATTCAGCAAGTATTCAAAGGCACCAGCTTCCTGCAACCGACTGAAATCCCTCTTCTGCCATAGGTGAGCTTGTAGGTTCCTGAAATATTTCTGTACATTGTGAACATGGAAATATTTGTGTAACACTAAGCTATTTATTTATATTTTATTGAAATGTGTATAGGGATGTGTACTATACCACAATAACAGTGGCCACCACCAAGTCTAAATTTAGGCTGGAGCTACCACATCGACAAAGCAAAAGACTGTTGTAGTCAACAAGCAAGTTGCAAATGTCTGACTTGCTATTTAGGGTTGCAGTGCTACTCCGCAGGCATGCATTATGCTGCAATTAGTGATGAGAGAGCACTAAAATGCTTGGGTGCTTGTTTCGATTAACGAGTATAATGGGAGTCAATGAGAAACTCTAGCATTTTTCCGGTGGACCCTCCCAGGAGGTCTTGGGGGGGGGGGGGGGGGGGGGGAGTAAAATTGTTGAAATAGATGGAAAAAGTGCTCAAATGGAATAGGAATAGCATGGAGAAGATGCCTGAACACATCTCTAACTCTGAGGTCGCTTCTGGGAACAACGTTCTTAGAATATTCCACTACTTTTTCGGACTGGTAATAAAACATACAAACCCAAAACAAATATGGATTTTACAGGAAAAAAATGTTAGGAAACATTATTTCCTGAATAATAACTTGTATATAAGACAAAAGAAAAAAATGCCTCCTCCACCCCTTTAGGCTATGTTCACATATAGCATTTATGAACTTTCTCATTGCTTTCAATGGTGAAAAAAAAACATGTACTGGTAAAAGTAATTTTAATATTTTACTACCTTATCTGGCATGTGAGACACATACTGTTTAATTTATAAAGGAGGGACTCAAACTCACCATGCTCATGCAGACAATGCAAGAACTGGCAAAAATTAGAAGGAGGAAGGACTCTGATACACCCTGTATTAGACATATAGGAAGGCCTAATACACAATCTTTTAAAATTCTTAGGTACTGTGATTCCTACACTCATAAAGCAAGTGCACTATGTGCAAGGGCTGACAAAACTTAGAAGGAGGCTTTCCGATGCACGCTGGGAGACATGCAGGTGAGGGCCTCCGACGCATAGACATATAGAGGAGGGACTCTGATTCAATTATGTTACAATTTTAAAAAGATTCTGACTGCGAAACTAGGAAAGCTTATGCAGTCAATGCCAGGCCTAGCTAAACTCACAAGGAGGCATTACAATGCAGCCAACAAGACTCGTAGAGGGGGGACTCTGAATACATTTTGGAAAAATTTTTAAAAAAGATTGTGACTCTGAGACTGGTTAATATCTGCCATCCACCAACCAATGCACTATGTGCAATGCCTGACAAATAATAGAAGTAAGACATGCAGGTGAGGGCCTCAGAAAACCTTTTTTTTTTTTTTCTAAGGAGTGGAACTTCTAGATTGGTAAAGTCAACGTGCAAGGCCTGCCAAAAATTAGAAGGAGGGACAGCAATACACCCTGGAAGACACATAGAGGAGGGACTCTGATTCACTTTTGGTACAAAACTTTTGACTCCAAACTGGGTAAGTCCAAGCACTCAGTGGAGGCCTAGCTAAAATTAGAAGGACTCAGGAGGCATGGCAATACAATCAGCAACAGATGTAGAAGGGGGGCCTCAGACTGATCAGACTAAATTTTGGGACAATTTTAAAAAGGTCGTTAATTGGATTGCATTCTTTTGATAATTTCTGTCTGCACATGACCAAAAAGAGGCAGAATTGGGCAATGAATGCATGGAAAGAAGGCCTCGTGCTTTGGACTATGCAAGAGTCCAAAACAAAAAAAGATGGTAGGACATGCCTCCAAAAGAATGTTTTCTCAAGTCAGGAAACTGACCTCATCTAGATCCATATAAATGTTCAAATAAAAAGTCACAGAGTTAATGAGAAGAACTACCCAAAATAAAGAAGAAGCAAAGAATTTGCATCTGTTAAAAGTAAAGATGCTGCTAACACTTTAGGATTGTTTATGAAAAAAAAATTATGAAAAATTTAGTAAAATGCCAGTAAAACAGATTCTTTAAATTCATTGCAACATTGTAAACTGATGTGCCAGAAAATGAAAGAAATACCACTGTGGTTTGAAAATTTCCTCCTCTCAGTCTAGTGCACAGAGCCAGCACATAGAGGCTGTTTTAGAATTCCACCCACAGAGCCTGACACTATCCCTTCATTCGAGTCATGTCCAGTCCCTAGGCTAGTTAGAGCACAATGATGGCGCCACCATTGATATGGAGCTTAAACTGGACCTCCAAAAATTATGAATGAGAATATTAAAACCAGTGGGGACTCCTACACTCCTAAAGCCTATGCACTTAATGCAAGTCCTAGGAAATCTTTAATGGAGGGATGACAATACACATTGGAAGAGACGTAGATGAGGCCCTGAGGAATTTTTTTTTTACATTACTAAGGCTGGTTACACATTGCGTTAGGTGCCATCCATTTAACGGATCCGTTACTATGCGGCACTATCGCAATGTAATGGATCCGTTAACGCACCTATTGGCATCTATTATGGTAACGCATCCTAACGCATGTCCAAATTGGCATGCATTAGCGATGATGTGTTACTTTGTGACGCACCTTCAAATGCGGTCTACCGCATTTTCGGGTGCGTTAGGTCTGACGCACAGCGAACGGACGCGTTCGCTGTGCATAGACCTCTATTGCTAACGCATGCTAACGCAATACTATCATGCGTTAGCGCACGCATTAGCACAATCGGTCAAAAAAAGACAAAAAGGACATCTGCGTTAGCGTATCCGTTTAATGCATACGTTAAACGGATGGCACTAACGCGATGTGAACCTAGCCTAAGGAGTGGAAATCAGACTGTTAAAACGTATACACTATGTGCAAGGGATGCCAAAAATTAGAAGTTAACACTGCAATATACCATGGAAAAGACGTAGAGGAGAGCCTCAGAAAACATTGTTTTACCATTTGGAAGGAGTAAGACTCTTAGACTCGTAAAGCATATGCAATATGTGCAAGGGCTGCCAAAAATGAAAAGCAGGCACTGTGATACATCCTGGAATAGATGTAGAGGAGAGACTCAGAAAACATTGTCTTACCATTGAGACTCAGAGTGGTAAAGCCGATGCAGTATGTGCAAAGGCGGACAAAAATTAGAAAGAGGCTCTCTGATACACCCTGAGAGAAATGTAGTGGAGTGCCTTAGGAGACATTGCTTTACCATTGGTAAGGAGTGGCACTCCTAGAATGATAAAGTCGATGCACTATGTGCAAGGGCTGACAAAAAATGTACCCCTGGGGGTATACATATATCTATATGTAAGCAAACTTTAGAGAAAGGCCTCTAAAAATTGAACAGTAGGGCATCGGACACACCCTTGATAAATTAGCTGCAAGGGTCGGATCATGACCCTGTAGATATGGTGGAGGAAGAACATAAAACAATTATCAATTCCTTGGCAGCATATCGCCGTGGATTTTATCACGGACCTGCCTCGTTCCTCTAGCTGTACAGCTATCCTGGTGGTTGTGGATCAGTTCTCCACAATGGCTCATTTTGTTCCCCTACCTGGGCTACCGTCGGCACCTGAGCTAGCCAAAGTTTTTATTCATCAAATTTTCAGAATCCATGGATTCCCTCAGCGTATCGTGTCTGACCGAGGAGTTCAGTTTACTTCCCGATTCTGGAGACCACTCTGTATACTCATAGGCGTGTCTCTGGACTTCTCTTCTGCTTATCATCCGTAGACCAACGGGCAGGTGGAACGTGCCAATCAAGTTTTGACTTCTTACCTGCGTCATTTCTCCAATGCCCTTCATGACGACTGGGTCAGCCTTCTTCCCGAAGCTGAGTTTGCCTATAACAACCATCCCAGCGAGTCTTCCACCAAGTTGCCGTTTTTTGTTGTCTCTGGCTGACATCCTGGGGTGCCTCTCCCTGTGACCTCAGCCTCAGGAGTGCATGCAGCAGACAATATCTCCATGGAGTTTTCTAAAATCTGGAAGGAGACTGAGGAAGCACTCAAAAAAGCTGGTGGTCGAATGAAAAGGCATGCAGACAAGCGGTGGAGGGATCTCCCACCATATCGTCCTGGCAAAGTCTGGCTCTCGTCTAAATACATCCGACTGAAGATTCCCTCTTACAAACTTGGTCCTCGGTATATTGACCCCTTCGAGGTCCTGGAACGCATTAATGATGTGGCCTACAAGTTAAAGTTGCCTGTTTCACTCCGGATCCCGAATGCCTTCCATGTCTCTCTCCTCAAACCGGTAGTTCTTTATCGGTACCATTCTGCATCCACCTCTGTGTCTCAGCCAATTGGTTCCAACAATGTTTTTTAGGTAAAGGATATTTTGGTAATGAAGAGAGTCAAGGATAAAACCCTCTTTCTTATTGATTGGAAAGGTTTTGGTCCACAGGAGAGATCGTGGGAGCCACAGGAGAACATTAATGCTCTTCGTGTTCTGGGGAGATTTCTGGCCAACCTCCGCAGTGGGGAGGGATAAGGGAGGGGGTACTGTCATGACTGCGGCAGCTGCCATGCTTGTCATGACTATGCTCGCAGCCGCCGTGCCCGCCCCGCCTCCTAATACTTACCACGCTGTTCCGGCAGCGCTGCGTCCAGCTGTTCCAGGGTCTCGGCATCTTCTGTTGTGAATTCTCTTGTTCAGAGCTGAAGCTCATTCTGGTGGATACTGAGAGTAGTGGAGCTGGCCAGGTGGATGGAAGTTCCCCACCTGACAGCGATAATTGGGAACCTGGGATTACTGCATGGGAGCATATAGTTGAGCTGGCTGCTCTTGAAGATTGCTGGTAATTTCCTCCTTGTGCATTTGGAGTTCTTTTGTCCCCTGCCTGATCAGCATTGTTCAGCTAAGTGATTCTTTTACTAATCCTTTGCATCTAATCTGGTTTTGCTTTTTTTTGCTTTCTGCTTTGTTGCTAGGGTTCAGCGTGCTCCCTGCTGGGGGCAGCGCTGGGTCCTGCTTCATATGTTGCAGCTTGTTCAGTCTCCTGTTATGTTAGTATCTTTTTGCTTTGCTTCCAGTTTATACCAGAGTGCTGATCTAGCGAGGGTGAGGTCGTGTGACCTCAGGTTTTTTGTATATCAGAAGTGTTGGACTTTTTTAGGGTTTTGTACGTGATTGCAGACAATATCTTTTCTGTCCTGTCCTGTCTAGACAGCTTGGGCCCCACCGTTGCTCAGTCTGTTCTCTGCCTGTGTTTGTGCCTCATCTTGTCTCACCGACAATATATGTTTGGGGGCTGTCTATTCCTTTGGGGATCTGCTCCAGGGCAGTTTAGATTTCACCTTTCTGTCTTTAGGCTTAGTTAGTTCTCCGGCTGTGACGAAGCATCTAGGGCATCGTAGGAACGCTCCACAGCTACTGCTAGTTGTGTGGATAGGATCAGGGGTCTGCAATCCACTTAGTTACCAACCTCTCTGGTCTTCTGGTGGCTTAGCCTGTTCCTGCCATCTTCCTCGGTGACCCATTCATAACAGTCTTCCCTCCGCTCTGTCGGCATCACGTCCGACGGCGTACCTGCGCATGCGTCTTAGGCTGTGGACGCGCACTCTGCTGGCCCTTTAATGTATCGCACCTGATCTGGACCATCTGCGGTCCAATCAGATGCTTTTGCTTGCTATATCAGGCCGCCCTCCCTTAAGGGAGGCACCTGATTATTGTGTGCACTCTCGTGTACTTAATCTAGGCTGTCTCTGCGGGTGCTAGCCCGCTGTTACTAATTAACCCTTTATTTGCTTCTGTCCTCAGCTCCCTTGTAACACAGCCTGTGGTTCCCGGTCCTCTACTGTCCTGATGGTCCTTCATCTCCTAGTCCTGTCCAGCGGTCCCTGTCCCTCTCTGTCCTGGTCCCTTTCCTGGTGTCACAGGGCCCACTCACCAGTACAACGAACCTGTTAGGCCTTCCAGGGCCCTATTCTCTAGCTTTCCCTATCCACTTTTGTCTCTCAGCTTCACTACAAGCCGTCCCTCTTGTTACCGACAGTCGCGGTACCTGACCCCTCGGGCCTGCCCCTAACAATCCTGGTATAGGGGTCGGTTCTACCTGTTATGCTCACCCGGGAAAGGGTCCACTCCTGGAAGCTAGCCCTTCCTAGATGTCACACTAGGCCACTCCAGGACCTTCATATGCTTCTTATGAATCCACTCCTTTGCTGCCTTGACTGTGTGCTTCGGATCATTATCATGCTGAAAGACTCATCCTCATTTCATCTTCAATGCCCTTGCTGATGAAAGGAGGTTTGCACTCAAAATCTCACGATACATGGCCTCATTCATTGTTTCATGTACACGGATCAGTCGTCCTGGTCCCTTTGCAGAGAAACAGCCCCAAAGCATGATGTTGCCGCCCCCATGCTTCACAGTAGGTATGGTGTCCTTTAGATGCAACTCAGCTTTCTGTCTCCTCCAAACACGACAAGATTTGTTTCTACCAAACAGTTCTACTTTGGTTTCATCAGAACATATGACAATCTCCCAATACTCTTCTGGATAATTCAAATGCTCTCTAGCAAACTTTAGATGGGCCCGGACATGTACTGGCTTAAGCAGGGGCACATGTCTGGCAATGCAGGATCTGAGTCCCTGGTGGCGTAATGTGTTACTAATGGTAGCCTTTGCGATGGTGGTCCCAGCTCTATGCAGGTCATTGACTAGGCCTCCCCATGTGGTTCTGGGATTTTTGCTCACAGTTCTTGTGATCATTTTGACCCCATGGGGTGAGATCTTGCATGGGGATCCTGATTGAGGGAGATTGTCAGTGGCCTTGTATGTCTTCCATTTTCTTATTATTACTCCCACAGTTGATTTCATCACATCAAGCTGGTTGCCTATTGCAGATTCAGTCTTCCCAGGCTGGTGCAGGGCTACAATTTTGTTTCTGGTGTACTTGGACAGCTCTATTGTCTTCACCATAGTGGAGTTTGGAGTGTGACTGAGGTTGTGGACAGGTGTCTTTTAAACTGATAAGTTCAAACAGGTGCCATTACTACAGGTAATGAATGGAGGACAGAGGAACCTCTTAAAGAAGAAGTTACAGGTCTGTGAGAGTCAGAAATCTTGCATGTTTTTAGGTGACCAAATACTTATTTTCCACCATCATTTGAAAAATAAATCTTGCCAAATCATACAAGGTGATTTTCTGGATTTGTTTTCTCATTTTGACTCTCATAGTTGTGGTCTACCTGTGATATCAATTACAGGCCTCTCTCATCTTTTTAAGTGGGAGAACTTGCACAATTGGTGGCTGACTGAATACTTTTTTCCTCACTGTACATTTAACCCCTTAGAGTGTCAGGGAGCAGACCATCAGCTCCACCACTCCTTCACTAGCGCTTGGGCAGGTCTCAAAGTAGTCGGTGAGGTGGCAGTTGCAAGCACTGCTGCAGCACTTCCAGACAGGCGGCAGCTGTAGGTGACTTTCTAAAATAGGCGCAAACGTGGCTTACCTTGACAAGTAGCTCCAGCAAGTCTTGGTATGCTTTCAGAAACCATGGAACCACTAAGTTGAGCACGTGGGCCAGGCACAGAACATGTGCCAGCTTGCAAAACTTCAGAGCCGCCACAAGGTTATGGCCATTATCGCACATGACCATGCCTGTTTGTGAGTTCAGCGGCGAGAGCCACAGATCGGTCTGGTCTGTAACACCTTTCAGCAACTTTGCGGCTGTGTGCTGTTTGTCACCTAAAGATATCAGTTTAATCAGAGCCTTTTGCTGTTTCACTGAGGCAGTGCTTTCAGCTTGAGACTGATGTGGATGCTAATTCTAACATGGGGAGTGAGAAGGAGGATGAAGGGGTGCAGTAACCAGCGTAGGAGGAAAGGAAAACCCCGATGGAACTAGTGCCCACAATTCTAGGTGTCGGTAGGATGTGTGATGTTCCAGAGTCCAACTCTGTCCCGGCCTCCACCAGGGCCACCCTGTGTGCCTTCAGGGAAATGTAGCTTTTCTGGCCACAAGATCCATGTGTCAGTGGTTAAGTGGACCTTCCCAGTAACTGAGTTGGTTAGGGCACAGGTGATGTTAAGGGACACCATGTTTGTGTAAGTCGAGGACAGCACACTGGGAAAAATAGTGGAGGTTGGAGAATGAGTACCGAATGACGGCCATCGCCAAGAGGTTGCGAAAAGTCTCTGTGTCCACAAGCCAAAACGTCAGTATTTCCAGGGCAAGCAGTCTGGCAATGTGGTCGTTAGTGTATGGGCCTGTCGTTGGGTGGCTTTGTATTTCTGTTTCCATTCCTGGGCTACGGACAGCTGAATGCTCTTCTGGGACAAGGAAGTGGACATGGTTGCTAATTTTGGTTGCATATCTACAGCGACAGCTGCAGGGCGGGAGGCATTCACGTCTGCTTTCTGGACAGGGGATTGGCTAGCACGTAGCACAGGGGAAGAGGCATCTGCGTAACCCGTAACTCTCTAAATGTGGGTCGCCCTCCCAGGGCCATGGGTTACTCGGTACCGGGCCGGTGTCAGGGGGAATGTGTCACAGCAGCGGTGACCCGGTCCATGGCCCTGGGCGCCCAAATCAATGGCGGTTGCGGTTTGTAGTGTAATAGTTCGTGACGCCACCCGTGGTATTCGGCAAGTGGGATGTTAGGCTGACGCTGCATGCAGATTTTCTAGGGCTGGTGGTGTGTTGCAGCATAGATGGTGTAGCTCCCCACAGGTGAAGCCGTAGCCCCAGGGCAGTGTAGTATTAATAGATGAGGAGAGACACAGGCGGTGTGGGAGCTGGTACCCAGATGTAGTGGTGCTGAGGGTGTAGGCGCGATAATGAATGGAGGACACCAGGGTCTGTAGTTCCAACGCTTTACTCACAGTCAGTAGGGCACACAGGTGCCTGCCTCCGTGCCGTGTCCTCCAGGGTCAGGGACTCAATCAACCCCCAGGCAAGATGGAAGGCTCCTCTCCAACACTCTGCCAACATGTACCTTTCTGAACGTCTCCTCTATTGCACCTTTAAGTGTGAAGATCTCCTAGCACTAAGTTACGCTGGAGTTCCTCCTTACAGATGTTCCTGTGTTCTCTACTCGTATGGCAGACAGCTGTAGCCTGCTTCGGGGACTCCCTTCTCCTGAGTCCTGGCTCTCTGTACAGATGCTGTTGTTCCCCAAGTCTTAGATGGGAGTAGTGCATCTACAGCCAACTACTCCACCGGTGTCTGCTGCAGAGCCATAAGTGTCCATACAACCTCGGGGACCGGGCCCCGGCCTTGCGCTGAGAACCTATAGGCAGGGTTCCTCTTCCAACCCACTTCTCCTCTGTGTTCTCTACTCCTTCGTTCCGTACTTGACTCTCTTTCTTATGGATGCTTAGGTTACAGTTCTACGTCTTTCTCTCCTTTCCCATGCCAGCTGGCTCAGGTCACTGAGGCAGCTGCAGCACTCCTTCCTCCATCCCTTCTTCCAGGGATCCCCACTCCTCTCTGAGTGGCTTCCTTCTCCTACTTTCCTAGGGGGACTGCTCTCGCAGACTGCCCCCCGCAGACTGACCTCCCGTCAGACTGACCTGTAATTCTAAACCTTCCCAGTCTTTTATGTGCCTTAACTCCACCCACCTCCCAGCACGTCCAGTGTTCCAAGCAGGGAACCACCAAAGGTGCTCTGCTACTCTCTAAGTACAGAGCCGCTTGTGGCTGTGCAGAACTACCCTGTGTGTGTGGGGTGCGGGGTTGGAGCGTGGAAAGGAGTTCCCACCTTACCTGGATGGTGGGGCACTACACCTTAGGGGAAGGTGCAGTACCTCTGTGGCACCACATACCCCCCCCCCCCCCCCCGTTAAACACAGCACGTCCGCAGGCTGCAAGGTAAACAAAATTGACAGTAGAGGAACATACAAAAATTTTTATAATGCTGAATAAACATTTCTTATACTAAACTTCCCAATATGAGAGGCACTCATTCTTGAACGTTGCAAACAATTCTTAATTATCTATCTAAAATTCTAGGTCCAAAAGTGCAATTCTCAATACTATACGTAATTCAAAGTGCTATTATCTCTTGCTCACTATCACTTCAGTATTCTCTATTAGTACATTTCTTCATTATCTTTCCTTTTTTTTTTACATTGTCTACTTTTTTGTCATCAGCTCAAAGTGACATTCATCATCTACATTTTCAACTCTTTATCCTTTATTCAAATCTCTCTTTTCCCTGTCAAAGCATTTCTTAATTCTATATAAAAGTAATTTACTCTCATAAGACACATCATTAAATACTTCACATTAAAACATCAACAATTCTTGTAAACGCTGAACACTGCTCCCAGCCGGGATTTCTTGCAGTGTCCCTTGAGGTAGACATCATCTTCGCAAAGTGTCCTTATGTAAAATACCTTATCTTCGCAAAGTGTCTTTATGTAAAACCAAGAGAGGGCACCTAAAGTGGTGCAACTATTTACAATTGCAGTTCTGGATCATACAGCGTCCATGATCTCCTCAGTTCAAATGTAGAAACGCTGCCAGTAAAACATGGCAACACACAAAACTAAACCATGATGCAAACAAAAAGAAGGCACAACGGTGCAAAATACCCTCCTGGGCAGCGAGAGTTTTAGTGCTGATTTCCTCTTGGGGTTCTGGAAGCTGTACTGGAACTGCTACCAGGTGAAAAGAACGCATTTACAGTCCTCAGATACTCCTCCTCTTGTGGCGTGAAGCCGGTCCCTTTTTGTACCTTGGGTACACTTTGGGCAGTGGGAACAGTAGATGGTTGCTGCCGAGATGTAGATGCTGCCTGGGGTACCGCAGGGGTGGTAACGGGTACCGGGGAAGGAACACAGACTTTCTCCTTCAGGTAAGTTGACAGCAGGGCTTCTGGTATGCGGCGGATGTTTAACGCGTACCAGCCGCGTAGTCCCTCATGCCTGGTATAGGTCACGTACTCCCCTGGCTGTAGGTCTCGCGCTGGGTGTCCCTTCCGGAGGTGGGACTCCACATTCCTCTGGCTAAAGAACAAATCAGAGATGCTCTGGTGGTCGGCGATGAACCCAAACTCCCGTTCACGGTTCACATTGAGGACCTGTCCCTATCCAGCCGAGTCCCGGGGACCGTAGCGACCAGCACGGGCCCTCTCTTTCCGGTCCAAATCTGGGCCTAGTACTGCTAGCCGGCGCCGCTCCCTCTCCCGGTGTTCAGCTGCCAATTGCCGGATGGTAGCCTGACACCTAGCCCAGTTCTCCTCATCCTCCTGCTCTTACCGGGACCGCTCTAGACTGGTCCTGTACAGCGGCACCACCTCCAGGGGTTTCGGTGTTCCCCCCCAGGGACAGACATCCCGGTCCCAGACCAGATCTAGCACGACCTGGCCAGCCGCTGCGACCGCGGTTCACCCCAAGGCCTTCCCAGGTGTCGGGGTATCAGACATACCTGGGGCCTCCGGGCGGTGTGGTCTCTGCTCCGATGCCGGTGGAAGCGGGTCGGTGGCAGCGGGTGGTGGCTCCGGGTCCGCGGGGGCCTCCGGTGGGACCTGCACAGCCGTGTCAGGTCCGAGTGGGAGCGCAGCCTCAGCTCCCGGGGCCTCCGGTGACTCCTCCGGGCAGGCCGCGACCAACTGAATGGACAGCGTGGATGTGTAGACTAGTGCTGCCTGAGGACAGTCCGGTGCAGTGGTGAGAGGTGCCTGTGGCGTAGGCCCCTCCAAGGCGTGTGGCCTGCTCAGCCTCCATAAGGCCTCCTGCCTCAGTCGCAGACGGCATGTCAGCTGGGCGATGTCATCCTCCAGCTGCTGGCTGGTCATTTCAGAGACGGGGTCGGAGCCTTCAGCCATGGCGCCGGGGAGATCCGACTCAACCTCCGCGCGCTCTCCAGGCCTCCTTCCCTCTCCTTCCAAAATGGCATTCTGGAGGTCTTCTTCCTGCCTCGGCCCCTTTCCCGCCACTGGCTTCTTCTGCCCCTCCTTCCGGGGGCGGCGTCTTCTTCCAGCGCCTCCATACCAAGCCAGTATATGAACCCCTCGGGGGTGGGCCACGTTGCTGTCACATAGTAATTCAGGCAGGGGAGGCCCAAGACTCTTCGCGGTCTTTTCCTATGACCTCCCATCTCTTCACGCCCTTCTTCTCCACACCAGCGGCCATTTTCAATGTTCATGTCACAGACTATTAAATTGGGTCTTCTGCACATTTTACAAAAGTTCTAAGTCCAACAAATCTCAGGCACACAGAACCCGATGTCATCGGGTCTCGTTATCCTGTTCGTGTCGCCAAGTTGGGTCGCCCTCCCAGGGCCGTGGGGTACTCGGTACCGGGCCGGTGTCAGGGGGAATGTGTCACAGCAGCGATGACCCGGTCCGTGGCCCGTGGCGCCCAAATCAATGGCGGTTGCGATTTGTAGTGTAATAGTTCGTGATGCCACCCGTACATCTGTGGAGACTGAGCCTCAGGGGCGCCACAAATGCACTTGGTGAAATCATCAAAATCCACTGCTGACAGCTCCCTTTGCAATTGCTGACTAATGACGTCCCAGATGTGCACGATGGGAGACACATCCAGAGATGCTCCAGACAAAAGCAACATGTTTAGGCCACACAGGCTTCTCACAGAAGCATAAGCAACATGCGGCCTGGGTTTGTATTGTTGAAAGCAGCTCTTAGGACAGATTGGAGAAGCGTTCGTACCACTGGTTCTACAACTGATCAATCCTGTACTGAAAATGAAATTATACATCACATACCAAAGCTAAATTGTCAAAAAAGTGTCTACAAGAACTATCGCAAGACATTTGAACAACATTAGACTAGGAGCCAGACGTTCAGCTACAGGTGTTCTATTGACCTTACACCACCACTCTCAAAAGGCTCTCATGGCCATTTGGAGACCAGATGCTGTAATGGAGCAATAGAGGCTGGAAAGGAGGTATATCTTCTTTGTTGATCAGTACTGCTTTTGTCTTGTATGAAATGATAACTGGAGATTTCTCTAGAGACCACATGGGCTACATCATAAAGATGCCTTCGCGAGACAACATTACACAAAATCTACTCCTGGGATTATAGTGTTGGAAGGCCTAATATACAATACCTGGACCCCTCAGTTCTTCATTCCAAGCATACAAACAGCTTGACCTAACATTGATTTGCTCGTGGAACCAGTGGTACAGCAATTTTTCCAACCTGTCCCAGGACCTGTTTTTCAACATGACATTGTCAAGTTGTATTTTGCTTGTACCACTGTGAGCAGCCTGAGTGGCCTAAGCATGCTACCATGGCCTGAACTTGTCTCCTATCCAGCACATCTGGGATGTCATTGGCTGGTAATTGCAAAGGGAGCTGCCAGCAGTGTACTTTGATGATTTGCATGCCCATTTACATTTAACGTGACATAACATTCCTGAGACAATCATTAATATCCTCATAGATAGCATGCAGAATTGTATATGTCTGCGTATTTCTGAGAATGGCACTTATCGTTGATACCAAAAAAAACTGAGATGTTTTGAAATATGTTGTTTCTATTTATTCATCATTTGCAAATTATTAATTTGTCAATCCATCCATTTCCATAATTCCATGAATTTTCCTTCTTGGTGTTGCAGTTTTAATATTGAGGAGTGTATACTGCTTTTTGCTTCAGTGCTCCACTTTACGTACTCTGATAGGACATATCACAAGGTATTGCAAACACCCCCTTTTAACTCAGTATTTAAGAATACAATGCTAAGGCATCTCTAGGGCAATCTTTGACTGGAATTTTGCATAATCGTGTTTATATTTAAACAAAGCCTCTGGTAAAATAGATAAATCTTCTGTTTTGCATAAACAGTCATTTGCATATATTGGAGATTCGTGTTTTATGTTCTGCATGCATCTTCAATACATCTTCCTAGAGATTTGTAATAATACAAGCATTATAGCATACAACATTGTTTTATCACCAAACCAGTTATTCCCTTATAAACATATTCCTTTTTAATGGACTATATTACTAACATTTTTAATTTTCTGTTTAGAAAGATCTATAACATTGGTTTTATTGTTATAAATTGTTTTATTTCTACGTGAAGATGTCAATCATAGTAATGGTCTTTTGGTTAACTTGTACAGTGGGTAGAGGAAGTATTCAGACCCCTTTAAATTTTTCACTCTGTTTCATTGCAGCCATTTGGTAAATTCAAAAAAGTTCATTTTTTTCTCACTAATGTATACTCTACACCCCATCTTGACTGAAAACAGAAATGTAGAAGTTTTGCAAATTTATTAAAAAAGAAAAACTGAAATATCATACGGTCATAAGTATTCAGACCCTTTGCTCAGACACTCTTAATAATAAATATTATTTTTTTATATAGCGCTAGCATATTCCGCAGTGCTTTACAGTTTGCACACATTATCATCACTGTCCCCAATGGGGCTCACAATCTAAATTCCCTATCAGTATGTCTTTGGACTGTGGGAGGAAACCGGAGTACCCGGGGAAACCCATGCAAACACGGGGAGAACATACAAACTCCTTGAAGATGTTGTCCTTGGTGGGATTCGAACCCAGGACTCCAGCGCTGCAAGGCTGCAGTGGCATCCACTGAGCCACTTGCTGTCCATTTCCTTGTGATCCTCCTTGAGATAGTTATACTCCTTCATTGGAGTCCAACTGTGTTTAGTTAAACTGATAGAGCTTGATTTATAAATGCACACACCTGTCTATATAAGACCTCACAGCTCACAGTGCATGTCAGATCAAATGAGAATTATGAGGTCAAAAGAACTGGCAAAGGAGCTCAGAGACAGAATTGTGGCAAGGCACAGATCTGGCCAAGGTTACAAAAGAATTTCTGCAGTACTCAAGGTTCCTAAGAGCACAGTAGCCTCAGTAATCCTTAAATGGAAGATGTTGGGGACCACAAGAAGTCTTCCTAGACCTTGCTGTTCAGCCAAACTGAGCAATCGTGGGAGAGGAGCCTTGGTGAGAAAGGTAAAGAAGAACCCCAAGATCTGCAAATGCAGTAGGGAGATGGGAGAAAGGCCCATAAAGTCAACTATCACTGCAGCCCTCCACCGATTGGGCCTTTATGTCAGAGTGGCCCAACGGAAGCTTCTCCACAGTGCATGACATATGAAAGCTCACATAGAGTTTGCTAAAAAAAAAATATGACTCTGATGAGATGAAGATCAAACATTTTGGTGATAATTCTAAGAGGTATGTGTGGAGAAAACCAGGCACTGCTCATCATCTGCCCAATACAATCTCAACAGTGAAACATGGTGGTGGCAGCATCATGCTATGGTGGTATTTTTCAGCTGCAGGGACAGGATGACTGGTTGCAATTAAAGGAAACATGAATGCGGCCAAGTACAGAGATATCCTGGATGAAAACCTCTTCCAGAGTGCTCTGGACCTCAGACTTGGCCGAAGGTTCACCTTCCAGCAAGACAATGACCCTAAGCACACAGCTAAAATAACAAAGTAATGGCTTCAGAACAACTTTGTGACTATTCTTGACTGGCCCAGTCAGAGACCTGACCTAAACCCAATTGAGCATCTCTGGAGAGACCTGAAAATGGCTGTCCACCAATGTTCACCATCCAACCTGACGGAACTGGAGAGGATCTGCAAAAAAGAATGGCAGAGGATCCCCAAATTGTTACGGTGTGGGAATACGGTGGAACCTGGAAGTGGACCCTCTGGGTCACGGCTCCAGAGCCCCCGAGGGCAAGCGGACCATGTGGAACCACCCCTATACAGGGAGCGTTAGGGGCAGCCCCACAAGGGATGGAACCGCAACAGCCGGAGCCAAAGGGGCGACTAGGGCTAAGTATCGGAGAGTCAGTGGTGAGGAATATGGAACCCAGATGCACGGAGGACTTCAGAAACCAAGGAGCAATAGAGACAAGCGGAACCGGGGGCACAGGAGGCTAGCGGAGGCTGCAGGAGAGAGAGAGAAAGATGAGCACAGTACGGACAGGGGCTAGGAGAACACAGAGTGACCAGACAGGTAGCCGGAGGTGACGATCCGGAGAGGCACACAGGTCAAGGCTGAGACACAGGGCAAGGCAAGAGGAGGAAACGGAGCAGGGGGCTACTGAGGCAGCACAGACAGGACAGAATGAGTGCACAGAGGATACAGGGGCCTGAGGATAGCGGGAACGCTAAAGGAGAGACAGCGTCACCGCAGAAGATAATCAGGCGTCTTACCTGACGAGACGCCTTGCTGAAATAGCCGGTGGGCGCCATGTTGGGGGTGGAGCCACTGCATCACAGCTCCCAGATGTCCGAGCGCCAAGGGAGATGACAGGCACAGGCGCACAGGACCGACAACGGGGACCCCGGATGTCTGGAGCGGGGGTGCGACGTGGAGCAGGAGCGCACCGGGAGGCGCGCAGAAAAGTAGCGAGACCACGCCGGTGAGTATGACAGGCAGGGAGCATGACACAAATCCAAGTATGAAAAACTTGTTGCATCATTCCCAAGAAGACTCATGGCTGTACTAGCTCAAAGGGTACTTCTACTCAATACTGAGCAAAGAGTCTCAATACTTATGACCATGTGATATTTCAGTTTTTCTTTGCAAAAATTTCTACATTTCTATTTTTTTTAGTCAAGATGGGGTGCAGCATGTACATTAATGAGAAAAAAAATGAACTTTTTTGAATTTACCAAATGGCTGCAATGAAACAAAGAGTAAAAAATTTAAAGGGGTCTGAATACTTTCCGTACCCACTGTACAGTATGAGTCCACACAGAGCCTTCCTATATACAGTATGAGCCACCACGCAGCCCCTATTTATAGTATGAGCCCTCACATAGCCCCTTATATACAGTATGAGCCTCCACATAGCCCATTATATACAGTATGAATCCCAACATAGTCCCTATATACACTGAGTATGAGCAACCACACAGCCGCTATATGTATAATATGAGCCCCCAAATAGCTCCTCATATATAGTATAAGCCCTTGCATAGCCCCTTATATACAGAATAAACCCTCAAATAGCCTCCCTATATACAGTATTAGTTCCCAAATAGCCCCCTTTATACAGTATGAGCACCCACATAGCCTCATTATACAGTATGAGCTCCCACTTAGCCTCTATATATAGTGTAAGCCATCACACATCCCCTATATACAGCATGAGCCATTAGCTAGCATATAGTCAGTATGAGCCTTCACATAGCCCCCCCACAGAATATACAAAACAGCACTGGCGTTCTCCCCCTAGCGCTCTGTTCCAGCCTTTGGTGCACAGATTCTCCGCACAGCAGATACAATATAGTGATGTCAACACATCTGCTGTCTCAGTCAAACTCGCTGATTGGTGAACAAAGGAGCTGGTGGCTCAATCCTCCACCAATGTATACACTGCTATCTGCATCCTGGCGGTGATATCAGGACACGGACGGTAGAGAGTATAGTGTGGCCTGTGGGCAACTTTTTTCAGCCCTTCAGGTTTTTTAGTCCGTGTGTCAGACTGGAACAGTCACAGTGCCAGATGTGGCTGTAGTTTGCCCAGGTCTGACCTAATGCATTAAATATATGGTCCAAGTGTATGACCATAAATTGAATTAAATATATGATGCTAAATATTTAATATTATATTTTATTTGGTGCTGATTGATTGACTAACACCAATTAAGAATGGACCTCACACATACTTGATATTTCATTTAGTGTTAATAGGAATGTTCTTCTCAAGAAAACCTACCCGTCATACCAGGAGCCGCACAGTGAGGTTGCTGGATGGAGACAAGCCGATTCCTGCATTCGGGAGTCCAGTTGTTCAGTATGCAAGTGTATCATTTCCGAAGGAAAGACGCAGGTATATGCTGGTTCTAAAATTGTTATTAAGTTTTATCCACAGAGAGTTCTGTACTGATTTCTCTATACAGAGCAGCCTCATAAATTTATATTGTAGGAAGCAAACTCTGCAGCCTCGAGCCACGGTCCTAGAGTTCCTGAAGAAACTTTTTACTTCCTTGTGATTTATTATCCTAAATTGTAGCTTAACTTTTGGCCAGATTATCTTTTATAATTTGAGGATAAGATCACAAATTGGAGGATTCTGCTGGTAATTCACATTTTATCACTGTTACATTGAAGGTGCTGAAATCTGTTGTAAAATTTCACAATATTTGTAAAGCAGAAAAGGCATACTTGTTTTTCTGTGCTTAAAATGCCTGTAGCATTTGAATAAGATTTGTAAAATCTCATCCACTTGCCCGAAGCTGAAAACCCATGAGCAATGGCGCAAGTTGGAGCCTGTGGGCCCAAATGCAAAATCTCCAACAGGATCCGAGGCCCCTGTTGTCTCCAGTGTCCAGGTGCGACTGCAACTCTTGCCTTTATTACAGGTATGTCCCTGCCACTAAGGATATTACTCAGGTAAAATATGCAGAAAATTCGATTAAAAAGGATTCACCCAAAGGACATGTTCACACTGCGTCTTTTTTCCAATTTTTTTTTTTTTTTTACCGGGTCTGCACAAAAGAATGATGGAAAAACTGCTAACAAAGAGATCAAAAGAATGGTCCATTAATTTGTATGCGAAAATAGCTTGCTGATCATATTTTCATGCCAAGCGTTTAAAGCAAGTAATGTACATTATTCTGGAAATTTTTGGTAGTTAGATGCTCCATACTTTACAAGCTTTCCCATTGACTTGCACTGTAAAATACAGAGCGTCTTCTGAGTGGAAAATACCAGAAGAATAAATACGTCACTGAAGTGGTAAGAAGTATATATATACAGTATATATATATATATATATATATATATATATATATATATATATATACTGTATATATATATATATATATACTACAGTCATGGCCAAAAGTTTTGAGAATGACACAAATATTATATTTTCACATGATCTGCTGGCCTCTGGTTTTTATGTGTGTTTGTCAGATGTTTTTATCGCATACAGAAATATAATTGCAATCATATTATAACAAAAGGTTATATTGACAGTTAGAATGAGTTAATGCAGCAAGTCAATATTTGCAGTGTTGACCCTTCTTCTTCAGGACCTCAGCAATTCTCCCTGGCATGCTCTCAATCAACTTCTGGATCAAATCCTGACTGATAGCAGTCCATTCTTGCAAAATCAATGCTTTTATTTTGTCTGAATCTGAAGGTTTTTGTTTGTCCACTCGTCTCTTGATGATTGACCACAAGTTCTCAATTGGATTAAGATCTGGGGAGTTTCCAGGAAATCTCAATGTTTTGTTCCCTGAGCCATTTAGTTATCACATTTGCTTTATGGCAAGGTGCTCCATCATGTTGAAAAAGGCATTGTTGATCGCCAAACTGCTCTTGGACGGTTGGGAGAAGTTGCTCTTGGAGGACATTCTGGTACCATTCTTTATTCATGGCTGTGTTTTTAGGCAAGACTGAGAGAGAGCCCATTCCCTTGGCTGAGAAGCAACCCCACACATGAATGGTTTCAGAATGCTTGACAGTTGGCATGAGACAAGACTGGTGATAGCACTCACCTGGTCTTCTCCGAATAAGCCGTTTTCCAGATGTCCCAAACAATCGAAAAGGGGATTCATCAGAGAAAATGACTTTACTCCAGTCCTCAGCAGTCCACTCCCTGTACCTCTTGCAGAATATCAGTCTGTCCATGATGTTTTTCCTGGAGAGAAGTGGCTTCTTTGCTGCCCTCCTTGAGACCAGGCCTTGCTCCAAGAGTCTCCGCCTCACAGTGCATGCAGATGCACTCACACCTGCCTGCTGCCATTCCTGAGCAAGCTCTGCACTGCTGGTAGCCCGATCCCGCAGCTGAAACACTTTTAAGAGACGGTCCTGGCGCTTGCTGGTCTTTGTTGGACGCCCTGGAGCCATTTTGGCAACAAGGGAACCTCTCTCCTTGAAGTTCTTGATGATGCGATAGATTGTTGACTGAGGTGCAATCTTTCTAGCTGCGATACTCTTCCCTGTTAGGCCATTTTTGTGCAGTGCAATGATGACTGCATGTGTTTCTTTAGAGATAACCATGGTTAACAGAAGAGAAACAATGATGCCAAGCACCAGCCTCCTTTTTAAAGTGTCCAGTGGTGTCATTCTTACTTAATCATGACAGATTGATCTCCAGCCCTGTCCTCATCAACACCCACACCTGTGTTAATGGAGCAATCACTGAAACGATGTTAGCTGGTCCTTTTAAGGCAGGGCTGCAATGATGTTGAAATGTGTTTTGGGGGATAAAGTTAATTTTCTAGGCAAATATTGACTTTGCAAGTAATTGCTGTTAAGCTGATCACTCTTCAGAACATTCTGGAGTATATGCAAATTGACATTAGAAAAAATGAAGCAGTAGACTTTGTAAAAATTAATATTTGTGTCATTCTCAAAACTTTTGGCCATGACTGTAGATGGTGGCCCGATTCTAACGCATCGGGTATTCTAGAATATGGCCAGCGGGAGACCGACGTTCAAAAGATGGTCCAGGACGATGCACCACGATCGACGATCTCACAGTGGGGGCCCGGTCGCTGCTGCATGTCACACTGAGGCTAAGTATCCACGTTGCAGAAATGCTGCGAAAATTTCCGCAGCATTTCCGCAACTGCCACTGTGGAAAAAACGCTTGCGAATTCCCATGCGTTTTCCCGCGGAAAACATGCGTTTTTCACGCGATTTTCCGTGCTGAATTCAAGCGCATTCCAAGCGATTTGAAGCATCGCTTGGAATTTGATTGACAGGTTGGTCACACTTGTCAAGCATAGTGTTTGACAATTGTGATCAACTTTTTATTATTGATGCTGCCTATGCAGATCTCCTGACGATAGCGGTGGCGTGCGTCGTTCGAATTCCGTGCCAATTCGCGGCCGCGACCAATCAGCGACGGGGGATTTCCGTTACAAACAGACAGACAGAATTAGATGATTATATAGTAGATATTATATAGTGATGATTATTCACTATCCTTGGATGACATTTTGGTATATTTATGAGGTGATTCTTAGCATGCATTATCATGACAAACATTTAACTATTTGCTTTGCTGAAGTGCACTTTTGGCTGTATTATTATGTACTAGTGGAGCTCCACATATGAGCTGTCCCATGTGAAACTATTTGGGGGGGGTGTTTTGATTACCATGTTGGTTTTGTGGTTTTAAATGTTTTTATCTATGTGTACGCGTATGTCCCAGATTCAAATAAAGATTTACATGGTTTTTCTATTATATCAGGTGTGCACGCCAACATTATGTTTGGTCTTTTTTTCTTCATTTTTTACCTCCTCCTCTTGATACATCCCATTAACAGGAACGCCTTCAGCCACCTGCTGTGGCTCCCTTAGGGTCATTCCAGCTCCCCTCTGAGCAATCAGATAATCCCATCTCCTCCCACAATTCCCAAAACCATTTAAAGTCCTGGCCTATTACAATAGGAAATGGGACCCGATGGATGCAGTGGACTTCCATCTTCCTTCCGGGAATCAGATAGTCAGGGAGTGTGGTGCTCACCAGGGTCACTGGGCTCCCTGAGTCTAGAAGACCAGTCACACTCTCCATTGAATGCCACAGTACACCTCTGTGACCTCTTGTCAGAAGGATAGTCTGTGCATAATCCGACACCTGTGCTGTTCGAACGTAGTTCCCGGCAACAGTCCTTCGACACATTCGCCGCTGCCCCTTTTTGGGCCAGCACCCCTATTTGGGTCACTGCCCCCTTTTGAGACTCCACCCCTTTTGGGTCACTGCCCTTTTGGAACTCCGCCCCTTTCTGGGCAACCATCCCTGTTTGGGTTACTTTCCCTTTTGGGACTCCACCCCTTTTCGGGCAACCATCCTGTTTGGGTCACCGCCCCCTTTTGGGACGCCACCCTCTTTCAGGCAACTATATCTCCTTGGGGTGCACGCCATGGACTCCCAAAACCCTCTCAGGCCCCTTACCACCTGTGCACGGTAGTCTATCCGCCCCAACAGTTCCTCACAGTGAGGCTCTGCACTGCTCTGCAAGGCTCTGTCCAGCCACGCAAGGCTCTAAACAGCAAGGTTCCACACTGCTTTGCCAGGCTCTCTCCGGTCTGCAAGGCTCTGCACGGTTCTGCACAGCGAGACTTCGCACCTCCCTGCCAGGCACCACAAGGCTCTGCACCTCTCTACATGGCTCTGCAGATTTTGTGGACCTGCCGATCCACAGCAAACCACCGGGAGTTTGTGGACCTGCTGATCCACAGCCAACACCTGCTGTAGTCTTCCCAGATACCTCCTGGACCGATGTCTGTTGTCTAGCACCAACTTTGACGATTCTCCAATATCCCTGGATTGGGAGTACTCACTTGGCCGGTCGATGAGGCATACGCTGGGACACTCGGTTAAAACCAAAAGTCCATTCGGTTTATTAATACACAGCATAAACCGAATCTCAGGTACTTGGTAACATGCAGCACCCCGTGCACCGTCCGGCAACAGTTCGGCCTTACAGAACCCACGGTCCTCGCTGAGTCATGGTGTGCCTAACACAGATTAGTGTCCATTAACTGTACGTGATGACCCCACAGGTGCCCAGATACCTCATCCTCAGAGGTGTCCTCTCTGGAGGAATACCACAGGCCTCCTCTCTCTAGCTCAGCCTAGCCAGCACTTCCCGTTCACAAACACACAGTCTCTATCTTGGGTCTTCAGACACACCCCCTTGGGTGGGGTATGTAGGTGACTGGACCCACCCATCCTCTCCAAGTCACCTGGAAGCCTTCGCAATGTATAGTAACCTTCAGCAGTAGATCTGCTGAGCAAAACAAGCCCAGGCTTCTATCATAGGGCAACCCACCTCTGTGATAGATACCGCCCATTAACCACATGGCCACCTGCCGTACCAAAATATATGCATATATATAGTGAAGGAAATAATTATTTGATCCCTTGCTGATTTTTTTAAGTTTGCCCACTGACAAAGTCTTGAACCAGTCTATAATTTTAAAGGTAGGTTAATTTTAACATTGAGAGATAGAATGTAAAAAAAAAAATCCAGAAAATCACATTGTATAAATTTAATAAATTTATTTGCATTTTGCAGTGAGAAATGAGTATTTGATCCTCTACCAACCATTAAGAGTTCTGGCTCCTACAGACCAGTTAGACTCTCCTAATCAACTTGTTACCTACTTAAAGACAACTGTCTTACATAGTCACCTTTATAAAAGACTCCTGTCCACAGACTCAGTCAGTCAGACTCTAACCTCTACAACATGGGCAAGATCAAAAGAGCTTTTAAGGATGTCAGGGACAAGATCATAGACCTGCACAAAGCTGGAATTGGCTGCAAAACCATAAGTAAGATGCTGGGTGAGAAGGAGACAACTGTTGGTGCAATAGTAAGAAAATGGAAGAAATACAAAATGACTGTCAATCGACATCGATCTTGGGCACCATGCAAAATCTCACCTCGTAGGGTATCCTTGATTATGAGGAAGGTGAGAGATCCACCTAAAACTACACAGGGGGAACTTGTTAATGATCTCAAGGCAGCTGGGACCACAGTCACCAAGAAAACCATTGGTAACACATTACGCCATAAAGGTTTAAAATCCTGCAGTACCCACAATGTCCCCCTGCTCAAGAAGGCACATGTGCAGGCCTGTCTAGTTTGCCAATGAACACTGATGATTCTGTGATTAGGAGAAGGTGCTGTGGTCAGATGAGACAAAAATTGAGCTCTTTGGCATTAACTCAACTCACTGTGTTTGGAGGAAGATAAATGCTGCCTATGACACAAAAAACACCATCCCCTCTGTCAAGCATGGAGGTGGAAATTATATTTTGGGGGTGTTTCTCTGCTAAGGGCACAGGACTACTTCACTGCATCAATGGGAGTCTGGATGGAGCCATGTACCATAAAATCCTGAATGACAACCTCCTTCACTCCACCAGTAAAAATGGGTCGTGGCTGGGTCTTCCAAGAAGACAATGATCCAAAACATACAGCCAAGGCAACAAAGGAGTGGCTCAAAAATAAGCACATTAAGGTCATGGAGTGGCATAGCAAGTCTCCAGACCTTAATCCCAAAGAAAACTTATGGAGGGAGTTGAAGCTCCGAGTTGCCAAGCGACAGCCTCAAAATCTTAATGATTTAGAGATGACCGGCAAAGAGGAGTGCACCAAAATTCCTCCTGACATGTGCGCAAAACTCATCATCAACTACAAAAAATGTCTGACTGCTGTGCTTGGCAACAAGGGTTTTGCCATCAAGTATTACATCTTGTTTGCCAGAGGGATCAAATACTTATTTCTCACTGCAAAATGCAAACAAATTTATATAATTTATACAATGTGATTTTCTGGATTTTATTTTTGATATTCTATCTATCAACGTTAAAATTAACCTACCATTAAAATTATAGACTGTTCATGTCTTTGTCAGTTGGCAAACGTACAAAATTAGCAAGGGGTCAAATAATTATTTCCTACAAATTTCTTAAATTTTATTGATGGACTATTGAACTATTCACTCCATGTCTTACCTGATAGGCCCCCTTATTTAAGGTATAGGGCCTTTGACACAATTTTGTATGTAATATATTTTCTGTTCTGATGATACTGTTTCACCTGTTTTGCATCTGCTATTTTAAGGGACACTGAAAGGATGTCCAAATATACACTGCTCAAAAAAATAAAGGGAACACTTAAACAAAAGAATATAACTCCAAGTAAATCAAACTTCTGTGAAATAAAACTGTTCATTTAGGAAGCAACACTGTTTGACAATTAATTTCACATGCTGTTGTGCAAATGGAATAGACAACAGATGGAAATTATTTGCAATTATCAAGACACCCTCAATAAAGGAGTGGTTCTGCAGGTGGGGACCACAGACCAAATCTCAGTACCAATGCTTTCTGGCTGATGTTTTGGTCACTTATGAATGTTCTTTGTGCTTTCACACTCGTGGTAGCATGAGACGGACTCTACAACCCACACAAGTGGCTTAGGTAGTGCAGCTCAGCCAGGATGGCACATCAATGCGAGCTGTGGCAAGGTTTACTGTGTCTGTCAGCATAGTGTCCAGAGGCTGGAGGCGCTACCAACCAGAAGACAGGCCAGTACACCAGGCATAGAAGGGCAACAACCCAGCAGCAGGACCGCTACCTCAGCCTTTGTGCAAGGAGGAACAGGAGGAGCATCGCCAGAGCCCTGCAAAATGACCTCCAGTGGGCCACAAATGTGCATGTGTCTGCACAAATGGCTAGAAACTGACTCCATGAGGATGGTCTGATTGCCTGACATCCACAGATGGGGGTTGTGCTCACAGCCCAACACTGAGTGGCCCTCCAAAGAAATGCAACCCTACACCATTACTGACCCACTGCCAAACCGGTCATGCTGAAGGATGTTACAGGCAGCAGATTGCTCTCCACAGGATCTCCGGACTCTGTCACGTCTGTCACATGTGCTCAGTGAGAACCTGTTTCATCTGTGAAGAGAACAGGGTGCCAGTGGCAAATTTACCAATCCTGGTGTTCTGTGGCAAATGCCAAGCGTCCTGCATTGTGTTGGGCTGTGAGCACAACCCCCATCTGTGGACGTCAGGCACTCAGACCATCCTCATGGAGTCAGTTTCTAACCATTTTTACAGACACATGCACATTTGTGGCCTGCTGGAGGTCATTTTGCAGGGCTCTGGCAGTGCTCCTCCTGTTCCTCCTTGCAGAAAGGCTGAGGTACTGGTCCTGCTGCTGTATTTTTGCCCTCCTATGGCCTCCTCCACATCTCCTGGTGTACTGACCTGTCTCCTGGTAGGGCCTCCAGCCTCTGGACACTATGCTGACAGACACAGCAAACCTTCTTGCCACAGCTCGCATTGATGTGCCATCCAGGATGAGCTGCACTACCTGAGCCACTTGTGTGGGTTGTAGAGTCCGTCTCATGCTACCACGAATATGAAAGCACAACTAACATTCAAAAGTAACGAAAACATCAGCCAGAAAGCATTGGTACTGAGATGTGGTCTGTGGTCCCCACCTGCAGAACCACTCCTTTATTGAGGGTGTCTTGATAATTGCCAATGATTTCCATCTGTTGTCTATTTCATTTGCACAACAGCATGTGAAATTGATTGTCAATCAGTGCTGCTTCCTAAGTGGACAGTTTGATTTCACAGAAGTTTGATTTACTTGGAGTTATATTCTGTTGTTTAAGTGTTCCCTTTATTTTTTTGAGCAGTGTACGTCAATTTATGGTCTGGAATACCTACCTTCTGGCTTATAAGAGAAATGTTCTTTTCAAATTGTCCTCATTGATTAATTAAAATTCTGTTCAAGACAGTAAATTATTCATTAAAGTTCTTCCGTCGTTTCCAGCATTCACACTATTGACGGGCTGCAGGGAATTCTTCTTATGTGCTTATCAGTAAATAACCTGAGATTTTGGATCATTTTTGCATTCCATGAACCCCATTTGATGTTTTATCACACTGACTAATTTCTATTTGTTAGATGCCAGACTGAACCATTGTCGGATTGCATTACTAACTAGTAATGAGTTGATCCATTAACATCTTATCTTGTTGCGCTAGTGCGGAATGAGACAAGGCAATAAAGGAATGTCAGAAGATTTGACAAGCGAGGAAGATCTGAAACCAAAGAATGAATTCTCATCCCTGAGGACTCGGAGCATAGATGGGGCATCAAGTGATAATGGTTGCGCATTGACCAGGAGGAACCCAAAGTCCTGTGTTCATCATACTTATCAGGTTAGCCTTATTTTACATTGAACTAATCAATTAATGTAGTATGCCTCATACTGTGTGTGTGAAACACATTTTTTCCCCAATACATGTAATGTAGAGCACTCGGTCTTTCTTTGCCCGAGTTCATGACATTGGGTAGCGAATTATAAATAAGCTTGGACAATTTTGCAGCATAGATGTACACTCTTGGATGAATGGCTGCGCTTGAGACATTTCAACCATTAACCATCAAATCAAAATATTATTTGCACAGTATATTGCTCTAAAGTGAATGTTCAGCTCCGCACACATTTTTTTTTTTTAATCTAAATCCAATATTCCTTGCTGATTATATTCTTTATATACTTTTATGTCACTTTTACTTTTGTCTGATACAAAGCATCAAATATCCGGCATAGACAGAAATGATAAAATGTTACCCACCTGCAGCCACCACAAGACGATGACACATTATTAATTACTGAACTATCTCCAAAAGTATTATTAACCTCTTCCATTTCATTTCTTCCTCCCTTCCTCCAAAAGTTATAACTTTCATTTTTCCTTCAACATAGGCGCTTCATTTTTTCATGAAGAGTTTTAGTTTTAAAGGAGATATCAGGCAGTTTTTAAAAAAAGGTATGGCGTGGCTAACAGAGGCAACTACCTGCCTGTTGTATTCGCCTCGGTCATTGACCGCTCCTGCCAGAGATTCCCCTGATCCCTGTCAACAGAGCAGCAGTTTCTCTTCCTGTTTACAGGGCGGGACTACTGGCGTCATGCTGATTGACAGTCGACTTACCCCAATCAAACAGCGGGAGTCGGCTGTTTATCAGCATGACCCTGCTAGACCCACCCTGTCAACAGGAAGACATACTGCTGCTCTGTGGACAGGGAGTAGCTGATTCTCTGTCAGGTTTTCTAAAGATCTGGATATCCTCTTTAAATTACACCATTCAATTTACAATATAATGTACTGGAAATTCAACATTGTTTTGGGGGTTTTGTTTATGGCACTTTTTATGTGGCAAAAATTACCTGGTACCATCACTACTCAGAACTGTGAAATTTCAGCAATACCAACTTAAAAGTTTGGTATAAATTAAAAAAAAACTATATATCTTTATTTTTTATTATAGAGGTGAAAAACCTTCAGACACTTCTAAAAACAATTTGGTTTGCGTTTCCCCGTACCTTTTTTTACTCTCATTTGAGTTGTGTGAGGGCTTGTTATTTTTTTTGTCAAGAGTTAATGACATTATTTATACCTTTCTGAGATATATATATATACTGTATATATGAAGTTTTGATCACTGACACCCATGGGGGCTTTCCTTTAACTCTGCTGTTACATGTATCTGCCAGATACTGTGCGGGTTCAGCTCCTGAGCCTACTCCATATACCTGCACCTAGCATGTGACACCTTTCAAGAGTGAGACTAATTATATTGCTGGGTATGGTAGTAAGACAAGTTCAAACAAACCATCATGACTGTAAATGGATATTCCATCCCTGAGAAAGTCAACTTTGAATCATATTGTAAATGAAGTACATTATTCCGCTCCAAGTACTACTCCCATTGGAGTTAATTCACTGTTATCACCAACACTGAACTGACTTCAGTCAAGTACATGGTATTAGCTCAAGCAGGAAAATATTATGGAGTATCGATCAATGATCCGAGAATCAGCCATACTCAGTGTACTTGCATTGTCATTTACCTAAACTTTCAAAGTTAATTTCTTTTTGTGATGGAATATCCATTTGTGGCCAGGAAGTTTCGTTTGAACTTGTATTTTTCTACTCTACCCAGTAATGTATTTAGTTTGGTAATGTTAAAAATCCTGACAGGTTCCTTTAAGAAGAGCAAGCGTACCTAATAGCGCAAGGACAGATTTTTTTTTTTTACCTGCTCACTATGTGGAAGTGGTGTAGGGTATAATTTCTAATGCATAGTTAGTTTCAAGCAAAGAAAATGCAATCCCCACACTAAATTGAAAGTCGCTGACCCTATCCTGATGTCAGGTAATTGCTCTGACAAGGTCGGCCTAATTCATTGCCTTCTCTATTGCTAATATACCCCTACACGGTTTGTCACACAGATTGAACCTATGTTTCCTAGCATGCTGCCACTCATCCAGTCCTGTAACAGAAGGAGACCAATAATATTTTATAGCTAACTGTACTCACATAAATGAATGATACCTGTGAGGGGAGTTTACTTCAGAACAAACCGTCTTTTGTTTTGTTTCTACACAAAATAAACACATGTGTGAGTGTTATGTAGCAATAACTAATTGAGCCTGGAAAAATAAATCGTTGCATGACAATAACATGTAGTTGGATGATCGCAGAATCCTTTCCATGCTGAAGAAAAACCCCATTTACAAGATCCAGTCTAGTGAAGAACACTCTACAAAAGTAGGCACGTTTCAGTATCTAAGTCTACCATAAAAAGAAGTCTTCATGAAATAAAAAAAAATGCAGACCACCACAAGGCCAGATCAGACTTTGCCAAAAAAAATATCTAAAAAAGCCAGCCCAGTTCTGGAAAAGCATTCTTCGGACAGAAGCTAAGATAAACCTGTAACAGAATGATGGGAACATGAAAGTGTGGAGAAGGCTTGGAACGGCTCATAATTCAAAGCACTCCACATCATCTGTAAAGCATGGTGGAGGCAATGTGATGGTGTGAGGGAGGGCCAGGGCAGTAGTCATAGCTGAGGACACCGATGTATCTATGCCCTGTCCTCCCATCACATGAAAATAGTGTCCATTACTCTGCATACCTGTGGCTTCACTTCCTGCGCCGTCAGCGTCCTCTCTGCGCTGCTGAAGGCTCCCTATAGATTGTTCCGCATGAATAGAGACACAGTCAATTTCAACTTTCAAAAGAACAACTTTAATGTTTTTTTTTTACACAGCACATCCATATTCTTTGCAGCATTTACAATATGTTCCACATTGCACATTTCCTCCTGTTTTCCGGCACTTCTCTCTCTGTCACACAGCACGTACCCAGGTCGATCCGTATCGTATGGTTCCTCAGCGTCCTCCCTGTTCAGCTCTGTTACGGTTAAACATTCCCTAGTCTGTTTCGCCCCAGACATGAGAGTATCAGCCTCCAAAGTCAGCTGCCACATGGTGAGCGACCTGCACTTCTGTACTGTCTCCTGTGGTGACACAGCATCCTCCCAGTCCAAACTCACTGCATCTGGGAGTTCCCTCAGCCATTTTGCCCCGGATCTGAGGGCATCAGCCCATGCGATAAATTACCACATTATGGAGCCACCTGCGTCCCCTTACTGCCACTATTTCTGTCTTTAGCTTCTGTTCCAAGACTGCTGTGGCTCTCTGCTGTTCTGGCCTGGTGCCACGGATGGCTAGGCTTCTCCCTTAACTAACGTTGCGTGGACACTGCTATCATTCCGGGCACTTAAGCCCATGCAGGCGGTTTGGACACCATGACCCAACTTACTCCTTTGAGGAAGTTCTCCCTCTCTTAGCTGCAGCTGACTCCTCCTATGATTAACTATTTTCTAAGTGGTTTTCACTATACTAGATTACATTCACTATACTACCTTATCTAGTGGCCAGAAATGGGTACTACACTTTCCCTAATAAAAAGTAAACAAAATAGCAAATATATACATTACAATATGTACACAACAGCATTGTTACAATACTAAGGAAAGGAGTGGGATATTACACGGTCCCAGTACACCCCTTACAATGGCATGGGCATGGATGGCTTCCAATGGGACTGGGGCACTAGTGTTTATTGATGATGTGACTGAAGACAGAAGCAGCCGGATATATTCTGCAGTGTACAGGATTATACTTTCTGCTCAGATTCAATCAAATGCAGCAAGTTTGATTGGATGGCGCTTCACAGTAGAGATGGACCCAAAATATACTGCAAAAGCAGCCCAGGAGTTTTTCAAGCAAAGAAGTGGGATATTTTTTCCAAATCTTCTTTTCAATTGAGAAAATCATAGCATACTGTGCTCAGACTCTAATTAAACTCTTATCAGAACTTGATCAGTGTTTGATTAGCATAATCGCCCCAATTCTCCATTCTGCCAGTCTGTGAAAATTGCAGTACAATTTTTTTTAACAGACTTATTGACTTGCATGGCTGAGTGTTATATGATTTTCGGATGCAAATCAGGCATGCAGCGATTTTTTTTCATGGCCCCATAGAATAACATTGGCCCACATGAAATCCGATGATTTGTCGGATCACACACGGACAGAAAAAATGGTCGTCTGCACAAGTCCTTCACCACATATATGGGCTATGTCGTTGAAATCCAAATCTATTGAAACCTTTATATCTTCTATCTGTTGCTGCAATCCGAGAATTTTAAATCATATTCAATTGAGGTGTTAAGTGCTCTGGGTGTGACAAACCCTCTGCCTCCTCAGGTTGGTTCTTTGCCCATCACCAGCCTGAGAATGATTGATAGGTTACCTTCTGTATAATGTCAGGTGCCAAGCATGGAAATCTCACAGTAAGCTATCAGTCAAGCTAAAGAGGCTAGTGTTGAGCTGGAGACTATCTCAGGAAGCAGAGGCTCAGAAAATGCTCTGTCACACCCAGATCATTTAATGCCTAATTTGAATATTAATTAATATGCTGATTTCTCAGCCCTGGCTCTCTCGGGGTCACGTAATATTATGCCATGTGATCTGTGTGACCAATCATCTCTGACTTAATTCTCCTATTGTCACGCACTATGTAGGGAAAGGTATTAGGCAAGGGGAACCAAAGACTAGGGAAGGGGGGAAGTGGATGCCCCTAGACTGATCTAACGTCACCCTGTCTGTCCTACCATCCCTATACAGATTCAGGACCTGTTGCCAAACAGGATACCTTAGTCCCTGTGTGACCCTGGCGAAAAGCCCTGCACTGGGAAGGACAGGATGAACACTAGTCAATTCCAATAACGCTAAAGACAGTAAGAATGAATGAAACGGGGTGGACACTTAGCTTGAGTAGACTCAGAGAGAGCCACCAACGCCCTCTAAACTCCACGAGGATGCTAGCAGACTGCTACAGCTCCAATCTTCAACAGAGAAGAGGAAAATAGGAAATAACACCCGCACCTCCCAACAAGAAGTAGGAAGTTATAAACAACCAGGTCCAGGTGTGGTCATTAGCACCGGGGGATGTGGCCACTAGTCTGCAAAGCAAACTGCGACCTTCTGCAGACTGATGTAGTGCAACGGTCTGCAGCCTCTGACACATCCGTGAAGTCACTGCTGATTAGCTGCAGGGATCAATGGCATAAGAACGACTGTAAAGGTGACGGCACCGGAGGGGAACATAAGTGTTATTTTATTGGGGGAAAACAGTGGATTACACCTTAAAAGCTGAAAAATATTAATTTATGTTTAATGAAGTACCCTTCAAATATCCCCATTCATATATATTATATATAGGAATGTTCATGGCTTCTGCAAGGAGTGTCAAATTGTAAAATATGTTACATTAGGAAAAATCTATTGATGTATGTTGCCATACGGAACCGAAGGAAATGCAAAAAAATAAGACAAACATGTACTTTAAGATGGTGGAGCGCACTCCATGCATTTCTGAAATGTAAAACTGATACGATCAGGCTATTCGCACTACTTCTTCAAAATTACAATGAATATTAACTATTTGCCTCCATTAAATATTCAGTCAAATGTAGCGTGCAGTGAGAAAGTGTCTTCCATGTGTAATCTACTTGGTGAGGAAGGTTCAATCACCCTTTAAGTAACTGATGAACCAAATAGCTATGCCATGAAAAATTAATATGTTTCTTCCCTTAGGAAATTGAAATACGCAAGTAATTTATGATTCTGCTTAAATAATGATGGCACTATAATTACTATGCAAACAAATATTGTAATGAGCAAGATACTTTCTGGACTATTGTGATATTTGAGCCATTTCTATATCTATAATTGCCTTAAATTGTCCGTCATCCACTTCGGTTTGGATGTCCCCGAATACCACAATCCACTGCGCCGCACCGGAAGTACGCCAACCGCCATATTGGGATACCAAAGTGATGGCCCTTCCATAGTACCACCAACGGGACACTGCCTGAACCCGCCCGCCGCTGCTGGACCCGCCGCCGCTTCTGGACCCGCTGCCGCCGAACCTGCCGCTGCTGCCTGCCCACCCACCTCTGCTCAGTCACAGCCAGCAGGAAAGACCGCGGCTTGTGGCCTGTGCGGGAGATGGGGTGCGGGCACCCTCTGGTGGCGCCGCACCCCATCTCCAGCACAGGCCGCAAGCCGCGGTCTTTCCTGCCGGCTGGCCGCCGCCAGGACCCCCCCGCCGCCGCTGCTGGTTTCTCTGCCGGACCCCCCCGCTGTTGCCAATGAGGGGGGTATCACACACACATATACATACGCACACTCACACGTACTGAAATACACACACATACTCACATATACACAGACATGTACTCACATCTCCAGCACAGGCCGCAAACCACCCTCATTCCTAATGGCTCTGACTGCACGGAGGTGGGTGGGCAGGCAGCTGTGGGACACACACACACGTACATGTACTCACACACATGTACTCACACACACACGTACACACACGTACTCACACACACACTTGCTCACACACGTACACACACACATGCTCACACACACTTCCCTCCCTATGCGATAGCATCAGGCACACCTCTAGTTTTTATATAAGTGGATATGATCTTTCAACCATATACACATATATTAGGCTACTTCTGTTGTAATTAAAGAGAAAGCATATTATAAGACACAGATTCATGAATACTTACTACTATATTATTATTTACACATTATTATATACTATATATGAAATATATTTTTGTGTGGTCTCTGAAGGGCATCCCCCTCTTCTCATCTTCTAAGCTGTTTCCATAACTTCCATATAGGTTATTGAAGAGAGATGTACACATGCAATGTGGCTGTCAGATCTAGCCGAGGTCTTTTTCTATATGTAGATGTAATTTTCAGAAGTAGGCTGCACATCTGACAGACATTTATGACATATCATGTGAATGTGCTTTAAATGTCGGAGTTGGAAATAACCCGTTAACAAAATACAGATATTAGGAAGGCTGTTGGCACACACTGAAATATTGTGGATTCCCTTTTTGTAGTGTTATCTACTACCCAATCTGCTTTTACTACCTATTCTGAGATCATAGTGTAGAGACAGATTCTGATTCCAGTGATGTGCCACTTATTGCTTTGTTTCTGCTGTTCTATTGATAAATCAGCAAGAGATTATCACTATAGAACTAGGGAACCTGCTGCCATGTAGTCCTCCATATTTATGCCCTCTATTTCACCCCGCCCTACCACTGATGGCAGCTTTCTGCCTATGCACAGCATACACAGAAAGCTGCCAATCCGTGGTGAGGGCGTGGTTATACAGAGCTTGGCATTGAGAGGACTGGTAGATCTGCAGCAGATAAAACAGTGATTTTATGAAAAAAGTACACATAGCCCGGTAAGTGACACATTGGTGGAATCAGGGTCTCTAACCCTACATCATGTTGCTGGACTAGCAAACATCTGGTGACAAAGTTTCTTTAAATCAAGCAATTTGGTTAATGCAGGGTGGACCATTTATATGGATACACCTACTGTAAATAAAATGGGAATGGTTGGTGATATCAACTTCCTGTTTGTGGCACATTAGTATATGGGAGGGGGGAAACTTTTCAAGATGGATGGTGACCATGGTGGCCATTGTGAAGACAACCATTTTGGATTCAGCTTTATTTTTTTTCAATGGGAAGAGGGTCATGTGACACATCAAACTTATTGAGAATTTCACAAAAAAAACAATGGTGTGCTTGGTTTTAACGGAACTTTATTCTTTTATGAGTTATTTACTAGTTAATGACCACTTATAAAATATGTTCAAAGTGCTGCCCATTGTGTTGGATTGTCAATGCAACCCTCTTCTCCCACTCTTGACACACTGATAGCAACACCGCAGAATAAATGCTAGCACAAGCTTCCAGTATCCATTGCTTCAGATGCTGCACATCTCGTATCTTCACAGCATAGACAATTGCCTTCAGATGACCCCAAAGATAAAAGTCTAAGGGGGTCAGATCAGGAGACCTTGGTGGACATTCAACTGGCCCACGATGACCAATCCACTTTCCAGGAAACTGTTCATGTAGGAATGCTCAGACCTGACACCCATAATTGATGGTATGGTGTAGTATATGGGGTACAAAGATAGTGAGGCCATTTTTCATCAATGGAAACCTCAATGCCACTGGATATCTGAAATTGCTACATGATGATGTGTTGCCCTCTTTATGCACTGAAGATGGCACGTTCCCTGAGTTTTTCCAGCAAGATGGTGCACCACCACATTATGGGTGTCAGGTCCGAGCATTCCTACAAGGAAACTGTCCCCCTTTGAATAGCATTTCTTTTGCTGTGTTGCTATCAGTGTGTCAAGAGTGGGAGAAGAGGGATGCATTGACAATCCAACACAATGGGCAGCATTTTGAACACATTTTATATTATTCGGCCCCTTTACTTTCAGTGCAGCAAACTCACTCCAGAAGTTAATTGTGGATCTCTGAATGATCCTATGTTGTCCTAAATGACTAATGATGATAAATATAATCCACTTGTGTGTAATCAAGTCTCCGTATAAATGCACATGCTCTGTGATAGTTTCAGGGTTCTGTTTGAAGCACAGAGAGCATCATGAAGACCAAGGAACACAACAGGCAGGTCCGTGTTACTGTTGTGGAGAAGTTTAAAGCTGGATTTGGATACAAAATGATTTCCAAAACTTCAAACATCCCAAGGAGCACTGTGCAAGCAGTCATATTGAAATGGAAGGAGTATCATACCACTGCAAACCTACCAAGACCCGGCTGTCCCTCAAAACTTTCATCTCAAACAAGGAGAAGACTGATCAGAGATGCAGCCAAGAGGCCCATGATCACTCTGGATGAACTGGAGAGATCTACATCTGAGGTGGGACAGTCTGTCCATAGGACAACAATCAGTCGTACACTGCACAAATCTGGCCTTTATGGAAGAGTGGCAAGAAGAAAGCCATTTCTCAAAGATATCCATAAAAAGTGTTGTTTAAAGTTTGCAACAAGCCACCTGAGAGACACACCAAACATGTGGAAGAAGGTGCTCTGGTCAGATGAAACCAAAATTGAACTTTTTGGCAACAATGCCAAACAATATGTTTGGCGTAAAGGCAACACAGTGCATCACCCTGAACACACCATCCCCACTGTCAAACATGGTGGCGGCAGCATCATGGTTTGGGCCTGCTTTTCTTCAGCAGGGACAGGGAAGATGGTTAAAATTGATGGGAAGATGGATGGAGCCAAATACAGGACCATTCTTGAAGAAAACCTGTTGGAGTCTGCAAAAGACCTGAGACTGGGACGGAGATTTGTCTTCCAACAAGACAAAAATCTCAAACATAAAGCAAAATCTACAATGGAATGGTTCACAAATAAACGTATCCAGGTGTTAGAATGGCCAAGTCAAAGTCCAGACCTGAATCCAATCGAGAATTTGTGGAAAGAGCTGAAAACTGCTGTTCACAAACAATCTACATCAAACCTCACTGAGCTCGAGCTGTTTGCCAAGGAAGAATGGGCAAAAATTTCAGTCTCTCGATGTACAAAACTCATAGAGACATACCCCAAGCGACTTGAAGCTGTAATCGCAGCAAAAGGTGGTGTAACAAAGTATTAAGTTAAAGGGGTCGAATAGTATTGCACTCCCCACTTTTGAAGCATGATATGTGGGAAAAGGTTGAAAAGCTCCAGGGGGCCGAGTACTTTCGCAAGGCACTGTAACACTATTTTTTATGCTATTTGTAGACATATAAGTTAAATTAAAGTAAAGGTTAAACTATTATCTAGCTCACACAATGTAGCATGATGAAATATACATGGGCATAATTTAATTGGATTTGGCAGCTAATCGAATTTAATAATAATAACGATACAAAAACATTTTGTAACGTTGATTTTTGTAATAACTAGATTGAGATTTTCTTGGTTTTGTTTTTCTTTCTTTATCTCTTACTCAATGATCTATTAGTCTATATTTCATATCATATTGCTTAATACAAGTGTATTTTTCTTGTTTACATGTTGATTGGCTTTTCCTATCTGATCACGTGCGCCGTTGACATATTGTGCAGGTAGCCAATGGCCATCACTGACCTTTAATGATCAGGACCTTTCCTTTCCTTCAGGAAAAACCTAAAGTGTTAAAAAGAAAACTACATGTCCAGGAATCTGATAGCTCGGTGGATTCTGAGGAAGAATATGTCTTCAGTCAGGTACAATAAATATTTTTTCTATCGAACTTTGACTTATTAAAATGAAAACTCTGACCTTTTTCAGCAAATAAAATTAGAGTAAAGTTGGCCAAATACACTGATATCTAAAGGATCGGCCAACAATCTAATGTGGCCTCCCAATTCTTCCCTGGACAGATTATATCAGGGAGTGTTATTAGCATAATCGATCTGATCTCTCACATGAAAGAATCATTGCTCGTGTTAAGCCCCCGTCACACTAAGCGAGATCACTAGCGAGATCGCTGCTGAGTCACAAGTTTTGTGACGCAACAGCGATCTCGCTGTGTGTGACACATATCAGCGACCGCCCCCCTGCCGGGTATCGCTGAACGTGCAGGAGTGTCCTGGGCCTTTTTTTGATCGTTGGTCTCCCGCTGGCCAGCACGCATCGCTACATGTGGCAGCAGGAGACCATCGATCAACGAGCTCCCAGCGCTGTAAGCAGACACTGGGAGCTGGTAAACAAGGTAGACAGTGGGTAACTAAGCGCCGCACGCGCTTAGTTACCGGCTGTTTACCTTGCATACAAGCTCCCAGCGCAAGCACGCTGGAATCCAGGGTACACAGCAGGTAACTAAGCTACGCGCGCGCTTAGTTACCCGCGTCCTCGCTGGTCCTGTTCTCAGATGAGTCTGCCTGTTTGAGAGCTTACCAGCGATCATGTAGCGACACACCAGCGATCCTGACCAGGTCATATTGTTGTCGGGATCGCTGGTGCGTCGCCATGTGTAACGGGACCCTTAGTGAGCCCATGTGAGAGAATATAGCTCAAACACAGAGCCAACCCACAAATAATATATACAACAGACCAGAAATAAAGACTCTCAGAGTAAACCTCCTAAATAAATGCAAATCTTTTTAATAAATATAGATTCTATACGTCAGCCACTAAATTAATGCAATACCTTGAAAACAATACAGAGCCCAGAAAAGTCTCCCATTTAAAGGGCATCTGTCACCCCCTGGGATGTTTGGTATAAGACCTATTAATATTGGAATACTGGTGATAGAAACCTGTATGCCTCATATTAGTTGTGTTGTTGTCGAAAAATCTTACATTCTTTTCTTATGCTAATGATTTCTTCTAGGCTTCGGGGTGTGCGGTGCCTGGAACAAATCCCTGCCTCCTGACTTTATTATAATGCTACCCCCTCCCATGCATGTCAGTTATGGCACCGGAATCCCGCACCTGCACTCCCTTCACAATACATACCTTTTCCTCTCTTCTATGGGCACTGCATTCAGAGATCTTCTGCGCAGGCGTTGTGCTCTCCCTATTTCCTCCCTGCATAGTCTTTGCTATGTAAACATGGTTCCTAGTGATGACTATGCAGGGAGGAAGTGGGGAGAGCACCGTATCGGCACTCATGTCAGAGGTCAGTGACTCGCTGGCACCTGCACAGAAGATCCCTGAATGTGGTACCCATAGAAGAGAAGAAACAGTACCTATTGTGGAAGGTGTGCAGGGTGGAGGCAGGGTATTCCAGCACCAAAACTGATACGCATGGGAGGGGGGTAGTATTATAATAAAGACAGGAGGCAGAGAGTTCTTCCAGGCACTGCACGCCCTGGAGTCTGGAAGAAATAAGTAGAGGTGCATATCATACCTGCAAATACTTACCTCACACTCAGCCCTTACCTGAGCACCATTCAGGAAGTAAAAAGAACCTGGGAAGCAGAACAAGGCTACTCACGTTTGGATTTTTTCAGTTACCTTAAACTCATGGAGACTTGTCCATTTTTCCAGTATCATGGATGAAAACAGCCAATACAAGTCTACTGTAAGATCGGTGATAACTACGTACAGCCCACGGATGGTATCTGTCTGCCATGCGTATGCTCTCAGTATTTAACATGGCAAAGCATAGGAGGAGCTTTGTAATGTATTTACCCATCTATGAAAAACATTGTTTTTACCATCCGTGTGTAATCAGACACACAGACCGTACACGGATCCAAAACACTGATGACACCTGTACCATTTTTTCACATACATGTTTAAAAATGTATGTGTGAATGAGACTTAAACTCTTCTGAGTCATCTTTATCTTATCTACTTCTCTCTGAGTATGGATGATTTTCCCTTTTAGGACAGTCTCATGGACATTCCCGAATGTTAGAAAGTATATATAACTGTATAGATGATCGAACCTTTTGAAATGAGAGCGAGGTGTTTTTTTTTTGGCCACTATGTGCAAAAGGAATTGCAAACTGCTTGAATTCATGGGGACCTGCGAATTTCAGCAAATATAACTTGAATTAAATTTGTCACGGATTGATCAGATCACCTCTAAAGAACAGTTGAATTTATTTCCTACAATAAATATTTGTATGCTATGTGTCACGAGTGTGTCACGCCAACCTGGGAGATTTGGGTGTAGAAGATCACTGTTTATTGAGAATCACAGATCTTCCATTTAACCTGTCTATTTGGATCCAATATTAAATGAATTTTATTTCCTTTGGTGCTGAAGATTTTAACGACCTTTCCTATACTGGTAAGAATCTGATCTGGTCATTAACTCTTCCTATAAAACCTAGCCAGACCCACTTTGACCTGCCTGTGAAAGCTCCGCTTCCTTGCTCTTAGGAGACGCTGTGCTGAATAAGAGTTGTTATTGCTATTAGAGATTCGCCTTCCTGTGCTGTGTGCTAAAGCTAAATAACTGAAGTCTGGAGTTGGAGCTGTGGTGTTCTGTAGTTTGCTGTTGTATGTGTGTGTTTATCTCCTGTTCCCTTTTCCCCATTTAGTTTATTCCTCCGTGTCCCTATCCTCCTCCCTATTGTTGGTCAGTGCTTTTGTATGATAGAGGTTTCCTGTTATCCTTCTTTTGTCTTTGTGTCTGGTTTACCATTCATTTCTGTCCCATGCTTCATGGGATGGGAGAGGGAACAATTTAGGGTTTTTACAGGAGCATAGTAAGGTCAGAGACTCAGGCCTCTCTACCTTTAAGAGTACTCCTGAGACAGGGATAGTTAGGGTCCCAGCTCCAGGGACAGTATGAGGACCCTCTTCCTTACTGATGACGACCATCACAGCGTGACACTATGGTTGTTGCTTTCTTTATGGAAAATTCTAATCAGTAACACTCAATTTTTTGTTTTGATGCATTATGTTAGTCAATGAATTTGAAAATTGCTAAGCAGGAGATATGAATTGAAATCAACTTGTGGATCTTTTTTTTACATTTCAGAGATCCAGATCTGGGGTAAGTTGCAGCTCCCAGAATTATACAGTCTCTCATCAAGACTCTGAAAGTACTCGGCAAGAATCTGAGACAGAAGATATGCTTCTAGATGACTTACTGCATGGACCCCAATGCCGATCATCATGTGAGAGTGACACTGATGAAGACCTCCCACAGGACTATGCAGGAGGAACCAGGAAGTATCCAGCAAAGGATGTATTTCAACTGGTGAGAAAAAAAGCCGGATAATTTATTAAGATCACTTGAACACTTTGGTAGATTTGTTGTCATACACACAAATAAACACACTTGCATACATGTAGAAACAATACTGTGCAAAAGTTTTAGGCAGATGTGGAAAAAATGCTGAAAAAGGGAGAATTCTTTCAAAAGTAGGAGAATGGAAAAAATTATCCAATAAAACCAAACTATCAGTTAGTCAAAGGGGAGTTGATAACTAGCTGATCGGTGGGTGGTCCACAGCCACAGTATGCAGGTCAGACATCTGCCACTGGTCCATTCATTCTCCATGGGAGTGGCGAAAAAAAGCCGAGCGCAGCACTAGGTGGGTCACCTGCTGCTCCATTCTAACTATAATAAAAGTTCCGCCTTCTGTGTTTCGGTGCAGATCATATTGGTTGGACCTCACATATTAACAAATTTTCACCTATCTTGTGGCTATATGTGAACTTATTTTCGTCAGACAACCCCTTTAATAGATTATTTTTATCAATTCACAAAATGCAAAATGAATGAACAAAAGATAAAGCTAAATTAAATCAATATTTGTTGTAACCCTTTGCACCTTTTGCCTTCAAAGGAGAAAAAATTCTTCTAAGTACTTGCACACAGTTTTGAAGGAACTTGGCAGGGAGTTTGTTCCAGATATCATAGAGAAATAACCACAGATTTTCTGTGGATGTAGACTTACGCAAATCCTTCTGTCTCTCTGATATCTCAGATGTACTCAAATATGTTAAGATCAGTTCTCTGCAGACAAACAAAAAGCCAGCGACATTAAAATAAATCCCAAATATTTTTTATAACTACATCAATGCCAAAAAGAAAAAACAGATTGTATCGGTCCCTTAAAAGACAGTAATAACAAGATAATTAGAGAGGACAAAGAAAAGGCTGAGATATTAAACAGACACCTTTCATTCATGTTCACCAATGACCTGTTTGTTCCAGTGATCTTTCAACAAGGAAAAAAAAAATCAAAGTTCACCATCTGATATAATTAATTTAACACAAGTAGAAGTCCACCTGCATCTGAACAAATTGAACATTGACAAATCCCCCAGCCCAGATGGAATTCATCCACGGATACAGAGGGAATTGAGCTGAGTAATTGAAAGACCACTGTATCTCATATTCTTAGACTCTCTTGTAACAGGGTTGGTGCCACAGGATTGGAGGATGGCTGATGTGGTACCAGTATTTAAAGGGAATCTGTCACCCCTTTTTTGAGATATCATATAATGATATCATTCAATTGTGTGTCACATAAGGATTCTCTTAGTACTTTTGCTTCCCCCTGACCCCGCATCTTTCATGCATAAATACCTTTTTTATATCGGTTCAGATGTATGTAAACTGCCACGCATTTCTTCTTGTGTAGAGCAAGACAGGGAGGGGGGAGCCGGTGAATAAGCCCCGCCCATCGGTCCAGACCGCGGCAGTTTACATACATCTGAACCGATATAAAAAAGGTATTTATGTATGAAAGGTGCGGGTCAGGGGGAAACAAAAGTACTAAGAGAATCCTTATGTGACACACAATTGAATATCATTATATGATATCTCAAAAAAGAGGTGACAGATTCCCTTTAAGAAAGGTAAGAAGGTGGATCCAGGTAACTACCGTCCAGGAAGCCTGACATCAGTTGTGTGCAAAGTTTTTGAGGGCATGATAAGAGATGATCTGCAGAGATATATTGCAGAAAATGATATAATAAATGACAACCAGCATGAATTCATGAAGGGTAGGTCGTATCTAACTAACATGTTGAGCTTCTATGAGGAGGTTAGCGCAATTCTGGATGCTGGTAATGCAGCTGATGTGATTTGTCTGGACTTTACAAAGACATTTGATACTGTACCACATAACAGCCTTATACTGAAGCTACAAGGCAGGCGGAGCAAGGTTAGTGAACCCTCTAGACCACAGAGGACTCTGTGGAAGCTGAACCCTAGAAACCAGCCGGACAAGGACATCAGATGAATAGCAAGGCTTTATTCAGGTTTAAAGCAGGTGAACTCACAAGGGAAAACCCCCTGGTCTGAAACATAAAATACCCCCGAGCGAGCTACTGGTGAACGAACCCCTATACAGGGATAGACCTGGCACAGCCTAGGAAGCTCAGGTGCAACAGCTTCAGAGACCAGAGGGTAAGACCCAAATGGGACAGTGGTACTGTGAGAGGGGGAGCGAGAGGTCCAGGGAACCAGAGAATGAGAACCAGCAGGGCCCAATGATACCGTCAGTGTCCGAAGGTAGATGCTAGGTATTCGGGTAAACGGCACTAGGGAAAAAACACTGAATATTAGTTCAGGCAAGGCAGAATAAGCAAGCGCTGATCTGGGACCTGAGAACAGCAACTAAGAACAAAACATATAGTTGCCCAGGCACCTCCCATAGGAAGTGAGGAACTTAAGTATGCACAGACCATCACAGCACAGACAGCCACAATAGAAAACAGGTGTCCTGCTGCTTTAAGTATGTTCAGGAAGTGGGGCGCTCCTCCTAAGAGCATTTCCAGGAGACCTGCCAAGGGGATGCAGATTCCTAGCAGGGAATAGAGACGCTGATCATCTGGAGCCACAGACAGGGTGAGTGAGGTGCATAACGCTGCGTGAGGAGCGCCGGTCTCCCTGTCCATGAGACACCGGGCCCGTGGCTGAGGGCATGACAATTAGAAGATCATCAAAAAGTTAATTTCAGTTCTTCAATGCAAAAAGAGAAACTCATATTATATAGAGTTATTACAAACAGACTGATCTATTTCAAGTGTTTATTTCTGTTAATGTTGATGATTATGGCTTACAGTCAATGAAAACCCAAAATTCATTATCTCAGTAAATTAGAATACTTTATACCACCAACTTGAAAAATGATTTTAAAATCCGAAATGTTGGCCTACTGAAATGTATGTTCAGTAAATGCACTAAATACTTTGTCGGGGCTCCTTTTGTATCAATTACTGCGTCAATTCGGCGTGGGATGGAGGCGATCAGCCTGTGGCACTGCTGAGGTGTTATGGAAGCCCAGGTTGCTTTGATAGCAGCCTTCAGCTTGTCTGCATTGTGGGGTCTGGTGTCTCTCATCTTCTTCTTGACAATACCCCATAGATTCTCTATGGGGTTAAGGTCAGATGACTTTGCTGACCAATCAAGCACAGTGATACTGTTGTTTTTAAACTAGGAATTGGTTCTTATAGCAGTGTGGACAGGTGTAAAGTCCTGCTGGAGAATTAAATTTCCATCTCCAAAAAGCTTGTCGGCAGAGGGAAGCATTAAGTGTTCTAAAACTTCCTGGTAGACAGCAGCGCTGACTTTTGTCTTGATAAAACACAGTGGACCTACACCAGCAGATGACATGTGTTCCATAAGCCATCATTGATTGTGGATACTTCACACTAGACCTTGGAAATCAAGGAAGAGAAGGAAGAGAGGATAGACAGACAATCCAAGCTGCTTGAGGTCTAGAGTGAAGTTTCCACAGTCAGTGATGGTTTGGGAAGCCATGTGAAAAACAAACGCAAAAACGAAAAAGGGCTGCAGTGTGAAGGGATTAAAGGGAATCTGTCACCAGGTTTTTGGCACCTTATCTGAGAGCAGTAGAATGTAAAGACAGAGACCCTGATTCCAATGATGCGTCTCTTACTAGGCTTCTTGCCGTAGTTTTGAAAAAATAACTGTTTTATCAGCAAGAGATTATGTCTAGAGGACAACTAAGCCTGCTGCCTTGCAGTTCTCAATATTCTTGAGCACTATATAATCCTGCTCTACCTCTAATTGGCAGCTTTCTGGCTTTACACAGCGTACACAGAAAGTAGCCAATCAGTGGTGTGGGTGGGGTTATACAGAACTCAGCATTTAGAGAACTGCTAAATCTGCAGCAGATTATATAGTCATTTTATCAAAACTGCAACTTTCAGTAAAGTAGGTTCCCTTTCTTTTTAAATATAGGATAACCTGTGGCATCTTATATTTGTTCTGCAGAACCACCTGTTTTGGCTGCAAGGCACAAGTCCGACATCTGAGAGAGTTAGTGCAATCATATGGGAGAAGAATGAGTGTAAGAAGGCGGATATGTCGGTACTGGATATCAGCGGGATCATCGTGAAACAAGTAAGGGTTTGGTACACTGTTATATACCATAATGCGGACAACTTACGGTAGTTTATAACCTGCAGGTATAGTTGACAGCATAGCTTTACATACACAACAGCCACATTATTTAAAGCTCAGTTTTTCACAATTCCTGACATTTAATCCTCTCTTAGGTCTGTTAGCACGCACTAGTTTAGACTAGTTTATGAAATGTTAGCATAATATTTTAAAAAATAAAAATTACACACAGGTGGACTCAATTTACTAATTACGGTATGTGAAACTGGTCACTCAGGATTTTATTTGGGGGTATCAGACTACGGAGGGCTGAATTAAAATACCCCTCACAATTTTCAGATTTATATTTTTAAAATAACTAGAAAACCATGCATGATTTCCTTTACACTTCACAGATAGTTGCTTCTTTAAGTTGGTATCTGATAAAATCCCAATAAAATGCATTTAAGTTTGTGAGTATAATGTGAAAAAATGTGGAAAAGTTCACCGGATATGAATATTTTTTTCAAGGCACTGTAGTTCATATCTCCACAACTGTCCAAAACAAATTTACCACTGCTTAACTTGTCCAGTAAATGCCACTAAAAATGCCAGAAATGGTCTCTTCACATGACATAAAATAAAAAATTACCAAAAAGTCAAATGTATCCCAAAATGGTGTCAATAAAAATACAGCTCATTATTCAAATAGAAGACCTCCTAGAGTTCTGTGCTCAAAAAAAACTGAAAAACTCAGAATATGATACAAAGAAATGTATTTTCTTTTTAAAAAGTGATTTTTATGTACAAAAGTAGCAAAACATAAAAAGCCTTCTAAATTGGCTATCACTGTGATTGTATCAATCTGTACGATAAACTATAGCTTAATTTATTCTGAATAAAGGATACAACGACAAAAAAAAACACAAAAAGCTTTGCAAATAACTCCACTACAAAAACAATAAATAAAAAAAGAGCAAATAGTCTTATCTAATCAAATGGTAATGGTGAAAACTTCAGCATGTCATGCCAAAAATAAACCCTCATGTACAGCAGTTATCAGAAATATACTAAATTTATGGCTCTCAGAATATGGTAACACAAAAAAAACTTTTTTTTTCTCCTATTTTGAAAATTTAAGTAAATAAAATTAACTAAACTACATTAATTCAGGTTTGCATAATCTTGCCAATCAACAGAATAAAGTTAACACATTATTTGTGCAGCAAATAAAAACTATACAATTTAAAATGTCAAAAAACTTCAGAAATTGTGTTTTTCTTTTGTATGTCTTCCCATACAAAGATAATAAAAGTTAGGTATTATGTTGCATGTACCCCAAAATGGAGCCATTAGCAAATACAACTCATCCTACAAAAAGTAAGGTCTACAGAAAAAAAAAATGATTTGGCTCCTGGATTGTGACAATGAAAGAAAAGTGTGGACATTCAAGAAATGCTACTAACCTGCAGGTTTGGGGTTAATATGCAGGTTAATAGCATTCTAAAGCCATGAGTCTGTCTCACTGAAAGCCCAACTGCTGGGAGAAAATGAACGTTATTCTTCCCGGCAGCCTCCGGCTTTCAGCTATAGGAGTGTCGGCGGCGCAGCTTCAGTCACTGCTCGGTACATAGTGAGTGGTGGCTGTAACTGCACCTCTGTACTGAGTGATAGCCGGTCCTGTATTGATGCATTGCTGAACCGGCTGTTAGTCAGTGCCAATGATTGGGAACATCTGTGCTCCTGGCCATCTGCTCTACTGGGAACTGAAATAAGATCCTTTCGATTCATAGATCAGACAAGATCAGTCCCTTGCCAATAACAATTTTTGAGGCATATCCTAATGATATGTCATCATTTTCTAGATAGCAAGTACCATTGAAGGACTAGTCCTTAAAAGAGTTGTCCACTTTCAAAGCAGCAGATTAACAAACACCGAAAGAGCAGTAACAATCAGACTTGAACCCAAGTAGGCTGGGTAAAATCTCCTCATGTTTCTTGCCTCCCTGAGCCCTCGATAGAGAACCACCCCTTCAAATACAGGTTTATAGTGAGCTCAACATGGAGCGCAGGCAATGAACCTCCTTTAGCAAAACTTTTCACTGGGTGTTGCGACCATATGCCTTTGTTATATATTCATCATTTTCATTGTTGTTCTGACCTTCAAAGAATCTTTCCTGACATTCTAACTGGATATGTGAGACATTGTGAAGTGTGCAGGGAAAAGGTTAAAGCCGTAATTATCACGTTAATGAAATGCATGGCTCCTCAATTCCCTGGACTTATCTTCCTCCTTCATGTACACGCCATTAGGATTCCTATTAATTAATTTACCTTTCATGTCTAACAGCAGCTGCTCTCTATAAGATCCGTATTTGTGTCGCAAGTAGGGAAATGGCAGAAAAATAGCGCAATCAGTGAGGAGTGATCAGAGGAAACAGTCTCTAGAAGTAGAAATCCTATCATTTGTAAAAATGGGGACTCAACGTCACTAAAGGGACATTTACATACACTGCTCCATACGCAGCTACCAGTCTTATCATAGGGTCCATTTTCACCTTCTGACCGGCAGCAATATAATACCACTGATGGGCTGCCCAGTACCAACATTTTTGCTGATTGTCGGTTATTTAACAGCATGTGGACGCCGCACTTCAGAAGTGTAATAAATCATACTGTGCGTCTAGGATACCATTGTTCTTGGCACCTTACAGACAACAATGTGCTGCCGAGAATGAGGATTTGTTGTGCAAACCAGAAGATCATTTCTCATGGTGAACAAGCGTTTTGCTCACTCTTCAGGTAATTGATGTCCTGTTTACACCTCTCCTAGGACCGCTCCTTCACAATAATTCCACAGTGTGAATTCTTCACTCGGTGCATCTACACTAGCCAATAATTAGCACAAATTCTTGTTTCCTAACTTAACAGACCAGCAATCACCTGATAAACAAGAATAATGCTCATTCATTGGGTGCGATGAATTGTAAACCGGCATACAAATCCTACTTCTCGAAAGCACATTGTCTTGTATAAACACGTGATGTGCCGGCCGATAACGATGATATTCAATGAGCACAGAACGATCCTACAAAAGAGTGAACCCATGATCAGCAAAGTGTTTTGTTTCTATGTAGAGATGAATATGTTCATTCCTTTGTGCACATACCCTAAGGCTATGCGCACACGCTGCGGATTCTGCTGCCGGTCCGCTGCGGATTTGACCTCTGCGGATCCGCAGCAGATCTACAGACAGTATACAGTACAATGTAAGTCTATGGGATTTATAATCCGCTGTGCACATGCTGCGGCTTTTCAACTGCGGAAAAGCTGCGGTTTTGAATCCACAGAAAGAATTGACATGTCAGTTCTTTCTGCGGATTCCACTGCGGTTTGCCACCTATTCCATTGTCCAGGTGTCAAACCGCAGGCCAATCCGCAGGTCATTTTACCTGCGGTTTTACCTGCGGATCCGCAGATACATATCCGCGGGTGAATCCGCAGCGTGTGCACATAGCCTAAGAGTAGGATTATTATTATTTATGTGACTTCCATGGTGAGTGGGACAAGGCATTGAGCTTCTTTTCTTACTCCCTACAAACATAGCCATTCCTGTAGCATAGTTTAGAGGCATTTAACTACACACAGATTTTACCATATAATATATATCGTCACTGACACCTTGCGATTTTTCCATTTTTGCATTTTCGTTTTTCGCTCCCCTTCTTCCCAGAGCCATAACTTTTTTTATTTTTCCATCAATATAGCTATATGAGGGCTTGTTTTTTGTAGGACGAGATGTACTTTTGAATGGCACCATTTATTTCACCATATCATGTACTGGAAAATGGAAAAAAAATTCCAAATGTGGTGACATTGCAAAAAAAAGTGCAATTCCTCAATAGTTTTTTGGGTTTTTTTTATTTACTATGTTCACTAAATACTAAAAACTGACCTGCCATTATGATTCCCCAGGTCAGTACAAGTTCGCAAATACCAAACATGTCTAGGTTCTTTTTTACTTAAGTGTACCAGGCTGTAGCATCTCCATTATTCGTGATCTCGGGTTGGGTGAGGGCTCATTTTTTTGTGCTCAGAGCTTTTTATTGATACCATTTTGGGTAAGATATGATGTTTTAATCACTTGTTATTGCATTTAATTGCAATCTTGCAGCAACCCAAAAAATGTAATTCTGACATTTTTATGTTTTTTCTCGTTAAGCCGTTTATTGATTGGATAATTTATTTTATATTTTCATTTGATACATCAGAGATTTCTGAACGCAGTGATACCAAATTTGTGTTTTTTTATGGTTTTATTTTGAATAGTGCAAAAAGGGGGTGTCACAGTATGACACAACCCAACGGGTGGTTGGTCAAGGGATGGCACAACACACAATCAACGGGATGGAAAAAGGGGTGAGGAACGCCCTACCAATAGGGAATGAAGGATGGTCACCACCTGAACTCAAACCTGAGCCTGTCCCTGCATTCCCCTAATGCCCTATGCGGGTCCTTCCCCCTGCCGCCGTCAGGATTCCTCATCCCTATTTGTCACCTAATACTGCCCTGGCTAGTGCACTGGCTGGCAAGGAGCATTAGCCTCACCTCTGCAGGTAATAAACACAGGGGGAAGTGACAGACACCAAAGAGACAAGGTAACAAAAACACAACAGTTAGCTTTTCTCTGCTGCAAAACACCGCACAGCAGGATAAAGGCACCAGATAAGCGAACTCAGCAGAAGCACCACTGCACCCAGAGCGCTCCTTACTCCATCTTGGTCACTGCAGATTGCTCTAACACCAACAGTCAGCTGATGCATCAGGTGACCTTTTAAAGGATGGTGGCAGTGGTCACCGCCCAAATCAGCTGACCCTGCAGCAATGCAATTACACCAGCTTGCCAGCTGGGAAAAACTTACATTTAACCCCCGCTGGCCTGAAAGGAAGAGAGTTTTAACTTAGTGGAGCCAGAGCTGCCACAAATCCAAAAATGGATCGTGACAGTGGGTGATTTGAACTTTTATGTATTTTGACTTTTTTTTTTATTTTTCAAAACTTTTTTTTTTACTTTTTACTTGCTTCAATAGTTCCCTTATAAGTCTTGAATCTGTGATCATCTGTGCTTCACATAGCAGCACTTCAGCCTTGATGTGCGTAGCAGAAATCATGATGAGTGACAGCGCTCATCCACAGCGACAGAGGTCGCACTCCACATATGCGCTGCTGCACACAGATCCCAGGACAACATCCAGGCACCTTGTCTCACTGAGGTGTCATTACACAAGGTGAAATATAGAACTGTCCTCTGAACCAATTCTGATGAAGGTCCAATCTGGAACCGAAAACGTTTAGCATAATTACCACCTGGATGTTTATAAATGGAATCTTTTACTGCAAAAAAAAATTTTTGGAGTGCCAAGTTTTCTCTCTGCTAATAAGACGGGCTGGACACCCTACTTGAGCACCAATACTTCATACTGTAGGAGTGCCGTGTTTATCTATATTGCTCAGATCTCTTCATCAGGCATAGATTTCTATGAAGAGGAGAGACCTGAGAAGTATGGAAAGCTTGCAATTTGTTACCATCTTTTCAGTTAGTCAATAAAAGGTATCAACCACTGAGGACTCTCACATTTTTATATTTTTCTGTTGGCCTATATGAATTCTACATGCCTCTAATTTAAGATAAAGGCACCCAGTATTATTTTTGCTAAGGATTTCTTTCAAAAAGGATCTTAGAGAACGCATGGTGTGTCCCATAGGATGCCATGTCATAGACAGGGAGGACACCTCTGTAATATGGTGCAGCACAGGGTGGCGGCATACCCAATTTTAGAAACGCACAGGAATTATCAGTGATGACTCTCTGTGCCATCTATACAGTTCTGCATGTACATGACAGCCAGAGATGCCCATCCTCTCTCCATACCTAACTCGTACTAACATGTCGCATGCATAAACTGCAGCACGTGGTGACATCAGTTACGGTGAAGCAGGTCACAGCCAGTACATGGCAGCCGGTTCCCTGAATTTACTCCATTTTAGCTGAGCCTTTCCTATTTCCCTCTGACAGATGGCAGCGAGCAGTCTTATATTATAGACAGAGGGGTGCCGAAAGTCCAGACCACCAGATTGCAATGTCAGACTATCAGGTCCAAAATTAAATTATTTTCTTACATATTATTTTAGAGTATTTTTGAGAAACATATATCATTGTAGACATAAACTAAAATACTAAAGCCAAGTGCTGAAGTGCCATATAATGCTATGGGAAAAACATGCAACAAGGATGTTTTTTGTAATAACTTGTATTTTCAGGAAAAAGTAATGGATTGTTTTGTTCTGTCCAGGTGAGCTCCTATGAGCATGGCGTGGGATATCAAATGCTAGGAAATGTGGTCACTCTGGCTTTGGGCGCCTTCCCTTTTTTCTTCCATATATGTCAACGGGACATGGAACAGATATTTTCACTGACCAGCAAGGAGTACCTGGCGATCTTCTGTGGCGGACCCCCATCCCCTCTCCTCTTCATTCTGTCATTCATTAATCTGGTGCTTCGCATCTGTCTCACCTGGATGTTCTTCTTCCTGATGTGCGTGGCAGAACGGACATATAAACAGGTCGGCATGGTATAATGGTTTAGATTATTGTTTCATGATGACTTTATGCAATTTTAAAAAGCTTGTCCAAGTTGACATTTATTTGTTTAATGGCCAAGAAACTCATCAAGGAGTTTTCATCACATTTCCAAAAAAATCCATCCAGCCTTCTTCATACTAATAATATTTATTAACATTTACTTAATTTACAGAGGTGCCGTTGTATGCCAGTTTACCAACTGGTCACAGGATGTGCCTGTGTGAGAAAACCATCCACAGTTAAAGGGAATCTGTCACCCCATTTATGGCCTATGAGCTGCTGGCACCGCCATCAGGGGCTTATCTACAGCATTCTGTAATGCTGTAGATAAGCCCCCGATGTACCCTGAAAGATAAGAAACACAAGTTAGATTATACTCCCCGGGGGGCGGGGTCAGGTGCGGTGGGTGTCGCGATCTGGTCTGGCGCCTCCCATCTTCTAGAGATGACGTCCTCCTTCTTACTTCTGCCACGGCTCCTGCACAGGAGTACTTTATCTGCCCTGTTGAGGGCAGAGTAAAGTACTGCAGTGAACAGGGAAAGGTCAGAGAGTTCAGGCGCCTGCGCGCTGCAGTACTTTACTCTGCCCTCAACAGGGCAGAGCAGTGCGCCTGCGCAGGAGCCATGGCAGAAGTAAGGAAGAGGACATCATATCTAGAAGGTGGGAGGTGCCGGACTGGACCGTGACACCCATCGGACCGGACCGGATCCCCGGGTGAGTATAATCTAACTTGTTTTTCTTATCTTTCAGGTTACATTGGGGGCTTATCTACAGGATTACCAAATGCTATAGATAAGCCCCTGATGGTGGTGGCCGCAGCTCATAGGCCGAAAATGGGGTTTTTGCTGCTCCATCTGAGCGCAACATAATGTAGGGGCAGATACTCTGATTTCAAGGATGTGTCACTTACTGGGCTGCTTGCAGCAGTTTTAATATTTTTTTTTAGTATCCTGCAAATCTACCAGTTCTCTGATGGCTGAGCTCTGTATAACTCTACCCACACCACAGATTGGCAGCTTTCTGCATACACTATGCATAGGCACAAAGCTGCCAATCAGTAGTAGTGGCAGGGCTACACAGAGCTCATAAATATGGAGGACTACATGGCAGCAGGTTTACTAGTCTTCTAGTGATAATCTGATGATAAAACAGTGGTTTAATCAAAACTACAGCAAGCAGCCTAGCAAGTGACACATTGCTGGAATCAGGGTCTCTGTTTTATGCTATTCTCAGATTAGGTCGCAAAAGTGAAAAAAGTTGGCAGGCTGGTAAAATTGAAGACATTTCCCTTTTTACAGTATGCTTACATTCAGACTTGTTGATGCTTTTTCTATAATGCTATTTACTGTTTTAAAGAGACATCATCTCACACAGCGCTAAATTGTAAGAAAATCTAATTAGCAGCAGCAGAAAATGTTTGTAAAGTACCACAAAGGAGAATTGGAGCAGTACAATAACAGTGTTTTGTGCTTTACAAATTGTATATCTTGTACAATGCACCATACAATTAAATGAAAAACGCAGTTGTTATCAGAGGATAATAATAGTCATTTTGATTTCTGCATGCTGACATTTATAGAAGTGAGTAAAGGAACCTCAGTCTTATACACACCATGTAAATGTAACAGGTAATGTACTCCCGAATCTAATCATATTATCTGACGTGTCATGTCACATACACCGATCGTTATACATTCACGAGCAAAAATTTGCAGCAAATATGAGTGCATGAAATTTTCTAATATATCCTATATGGGAAAGTAACATTATTCTCACCTGACCATGCCTGCAAGTAGAGATCAGGCATAATTCAAATTCCTCTGTTCTTGCGTATTTTCCCAGGAAATTTGCTTCAAGGCGAAGTTTTTCTACAAAAATGTAATGTCTCTTTTGCTTTAACGTCTCTCGATTCTCCAGAGCATAATAAGCGTCATATGTAAAAAAAGAAAAGAAACTCCACAAACTCAACTCACCAGTCGTCTCTCTGGCCCTTCCACCCCTCACCATCACCTGTCCAGTCTTAACCAAATCTTCAGATTGCTGCTAAAGTCCCTGAGCCTCTCACGCTGAGCCCGGACTTCCAGTTTTGAAGGAGACTGGGAGGGTTCTGCGCATGCGGGAAAGATCACAGTGTGGCCCTTTTCATGCTTCTACCGAACCTTCTCCTGTCCTCATCAAAGCTGTGAGTACCAGATTAGCATGAGAGACCCTGTGACTTCATAATGAGCTGCGGTGATTTGAAGATAAGGCGAGGATTGGACAAGTGATGTGAAGAGAGGTGAATGTGTTTTTTTGTTTTTTTTTTTAAACATTTTTATGGCCCTTTAGGAAGAAGATGCCAATAATAATGATGAAGTGCAGGGCAGGTAAAACTTTAATCAAAGTCCAAATTCACCATTCAGTGAAGAAAATGGTCTTCATCGAACCAGACAAATATCTTTTATTGTGGATTCACATGAACAAAAACAGGGAAGTTTGCTGGTGGAAACGTACTAGACGACGGTTATTTTGTGCTGTATCACACATGATGGGCTTAGATACACAGCTCAGTGGACCATATCACACACGATGAGCTTAGATACACAGCTCAGTGGACTGTATCACACACGATGGGTTTAGATATGTAAGGGAGAAGACCGGGCTGCTGATACCTGCTTGCCGGGACCAAAACTGTTGAGACTGCCTTCCCCTTTTTCCTGGGGGAATGAGTAGGGGACCAGACAGGCCCCATGACCCAGGAATAAGGGGCGTGTTTAGTGATCCCGGCCGGAAGCTGAGGTAGAAAAGAGTGCGAAGCTGCATAGAGCAGCAGGGCAGCACGCTTTGCACCCGAACCGATGACGCTGCGACGAACTATAGCAGACAGACTCGGTGGCCTAGAGACTGTTTTGCCGTGGGCAGGCAGCATGCGGCAGGCTGAGAGGAATGCTCCGTCCCCAGAGCTCCAATGCTGCGTCCATTACGCCTGCCGCCAACTGCCGGGACTTGAAAGAGAGAGGAGCAGGGTGCCTGGTGACTACCAGAGAGCAAGGTACCGTACGTTCCGTGATCGTGAGTACAGCGCACGTGCCACATAAGAGAAACCGTGTACAGGACAGACACTTGCACCCTGATTTGTCAGTTGATACTTGCCGGTTCCTGAATGTGATGAGGAAGAACCACTTGCCTCGTTCTCTGAAATGGATAGTTTGCCGCCCGCCAGCCCAAGGGTAGTACATAAGTCTGAAACTCCAGAGAGATGGCTGCTCCGTTGAGCCCGGACGTACTCCCGTTCTCTATGACCCAACCTGAACTACAGTATGCCGTGCTGAGCGGACGACGGCTGAAATACCTTCTACTCATTATGACCAAGACCAGTTTATTTGATAGCGTGTAGTGCAAGAAACGGAGGAGTGTGAAGTCTGATGAAGGAACTCTCGCCCGTGGAATGGCGAGCTAAAGGAGAGGAGGAGTGTAAGGGAGAAGACCGGGCTGCGGGTACCTGCTTGACGGGACTGGAACTGTTGAGGCTGCCTTCCCTGTTTCCTGGGGAATGAATAGGGGACCGGACAGGACCCATGACCCAGGAGGAGGGGGCGTGTCTAGTCAGGGAACCCGGCCGGCAGCTGAGGTAGAAAGCTCACGAAGCTGCAGAGAGGCCCCCGCAATCAGTGTGCGAGCTGAAGGGCAGGCAGCCCGCTCAGCACCCGAATCGCTGGCACTGTGACGGACTGCAGCAGACAGACCCGGTGGCCTAGAGACTGTTTTGGCATGGGCAGGCGGCATGCAGCAGGCTGAGGGGAGTGCTCCATCCCCAGAACACAGGTGCTGCGCAGGCCTGCGTCCGATAAACCCCGCCACCAACTGCGGGAACTTGAGAGAGAGAGAGGTGCAGTGTGCCCAGTGACTACCAGAGAGCAAGTACATTCTGTGATCATGAGTACAGCGCATGTGCCATACAAGAGAAACCGGGTATGGGACAGACACTTGCACCCTGATTTGTCAGTTGATACTTGCCGGTCTACGTTGGATCCGGACATCGCTGCAGCCTTAGTTGACTCGGCCGCATCAACTTGTGGACTAGGGGCTCAGCGGAAGGTACCGGAGACCGACAGCTGCGGACAGAAGACAGATCCTCGTTGCCTACAGGACCTTCCTGAATAAGCACTGCGCCAGCTGTTGTTGGCGCTATTGACTTCCCAGCAGAAGTCACAGTCTGAGGGACTTTTGACATGGTAAGTGTTTCATTAAGCCCCCGTCACAGACAGCGAGATCGCTAGTGAGATCGCTGCTGAGTCACAAGTTTTGTGACGCAACAGCGATCTCACCAGCGATATCGCTGTGTGTGACATGTATCAGTGACCTCCCTCCCCCCGCCGGGTAACGCTGATCGTGCTCGAAAGCCCTGGACATTTTTTTGATCGTTGGTCTCCCGCTGGCCAGCATGCATCGCTGCGTTTGGCAGGCGGGAGACCATCGATCAGCGAGCTGGAGCTGGTATCCAAGGTAAACCACGGGTAACTAAGCGCGCGTCACTTAGTTACCCGCTGTGTACCTTAGATACCAGCGTGTTGGCACTGGGAGCTGGTATGCAAGGTAAACAGTGGGTTTCTAAGCTCCGCGCGGTGCTTAGAAACCCGCTGTTTACCTTGGATACCAGCTCCCAGTGCCAGCACACTGGTATCTAAGGTACACAGCGGGTAACTAAGCAACCCGCGCACTTGTTACCCGCGTCGTCGCTGGTCCTGATCGCTGGTGAAATCTGCCTGTTTGGCAGCTCACCAGTGATCATGTAGGGACACACCAGCGATCCTGACAAGGACATATCATTGTCGGGATCGCTGGTGCGTCGTTATGTGTGATGGGGGCCTAACAACTGCCGTTACCTGATTCATTGTTTCTGAACTCTGCATATCCTTTGCAAATAGAACCATTTATTCCCTTATTTAACTGTTTACCTCCCTGTATGGAGTATTCTCCTGTTAAAGTTATTAACTCTTGCTCTGCCTTCTGTCTGTCACTGCATCCAGCAACCTGCTTACAGCTCAGTGGACTGTATCACACATGATGGGCTTAGATACACAGCTCAGTGGACTGTATCATACACGATGGGCTTAGATACACGACTCAGCAGAGTGCTTTCCAGACACACTCATGTCCGTTATGCCGCAAGATGCCTGGAGCAGTGTGCACGCGTGCCTTACCTCATTGCTGCACGCTGTTGCTTTGTAACCATCCGTCTCCGTCTGACTCTGCAGTCCACTGTACTCCTGGAAACCCCTGTGACCCTTCCTATGTTCCAGCCCTGCTCTGATTCTGCAATCCGCTGTGTTCCTGGAAACCCCTGATCATGTGACCTCCTCTATGGTTCTACCCAGGCTGTTCTAGCGATGCTCTCTATGATCCTGGAGGATCTGAACCCAAAGTCCCTCCCTGGTCCTGACCCGGAAGTACTGGTGCTATGGTGCTATATAAGACCGCACTTTCCTATGGTCAGGGCCTGAGTATCGTGTTGCTTCCCTGCATGGCTGCTTGGTCTGCTCGGTCGCTCTCTGTATTCTGTGCCCCTGCACTCTGCCCTGTCGTGCGTCTCTGCACACACTCTGTGCTTGTACTCTGCCTCTTGTCTCGTGCCTTGTCTTATGTTTGTCCGTTGTGCTATGTTCGTCCTTGTCCTGCTTGGACTTGTTGTCCTTCTGGTGTTCTCTGCCTTGTCCGTTTCTGCCATGTCTTGCCTTCACTTTGCTCAGTCTTGTGTTCTCTCCTCTGTTCTCTGTTCTTGCTTGTTCTCCCTTGCTCTGACCTATGGTGCTCTGTTGTGCCACCTGGTGCACGCACCATTCCTGCTCTCTGAACCATGGTGCTCTCTAGCACGTTCTCTAACTAGTCCCAAGGCTCTGGGCTTCGGCCTACGCTCCGCTGTTAGCTCTGTTCTCGCGCTGATCTGACTCTGTGTCTCTGCCTAAGTTTCCGCTCTGTGTTTCGTACCTGCCTAGCTCTTCCTTGATTCTTGTCTTGCTTTGCTTTGTGTGCCCTTTGCATGCGCCTGAGAATATGGGATCCCTGAGGAAGGTGCCAGGAAGGGCGCCGAAACGCGTAGGAAGGAATAAAGAAGTACTTTGTTACGACATCTTGCATCCCAGGTGATTTTGTGGACTCAGCAGCGCGGACTGTGGTACACCTTGCTTCCCATATTCTCTGGCAGTTTTTCCACGTTGGAGTGGTCGGTGGAGGTCCTGCAGCAGCTGATACTGTGTTATGTCTTCAAGCCAGTTGTGGGTCACACAACTGGAATAGGTGAGTGGAACTGCATTACACCACTCACATCGTAGTGTCACTAGTGATAGGGCACTATTGCGCCTCTTGTTCCCCCACCCTTTTTGTATTGATCTTTGCATGCGCCTGGCCTTCCTAGCCTCCTGCTTGTGTCTCAGCTGTGCCCGCCCTAGCCGTGCCCGCCTGCTTGTGCCTCAGCTGTGCTCGTCGGTCAGTGACAGCTGTGTCGCCTGCTATGCCTCAGCCGGGTTCGCTGGAGTCTTGCCCGCCTGTTAGTGCTGCAGACCGATCAGCTAGCCAGTGCCCCAGCCGTGCTCTTTGTGCTTCCTTGCACTTCACGCTGTTTCTGCACTGTGCTCTACATGCTCTCTATAGCACGCACAGGTCCTCGCCTACCCTTGGCATACCTCCCCGTGCTTCTATAAAACTACACGCAGGTTTTGCCATGTACCCTGTCGTGCCCTCTAGCACGCACAGGTCCTAGTCTGTACCTTGTCTCGAACCCTGTCCCTGGCGTGTCCCTCTACACGTGCAGGCCTCCGTCCTTGTACCTGGCCCTGGTGTGCCCTCTGCACACGCAGGCCTCAGTCCTTGAACCTGACCCTGGCGTGTTCCTTTGCACGCGCAGGCCTCTGCTCTGAACCTGTCCCTGGCGTGTCCCTTTGCACGCGCAGGCCTCTGCTCTGAACCAGTCCCTGGCGTGTACCTCTACATGCGCAGGCCTCTGCTCTGAACCTGTCCCTGGCGTGTCCCTCTACACGCGCAGGCCTCTGCTCTGAACCTGTCCCTGGCGTGTCCCTCTACACGCACAGGCCTCTGCTCTGAACCTGTCCCTGGCGTGTCCCTCTACACGCGCAGGCCTCTGCTCTGAACCTGTCCCTGGCGTGTCCCTCTACACGCGCAGGCCTCCGTCCTTGTACCTGTCCCTGGCGTGTCCCTCTACACGCGCAGGCCTCCGTCCTTGTACCTGTCCTTGGCATGCCCCTCGGCATGCGCAGGCCTCCGTCCTTGTACCCGTCCCTGGCATGCCCCTCGGCATGTGCAGGCCTCCATCCTTGAACCTGATCCTGGCGTGTCTCCTAGCACGCACCCTGCCTCGTCTCCTGGTTTGTCTGCCGGATTCCTGAAGCCTGCCGACCGCTGCCAGAGGTCTGGAACCTGATGACTGCATCCTGATGCCTGGATCCTGTCAGTCCTTGCCAGTCTTCCCGAGTCCGATGCCTTCGCACCTGCTTTGGACCCTAGCGTGTCTCCTTGCATGCACCCTGCCTTGGACTCTGGCGTGTCTCTCGGCGTGCACCTTGTCTTGGACTCTAGCGTGTCCTAGCACGCATCCCACCTAGGAACTCTGGTGTTACCCCTAACACGTACCCTGCCCTGGACTCCGGTATGTCTTCTGCACGTGTTATGTCTGGAACATTAGGCGTGCCCTTGCACGCACCTTGCCGTGTTTCACTGTTGGTGCCCTGCATCTGATTCTCTGTTTTTGCCTTGTATCTGATTAAATTGTGTAACCACGTTTGCTGAAGAAATCCTGTGACTTTGCTTTATGTTTCGCATCCTGTTCGTCCTGTTGCCTGACACTCAATAGTGTCTCCCTGAGCCGGCCGTCTGGTCCAGCTGCCGTGGTGGCTCACCCCCTTGGTCTTGCCCCTGACACTCCCTGTACAGGGGGTGGGTTCTCACTGGGTTCGCTCGCCCTAGGTGGGTGGGTGCCACGGCTCAGAGGGTCCACTCTAAAAGGAAAAACGACTCAGCGTAAGCTGAAGCTCATCACACACATCAGTAAGACCTAATTCAAAAGCTCCTACACTACAGACATTTGAAAGAGGATTTACACTGAATAAACAGTCGGGTGATTACACTGCTGAGCTCTGGACACTGTGATGATAGCAGCGACATTGTGTGAACGGTGACAGGGAAATTGAAACTCAGAGCACAGCTCTGGACTACAATAAACTGGCACCTGACTCCCCTCAAGGGGTTATGCCCAGTTCACAACTGAGGCAGCCATAGTACAGGAGATGCGGTCAGACACCAAGCGCAGTCTAATATGGTTTTCTACTGTATTTGTGGTGTGTAAGTGTGACACTTGCATCGATTCTCAGCTAATAAAAATGTCAGCCTCCATTGGCTTCAGAAAAAATGAACAAAAATTTTAAAACATTATATTTTATATTGTTTTCAAAATATTATTATCTAATCAATAATTATATGCAAAAATAAATATTGTACACTCCTTAAAAAAGGACCTTTTATTCTTGATGCTCCAGTGTTATATTTTTTGGTTTTGCTTTCCTTAAATTCTACCTTTTGGTTCTAGGTGTATGGGCCCTTTTGTTTAGTGGTAATTTTATGTTCTTCACCATGGGGGGCATTAGTTACAGGGTTCTCTGGGGGTGGGTGTTTAGGACGCTACTGTGCATGAAAACCCTGAGAGCAAAGAACATAAAATTAGGATTGGCCACTTCCACACTGGTGACAGATGCTCTTTAAACGGAATCTGTCTCCAGGTTATGTCCAGTGAATCTGAGAGCAGCATAATGTAGGGGAAGACACCATGATTCCAACAATGTGTCATATACTAGGCTGCTTGCTGTAGAGTTTTTGTGAATCATTTTATCAGGAGACAATTACCATTAGAGGACTAGTAAAGCTGCTGCCAGATAGTCCAACTATGTCCCTGTAGTACGTGTGCCGCCTGAGGGGTGGTCCCTTTCGGCCATGAGACAGACTGACGACAGATGCAGAAACTCGTTCAACCAGGTCCAACTTTATTGGGTGTCCGCTTGACATCCACAGCAAACACGACAGCTTCTGCTCCTAAGCCCGGGTACCTGTCACCTCCCTCCTGCTCCTGTTGGCGAAGACCCTCCAGGTTCTTTCACTGTGGCTGCAATTAGGCCCACGGCCACAGCGCTTTCCCCAGCTGAATCTGCCCGCTGCAACACTTACTGCTCCTTCAGTGACCAGCCATCTGGTACCCCAGGCCTCCTTTAGTCAGCAGCTGTCCTGTCACAGCTACCCCCTCTCCAAGTGTCTGTCTCTCTCCTCTGTCTTTCCTGAGCTCTTCTCTCTCCTCCTGGGTTTCTGCCCTGCCCCTGGGACTCTCTTTCCTTTTATCTCCTTACTCTGGAAATCCCCTTCTCAGTCCCGTAACTTCGCCCACTATGACTCTGCATATCCTAACCTTAAGTTGCTGTTAGGTTCCTTTTCTCAGTATCCCTTTTTCTCTATCTAGTGGCCAAAACCCGGTACTACACAGTCTTTTACTAATTCTAGCTGTTGTCCCACACATATACATTCAAGTCAGAATAAAGCATTGTACACATCACCTTTTACATTTTCCTCCTTTATCAGACAGGTCCATAGGTCAGTCCACCCTCCTACATCTCAACCACTGATTAGCAGATATCTGCCTATGCACAGTGTACAAAAAAGCTGTCATTCAGTGGTGTGGGTGGGGTTAAACAGAGCTCAGCATTCATAACTGCTAGATCTGCAGCAGATAAAACAGTATTCAATCAAAACTGCATCACTATAAGATTCTCTGCTGCTGTATCAAGCTGCTCTCATGTGGGATAACATTAACCTGGTGACAGCTTCCCATTAAAGAAGCACTCCCGTCAAAGTTTTTATCTACTTAATATATTGCGATCATCATATTATATAGCGCAATGTACTTACAATTGCTCATTTTTAGTGATGAGCGAGTGTACTCGTTGCTCGGGTGCTCTCCGAGTATTTTGGTGTGCTCGGAGATTTACTTTGTGTTGACGCAGCTGCATGATTTGCGGCTGCTAGACAGCCTGAATACATGTGGGGATTCCCTAAATAAAAAGGCAATCCCCACATGTATTCAGGCTGTCCAGCAGCCGCAAATCATGCAGCTGCGCCGACACAAACTAAATTTCCGAGCATGCCAAAATACTCAGAGGACACCAGAGCATGCTCGGGAAAACCTGAGCAATGAGTATATACTTATTCATTTTGCCTTTCTACCCAGCTACTTCTTCTCTAAGACATCACGTGATTACAGACTAACTGAATCCTTCTAAGCTCTATGCAGAAACAAGAGGTCAATTTTTCCACTATGAGTCATGAGTCACTGCAAAAGTTCCATACAGGGGGAGGAGGAGCAGCTGAAGACGAGCATGATAAATGCGGGAAATAGAGACTTCCTGTTTCTACATAGAGCAGAGAAAAAAGGAAGAATTAACTGGGTAGAAATGCAAAATGAGCAATTGTAAGTACACAGTGCTATGTAATATGATGAGGCTAGAAGCTTTGACGTGAGTACTTCTATAAGGAAATGTACAGATTTCCTTATGGTTCAATTTAATACATTCCTATATGCGCAGGTTTATTGTTTTTTTGGGGGGAGGTGTGAATCACATTAATAGATTCTCTTTAAAGAGGCGCTGTCAGAAAGACAATTTCATCAGAAGCTGGAAAAAGTTACAGGAGATTGCAGGTTTCTAATCTTCATCAGAACAATCTCTTTGGACTTTGCTCTCCTCATTTACCTAGTTTAGCAAATTCTTTTGTTCCCATAAGATAACAATACGAATGCATCTTGTAAAGGTAGAAATAGTGACGGCTGCCATTTCAATAGTCAACTTCAGATCTTATATTACTAAATAAAATATAAAATCCATACACTGCTGTAGTTATCATAGATGTCTGCTTTGAACATTTAATTTTAAACATTTTCTTAGAAAAATGAATTAATTTTTATAAAGATTTTAGAAAATTGAAGGGCAGATGGTTTAAAAAAAAAAAAAGATTTTGAAAACTTCTCATTTTCACATTTATGATCACGCTTTTCTGTCTTTTCGGGCAGCAAGGCAACAAAAAACAGCGTCTGGAATAAAGGCAGGAGAAGAAATATCATAGCTCACAATGATATTCTCACTTCATCATCTCACACACAGCACTTTGCAGCCAGACGCTCGCAATGTAAATGTAATACGCTGTAGCTACATGCCACGATAACCTTTAATAAAACAAAGTGAGCAGTGGTTATTAGAAGCTTCAGGCAGCCGGAGAGAAAATATTCAATTAAACTACAGGAAGGGATTACTGTAGTGTAGAATTAAAGTCCTTCCATATACCGCAAATGCATAAGACAGTTATGAAGGAAAAGCCACGCAAAATACAGGTTGACATTAATTTCCTAATTGCCTATGTACAGTAATAAGAGCCACAGATAATAAAGTAATCGGAGTAAAGCCGTCCATAGATGTAAAGATTAGCCTTGATCCAGCCACAATTCAATTTTTTTTTATAAACATTAGAATGTTCTAAGCATATAAGGTTAATTGCAGTAATGGGTATGTTCGTCCAATTATTATGCCAAATTTAATGGAATCTGTCAGTATCAGTAGGTTTTTGCTATATAATCTGATAGAAGCAAGATGTAGGGACAGAGGCCCTGATTCCAGTTAGTTTACTGGGTGCATCAGTTATTAAAGAATCACAGTTTTCCCTCTTGCACATTTAGCAGAGCTCTGTAATCCCGTCCGCACCATTGATTGTCAGTATACAATAAGCTGCCAGACAGCTGCTAAGAGTGCTGGGGGCAGGGCTGGACCAGGGGACATGTGCCACTTAGTCCTTGTAGTGATAATAATAATAATTTTATTTCTATAGCGCCAACATATTCCGCAGCACTTTACATTTCAGATGGGACTTGTACAGACGATAGACATTACAGCATAAAAATAATCACATAGATCATACCAGATACCAAGAGGAATGAGGGCCCTGCTCGCAAGCTTACAATCTATGAGATAATCTCTTGCTGAAGATTTTATTATAGCAACAACATACCACCTAGTAAATGACACATTGCTGGAATCAGGCTCTCAGCTCTAAAGGCCCCTTTACATTTAGCGATGCACCAGCGATCCCGACAAAGATATGACCCGGTCAGGATTGCTGGTGCATTGCTAAATGGTCGCTAGTGAGCAGCCACACAGGCAGACCTCACAGCAATGTAGCGACGCAGCAGCGGTCGTTACTTACCTTTCAGACGCGGCGATCCTGACGTCCTCCGCCCGCGTCCACGCGTCGGCGCCAGCAGGAAGCGCCTGACGAGAAATGGAACTGGACGATCTCGCGCGATCAGCGACAGACAGCGGGGGAGCCGGTCGGAGACAAGTATCACACATAGCGATATCGCTGCTGCGTCACAAAATCGGTGACGCTTTAGCGATATCGCTAGCGATATCGCTATGTGTAAAGGCCCCTTAAGTCTGTAAGAGGGGGAAAGCCATGGTTTGGGGGACAGTGGGAATCTGCCTTGGTAGGAGGGCATAAGTAGTATTTTATGTGAAGAGAGGCTGTGAATAGAAGTCTATGAGAGAGTCTCCTTGGTAGGAAAGAAGAGCATGTGAAGCATTCTGCTAGAACAGAAGGAATATGGAGCAGTAGTTGAGAAAGGACCGTATTACGACTTTGTTGTCGGGTGTCCCAGGACCAGGGGGCTCCTTCTCTGTCCCTCATGCGAAAGACAACCTAGGTCACCCTGTTTCTGATGGGGAAGATGCCGGGGCCACGTACCTCACCTTAACTTCCGAATCTGCCATCAGTCTGTACCATTCCCCCACCAAGGGAAGAGGGGACTAGTAATGTACCGTAATACACCCACCAGACTAACAAGGTAATACAATCAGGGAGAAAAGATAATCATACAAATATACTGACACAAACAATAGAGGTAAACATCGGGGAGTGGAGGAGGGTGTAAAACCAAAAGTAGGAAAAGGGGAATTTAGCACACAACCAAAACCTAGCAACAGTCTTAGATAAATCTACCTAACGCCTTCTCAAACAACAACCACAAACCACCATCTCCTAACCATGCAGCATGAAGCTAGCTCTGACAATGAGAGCTTGCCAGTGCCCAGAATATATTGGAGAGGGAGTGGTCAACAGTGAACAGCTGAGAGCCTCAATGCAGGAAAGCTTGGAAGAGCTCTCAACTGAGCAGATTAACCCCTGCACTGTTAAAAGAAACCTGCATCATTTAATATGAAGGTGAAGTGCTTCTAAACAGTGCAGGAGTAGGAGAAATCAGATGCTGCAGTCTTCCGGTTCCTCTCTGTTGCAGTAAACCCCTGACACATAAAAGGCAGATTTTGAGAGAAATGGAGTATCAAGAAGGCAGTCACTGTGTGAAAAAAAGCATAGGATGTATTTTCTCTGAAGAAAAGACATGGAAGTCTGCCTCCGTTTCTTATGGAACAAATTCATGGACTTTTAGTGCGCTGCTTGACAAAATGACGAATCCAGGTTATGATAAAAGATTTAACTATTTATTTCCCAACGCGTTTCGAAGTGTACAGCACTTCTTCCTCAGGGGATGACATATATATATAAATAGTTAAATCTTTTATCATAACCTGGATTCGTCATTTTGTCAAGCAGTGCACTAAAAGTCCATGAATTTGTTCCATAAGAAACTGACGTTTTGGCGGTCACAGACTTGACCTTTGGACGTGCAGCAGGCTGACCACGGATCTTACATGTCTTAAACTCTCCTGGAAAGGGTGAGTGTATTTCTACTATTTCCTTTAACATTTTATCCGGATAAGACCCTATTGCGCTTTCTTTTGCTATAGTTTATCTACATGGAAATCTGCCTGTGATAGAGACAGGGGACCATAAGTGAAATATGTGAGAAAGTGAGGGGCAAATGAAGCAGTGTGTGAAAAAAGAAAATGGGTAGCAGTATGCTAAAGAGAGGCACATTTAGTGGATATTAAAAAAAGTCTACACACCCCTGATAAATTGCCAGTTTTTTCATGTAAAAATAATCATGTCAAGAAGAATCATTTCAGAACTTTTTCCATCTTTAGGCTATGTGCCCACGGTGCGTGTTAAAATCGCACACCAAAAAACGGACTCCTTCCCAGAAATCTCGTGTTTTTTTCTGCGCGATTTCACAGCGATTTTACCGCGATTATGATCGCGATTTTGCCGCGATTTTCGCGTGCGATATTCAAGCACTTTCCAAGCGATTTGAAGCATCGCTTGGAAAGTGATTGACAGGTTGGTCACACTCGTCAAACATAGTGTTTGACAAGTGTGACCAGGTTTTTACTATTGAGGCCGCCTATGCGGCATCAATAGTAAAAGATAGAATGTTAAAATGCTAAAAAAAATTAAAAAATCTGGGTATATTTACCTTCCGGCGTCCCGCGCTGCCATCTCGGGCCTCAGCGTTCCCAGTAATGCCTTGCGAGACCTGTGATGACGTAGTCTCGCGTTGCTATAGTGATCTCGCGAGACCGCTAGAGTCACGCGAGACTACGTCATTACAGGACCTTGCCGCAAGGCATTACTGGGAACGCTTAGGCCGGGAATGCAGCGCTTGACGCCGGAAGGTAAATATACCCCGATTTTTTATTTTTTATTCTTTTTTTACAGGGGTATGGTACCCAGGGCCTGGAGGACAGTCTCCTCTCCTCCACACCGTGGGTACCAACCGCACATGAGACGCTTAACTTCCCGCATGGTAGGCATAGCCACATGCAGGAAGTAAGCGATTCTCATGCATTCCTATGGGTGCAGAATCGCGGCAATTCTTTGCGATTCCACACAAAAGAATGAGCATGCTGCGATTTTTTCCGTGATGCGATTCCACCGCGGAAAAAAGCGCAGCATTAGCACAGCATGTGCGAAATGCCATAGGAATGCATGGGGGGCATTTTGTGCACGATTTTTAAACGTTTTCGCTGCGTTTTCACGCTGAAAATCACATCAAAAACGCTTAAAAATCGCTACGTGGGCACACAGCCTAAATGTCACTATACAATCTGTACAATTAAATGCTAAAACAAACTGAAATCTTTTTGGCTGGAAAAAGAGAAATAAAGAACTAAAATAATGTGTTTGCATAAATATGCACACCATTAAACTAATGTACAATTTATATTTATGACACCATTCATTAATATTGTGCATGAGTCTAAATCTATCAGCATGGCACATTTTGGATTGGCAACAAATCTGTCAGATTGAGATGTCATCTCCTGTGTAAATCTTTATCTGATCAACCCACATATTTTAAATATGATTTAAGTCTGGGCTCTGGGTGTGCCAATCCAAAACTCTGATCTTCTTCAAATAAAGCCATTCTTTTTTTTATTTGAAGATATTCTTAGGGTCATTGACGGATGACATTTCTCATCTTTAGCTTTTCAGCAGAGGCCTAAAGGTTTTGTTGCACAACTGATTGATATTTGAACCCATTCATAATTCCCTCCGCCTTTACTAAAGTCCCACTTCTAGCTGCTGAAAAACAGTCCCATAGCAAACTTATGCCTCCACCATGCTTCCCTGAAGGTATGATGTTCTGTTGATGATGCACATTATTAGTTTTGTCAAAAACATATCTTTTGCAATTATGGTCAAAAGGTTGTTTTCCCATATGCTTTTGGCAGACTTGATTATGTTTTGGCAAAACATAGCCAGGCTTGGATGTTTTTCTTTGTAAGAAAAAGGTTTCATTTTACTGCATTTGACAACAATCTCCCATATTCTTCATATCTGGAGTACAGCAATACTGGCGATTGTGCTATGGAAGGATGAGAGTTCATAGAGGGGGTTATAATGAGAAACAGCTAAATTCAGCTGCACTGCCCCTTCTCCCACACTGACTCATGTGCAATCAGAGCTATGTCATTACAATTCACACACTGAGAAGCCTGCTCTAAGCTACTGTAGGGCATGTTCTTCTTTCCCATGAATGTTGTTGCCTGCTCATGATTGGTCTGCATCACAGAGGGGAAAAAGCATACACCCCCAGTGAAAGCTCTCTAACAATACCCGCTTGAACTTTGCAAAAATTAACTCATTAGGGGCCAAAAAGAAAGCAAACATTTTAAATAAAAATAACTTTTAACCCTTACAAAATGTTTTTTTTTATAATGAGGAGAGGAGTCTGGAAGCTACTTTCTCCTTATAGAAAATACATGAACACTAGGCTGAGCTGAGCATTCAGTGAAGTCTGACACCGACCTTCATCACCAATCTACTGTTACCAGGTGCGCCACCCACCCATTATAGTGTTGGCAGTGAAACACCACCACTTCAACACACTCCCCAAATGATCAATGAGGGTGCCAGGTGTTGGACCTCCACTGATCTGATATCAGTGACCTATCAGGCTGTTTTCCATTGAGACAAACCCTTTTTTAGTAAGAAATCTGCTTTTTTATGTTTACAAAATATTTGCTAAAGTAGCTGAATTAAAATTTTATTTTACTTGGTGGCTTCATTTGATGTTTGGATGGTGCATTATACATTTGAACAAATACCAGCACCTAAAGTTTGCTTCAATAATATCCCATGTTTTATATTTTGTGTATTTTTTTAATATTTGGTATCGCCTTTTGTTCTAACATAATACCTTGAATGTATAGATTTTATAGAGATGCAGTGCTTGGCAGTACACAATGTGTATTGCTGTGAGAAATGCATTTGTATACACATTTATGCTATATCTCTTTGTGACCTTCTTTTTACAGCCACCCTTGGTAGCTGTAAATTACAACTATGGTTTCTTCCTCTACTGTTCAACATAACAGATTCCTTCTTTTCCCATGTAGAGATTTTTGATAGCTAAGTTATTTAGCCATATCACCTCTGCCAGGAAGGCTCTGAAATCGGAAATTCCACATTTCCGACTGAAGAAGGTGCAGAATATTAAAATGTGGCTCTCCCTACGGTCCTACTTAAAGGTGAGCTAAGGTGTTACACAGCTACTGTACACGATATATAAACTTCCTACACCCCTGAATAACTTGGTTTTTCTATTTTCTTCATTCCAGAGACGAGGACCCCAGAGATCAGTGGATGTTATTGTATCTTCAGTTTATTTGGTAACCCTTTCTATTGCCTTCATTTGCTGTGCTCAGGTTAGTATTCACTATATAGACACAGTTTTGTGCCAAACATCTTCAGATGTGTCCTTCCTAAAGCTGTCTCTAAATATGATTTATTCCATGCTGTATAACAAGATTTAATTAATGCATGATAAAACCTTATACATATATTTTTCAGACAATAAGATGCACTGGACCATAAAGTGCACCCAAAATTTAGAGAAAGAAAATGGGAAAAAAATGTTTTAATGTGATTTTCTGGGTCCAACTTAGAGTCCGAATTTAGCTTACTGGAGGGGTGACAGCAGTGGAGCGGGGTAACAGGAGGCAGGAGTAGGGTCGCCGCTGCAGGAAGCCGGTTGTGGCAAGAGTGGGGCAATACAAAAAAGGAGAAACAATGAGTATATGTTGCCACAATTGTATAAAAAAATATATAATTTATTAACAAAATATTATATAACAATTCATCATTCAATATATATCACCATGTTTTGATGGGTTTATCTTCCAATATCGTGACTAAATCCATAGGTTTAAATGACCAAAGGATACAAGACAGGATAAAATTAGAAATAGCACATACGGTTATCTGTTACCATTACATACAGATTCCATATGTATGGAGATATATGGAATCTGTATGTAACCATTGTGACATATATTGAATCATGAATTATTATATAATATTGTGTTCATAAATTATATATTTTTTGATACAATTGTGGCAACATATACTCATTGTTTCTCCTTTTTTGTATTGCTGTATTTGAGTCGCCATTTAATATGGGTATCTGATCAAGATTATTGCTGGTATATGTTTTAGCATAAGAGAGGGGCAATGCTGCATCCCCTAGATGAATTCTTTGAAAGGTGTAGTTTCCAAAATGGGGTCATGTCTAGGGGTTTCTGCTGTTTTGGCATGGAATCAGGCCTACTCAGAAAAAACTGCACATCAAATTGTGTAGTCCCTTTTTTTTTTGCTTCCCTTCTGAAAATAAAGAATTGGAATTATAAAATAATATTTTTGTGGGAAAAATTAGTGATGGCTCAACGTCATAAAATTCTGTGAAGCACCTGGAGTTCAAGGTGCTCACCACACATCTAGATGAATTCTTTAAGGGCTCTAGTTTCCAAAATAGGGTCACTTGTGGGGGTTTCCACTGTTCAGGCACATCAGGGGCTCTCCATACGTGGCCTGGCGTCCGCTATTGATTTTATCAAATTTTGCATTCAGAGAGTCCAATGGTGCTCCTTTTTTTCCGAGCCCTTCCGTGAGCCCAAACAGTAGTTTTCCTCCACATATGGGGTGTTAGCATACTCAGAAGAAATTGCACAACAAATTGTGTGATCCATTTTTTTCTTGCTACCCTTGTGAAAATAAAAAAATTGGGGCTAAAGTAACATTTTTGTGGGAAAAAGTAAAACTTTAATTTTTTCCTTTCACATTACTTTAGTTCCTGTGATACGCCCGAAATGTTAAATAAAATTCTTGAATGTGGTTTTGAGCAGTTTGAGGTGTGCAGTTTTTTGTATGGTGTAACTTTTGGGTATTTTCTGTCATATAGGCCCATCTAGGTCACTTCAAATGTGATGTGGTCCCTAAAAAAATTGGTTTTGTAAATGTTGTTGGAAAAATGAGAAATTGCTCATCAACTTTTAAACCTTCTAACTTTCTAACAAAAATAAAAATTATGCTTCAAAAATTATGCTGATGTAAAGTAGACATGTGGTAAATACTATTTATTAAGGACTGTGTGACATAACTCTCTGGTTTAAGGGCATAAAGATTAAAAGTTTGAAAATTGTGAAATTCTCACCAAATTTCCAATATTTACAGAAACAAACGCAAGTCATATCGAACAACTTTTACCACTATCATGAAGTACAAAAGGTCACAAAGCAAAATCTCTGAATCACTGGGATCCATTGGAGCGTTCCATAGTTATTACCTCATAAAGTGACAGTGGTCAGAATTGTAAAAATAGACCTGGTCACGAAGGCTTAAACAGGCTCTGGGGCGAAAATGTTAATAAAGTTGATATATCTGTGAGATATTTTGTTGCACCATTTTTCTTTTGGTTTATCATTTGTTCATTCAGAGGAAAGCAAAAACATATTCCAAATCAAAAACCTCTTGACATATTCCTTTTAAAGAGAATATTTGCAAATTTTTGTAGCTATGAGTAAGTTCTACTTTCCTAGTGCATCACCCTCATCATAAAACCCTCAATCTTTCTGCCTCCAACAGTTTCATTCTGCTTATACCCCTAAATATATGTCTGATGTGCTGCTTAGTGCACCCTAATACTATACCGTAATCAAGAAACTGTGTCTTGCATTCGATATCGCGATACCATAGGGTTTTATAGAAACTAGCACCTTAAAGCTATTGATCTATACAACTAACTGATTCAGATACAACGTGATACATTTTAAAGAGCGCCACAATCAGTAGCCGCATAAGGACAGCTACAGAAAATAAAAGCATTCAGCTAATGTTCCATAGTAAATTGTGCCATAATACGGAAAGTGCCCAATATGCTGTGCCCCCTCTAATGGGAGCGGACATACTATTAGTGCAACACTTCCACCTCCAAAGCAAGGGGAATTGTGCATTATCTGATAATGAGCTACTGGACTGCAAAGGACCCATATATTGTTCTTGCACAATGTCTCTCCTCCATCTGTGTCTGCCCCTGCCCTTTAGTAATTATTTGCCAGGTGCCATCACCAATTTATAGTACTCACTTAACTTTGTTTCTACGAGACGTCCATTGTGGTTTGACTTATTCTTGGCCCATGCATCTTGCAGTCAGACACTTGCCGCCATGATGATATCTTTACACCAGACCTGTAAAGATGTAACAATACACGGTGCTATGTAGGTCATTGCTTGGAATAAGCTAGAAGTCTATGCAGTGAATAGCGATCCCAGGAGTCATCACAGGACAGTAGCCACCGTCAATTGAGCTATACAGATGTCATGGACATCTAATCAGTTGGGGTACAACCTGCTAAGGGAACATCTAACATGTAACACTCCAAAGTATATCAATTTAACATTAATATCTAGATTATGAAAATACTGTAGTTAAATAAAGGCAAGCATTTTGAAAAATGAGATTAAATAGTATACAGTGCAGTAATATTTTATGTTTCATAATTTCCATGTTCTGTACAGGTTCTTCATGGACATGAAACATTTCTAAGCTATGCTTATAACTGGGAGTTACTCATCTGGGAGGCAGCATTGCTGATCTACCTTCTGCATCTCACTTCCTTGGGATCTGACACTAACAAGAAGTACAGTAACGTGTCAATACTTCTCACTGAAGAGGTAAACAGTGAATAAATCTAACACAAACAGACATTATAGATTAGCAATACTTACAAAGCAGAATTATGAATTTTCAATGATTTGAATATGTCTGAATCATGAAATCATTTTCATACTGATGATAAAAATCCTACAGACGAACATGACGCCACTACATGAATGAATGATTCACTTCAAGCATCAACTATGTAGTGCTTGAAAGATCCTAAAAGATTTAACATGTACTCAGTGGTGTACCACTAATAGCAGCAGAGCACTCTGCCTCTTTCGGGCTCTTGCGGTGGGAGATGGGCTGGTTGAGTGTATTAGTGGAATCGGGCTAGGCAAGTAGTTTTATTTTTTGTGTTAATGCTGTCAGTACTTGTGAGTGGAATTTCTGTGTGCGCAGGCATGTGGTTTCATCATATTGTGTGTGGGTGCTGTGAGGGCAATGATGTTGTGTATGGGGCTGTGGGGCCATCATACTGTGTGGGAATCTCATTTTTTGGGTGAACTATGGGGATATCATACTGTGTGTGAGGGCCACAATACAATGTTTGTGAGCTACGGGAGGCATGATATTGTGTGGAGAGTAGTGATGGGCGAGTAGCATCGTTGCTTGGGTCTCCCCGAGCATGCTTGGGTGATCTCCGAGTATTTTGGCATGCTCGGAGATTTAGTTTTCGTTGTCTCAGCTGCATGATTTGCAACTTGTAGACAGGCTGAATACATGTGGGAATTCCCTAACAAACAGGCATTCCACACATGTATTCAAGCTGTCTAGCAGTCGCAAATCATACAGCTGAGTTGACAAACTAAATCTCCGAGCACGCCAAAATACTCGGAGACCACCTGAGCAACGAGTATACTCTCTCATCACTAGTGGGGAGCTGTGGGTGCATCTTACTGTGTTTGGGCTGTGGGGGCCATGGTACTGTGTGGGGCATATAAAGTCATCATAATGTGTGTGGGGGCCATATTCTGAACTGTGGGAACATTGTGTGAGAGTCTCAATCTGTGAACATCTTACTGTGTGTGAGGCGAGAGGCCAATGATTTGAGTGCCACGATGATCTGAGGATAGATGTGGGGACAGCATACTGTCTTGCAATCGTATAATGAGGACATTACACTGTGTGGGAAGGGACTGGCTGTGTGGGCAGTGACATTTTGTGTGGGGGTCTCATAGCGTGTAAGAGAACTTTAGTGATACTATACTGTGAGGTAAATATCATACTATGTAAGGGACATCTTGCTGTGTGGGGCGGTTGTGGCGGCATTGTAAGAAGATGGGACAAGATAAAGTCAGCGGTGTGCGTTGCCCTTTAAGGCCGAAACTATCGGGGCTGTCACCACTGTTGGCGGTGTTTTCTTCTGAGAGGGAGAGACCTTTCTGTCAGACAGCAGGAGGCGTGGGGTACAAAAGGAGACCTGAGCGCGGGAATGGGGCAGACTAGGCGGGAAGGCGACAGAAGACGGTTGACTCCCTCTCCGCTGCTTCTACTGACAACTCCACTGTTCCCGACCTCCGTGTGCTTACCTTGAGACTTCTCATGGCACTATTCAGTTACCGTCTGTACCCGCACCGTTGGATACCCCTGCTTTACCCGAGATACCGGAACAACTGTTTAGAGACTACTTCGAAACTCCGCAAATTGTTGCGGCTTGTACACGTGCTCGCGACCCGTGCCCGGCGGTTGGGCCCAGAACTAGTATCTCTCTGGGAGCCATGCTGAGCAACATGCCGAAGTTTACAGAGTCTAATACCATGCTGTGGTGTTGGACTGAACGTATGAGGGGAATGATGAGGATGCACCTGACGACCCCAGCACTCGAGGCTGAGGTGGCCATTATGGCTTTAGACGGACAGGCTCGAGACTCTGTGATGTTGCGTACTAACCGAGACTGAGACATATTTGCTAAAGTACTCCAGATCTTAGAGGCGACTCATAGGGTCCCCACTGACGTAGGGGAACTTAGGACATGCCTGTTTAGCTGTATGCAAAGTGAGGGGGGGATGGTTACGCAATATATGAATGCCCTACAAGAATTTCACACCACCATTGTCAAAAAAGATGGGATGGGGATAGGGCCGACGGATGACATGTTACGTGACTTGTTTGTGACCGGCCTACAGGACGCCCTGACCACACAGACCCTGAGAGAGTGGGTGCAGGTAGACCCTCGTATCACTTTTGCTGACATACGGAGTGAGGCCCACTCACGTGAACAGGAGCAGGGGGTGACAGTCCTGGTAGGGATGGTCCAGAGTGGTGAAGTAGCAGTTCAGTCAATGGTTGAACCCCAATGGGTTGAAGAGATGCAAAGAAAACTGGTGAATATTCAAGGGGAACTGGCCCAAATGAAAGCGAAAGTTAGACTAGTCAGTGTACTGCCAGAAGCCAAGACGAGACAAATGCCCATAACGAGGGCCGAAGGGTCCGTCAGTCGAGGTCTTTCGCATGCTATAACTGTGGAGAGATAGGACATTTGGCTAGGGAATGTCCGCGATGGGCTGGGCCTTATCCCCGCCGCCCGTTAAACTAAAGGGCTCCGAGCTTGGGGGATGTCACCCGGAGCCAGAATGGAAAGGAAGGAGTAGTGAAAGTCCCACAAATCCAATTTCTACATGTCCGCTGGTATGTGCTGAATTCGATGGTCGGGCCGTGCATTGCTTGGTGGATACCGGGTCGCAAGTAACCACGATGCCAGAAGCGTATTTCCATCAACACGTCACAGAAACCCGCAGGCCCAAGTGGGGCCCGGTAGTAAAGTTGACGGCTGAGAATCACCTGCCTATCCCGGTCGCAGGGGTGGTATGGACGCAGGTCTCTCTATGTGGGAAGGATCTTGGGCGGAGGGGTATCATATTGACTCAGAGAGAGGCTGGCCACTGTCACACTAACATTAGGGATGAATATCCTGAAAGAGTTTGGAAAGCTGCTGAGTGATGAGCCTTCTCACCTGTCTAAATCAGTGACGTTCACACCCCCCAACGGCGGGTGTTTCAACAGTTGATTCGTATAGCTCAGGTGCAGGAAGTCTCCAGTCAGGGGGAAACGCTGGGGAAAATGGTGGTGCCGACATCCGCGCAACTCACCCTTCCACCGGGACAGACTGTGCTAACTCTACCCATCCAAGCCCATGCCCCGCTGGTGGGGGTGGAAGTCCAATTGGAACCTCCGGTAGTGCAACAACTGCCTGCGGGACTCTTGGTAGCCCGGACGCTGGCCGTGGTACGAGAGGGAATGGTACTGATACGCTGTGTGAACCTCACTGATCAGGAGATTGTCGTCCCATGCAGAGGCAAAATAGCTCGGGTAGTGGGCATGCCTGAAGAAGTCATACTGCTCCAGGACATAACGCTAGCAGTGAGTCCGGAAGACCCATGGTCAGTGAAAATCACTACCTCTCCGATGGCCAAACCTCAATACATCCACGAGGGTGGATGCATGCTGAACTCTCCGAACTCTCGACCACCCAAGTGTATCAAGTGGAGGCGTTACTGGGGCGATACCGATCCGTTTTTTCGAGCCACCAAGATGACTTCGGCTGCACCACGGCAATTACTTATGAAATTCCAATGGGGGATACATCACCCATTCAAGAATGCTACTGGCAGATTCCTCCTTAATTGTACCAAGAAGTAAGGGAAATGCTTGGCCAGATGTTACAGGCGGGTGTCATTAGAGAAAGCCTGAGCCCGTGGGCGACCCCATTGTAGTGGTGCGGAAAAAGGACGGGGCACTGAGGTTCTGCGTGGACTACCATAAGCTTAACGCCTGTACTGTACGTGATTCATACCCTCTGCCCCGGACTGAGGAGTCTCTGTCTGCATTAGGGAAAGTGAAGTTCTTCTCCACGCTGGATCTCGCCAGTGGCTACTGGCAAGGGCCCATGTCGGAAAAGGATCAGGCAAAGATGGCCTTTATACTTCCCATGGGCCTCTTTGAATTCAACAGAATGCCGTTCAGCTTGGCCAATGCCCCCAGTACGTTCCAACGGCTGATGGAGAGGTGTCTAGGCGACTTGAACTTTGAGGCCACCCTTATCTACCTGGATGACATCATCATGTACGCTGCCTCATTTGAAGACCATCTATGGAGACTAGAGCAGGTGCTGAGCTGTCTAAGGAATATGGGCTGAAAGTGAAACCTCAAAAATGTCACTTGTTCCGGACTCAGATCGAGTATAGTTTCCGTCAAGGGAGTGAGGCCGTCACAGGAAAAGACTGCGGTGATCAAAGATTGGCCTACTTCAGAGAACATGAAGGATGTACGTGCATTCCTGGGATTAACAGGATACTACCATCGCTTTGTGAAGAACTTTAGTCGGGCGGTGCAACCGTTAATCAAACTCCTGAAGGGAGTACCCCCGAATGCCAAAGGTCGATCCATTCGCTGCCAATAAAGGCAGGAGAAGACGTTCTGTGAGCTAAAAAAAAAGCGCTGACCGAGGCCCCGGTACTAGCTTATGCGGACTTCTCTATACCGTTCATTCTTCACACTGACGACAGCTTCCACGGACTTGGAGCTGTGTTGTCGCTGGTGCAAGATGGGAGAGCGCGGGTGATCGCCTATGCTAGTCGGTCCCTTCACGATTCCGAATGCAACCTGGACAATTACAGCTCCTTCAAGCTGGTGTTGGTGTGGGCTATGACGGAGATATTAGCAGAATACCTTTCTGGCTCGAAGGTGCTAGTACGTACTGATAATAACCCGTTGACACACCTGGAGAACACTAAGCTAGGTGCCTTGGAACAACGCTGGGTGGCTCGGATGGCAAAGTTCCGGTACCGAATCGCCTACAGGAGGGGGGCAGAGAACACACACGCTGACGCCCTGTCTAAAGCAAGACATGCACCACCGGAGAAGAGTAGAGATGAACTGCTGGAAGGAGAAGAGGTTCCCCAATTCCGAAGGACCGCTGGGACGGTGGCAGCTACGCTGGACCAAATGCAGACCCTCCATCATGAAGGAGTATTGGGAAGATCTCGGGATGAATGGGTCCAATTGCAGCAGGAGGACCGTGAACTCGCTCTGTTCAGACACTGGGTGACAGTGTAGAAGCTGACTAGTCCAGAGCAGTGAAGTGCTTTGACTCCAGAAGCATTGAAGCTCATCCGGCAGTGGGAACACCTGCAGATGAGAAACGGACTGTTATATCGGAAAGTGCAACTTCGGGGAGAACTGGGGGCTTCCTGGCAGGTGGCGATACCGGAGACCGTACTGCCTACTCAGGCCACCGAAGCTCAAGAGAAAGGGGCTCACTTCGGCCTTGAAAAAACGTTTCAGTGGCTCCAAAGGTTTGTTTACCACCCACGGCTGAGAGCAGCGGCGGTCGAGGAAGATTGTAAGCTCTGTCGGGCCTGTGAGTTGGCCAAGTCCCCAGAATAAAGAGCTCCTGTGCAGACGATAGTAACCTCTGCTCCCCTGGAACTATTGACAGTCAACTGTTTAACGATCGGCCCTGCTCATCAAGGGTATGACCACTGCCTAGTGATGGTAGATCATTTCACGAAATTTGCAGTGGTGATGCCCACCCGAGATCAGATGGCTGAGACTGCTGCATATGCTATCTGTAAACACTTCATTCAGGTGTATGGATGCCCACAGCGGATCCATTCGGATCAAGAAGCATGTTTCTTAGGCAAAGTGATGGATGAGTTGTAGTGGATCTGCCAATTTGACAGGTCAAATACCACACCATATCATCCTCAGGGAAACAGGGCCTGTGAACGATTTAACCGTACCCTAATTCAGATGTTAAGAACTCTTGAAGATGATAGAAAGGCTAAGTGGCCAGAATACGTCTCTGAAATTGTGTGGATCTATAACAATCGAGTCCATCAAACCACCGGTCACATGCCTTATTCCTTGTTGTTCGGCCGAGCAGGGAAAAAAGTCACGGAGTTGGAACTGGATCCAGGGGAGGACTACCCACGGATGGGAGTGTCTATCTGGGTCCGAGAACATCTTCACCATTTACAGACCTTGCATCATCTAGTGCTGACATGGCTTCGGGGGCTGGAACACGTTGAGAAACTTCCTCTCCGGGGGACAGATCTTCAGGTGGGTGATCGAGTCTTGGTGCGGGACAAGCTTCCCCGTGACAAACTGGAAAATCGATGGGAGAGTAGGCCATACAGATTGAAGCGTCGGGTCAGTGTGGAAGGACCTGTACATGAAGTTTTTCCAGAAAGAGAAGAGAATGCGCCCAATAGGGTGGTCCATAGGAATATGCGCCGGCCATGCCTCTTGGAAGATCCCATATGGAAGGAAGAGACTCACAAAGTTTCTGAAGAGGTGCCTCCTGTGGCTGTGGAGGACGAAGAAGAGGAAGATCTCAAGCAACAATCTGAAGATACATCTGTAGATCAGGGTCCTGAGACCCTTGAAGAAAGCATTTCGGCGGATGAAGATTCAGCTTTGCCACCAGAATACTCCAATATTCCTTCCATTCCACGACGCTCTGAATGAACAACGGCTGGACAGCCTCCCATTCAGTACAATCAAGACCAATTCATTTGGCAGCAAACCGCTGAACCTGTAAATAAACTCTCCAGTTGTGCTCCAGATGCCTCACCCATGGAATGGCGAGTGAAAAGAGAGGGGGGTGTAAGAAGATGGGACAAGATGGAGTCAATGGTGTGCGGTGCCCTTTAAGGCCGGAACTATCCGGAGCTGTCACAACTGCTGACGGGGGAGTTATCCTCTCAGAGGGAGAGATCTTTCTGTCAGACAGCAGGGGGCACGGATTACAAAAGAAGACCTGAGCGCAGGAACGGGGCAGACTTGGCGGGAAGGTGACAGGAGGTGGTTGACTCCCTCTCCGCTGCTTCTACTGACAACTCCACTGTTCCCAGACCTTCGTGTGCTGACCTTGAAACTTCTCGTGACACTATTCACTTACCGTCTGTACCCGCACCGTTGGATACCCCTGCTTTACCCGAGATACCTGAACAACTGTTTAGAGACTACTCCGAAAGACCGCGGGTTGTTGCGGCTTGTACACGTGCTCGCGACCCGTGCCCGGCGCCATTTCCGAGGCATTTCCACAAAGGGCTGTTTCTACGTTCCAGCGTACCCAAGACAAGCAGGACTGAATCCATCGGCACTGTCGGGCAATAGTGTTACTCGTTTCTTCGTAGCAGAGCCAAAGACTTTGAGCATCATTGGAGACGCCGCCGGGAGATATTCCAGCCTTCCCTTGTAACCGATAAGTGTCCCTCTTATTTTGTATGTTCTTTTGCCATTCCCTTTTCCTCCCTGCGTGAAGTATTACTTGATATTGATTGTTCAGTAGATTCTTGTTAACTCCTTCTCTGTCTCCGGTTACTCACTGCATCCAACAAACCGTTTGTCCTTTACAGCATCATAGTTTGGGGGGGATGTACTGTTGGAGTATCATTGTGTGAGGGCTGTGAAGGCCATCAAACTGTATGGGGGGCTGTCAGGGCCATTATACTGTGTGTGGGAATTATGGGACATCATAATGTGTGGTGGAACTTTAGGGTCATCATACTTTGTTGGGGCTGTGCAGGGTATTATACTGTGTTTATTGGTCATGGTGGGGACATCATATTGTGTTGAAGACACTGTGGGGATACCGTACTCTGTGGGTGACACACTGCCAGCAATATGCTGTGTTGGGGGTATCACACTTTTCTGAAGACACTGAAGAGATTTCAATTGCACTACTGTGTGTGGATTTTTTGTGGGCATCATACTGTATGGGGTCATGAAAGTAGTATCATAGTGGGTGATAACACGAAGGGGTTTTCAGTACTTCAAGTACTTCATTTTTGCTGCAATACATGTCCTTCTTGTCTTTAAAAGTTGGAAGGTATGTCCTTCTGTTTCTACACCTACGCTCTTTGACCCATCTATTCTTCTGAATATTTTACTTTGTGGAGTGAGGGCCCAATTAGGACTTTTAGACTATGAGGTTTCATGATTTCTGTGTATGCACCTGCCTATACAGTACTCATACGTGAATACTCATTATTCCACTTTGTATTCATTTACATTTGTTTTCTGGGTAAGAACTACCCCTAATAGCATCAAAACAACAGTGCAGCACAGAGCTGGAAGAGATAATGATAATAAAAAAAGTATATTTATGAGCTATGGTACCATCTTCATGTGAGCATTCACACAGGCAAAGGAACTTTTTTTTTTATAAAATTTATTTTGAGTATTTGTGTACATTTTAGATCGATTTTATATTCGTAAGGTGCATTTACACTGCAGTGTTATGAGGAATAATAATCGGCAAGTGAAAACAGGCTGCCAATCACCCACTGAACAAGGAAAACGCTACTTCATCAGGAGAAATGATCTTTTAGCTTGGGTAAAGAAATCATTCTTCTTGGCATCACATTGTGTTGTGTAAACAGAAAAAGCTGACGAGAACAATGTGAAATGTGGGCTCCTGATCTAAACAAGCTATTAAAAGACTGCTGATCTGAAAATATGTAGCCGATCTACAGTCGTTTAGCAACACAGATGTTAACCCAACTTGTCTATAAAGACTAATACACAAATCATGTGGACGATTATCCTTGCACCAGGGTTAAAACTACTCTAGTAGTAGTATACTTAAACAGAAACTAACAGAAAATGTATTCCTCAATGCTGATCTTGCAACAATAAAAAGTAATAACCCAGGAGTTATGGAAGTCACAAGATAGATGGACATGTTAATAACATGCAAATGATGAAGAAATGGAAACTACATTTTTAAAACATCTCAATTTATTCAAAATTAAAGGGAACCTGTCACCAGGTTTGGCTGATACAAGCTACAGCCATCACCTTTCACGACTTATCGCCAGCATTCTATAATGCTGTAGATAAGCCCCCGAGCCGACCTGCAAGAGAAGAAAAATAAGTTTTATTATACATGCTGGGCGGTCCGGTCTGATGGTTGACGCTCTTCTTGGTCCAGCGCCTCCCATCTACTTATGATCTCTGCCCTCCTGCTTGCTTTGTGTGGATGACGCATCCCTGTGTCATCCACACAGGCTCCCGGGCATCTCGCTCCTGCACAGGCGTACTTATCTGCCCTGTTGAGGGCAGAGCAAAGTACTGCAGTGTGCAGGAACTGGAAAGGGTCAGAGAGGTCCAGCGCCTGTGCACTGCAGTACTTTGCTCTGCCCTCAACAGTACAGATAAGTACACCTGTGCAGGAGTGTGAGGGGTGTACCAGGACTGTGTAATATCCCACTCCTTTCCTTAGTCTTATAACAATGCTGCTATGTACATATTCTATATATTTGTCGTTTCTTGCACCTGTTAGTAGGGAAAGTAGAGTACCCATTTCTGGCCACTAGATGGGGCAGTATAGTGAGTGTAAGATAGCCTAGTTAAAACCATTTAGCAAATAGTTAAACATAGGATGGGTCAGCTGCAGCTAAGAGAGGGAGAACTTCCTCAAAGTAGTTAGTCGGGCCACGGTGCCCAAACTGCCTGCACAGGCTTAAGTGCCCAGAATGATAACAGTGACCACGCAACATTTATTAAGGGAGAAGTCCAGCCATCCGCAGCATTAGGCCAGAACAGCAGCAGTCCATAACAGCAGTGGGCCACAGCAGTCTGGGGACAGAAACAGTAGCAGTACGGGGACACAGGTGGCTCCAGAATGTGGCAACTTATTGCATGGGCTGATGCCCTCAGATTGGGGACAAAACAGCTGAGGGAACTCCCATATGCAGTGAGTTTGGACCGGGAGGATGTTGTGTCACCGCAGGAGACAGTACAGAAGGGCAGGTCGCTCACCATGTGGCAGCTGACTTCGGAGGCTTGGTACTCTCATGTCTGGGGCGAAACAGACAGGGAATGTCTAACCGTAACAGAGCTGTAAAGGGAGGACGCTGAGGAATCGTACGAGATGGTCCGACCCGGGTATGTGCTGTGTGACAGAGAAGTGCAGGGAAAGAAGAAAAAATGTGCAATGTGGAACATGTTGATAATGGTGTGAAGAATATGGATGTGCTGTGTAAAGAAACCAGTAAAGTTGTTTTTTTGAAAGTTGAAATGGACTGTGTCTTTATTCATGCAGAACCATCTATAGGGAGCCTTCAGCAGCTCAGAGAGGACCCTGACAGTGCAGAAAGAGAAGCCACAGGTATGCAGAGTAATGGACACTATTTTCATGTGATGGGAGGACAGGGCACAGATACACCATGTCCTCAGCCATGACTATGGCCCCAACCCTCTCTCACACTTGGTGTAGTCAGCAGGATGCCGATAACTTGCAAAGCGGAGAAACCACAAAGAAAGGAAATGCAGATTACCTAAATGTGACTAAAAAGAGTAAAGAAGATGATGTTGTGGATGTTACTGAAGAAACAAATGTGACTAAAATACAGAACTTGTCCAGAACCATGAATGTGACTGACATGATGATGGCAAAGATGGCGGCCATGAAGATGGAGGAGAACGGAGCCAAACGAGAGAACAATGACTTGGACCTCACCCTTCATGGGCGTGTTGATGCTGAACTGGTGCCAAAATCTACCTGTCGACATCCCCTGGCCTGCCCATGGTGGGCGCGTTTAAGGAGAAGGCCTCACCCCTCCCTACAGAATACAGAGAGTTGGGTGGAGTGATCGGAGGTGACCTCACCTTGGTACAGGAGGGGTCCAGAAGAGAATCTTGTGTGCAGCTGCACACGTAATCACATGCCAGAAGTAGTCAGCGATCTGGAAGAATGTGAGCCGGAGCCAGAACATTGTCAGGAGCCTGAACGTCAATGGGAGCCAGAACGTCCATGGAAGCTGGAACATCAGTGGGGCCGGAATCTCTTCTGGCGGAGCTGCAACGTCCTCCGTAGCAGGAACCCCATCGCCGGGAACCGGAACCAAGTCATCGAAAGCTGGAGGCCGGCGGACCGGAAACAGTGACCACCTTGAAGGAGCCCATGCTGGAAGTGAAGGCCGAGCCGGGAACTTCAGTCTCAGGAGTCGGAGTGTGCAGCTGTGTCCGTGGAAGGATCCAATGTTCACGGGACAGGCACGGCCAAGCTGCAGGAGCTGGAGGCGGTGAGTGCACCTTGGCCCTTGACCTCGGAAGGCTGGTCCATGCCCTGGTCCCTCACCTCAGATGCCCGGTCTGTCACCCAGCCTCCCATCCTGGGTCGTGAGCCCCTACTTAGTAGTCCCGTGCCTCATGACCTGTCCCCAGCTTACCAGATTCAGGAAGCGCAGTCGGCCCCTGTTCCCCCGGTCAATGAACGGCCGGGTTCTGCCCCTCTCCTGTCATTGTGGTGGCAGGAGGACACAACACCTGTAGCTGCAGGGTCATCTACTGGAGTATGGGCTCCAAGCCCGGTGTGGAATAGAGTGGCACGGGACGTGTGCCGCTAGGACAGTGAATGAAATTGCTCCTCTGAAAAAGTTGTGCCTGTTGCACTGGATCAGTAAGATACGGGACTGTTCCGTGTCCCTAAGGGCAAAGGAGCTCTGGAACCCTTCCCCCAGAGTCGGGGATATTGCGGACGGTATGGCCAGAAGTGAACGTTGTTCTTGTATTATTTTTTTTAGTTGCGCATCATGGCTGGAAAGCAGGACTCCGTGCCACTGGAATGACCGGTCCTAGGACTAACAGACCGTACTTTCTGCTAAAGAAGAGGAGGAATCTTCTCCCTCAGGAACAATGGACCTCATGCAAGGATCATTCTGTATATTATTGTTATTTCCCTGTAAATGGGACCGAGATTTAGTATAAGATGGACATTACCTGGAGGACTGTGAGCCAGCCATTTAGTCTTAAGAGCATGGACTCTTCTTTTATGCGGCGGCATAAGGACTCTTCTCATATTGAGCAAATGTAATATATGTTTTATTCCGTAGAAATGCGTTTATCTCCCTGCGTGGAGTATTATATGTACAGATTAAAGTTTTGCTCATGCTATGGTCAGGGATGACCATAATTAAAGAAAGGGGGAATGTGAGGGGTGTAAAGGGACCGTGTAATATCCCATTCCTTTCCTTAGTCTTATAACAGTGCTGCTATGTACATATTGAATATATTTGTTGTTTCTTGTACCTGTTATTAGGGAAAGTATAGTATCCATTTCTGGCCACTAGATGGGGCAGTATAGTGAATGTAAGATAGTATAGTGAAAACCAGTTAGCAAATAGTTAAACATATGAGGGGTCAGCTGCAGCTAAGAGAGGGAGAACTTCCTCAAAGTAGTTAGTTGGGTCACAGTGCCCAAACTGCCTGCATGGGCTTAAGTGCCCAGAATGATAGCATTGACCAGGCAACATTTACTAAGGGAGAAGCCCAGCCATCCGCAGCATCAGGCCAAAACAGCAGTGGGCCACAGCAGTCTGGGAACAGAAGCTTAAGACACAAACAGTGACAGTACGGGGATGCAGGTGGCTCCATAAATGTGGCAACTTATTGCATGGGCTGATGCCCTCAGATCCAGGGCGAAAAGGCTGAGAGAACTCCCATATGCAGTGAGTTTGGACCGGGAGGATGTTGTGTCACCGCAGAAGACAGTACAGAAGGGTAAGCCGCTCACCATGTGGCAGCTGACTTCGGAGGCTTGATACTCTCATGTCTGGGGCAAAACAGACTAAGGAATGTCTAACTGTAACAGAGCTGAACAGGGACGATGCTGAGGAACCGTACGAGACGGTCCGACTTGGGTGCATGCTGTGTGACAGAGAGAGAAGTGCAGGGAAAGAGAAAGAAATGTGCAATGTGGAACATGTTAATAGTGTGAAGAATATGGATGTGCTGCGTAAAGAAACCAGTAAATTTGTTCTTTTGAAAGTTGAATTGGACTGTCTCTCTATTCATGCGCAACCGTCTATAGGGAGCCTTCAGCAGTTCAGAGAGGACCCTGACGGTGCAGAAAGTGAAGCCACAGGTATGCAGAGTAATGGACACTAATTTTATGTGATGGGAGGACAGGACACTGATACACTGGGGTCCTGACTACGGCCCTGGCCCTCCTTCACAGGAGCTCGATGCCGGGGAGCGATGAAGCAAGCAGGAGGGCGGCATCGCAAGAAGATGGAAGTTTCTGGACCAGGACCTGCGACACCCATCGGACTGGACCTCCCCGCAGGTGACTATAATAAAAATTATTTTTCTTCTCTTGCAGGTTGGATTGGGGGCTTATCTACAGCATTATAAAATGCTGTAGATACAGTGCATTGCGAAAGTATTTGGCTCGCAGAAACTTTTCAACCTTTTCCCACATATCATGCTTCAAACAAAGATACCAAATATAAATTTTTGGTGAAGAATCAACAACAAGTGGGACACAATTGTGAAGTTGAAGGAAATTTATTAGTCATTTTAAATATTTGTGGAAATTCAAAAACTGAAAAGTGAGGTGTGCAATATTATTCGGCCCCTTTAACTTAATACTTTGTTGGGCCACCTTTTGCTGGGATTGCAACTGCAAGTCGCTTGTGCTATGTTTCTATCAGTTTTGTACATCGAGAGACTGAAATTCTTGCCCATTCTTCCTTGGCATACAGCTGGAGCTCTGTGAGGTTTGATGGAGATCGTTTGTGAACAGCAGTTTTCAGCTCTTTCCACAGATTTTCACTTGGATTCAGGTCTGGACTTTGACTTGGCCAATCTAACACCTGGATACATTTATTTGTGAACCATTCCATTGTAGATTTTGCTTTATGTTTGGGATCTCCGTCCCAGTCTCAGGTCTTTTGCAAACCAACAGGTTTTCTTCAAGTATGGTCCTGTATTTGGCTCCATCCATCTTCCCATCAATTTTAACCATCTTCCCTGTCCCTGCTGATAAAAAGCAGCCCCAAACCATGATGCTGCCACCACCATGTTTGACAGTGGGGATGGTGTGTTCAGGGTGATGAGCTATGTTGCCTTTACGCGAAACATATTGTTTGGCATTGTTGCCAAAAAGTTCGATTCTGGTTTCATCTGAACAGAGCATCTTCTTCCACATGTTTGGTATGTCTTCCCAGGTGGCTTGTTGCAAACTTTAAACGACACTTTTAATGGATATCTTTGAGAAATGGCTTGCTTCTTGCCACTCTTCTATATAGACCAGATTTGTGCAGTGTACGACTGATTGTTGTCCTATGGACAAACTGTCCCACCTCAGCTGTACTGTAGATCTCTGCCGTTTGTCCAGAAAGATCATGGGTCTCTTGGCTGCATCTCTGATCAGTCTTCTCCTTGTTTCAGATGAAAGTTTAGAGGGACGGCAGGGTCTTGGTAGATTTGCAGTGGTATGATACTCCTATTTCAATTTGATCGCTTGCACAGTGCTCCTTGGGAAGTTTTGGAAATCATTTTGTATCCAAATCTGGCTTTAAACTTCTCCACAACATTATCACGAACCTGCCTGTTGTGTTCCTTGGTCTTAATGATGCTCTCTGTGCATCAAACAGAACCCTGAGACCATCACAGAGCAGGTGCATTTATACGGAGACTTGATTACACACAGGTGGATTATATTTTTCATCATTAGTCATTTAGGACAACATAGGATCATTCAGAGATCCACAATGAACTTCTGGAGTGAGTTTGCTGCATTGAAAGTAAAGGGGCCGAATAATATTGCACGCCCCACTTTTCAGTTTTTGAATTTCCACAAAAATGTAAAATAACTAATAAATTTCGTTCAACTTCACAATTGTGTCCCACTTGTTGTTGATTCCTCACCAAAAATTTACATTTGGTATCTTTATGTTTGAAGCATGATATGTGGGAAAAGGTTGAAAAGTTCCAAGGAGCCAAATACTTTCGCAATGCACTGTAACCCCTGAAAAGCAGTGTCTGTAACTCTTGTTGGCCAAACCTGGTGACAGGTTCACTTTAAGTATGAGCACCATCTTGCTCTGCACTATGACAGCTTTTCAAAGCCTTTAAGACCCTGTTTGATGCCTTAGTCTTGGTATATGATGCCCAATTTCAGTTGCAATACAGAGCGGATCAGTGGTACAGGCATTTCTCCAGAGAGTCCCAGTAGCTATTTTTCAACACAAGAATGCCAAGGCTACTTGTTGCTTGTGCGGCTTTGAGCAGCCTGCATGGCCTGAACATGTTACCATGACCTGCAGTGTCTCCGCACTTATCTCCCATTGCACACATCTGGGATGTCATTGGTAATCAAATACAAATTCCAGCAGCGGATCTTGATGCTTTTCCCAAGTGCACTCAGCATGGTAGAACATTACTCAGACAACCATTAATAACCTCATTGGTAGCAGCAAAGTGCTAGGATTTCTGCACTTGATCTCATACTTGATGCTGAATAAACTGAGATATGTTGAAAGTATTGTTTCCATTTTTTTCATCACTTTCATATCGATAACATGTCTAGCGATCCCATGATTTTCATCATTCCAGGACTTCTCCTTCATGGTGTTGCAATTTCAATGTTGAGGAGTGATACTGAGAATCTGTTTGAGGCAAACCAAGATTATATTTAGATAGCAAAATAGACTTTGGCAAATAGAAAACAGTTTTGTGTCTTTTGCAATCCTCAAAACCTCAATGGATTAATAGAAAAAAAGAGTTCTGCATAACGTTTTATTGTTTCCTATATGAGATTGCATCTGTAGCAAAGCAGCAGTATAATATTCTACACTGATGAGCTCTGAGCTAAAGTCATAAAAAACACAATAAAAATCTCTGTTTGGGCATAATGTATCAGATTCATAATGTGTTATTATACAGTGTATATCCATAGTTGCCATCTTCAGTGCCCACGTGCCCACATGTTCATTGGGGATTTTCTTTTTTTGGAACAGTTTTGGAGGTGTGGAAAATGTCTTATTATTTCAGATTAAAATGAATTGTTGACAGTCTCTGATCTCACACACTTCCAAATGTGATGTTCCAACATGAAAATGACATGAGCAACTTTGAAGTGAATTGTTTGCCACAAAAATAAACTCCCGCACTGTAAAACTCTGACGTTTTGTCCATTAAAACAATTATTTTTCAAGTAGATAATTGTTGACATTTATTATTAATAATAACTATTTTTAAGGCTTTTTATATCTTTTTTTTTTATCTTAAGATCAACCTATATCTCAAAATGGAAAAGAAGCCAAACAAGAAGGAACAGCTCAGTATTGTGAATAATGTCCTAAAATTGTCTTCCAAACTTATCAAGGTATGTATACCGAAAATGTAATCATGTGATACAGTTGTGGCCAAAAGTATTGACACCCCTGCAATTCTGTCAGATAATACTCAGTTTCTTCCTGAAAATGATTGCAGACACAAATTCTTTGGTATTATTATCTTCATTTAATTTGTCTTAAATGAAAAAACACAAAAAGAATTGTCCTAAAGCCAAATTGGATATAATTCCACACCAAACATAAAAAAGAGGGTGAACAAAAGTATTGGCACTGTTCGAAAAATCATGTGATGCTTCTCTAATTTGTGTAATTAACAGCACCTGTAACTTACCTGTGGCACTTAACAGGTGTTGGCAATAACTAAATCACACTTGCAGCCAGTTGACATGGATTAAAGTTGACTCAACCTCTGTCCTGTGTCCTTTTGTGTACCACATTGAGCATGGAGAAAAGAAAGAAGACCAAAGAACTGTCTGAGGACTTGAGAAACCAAATTGTGAGGAAGCATGAGTAATCTCAAGGCTACAAGTCCATCTCCAAAGACCTGAATGTTCCTGTGTTTATCATGCGCAGTGTCATCAAGAAGTTTAAAGCCCATGGCACTGTGGCTAACCTCCCTAGATGTGGACGGAAAAGAAAAATTGACAAGAGATTTCAACGCAAGATTGTGCGGATGTTGGATAAAGAACCTCGACTAACATCCAAACAAGTTCAAGCTGCCCTGCAGTATGAGGGTACAACAGTGTCAACCCGTACTATCCGTCGACATCTGAATGAAAAGGGACTGTATGGTAGGAGACCCAGGAAGACCCCACTTCTTACCCCGAGACATAAAAAAGCCAGGCTGAAGTTTGCCAAAACTTACCTGAAAAAGCCTAAAACGTTTTGGAAGAATGTTCTCTGGTCAGATGAGACAAAAGTAGAGCTTTTTGGGCAAAGGCATCAACATAGAGTTTACAGGAGAAAAAAAAAGAGGCATTCAAAGAAAAGAACACGGTCCCTACAGTCAAACATGGCGGAGGTTCCCTGATGTTTTGGGGTAGCTTTGCTGCCTCTGGCACTGGACTGCTTGACCGTGTGCATGGCATTATGAAGTCTGAAGACTACCAACAAATTTTGCCGCATAATGTAGGGCCCAGTGTGAGAAAGCTGGGTCTCCCTCAGAGGTCATGGGTCTTCCAGCAGACAATGACCCAAAACACACTTCAAAAAGCACTAGAAAATGGTTTGAGAGAAAGCACTGGAGACTTCTAAGGTGGCCAGCAATGAGTCCAGACCTGAATCCCATAGAACACCTGTGGAGAGATCTAAAAATGGCAGTTTGGAGAAGGCACCCTTCAAATATCAGGGACCTGGAGCATTTTGCCAAAGAAGAATGGTCTAAAACTCCAGCAGAGCATTGTAAGAAACTCATTGATGGTTACCGGAAGCGGTTGGTCGCAGTTATTTTGGCTAGAGGTTGTGCAACCAAGTATTAGGATGAGGGTGCCAATACTTTTGTCTGGCCCATTTTTGGAGTTTTGTGTGAAATGATCAATGTTTTGCTTTTTGCTTCATTCTCTTTTGTGTTTTTTTTTTTTAAGACAAATTAAATGAAGATAATAATACCAAAGAATTTGTGTTTGCAATCATTTTCAGGAATAAACTGATTATTATCTGACAGAATTGCTGGGGTTTCAATACTTTTGGCCACAACTGTATATTGGTGGAAAACAGCAATTGTTTCTGCCTTGACAGAGCTGAGTAATCATCAATGGATTGTTTTTTTTTCAGTGACCTTCATTAATTTTTGTTTCTTTCTTAAAGGGGTTGTCCAGTCTTAAACTATAAGTCTGCAGTCACACCATGTGACTGCAGACTTGTGTATCCTCACATCATGCACACTGCGCGCTCTTTGAGTATTCTCTGGTGCCAGCGGTGGGGGAGGTAGTCATGTGATCGCAGGTGTGTGAAATGCATACTCGTGGCCACATTCTGACTAGACTGTTTTCACACTGGCTAGCCCACCGAGCCTGCAGAAGTGTTGAGTCTTAATGGGGGCCATTTTGGGCAATTACCAAGTTTGCAACCCCACTCCTCCTCTCTAACGTCAGTCCTGCATATGTTTGTAGTCAGAGACAGTAAATCATCATTAGTCAGAGAATAAAACCACTGGTTCCCCTTGTAACAGTTAAACTCTTGGCTGAATTATGCAGTATATTACAACTCATGTAGAGCATCCCTACTTTTCTTCCATTTGCTTGCAATGATAAAATGCACTGCTGTTGTCACGTGGACCCGTCCTGTGTGACACGACCCGCAGGCCGGTAACTAAAACAACAAGACACTGGGGAAGGGGAAACAGTTACAACGGGGACGCCCAGGTCCAGAGTTCACCCCAGCAACTACGTGCACTTCAGGTTTATGACCAACGAGCACCGCTCGTATTGGCAATGTATGTTCCGGAGGCACCACCCATCTCCAAAGCGCCGATCTGGGGAACGAGAGGTGTATGGGCAAGTATGTGTGTAACTCCAGCTGGTAAGTCTCCGGGCCCTGGACAGCCAACACCAGATATGGCCCGATCACCTGAGAATTCCAGACCCCCGCAACACACTTCCACTGGATATTTTTGGTGGCGACCCATACATGCTCGTTCACACACAGGTCCGGACCTGAACGTTTATTGCCACACATTCGTTTGTCAAAATTCTGTGAACTCTTTCTGGAACTGACAACAGAGGCGTCCCCCTGTGTCATCACACTCACACCCCCGCAGTTCACTAAGGGAAACACCACCCTCCAACCCCTCCTACTACGAGGTCTGCGCATCTCAGGGTTGGCTAATGGCGAGGGTTGAGCCTTGCCCCTACTCTCCTGCAGCATCTCCGCTGCTCTCACTGGAGAGGAAGGGGACGATTGTAGAGAGACGGCAGAGACAGTAGCTCCTAGGCAGCAGCCCTCACACGACTGCTCCCAGCTGACTACTTCCCTAGGTTGTGTTTTTTAGACCAAGGGGGGCCCACAACAATAGGTGCTGGATTTCCCTCCAAGACGTAGTATGACTGGGACTCATCATGATGTTCACTATACAGCACAATGTCTTCTATGACTTGGTTTAGCCCCCCCTGGCTCAGTGGGACAGAGTTAATGGCCTGGACGCTTATGGGTTTGTCCGGCGTCTCACCACTCAGATCATGAGTCTGGGCAAACTGAGCATCCACCAGACTGACTTCTGCTCCACTGTTAACAAACACCGGTATGCCCTCAGGTACCTCACCAACCATCCCCTCTGCTGACATAGTACCTTCTGAGGGCGAGGAGGAAATATACACTCCCAGGTCGTCTTCCTCCACACGACCAGGGGGGCACGGCTTCTCTGATAGTACAGAAATTTTGGCATCAGTGCCAAGGACTAAATCATTAGTCTGCTCACTACAGGGATGTACCCCTTCACCTTGGGGAACACCAGGCAGCACCATGGGGACACCGACTCCACCCACCTGCCTGGGTATGTCCACCTGTATAAGCAAGTCCTGCTCCCCAGCAGGGACTCCATGGCACATCCTCGCCAAAGCTGTATATTGACCCTCTAGTTGAGGCAGAGGATAGGCCTCAGACCCATAATTCCGCTGCAGGTGCTGCTGAAACACATCATTCAGCTCCTCACTAACCTCAGTGAGGGCCAGCAGCAACTGCTCACCGGTCTGCATTTGGCTCATGGCTCAACAGAGAAAAATGTTATGGTTGGTGATAATGTCACGTGGACCCGTCCTATGTGACACGACCCGCAGGCCGGTAACTAAGACAACAAGACACGGAGGAAGGGGAAACAGTTACAACGGTGGGCCCTGCGATAGGGAATGGGGACATCGAGGCCTCCTGCACTCCCCTGAGTCAGTGTCCCTCACACTCCTAATGTTCCCTATACAGGCTCCTCACCTGTCGCCGAGCCAGAACCTGTCACCCTAGCACACCCTACACCTATCCCTTGCTAGGGAGCTGGGTGGTGCAGGCACTGGCCCCACCGCTGTACTAATACACACCAGGGAAAAATGCAAACAGGGAAACACCACTTAGCTTTGCTCTGTTGCTATTGCTCCCAGCAACAGAGTGCACCACCAGAATGCAGCTTTCCTCAAGAATAAAAAACCTATGTGACATGCACAAGTGTGAACAAGTCGGTAAGACAATGCTCACACCACCCAATGGCTGAAACACAACAAGAAAGCACAAAATGACAAATTTGCAAAAATACTCTGCAGTAAAAAACATGACAGTAATCAGCAAGTGCTGCATAACAAATACAGGGTATTTAGTAGGGAGCTGGGTGGTGCAGGCACTGGCCCCACCGCTGTACTAATACACACCAGGGAAAAATACAAACAGGGAAACACCACTTAGCTTTGCTCTGTTGCTATTGCTCCCAGCAACAGAGTCCACCACCAGAAAGCAGCTTTCCTCAAGAATAGCTGCTACTTCTCCAAGCTTTGTCAGAGCTGCAAGGAACACCTCTCTGTAATTCCTTCCTTCACCAGACTTTACACCAGAGCTCCCCTGAGCTACTCTGTGTAGTTCCTTCCTTCACCAGTCTTGTTTGGAAATGAGCAATATCACCAACACCTGCTCATAGACCATGTGACCCTATATAGGAAAAGGGAATGGTCAAATGATCAGGGGCCAAAGCTGCTATAATCCCAGTGACCACTGGGGGCAAAAGGCAAAGCAAAGAAAACATCAAGTGCAATGACCCCAACGGCCATCGGGGGCAAAACTAGAACTGAAACCACCGGCTTAAGGAAAAAAAAAAGGTTACTAGTGCTTTTTATCTGTCATGATCCAGCATGGATCATGACAGCTGTTCCTTGCAAGCTGAAGTTTTTCACCAGTACCAGAGGATGAGGTTCATGAGGAAGATGGCGTACAAATAAATACAGCTACCCAATATCCCAGAACCAAGGTATCTTACTTACCCATTACACTGAAGAACGGAAGGGCAAGAATAAAAAGAAACATAATAGAAATCATGTTTCTTATATACATTTAAAGAGTATATCTTTGATGCTACATTCTCAAATTCATATATATTATATGGACTAAAATAATACAAGAGCTTTTATGACATCCCATTCTAAATCCATTGACATTATTGTGGAGGTGGTCTACTATTTGTACGCGTAACAGCTTCCATCCTTTCTGTATGATTTGGACTATCTGTGGGAATTTTTGCCTATTCAAACAGAAGAGCATATGTGAGATCAGACACTGATGGTGGGTGAGTGGGTCTGGCTCATAATTTCAGTATTAGTTAATCCAAAGGTGTTCGATAAGGTTATGGTCAGGCTTCTGGGTGGACAATCAAGCGGTTCTATGCCAAACTAACTCAACCATGCCTTTATTGACCTTGTTTTGCTATTAGGGCATAGTCATGATGGAACGGAATAGGACCTTCCTTATATTGTTCCAACAAAGTTGGCAGCTTTCCCTTCACTGAAACTAAGTGGTTTATATTATCCCCCATAAACAAACCTGAAGCATTATCCCTCTTCCACCAAACTTTACAATTTGCTCAATTGACTCAGGCAGGTAACAATCACCTGGCATTCATCCATCCCAGACTTGACCATCAGATACCAGAGAGAGAATTTGTGATTTATCACTCCACAGAATATATTTCCAGAGTCCATGGTGGCATGTTTTACACTACTTCATTGGACGCTTGCCATTGTGCTTGGTAATGTTAGGCTTGTACGCAGCTGCTCAGGCATGTCATAAAGTCTTTTTACTAATAATAATGCTAGAGGAGATGTAGAACTCTGTAGTTTATATATTAATGAACAAGAACAGGACTCCATAAACCATTGTACAAATACAAGCAATAAAGTTTTATTTTTAATCATTAATATGATAAAACATGACTGAAAAGTGGCAAGGTTCATATCAATGCCAAGAAAAAGGAAGAGGTGTTTCAACCAAAGCATAAAATTCAAATTATAATACATGTCAAATATGTGTAACTTTAAGATCGCTAATCAAAAAACAGATTATCCAAATCCATACAGTGCCTCCAAACTAATATTACATTTAAAAATATTCTAAGTACAATGTCTTTTACAGTAGATGCTAGCAAATAGAAAAAAAAAAGCCTAATGCATAAGTAAATAATTGATCTGCAGCTTTAGATAGCAATACAAAGATCTCCCAGTTCAAATATATAAGTTGGAAAAGTTAAGAAAAGTATATAGAAACAAAAAAGTTAAGTAAATGTAATGTCTGCTGCAGCGCAGTAACGCTCAGCCTCCACCTGAGGGTGCTGGTGGAGGAAAAAGGTTATCCTTCCAGCGGAACAAAACAGTGCAGCAGAGCAGGCGCCACTAGGTGGCGGAAGAGTAGTCAGACAGGCCGGGTCAGCAACGGAGCAGGATCGCATTACCAGAGGAAACAGCAAAACACGTGGTCTGTTACAAGCCAGAGAAGACGGAGCCAGTCGGGAGCTGAGATACCAGAAATGGGAGACAGTCAAAACAGGCCAGAGGACAAGCCGGGTCAAATACAAATGGGTCACAGTACGGGGAGCAGACACAAGACGAGTAGGGTAACAGGAGGGGGCAGACACGGGAACTCCGTAAACGAGCAGAGGACGAATCAGGGTATAACGGGGTCAGGAATTATAACTGATGCTGCCTGCCGACAGCAGTGGACTGAAATAGTCAAACAGGTCCCAAAGCGAGGCAGAGAAATTTAACCCCCGCATGACCAGGCTGGGGAGAGGATAAAGAACAAACCCCGACCTGGATCATGACATTTAAAATAAGTATCGCTGGTCACACCATTTTTTCTCATATTCCAATGCCCAACACGTTTCACAGTTGCTTCATCAGGAAACACAGGCACAGAAATAATGGCGTAAACAACGGTACTTATTTAGACATATCTATTTACCTTTTCTAACCTAAATATTTGAATTGGGACCTCTATCATACAATCTAAAGTGGTTGATCAATTATTTATATGTGCACTAGGCACATTTTTCTATTTGATAGCAGCTAAATGACATTGTACCCACAATATCTTTAAAACTTAATACTAGCTTAGAGGCACTGCATGTAGAGGTGAGCAAACACAAAATGTACGGTTTAGGGTTCATACTGGACACCTAGTGTCCATTGCTTAGCCTCTAATACAGACAAGAGCGAGAAGAGAGGGCATATTGGGGAGAGAGGAGAGATAGCTATGTGGGGTGTGAGGCAGCGACAGGTGTTATTTGCGAGGGTCGCTATGCGTCCCTCAGGATGCACTCAGAAGCGTATTAGAGCCACTGGAGTGCCTTGTGGTCATGGCAGGACGCCCGTGAGTGACAAAGCAAAATAAAAGTAAGCATGACCCTGGTCAAGCTATTTGACCAAGGCATTGTTCAGGAAAACCCAGCATTGGCTTTTATTTTTGAAACGGACTGCAGGAAGGTAGTGGGGCTGGTCCATTTCCTCCAGGCCATGGCCACAGATTCCAGTTTAAAGAAAAACCCTGCAGGAAGGGTTTGGGTGTGTCAGTGTGGAGTTGGCAGAAAGCAGAGCAAACGGCTCTGCAAAAGTCTCAACCTGTGTGAGGGAACACAGAGCCAAACAGGGTGAACTCCTGGCACCCCGCAGTTACCCTCTGCAACCGGATGCACTTATTGACTGTCATGTTTCCCGTCTGCGATCCGGAGGATACCGTGTGCTGTGCACTGTGTGAGTTTTGGACATTAAAGACACGTTTCGTTTTGAACTTTGTTGGGTCACTGCCTGATCACTACACAGCGTGGATACGACTGCACTACACATGGCTGGAGAATGTGGAGCAGTGTGAACTGAAGCATACCCAAAGCATGCTGCATGTCAGTAATTAAGCCAGCAATGCTACAGCTCAAACCTGCTGACAAGATGGAGGAACTTTTGAAGCAGTTGGTCCTCGCTCAGCAGTGGCAATATGAGCAGCAGCAGCAATGGCAGCAGGAGGAGATGAATAACCAGTTAATGCAACAGATCGCAGTTATGCGAGAGGCGGCCTCACCAGCAACCTCAATCCAATCGGAGGCATGGTATAAAGTCCGGTCAGCGCTGAGGAAGATGGGTCCTAAAGGACGACATGGAGGGCTTCCTTACCATCTTCGAGCACACAGCAGAGCGGGAGAGCTTGCCATTCACCCAGTAGGCTGAAGTGGTGGCCCCCTTCCTGACAGGAGATGCCCCGAAGGCCTACCTGGATCTCAGTGGGGACGATGCTTGGACTATGGGAACCTGAAAGGTGAGATCCTTGCCCGACTGGGGGTTAATACTTATGTGTGTGCTCAACGGGTATTCCAGTGGTCTTTTGTGGCGTCATGTCCCACCAGGTCTTAGGCATATGATTTGCTGCAGTTGGTTAAAAAATGGCTCCAGCCTGAGACCTTAAATCCTTTCCAGATGGTAGAGAGGGTGGTGGTCAACCGGCTGGTGAGGTCTCTACCAGCAGCCATACAGCATTGGGAGCATTGGGTGGGACATGGGAACCAGGGCACTCTGGACCAGGTGGTAGGACTGATTGTGTGGTATACAGCCACTCAGGACTTTATACAGGACTCTGCTCCACTTCAGCTGTCACATAAGGCCCCGCCAGCTCAGGAGCCTGGGAAAAGTCAACGAACCTCCACTGGGGCCAATCTGGACCATGCCAGTACTGAGGGAGTATCACAGAAGGAGTTTGACAACAGACCTGTGTCCCCTAATTTGGCCCCAAGGTTCCCTCGTGTCGCAGCTATCAAGTGTTGCCAGTGCCAAGAACCCGGACATGTGGTTGCGAACTGCCCCCTAACAACTGAACCCATAGACTGCAGGTATACTCACTGAGTGTCTATGTATGCCCAGCCTATCTGCACTGCAACTACAGGCACCGCCAGCAGCGAGCCCCAACTGTGCTAGTTGCTAGTCAACGGGTACCAGACGGACTCTCTCTTGGACTCGGTGAGCTTAGTAACTCTGGTTCATGAGTCCCTTGTTGCTGGGGACAACTCGAATGGAAGAAAAGTGGGGGTGGTATGCATACATGGGGAACTCCGAGAGTATCCGACCACGGAGGTTACGTTTTCCACCCCGTGTGGTGAAATAAGACATGTGGTGGGAGTGGTAAAGACTCTTCCGTATGGGACTGTGTTGGGAAGAGACTTGAACCTGTTCTGGTCCCTGTGGGAGACCAGGGTTAACCCTCCAAAGGTGAATGCTATTCCGGGTGCGGAACCTGAAGAACCTTAATCAGGGATACCTGCCATGGGGGTCGCCAACATAGGGACAGAGTGTACACCAGATAGGCTTCCCCTAGAGGTATTGGCAGGAGAGGTCGAGGAGACCCCACCAGTCCCCGAGCTGGAAGTGGCTCCTGGTAAGTTCGAGACCGCTCAGCTTCAGGATCCCACCCAGGCCTGGGCACAAAAAAAGGGTAGTGGAAATTAATGGAGTAGCTCAGCAACCAGGTGCTGGGGCAGTTTTTCCTCGTATGGTTGTTCACCAGGAGTTGTTATACCAGGTGGATAAAGTCCGGGACGAGGTGGTGGAATAGCTGGTGGTACCCCAATCCTACTATTGGGTGGTGCTTGACATGGCTCACACTTATGTGCTGGGAGGGCACTTGTGGGGCAAAAAGATGCAGGAAAGTATTCTGCAGTGTTTTTCTTGGCCTGGGGTCTACGCGGAGGTGCAGGGGTACTGTGACACGTGTCCAGAGTGCCAACTATCCTCATCCCCCGCGAACTACCGAAGTCCATTGGTACCTCTGCCTTTCACAGAGGTACCCTTTGAGCGGATAGCAATGGACCTGGTAGGCATCATAGTGAAATCTGCTTGTGGCCATCAACATATCTTGGTCATAGTGAACTACGCCACCCGGTACCCAATACCTCTCCGCCACACATCGGCCAAGCTAATAGCCCGCAAGCTATTTGCAGTGTTTTGTCCCCTTGGGCCACCAAAGGAGATCCTTACAGGTCAGGGGACTCCTTTAATGTCCAAGGTGACCAGGGAGCTATGCAAGTTGCTGCAGATTAAACAGCTACGTACGCTGGTGTACCACCCACAAACTGACGGGTTGGTGGAGAGGTTTAATAAAACCCTCAAATCCATGCTAAAAAGGTGGTCGCCAATGACTGGAGGGATTGAGACATGTTATTGCCCTATCTAATGTTCGCTATCCGCGAGGTACCGCAGGCGTTCATAGGGTTCTCCCCATTTGAGCTGTTGTACGGCAGGCACCCGAGGGGACTGCTGGATGTAGCCAAAGAGACGTGAGAACAGGAGCCCACTCTGCATAAGAGTGTCATTGAGCATGTGTCAAGCATGCAGGACCAGGATGCGGCAGTACGGCCCATCGTAAAGAAGCATCTGATGGATGCCCAGGCCATGCAGAGCCGCATGTATAATACAAGAGCCACCGACAGGACCTTTAAAGAAGGGGACCGTGTGTTGTTACTAGTGCCCACCGCAGAGAGCAAGCTCATGGCCAAGTGGCAAGAGCCATATGAGATATGAGGGAAGGTGGGAGAAGTAAACTACAGAATTCACCAGCCCGGGAGAAAAAAGCCAGAACAGCTGTATCATGTCAACCTGTTGAAAGTGTGGAAGGATCAGGAATGTTTGGTTGCGGAGGCGACCCCAGTCATACCAACAGGGAACCCTCGGACACCGGGCAAGGATGAGGCTGAGAGAGAGGTAAAAATAGGAGACACTCTCTCGAAGCAACAGCGTTGAGAGGTTAGGAAATTAGTCCGCGAGAATGCAGACATATTTGCGAAATTACCCGGTCGTACCTCCGTCATCTCACATAAAGGTAAGAATGAAACCATACCAAGTGCCTGAGGCCCAGAGACAAGCCACTGTGAGTGAGGTGAGACAAATGCTCCAGCTGGGAGTAATTGAGGAATCCTGAGGTGACTGGACTAGCCCCATTGTGCTAATCCCTAAGGCGGACGGATCATTACGGTTCTGTAATGATTTCCGAAAATTGAATGAAATGTCAAAGTTTGACCTTTATCCAATGCCCAGGGTGAACGAGCTGATCGAACCCCTGGGTCAGACCCAGTACTTCACCACGCTCGATCTGACCAAGGGTTATTGGCAGGTGCCCCTTACAGAGTTGGCCAAGGAAAAGACCGGCTTCATAACACCGGAGGGTCTTTACCACTATGTAGTCTTGCCATTTGGTCTACATGGGGCCCCTGCTACATTCCAGAGACTGATGGACATAGTGTCCACATACTTAGATGACATCATCATTTTTAGTACTGACAGGCATACCCACTTGTTCCAGGTACAAGCAGTAGTAGATTCGCTCAGAACCGCGGGGTTGACAGCGAATCCCAAGAAATGTGCGATAGGGCTCGAGGAAACCCGGTGCTTGGGTTATGTGATTGGCCGTGGGGTGAAAAAATCCCAAATAAATAAAATACATGGCCCCAACCTGTTACCACCAAACAGGTGAGAGCGTTTCTTGGGATCATTGGGTATTACTGGAGGTTTATACCCAATTTTTCAGGAGAACAACACCCCTGACCAATCTCTTCAAGGAAAGAAGTCGGTCATATTTCGGTGGAACCCCCAGGTGGAGGAAGCGTACCAATCCATGAAGGTGGTGCTGTGTGGACAGCCCGTCCTCATTAGCCCCCAACTTTCAGAAACACTTCATTGTATAGATGGACACCTCTAACGTGAGCCTAGGAGTGGCCCTGTCGCAGGAGGTGGACGGAGCAAAGCATCCGGTCACCTACCTAAGTAGGAAACTCACCCCGCCGAGATACTATAGCATAGTGGAGAAGGAGTGCCTGGCCACTAAGTGGGCCTTGAAGTCCCTTAGCTATTATTTGTTCGGTCGACCGTTTTGCTTGGTGACAGATCATTCACCCTTGGTCTGGATGAGGAATGCCAAGAAGAGAAATGTATGGGTCACCCGACGGTTCCTGTCTTAGTAAAATATAAATTTTACCGTGGAACATTGGGTGGGGAAGTCACAGGGAAATGTGAATGCCCTGTCACGGACCCCTGTGTGGTGACAAATGTTCAACCCCACAAGTTTGAACAGGGGGGGTATGTGAGGCAGGGACTGGTGTTATTTGCAAGGGTAGCTATGTGTCCCCCAAGATGCGGTCGGAAGCATATTAAACCCACTGGAGTACCTTGTGGTCATGGCAGGACGCCCGTGAGTCACAAGGCAAAATAAAAGTAAGCATGAACATGGTCAAGCTATTTGACCAAAGCATTGTTCAGGAAAACCTGTTACAGGCTTTTATTTTCTAAACAAACTGCAGGAAGGTAGTGGGGCTGGTCGGTTTCCTCCAGGTCAGATCTTACAGGTGGCCCATGACCACAGATTCCAGTTTAGAGAAAAACCCTGCAGGAAGGGTTTGGGTGAGTCAGTGTGGAGTTGGCAGCAGATGGCTCTGCAAAAGACTCAACCTGTGTGAGGGAACACAGAGCCAAAAAGAGCAAACTCCTGGCACCCCGGAGTGTGATACGATGGTGCAGTCACCCTCGGCAACCGAACTGTCGTGTTTCCCGTCTGCGATCCGGAGGATACCGTGTGCTGTGCACTGTGTGAGTTTTGGACATTAAAGACACCTTTTGTTTAGAACTTTGCTGGGTCACTGCCCCATCACTGCACAGCGTGGATACCACTATACTACAGGGGGCACTCTGCTTCCACTGGCACCCTCTTAGTCCTTACTATGACCATTTTACAGTCCTTTTACAGCACCAAAGTTTGGGTCCCCATCGACTTCTATGGGTTCGGGTAGATTTCTGGTACTAAAGTTTGGTGGAACCCGACAAACCCAAACATTCATGGGTCCGCTGATGCTTAGCAGAATCTATTTGGATTAGAATAATCTGGCTTTTTTCTCTTACTTTTAAGCATTTAGTGATCACACAGTTTCATAAAAAGTATTGGTATGTACTATAGGGCGGCATGGTTGCTCAGTGGTTAGCACTGCAGCCTTTCAGCACTGGGGTCCTGGGCTTAAATCCCACCAAGGATAACATCTGCAAGGAGTTTGTATGTTCTCCTTGTGTTTGCATGGGTTTCCGCTGGGTACTCCGGATTCCTCCCACATTCCAAAGACATACTAATAGGGAATTTAGTTTATGAGCCCCATCGAGGACAGTGCTAATAATGTCTTAAAGAACTGTGGAATTAATGGCACTATATAAATAATTAAAATAAATTTTAAAAAATAAAAACTATAATTTGACTTTTATGCTGTGATAAACTCACCGCTTCCTTTTTCTTGGCATCTCCTAAGGGACTATTAAAGCAAGTAAAATGTAAAAAATAAACGTTTTGAAAAATAATAAAACATAAAAAACACAAGTACAAATAAGCCTACTTTTGCTCCACTCAAAATAAACCAAGTAAAAACAATAAATACACATATTTGGTATACCTCCGTTCAGAAATGTCCGACCTGTCAACATATAAAGTAAATTAATCCAATCGGTAATTGGCATAATGAGAAAAAAAAAAAAATCGAAATGCTAGTGATCAAAAGCCAATAATTAGTAAATCATCCCCCCCCCATGTAAACCCCTTAGTCAGATTAATTTTTAATATTTTATCATTTAAATTTTTTCATTCTTTGCCGTTAGGGTTAGGTTGAGCTAAAAGTTTGCAAAGTTAAAAAAAAAATTATGACGATATGACGACTAGTGTTGAGTGCAAGTGCTCGCTACTTAAGTTTGCATCGGTTATGCACCGAGTATCGCCTGCCATACATGGCCAAGCACTCGTGTAACAGCCATAAAACATGCAGGGCAGGGACTCAGTGTATACCCGAGCATCTGATGCAAAATTAAGTATTGAGCACTTGCGCTCAACACAAACGATGGCATGTTCAATATAATGACCTAATATTATGAAATTCTGTATAGTACCTGTGGGTTCAAAATCCTCACTATACCCCTGGATAAAATCCTTAAAATCTCCTGTTTAGGCACCCTAGGGGCCCTGCAAAGGTGACATGTCACCCTCAATCTATTTCAGTCAATTTGTGCTCCAAAATTCAAATATTGCTCCTTCCATTCCAAGCCCTGCCGTTTGTCCAAATAGAATTTTTTGATTGCATGTGGGGTATCAAATTGTGTGGTCCACCTTTTGGTGTAACTACTTGCAAAAGTGAGAAATGTGGGCCTAAAGCATGATTTTTGTGAATAGAAAATTACATTTTTCAATATAACTGCCTAATGTTATCAAATCCTGTGTTGTACTGTGAGTTAAAAATGTTCACTGTACCCCTAGATAAAATCCTTGAGGGGTGTAGCTTCCAAAATGAGGTCAGTTGTGGGGGGTTTCTACTGCTTAGGCACCTTAGAGGCCATGAAAATAGGATATGGTGCCCGTCATCTGTCAGCCAAATTTGTGTTCCAAAATTCAAAAATTGTTCCGTTTGACAAACCTTTGACTGTATGTGGCATATCGCTGCACTTGTAAGAAAGTGGGTAACAAACTGTGGGATCCAATTTTTGGTGTTCTCTCTTGAAAAAGTGAGAAATTTTGGGCTAAAGCAAGATTTTAGAGGTGAAATTATTTTTTTTCATTCTACTTTGCATTAATTCCTGTGTAGCAACTGAACGGTTAAACAATTCTAAGGGGAGGACAGTCCTGTAGTCGTGTCCTGCATTACTGCAACATCTATGTCCAGTCCTTCCCCTACAGAAAATTGTATTCTTCTCTTTAGTGTACCTGCATCTCTAAATTCAGCTTCCCCTGGGCACTTCCCAGGCAACGACAGTCCCTCTTCCAGGCAACCCCCAGTAATGGAGACACAGTCCAGGATAACTTGAACATTCTCTTTACTTAATACTTCACATGTTACATCCACAGTTGGCACATCATGACATTCACTTGTTTCCTCATCTTTCCCTGCTTGGCTGTTGCTTCTGTGCAGTACACGCCCAGACCAGACCTTCTTAGACTGCTCCCCAGTTCCTTCCTGGCCTGACCTTGCCATGACGACAATTCCTTCCTCCTGTTTTGCCCCAGACTCAGTATCATCAGTCACCAGGTTCAGTTGCCTCTGGTAAAGCATCCGGCCCTTCTGTACCCTTTTCGTCGAACCTCCAACTTCCTTCAACTCCTCACTCCAACCGATTCCTGCCCTAAAGGCAACCGCACAGGCGATAAGTCGCCACATCTTTCCTTTCCTGTACTGGCCCACTGCTATGACATACAGTGGACATGGATAACGTGGGCTGCAGCAATTTAATGTTACATGGCTGCCGAGCTGTTCGGGCCTATAGCCCATGTGGACACTTGGGTACCCTGGCCCCGTCTAACCTCACCTCTTAGAAACCCCTGTCTTACCACCCGGCAGCCCCTCCTACACTTAATCCTCTATAACCATCCAATCAGCTATACCTAGCTGTGCACACTAGTATGCCCCCATCTAGTGTCCCACAAATTAACTACCCTTACCCTATGTATAAGAACTATAATACTAAGGTGCCCTCCTCTAATGTCCCCAGAAGGATGCACTTTACTTACCCTAATACTGTACATAAACATCAGTACACATCATCACATTACATTATATACAGTATGACACACATAGAAATGTGGCAGTACCATAATTGTGGGCGATAATAGATATTTCTATGTAGCAGTACCATAAGCATTTATAATAGACATTATCAACATTAGCATATGTAAACATCAACAGATAAAAGACAATTGGAAGAAGGGAATCAAGGAGTTATTTCTATCCCACCCCCTTACACAATTTCTCAACAATAGTTTTACAATATTTGAGGGCTGCAGTTTTTAAAATGGTATCACTTTTGGGGAGTTTACAATATATAGGCCCCTCAAAATCCAGTCTCCCAGTGGGTCATGGCACCCACAAAACCATAATAGTAAAATCTGCACTAAATTATAGCGCTCCTTCACTTCTGAGCTTTACATTGTGCCTCAAAAATAGGGTACTCAGGTGAAATTGCACAACAAACAGAGATCAATTTTTTCCTATTATCTCTTATAAAAATTAAAAAGATTGGGCTAAAGCAACATTTTAGCTGAAAAAATGTAATTATTCTTACTTCACCCTCCAATGGTATAAATTTATGTGGTGTCAAGTTGCTCACTGCCCCCCTAAATGAATTCATTGAGAAGTGTAGTTTGTAAAATTACCACACTTATGGGTGGTTTCTGCTTTTCTGACATCTCAAGGGCTCTGCCAATGTGATATGGCACCCTCAAACCATTCCAGCAAAATCTGAACTCCAATATGGCGCTTCTTCCCTTCTGAACTTTACACTGTGACTCAAAAGTAGTTTTCAACAACATATGGAATATCGGCGTACTCAGGATAAATTGCACTGCAAATTGCTTCACTGCCCTTGTGAAAATTAAAAATTTGGGACTAAACCAATATTTTTAAAGGGAAAAAATTATTTTTTTCATTTTCACAGCTCAACGTTATAAACATCAGTGAAGCATGTGGGAGTTCAAGGTGCTCACCACACTTATAGATATATTCCTTGAAAGGTTTAGTTTCCAGAATGGGGTCACTTGTGGAGGTTTCCACTGTTTAAGCACATCAGGGGCTCTCCAAACATAACATGGCATCTGCTCTCGATTCCAGCCATTTTTGCGTTCCAAAAATCAAAAGGTGCTCCTTCCCTTCTGAGACTTGCCATGCTTCCAAACAGTAGTTCCCCCACATATGGGGTATTAGCGTACTCAGAAAAAAATTGCACAACAAATTTTGGGGTTCATTTTCTTCTGTTACCCTTGTGAACGTAAAAAAAATGGGGCTAAAGAAAAAATGCTGTGAAAAAAAGAATAAAATGTTAATTATTCCCTTCCAAGTTCCATTCAATAGTGTGAAGTACCTGAAGGGTTAATAAAGTCTTCAAAACCACAGTCAAGAAGTCTGAGAGGGTGCAGTTTTTAGATTAGTGTCACATGTGGGTATTTTCTGTCATATAGGCCAGTGAAAGACACTTCAAATGTGATGTGGTTCCTAAAAAAATGGTTTTGTAAATTTTTTTGGAAAAATGAGAAATTGCTGATCATCATCTTTGAACTCTTATAACGTCCTACCAAAAATTTATGTTTCAAAAATTATGCATATGTAAAGTAGACATGTGGGAAATGTTATTTATTAATTATTTTTGTGGTATAACTATCTAATTAATTTAATGGCAAAAAAACTTAAAGGTTCAAAATTGCAAAAAAAATTTATTTTTTTGTCAAATTTTCGATATTTTCATAAATATACGCAAATCATATCGACCAAAATTTACCACTATCATGAAGTACAATATGTCACGAAAAACATTCTCAGAACCACTGGCATCCGTCGAAGCGTTCCAGTGTTATTACCATATAAAGTGACAATGGGCAAACTTCCAAAATTTGGCCTGGACATTAAGGTCAAAATTAGCTCTGTCATTATGGGATTAAGAGTCATGTGTATGTGTGTGTGTATATATATATATATATATATATATATATACACACACACACACACATCTATAGTAGGGATTCTACTCAGGTGCAGCGGGAGACAATCATGAGGCAGGTTCTTTCAGAGTTCATGAGGTTTATTTGCATCATAAACCCACAAAGCAGCATATCACCAAAGAAATAGCCTTTAGCTTAGGCAAAAATGAACACAAACGTCCATTGCACCAGACTCAGGCTTGGAGTCTCAGCACACACGGGAGGCTTAGTCCTCGCCACCTACAACTCCCTGGTTCAGGAGCACTGCTCCTATCCAGACATCTGAGGCATCTGTCTGAAGGATAAACTCATTTAACCCCTTCACCCCCAAGGGTGGTTTGCACGTTCATGACCGGGCCAATTTTTACAATTCTGATAACTCTGGAACGCTTCCATTGATCCTGGTGATTCTGACATTGTTTTCTCGTGACATATTGTACTTCATGTTAGTGGTAAAATTTCATTCAAATAACTTGCGTTTATTTGTAAAAAAATGGAAATTTGGCAAAAATTTTGAAAATTTCGCAATTTTCCAACTTTTAATTTTTATGCCCTTAAATCACAGAGATACGGCACACAAAAATCTTGATAAGTAACATTTCCCACATGTTTACTTTACATCAGCACAATTTTGGAACCAAAATTTTTTTTTGTTAGGAAGTTATAAGGGTTAAAAGTTGACCAGCGATTTCTCATTTTTACAACACCATTTTATTTTTAGGACCACATCACATTTGAAGCCACTTTGAGGGGTCTATATGATAGAAAATACCCAAAAGTGACACCATTCTAAAAACTGAACCCCTTAAGGTGCTCAAAACCACATTCAAGAAGTTTATTAACCCATTAGGTGCGTCACAGGAATTTTTTTGAATATTTAAAAAGAAATGAACATCTAACTTTTTTTCACAAAAAAAATACTTCAGGTTCAATTTTTTTTATTTTACCAAGGGTAACAGGAGAAATTGGACTGCAAAAGTTATTGTGCAATTTGTCCTGAGTACGCTGATACCTGATTTGTGGGGGGAACGACTGTTTCGGCGCATGGCAGAGCTCAGAATGGAAGGAGCGCCGTTTGACTTTTTCAATGCAAAATTGGCTGGAATTCAGATCGGACGCCATGTCACGTTTGGAGAGTCCCTGATGTACCTAAACAGTGGAAACCCCCTACAAGTGACCCCATTTTGGAAACTAGACCCCCCCAAGGAACTTATCTAGATATGTGGTGAGAACTTTGAACCCACAAGGGCTTTACAGAAGTTTATAACGTACAGCGGTACAATTAAAAAATCATATTTTTTCCACAAAAATGATCTTTTCACCCCAATTTTTATTTTCCCAAGGGTAACAGGACCCTAAAAGTTATTGTGCAATTTGTCCTGAGTACGCTGATACCCCACATGTGGGGGTAAACCACTATTTGGGCGCATGGCAGAGCTCGGAAGGGAAGCAGTGCCATTTGACGTTTTTGGCTGGAATTGAGATCGGACACCATGTCGCGTTTGGAAAACCCCTGATGTACCAAAACAGTGGAAACCCCCCCCCACAAATGACACCATTTTGGAAACTAGACCCCCTAAGGAACTTATCTAGATGTGTGGTGAGAACTTTGAACCCCCATGGGCTTCACAGAAGTTTATAACATAAAGCCATACAATTAAAAAATCATATTTTTTCCACAAAAATGATCTTTTCACCCTCAATTCTTATTTTTCCAAGGGTAACAGGACCCTAAAAGTTATTGTGCAATTTGTCCTGAGTACGCTGATACCCCACATGTGGGGGTAAACCACTATTTGGGCGCATGGCAGAGCTCGGAAGGGAAGCAGCGCCATTTGACGTTTTTGGCTGGAATTGAGATCGGACACCATGTCGCATTTGGAAAACCCCTGATGTACCAAAACAGTGGAAATCCCCCACAAATGACACCATTTTGTAAACTAGACCCCCCAAGGAACTTATCTAGATGTGTGGTGAGCACTTTGAACCCCCCAGTGCTTCACAGAAGTTTATAACGCCCAGGCGTGAAAATAAAAAATTCGTATTTTTTCCACAAACATGATCTTTTAGTCACCATTTTTTTATTTTCCCAAGGGTACCAGGAGAAATTGGACCCCAAAAGTTGTTGTCCAATTTGTCCTGAGTATGCTGATACCCCATATGTGGGAGAAAACTACTGTATGGGCACACGTCGGGGCTCAGAAGGGAAGTAGTGACGTTTTGGAATGCAGACTTTGATGGAATGGTCTGCGGGTGTCATGCTGCCTTTGGAGAGCCCCTAATGTACCTAAACAGTGGAAACCCCCCACAAATGACCCCATTTTGAAAACTAGACCCACTAAGGAACTTATCTAGATGTGAGGTGAGCACTTTGAACACCCAAGGGCTTCACTGAAGTTTATAATGCCAGGGCATGAAAATAAAAAAATCGTATTTTTTCCAGAAACATGATCAATTAGTCCCCAATTTTTTCATTTTCCCAAGGGTAACAGGAGAAATTGGACCCCCAAAAGTTGTTGTCCAATTTGGCCTGAGTACGCTGACACCCCATATGTGGGAGAAAACTACTGTATGGACACACGTCGGGGCTCGGAAGGGAAGCAGTGACGTTTTGGAATGCAGACTTTGATGGAATGGTCTGCGGGTGTCATGTGCGTTTGGAGAGCCCCTGATGTACCTAAACTATTGAAACTCCCCACAAGTGACCCCATTTTGGACACTAGACCCCCCACGGAACTTATCTAGATGTGTGGTGAGCACTTTGAACCCCCAAGTGCTTCACAGAAGTTTATAACACTCGGACGTGAAAATAAAAAAATCATTTTTTTCCACAAAAATGATATTTTTGCCCCCAATTTTTTATTTTCCTAAGGGTAACAGGAGAAATTGGACCCCAAAAATTGTTTTGCAATTTGTCCTGAGTAGGCTGATACCCTACATGTGGGGGTAAAACACTGTTTGGGCACATGGCAGAGCTTGGAAGGGAAGGAGCACCATTTGACTTTTTCAACTCAGAATTGGCTGGAATTGAGATCAGACGCCATGTTGCATTTGGAGAGCCCCTGATGTGCCCAAACAGTGGAAACCCCCAATTATAACTCCAACCCTAACCCCAACACACCCCTAACCCTAATCTGAGCCCTAACCCTAGCCCTAACTCTAACCCTAGCCCTAACCCTAGCCCTAACCCTAAGGCTGTGTGCACACGCTGCGGATTTTGCTGCGGTTCCACAGCGGTTTTGGCTGCTGCGGACCCGCAGCAGTTTCTGCTGCGGTGTACAGTACCATGATTCCCTATGGGAATCAAAAACCGCAGTGCAGACGGTGCGGAATTTTCCGCGCAGATTATCTGCGGTTTTCAATCCGCAGAAAGAATTGACTTGTCAATTCTTTCTGCGGATTCTCCTGCGGTTTGCCATCTCCTCCATTGAGGAGATGAAAAACCGCAGGACAAAACCGCAGAGCAATCCGCAGGTAAAACCGCAGGTCTTTTGACCTGCGGTTTCACCTGCGAATTTTACAAAATCCGCGCGGATGAATCCGCACCTAATCCGCAGCTTGTGCACACAGCCTTTCCCTAACTGGAAAATGGAGATAAATACTTTTTTTTTAGTTTTATTATTTTTCCCTAACTAAGGGGGTGATAACGGGGGGGTTTGACTTACTATTTATGGCGGTTTTTATGTTTGGCGGCTGTCACACGCTAAAAGACGCTTTTTATTGTAAAATAGTTTTTGCATCACCACATTTTGAGAGCTATAATTTTTCCGTATTTTGACCCACTGAGTCATGTGAGGTCTTATTTTTTGCGGGACGAGTTGACGTTTTTATTGGTACCATTTTCGGGCACGTGACATTTTTTGATCGCTTTTTATTCCTATTTTTGGGACGCAGAATGAACAAAAACCAGCGTTTCATGAATTTCTTTTGGGGGGGTGCGTTTACACCGTTCCGCGTGCGGTAAAATTGATAAAGCGGTTTTATTCTTCGGGTCAGTATGGTTACAGCGATACCTCATTTAGGTCGTTTTTTTATGTTTTTGTCGGTTTTATGCAATGAAAACTATTTTATATAAAAAATAATTATTTTTGCATCGCTTTATTCTGCGAGCTATAACTTTTTTATTTTTTCGCTGATGATGCTGTGTGGCAGCTCGTTTTTGCGGGACAAGATGACGTTTTCAGCGGTACCATGGATATTTATATGCGTCTTTTTGATCGCGTGTTATTACACTTTTTGTTTGGCGGTATGATAATAAATCATTATTTTTTGCTTCGTTTCTTATTTTTATTTTTTAAGGGGTTCGCTAAAAGGGTTAACTAATGGGACAGTTTTATAGGGCGGGTCATTACGGACGCGGCGATACCTAATATGTGTACTTTTATTGTTTTTTTTTTTATTTACAAAAAATGGATTTATTGGGGGAATTTTTTTTTTTTTTTTCTAATTTATTTGGCGATTTTTTTAAATTTATTTTTACATTTTTTTTTATTTTTTTTTTACTTTATTACATAGTCCCAGGTGGGACATCACTGTCCTGTGACAGCTGTGATAATCAGCTGACACCCGGCCGCGATCAGCGGCGCTCACCACGTGGGCGCCGCTGATCGCGGTAGACGTACTATCCCGTCCACGGTCATACGGGCCCGGGTACCGTGGACGGGATAGTACGTCGGATGTCAGGAAGGGGTTAAAGTCCGGGGCCACCGGAGAAAGGGTTGCTTACACAGAGCCCCTTTAATTTCTTGGAATGCTAACTCTGCCTCTTTGGACCATCTGACCATTACTGATTTTGTCCCTTTTAGAAGATCAGTCAGAGGCGCAGCCATTGTGGCGAAGTTTGGGATGAACCTTCTGTAATATCCCACAATCCCCAGGAAGGCTTTAAACTGCTTTTGGGACAGAGGTCTCGGCCAGGTTTGAATTGCCTCCACTTTATTGATTTGGAGTTTGATCTCACTACGCCCCACTACATATCCGAGGTACTTGGCTTCTTCTTTACCCAAGGCACACTTCTTCTTGTTTATTGTAAACCCTGCCTCCCTTAGAGCATCAAACACTGCTTGGACCTTTTCCAGGTGAGTCTCTCAGTCCAGGGTAAAGATGATGATATCATCCAGATACACGGCAGCGTATAGCTTATGAGGTGCAAGTATTCTATCCATAGCCCTCTGGAAGGTTGCCGGAGCTCCTTGAAGGCCAAACGGCATCCGGACATACTGGAAGCACCCATCTGGTGTAGAAAATGCCGTCTTCTCCTTGGCTTCCTGTGCCATGGGGATCTGCCAATATCCCTTTGTCAGATCCAAGGTGGTTATGTACCTGGCAGGTCCAAGTCTCTCGATGAGCTCATCAACGCATGGCATGGGATAAGCGTCGAACTTGGAGACCTCATTCAGCTTCCGGTAATCGTTGCAGAATCTCCATTCACCGTCAGGTTTTGGGACCAGGACAATCGGGCTCGATCAGCCGCTCTTGGATTCCTCAATGACCCCGAGCTTCAACATACGCTGCACCTCCTTGGAGATTACCTCTCGACGGGCCTCAGGAATTCTATAAGGCTTCACGTTCACCCGCACATGTGGCTCGGTCAGAACTTCATGCTCCACAACCTTCGTGCACCCTGGCAACTCTGAAAACAGGTCCCTGTTTTTCTGGAGTAACTCCTCCGCTATAGTAATCGCTCCAACCTCCCCTTCTAGGTTGCCCAGCAAGCACGGAGTTACCGCTGGCTATCTTGCCATGGATTGATGAGGTTGACATGGTAAACCTGGTATGGTTTCCGTCTTCCGGGTTGGTGGATCTTGTAGTTTACGTCTCCAAGCTTCTCCACCACCTCATACGGCCCTTGCCACTTGGCCAAGAACTTACTCTCCACTGTAGGAATTAGCACGAGAACTCAGTCTCCCTGATTGAACTGCCTCACTCTTGCTGACCGGTTATAGACCCTGGCCTGAGCCTCTGGTGCCTGGCGTAGATGTTCTTTAACAATGGGCATCACCTTTGCAACCCTCTGCTGCATCAGTGCCAAATGCTCAATGATGCTTCTGTGGGGCGTGACTTCGGCTTTCCAGGTTTCCTTGGCTATATCTAGGAGACCTCGCAGATTTTGGCCATACAGAAGCTCAAAGGGAGAGAACCCCGTGGAGGCCTGGGGAACTTTACGGATAGAAAACAGCAGATATGGTAAGAGACAATCCCAGTCTCTACCATCTTTCTCTATGGCTTTTCTTAGCATGCTCTTCAGTGTCTTGTTAAACCTCTCAACAAGGCCATCTGACTGCAGATGGTACACTGAAGTCCTCAACTGGGAGATTTGCAGGACTCTGCACAACTCCCTCATCACCTTGCTCATAAAAGGTGTCCCCTGGTCGGTCAGGATCTCCTTCGGCAAACCCGTCTGGGAAAACACATGGACCAACTTGCGGGCTATACTCTTCGCGGAGGAATTTCTCAGGAGAATTGCTTCAGGATAGCGGGTGGCATAGTCCAGGATGACAAATATATACTGATGTCCCCGGGCTGATTTAACTAAAGGACCAACCAAGTCAATGACAATTCTCTCAAATGGCACCTCAATAATGGGCAATGGCACAAGGGGATTCCGAAAATGAGATGTGGGGGCAGTTAACTGACATGTCGGGCAGGACCTGCAATAGTTTGCTATTTCCCGGTGACACCCACGCCAATAGAACCTCTGTACAAGCCGTTCCTGCATTTTTTTCACCCCAAGGTGTCCCCCCAAGATGTGTGAATGGGCCATGTCCAACACTTTCCGTCTATAGGGGCCTGGTACTATTAACTGCTCTACTAACTCCTCCTTTATTTTCATGACCCGGTATAACAACTCCACACTCATCATAAAATAGGGAAACCTTGTGTCCACTCCCGGCTCTTGTGCAACCCCATTAATGACGGTGACATTGTTGAAGGCTTCTCTCAGTGTTGGGTCCCTATGTTGAGCAGTCCCAAAATTCTCACCGGTCACCCCTAACTCCGGAACATCAGATACAGGGGACCCTTCCTCCTCATCCCCAACAAGGACATATAAAGGAAACCCGTCTCCCTCTGATGGGGAGTAATACCTTATTAGGGTTCATTGGTTCCCTGCTCTTGCTAGCAATCTCAGAACCCTTACCCCACAGATCCCAAAACAAACAGAAATCCCGGCCTATAATTATAGCATGCAACAAGTCCCGAATGACGCCAACTTCATGGGACTCGGTGCCATGCGCTGTTTCAATGTTCACGCTGGCCATAGGGTAGTCTTTGCATCACCATGTACGCACCGAACACCGACCTTTTTACCCGGGAGTAGGTTGAGAGAAAAAGTGGCCCGTACAAGAGTCACCAAGCTCCCGGAGTCGAGCAGCGCCATTACTGCTCGACTGTTCACCTTCACGGGACACGCTTGTGGCCCCTCATTAGGTGGAGCGTTCACACTGCAAACTGGATATGCATAGTATGAACTGCGGCGTCCCATGCAGCAGTCCTTCTGCTCGGTGGTCTGGGAACAACGGGCAACTATATATCCTGGCCCGTGGCACTTCCAGCAAATAATATCACCTGTGGGGACCTTGGGCACCGCCTCCCCCACCCCTTTTTGGGACTCCGTCCCCTGCTGGAACCCCCAATATGGAACGGGTTGCTTCCCCAAGGAGCCTTCCATCCCCTGGTATCTCTCGACCAGTCTGACCAGTTCATTGGCATTCTGGGGATCCCCCTGGGCAACCCAAGTCTGTAGGGGTCTCAGCAGAGAATGCACAAACCGGTCCATTACCACTCGCTCTACCATGTGTGCAGGGGAAGATGACTGGATGCAGCCATTTCTGGACCAAGTGCAAAAGGTCGAACATTTGGGAGCGCGGCAGTTTGTCCCGGTGATAGGCCCAGTGGTGAACTCGCTGTGCCCTGATAGTCATTGTCACCCCCAAACGTGCGAGAATTTCCTCTTTTAGTTTGGGATACTCCTTGGCGTCTTGTACAGTCAAGTCATAGTATGCCTTCTGGCTGAAGTTTTTCCCTCTCAGCCACCCTCTCAAACACCGTCAGGAAGGCCTCAACATCATCCTCATGGGTCATTTTTTGTAATGCGCGTTTTACCGCCTTCCCGACGTGGGTGGCATCAACCAGACCTGGGCTTGGGGCGTGCATCCTGCCCTCCTGGATGGCGGTTGCCAGAAGCTGCATCTGCTGCTGTTGCTCCTGCTGGCTTTGCTGGAACTGCTGCCGTTGCTCCTGCTGGCTCTGCTGGATCTGCTGTAACAGCAGCCTGTTGGTCTCCTGTTGCTGTGCCTGGGCTTGAACCAGGTGTTTCAGCAGGTCCTCCATTATTCCAGGTAGTGCTTGAAAACTTTACCCAGGACATGCAGCAACTGTCTCAAGTCTCTGCTGGGATCGCTGCCCGCACGTCTAACACCAATTGTAGGGATTCTACTCGCTCAGGTGTAGCGGGAGACAATCATGAGGCAGGTTCTTTCAAAGTTCATGATGTTTATTTGCATCATAAACCCACATCAACATATCACCAAAGGAATAGCCTTTAGCTTAGGCAAAAAAGAACAAAGTCCGTTGCTTCAGACTCAGGCCTGGAGTCTCAGCACACACGGGAGGCTTAGTCCTCCCCACCTACAACTCCCTGGTTCAGGAGCAGGCTACATTATAAGGGTATAGCCACACCTGTTATGAATGGGTCACCGAGGAGGATGGCAGGAACAGGCTAAGCCACCAGAAAACCATAGAGGTTGGTAAATAAGCGGATTGCAAACCCCTTATCCTATCAACACAACTAGCAGTAGCTGTGGAGCGTTCCTACAATGCCCTAGATGCTTCATCACAGCCAGAGAACTATCTAAGCCTGAAGTTAGAAAGGTGAAATCTAAACTGCCCCGGCGCAGATCCCCAAAGGAAGACAGCCCCCAAACATATATTGTCGGTGAGACAAGATGAGACAAACACAGGCAGAAAGCAGACTGAGCAAACGGTGGGTGGCCCAAGCTGTCTAGACAGGACAGGACAGAAAAGTCACTGTTTGCAATCACGCACAAAACCCTAAAAAAATCCAACACTTCTGAATACAAAAAACCTGAGGCCACACAACCTCACCCCCGATAGATCAGCACTCTGGTATAAACTGGAAACAAAGCAAAAGATACTACATAACAGGGGACTGAACAAGCTGACAAGCTGTAACATATAGAACAGGGCCCAGTGCTGCCCCCAGCAGGGAGTACGCTGAACCCTAGCAACGAAGCAGAAAGCAAAAGATAGGCACAACCAAATTAGATGCAAAGGATTAGCAAAAGAATCACTTAACTGAACCATGCAGATCAGGCAGGGGACAAAAGCACAAGGAGGAAAATCACCAGCAACCTTCAAGAGCAGCCAGCTCAATTATATGCTCCCAGCCAGTAATCCCAGGTTCCCAAATATCGTCATCAGGTGGGGAACTTCCATCAACCTGGCCGGCTCCACTACTCTCAGTAACCACCAGAGGGAGCAGAGGGAGCTTCGGCTCAGAAATCCGAGCAAGGGAATTCACAACACACACCCCCGAACCCATCAGCTGACTGGTCACGTGATTGTGACCTCACCACAGGTCCTTGCAAAACATTAGTAATATTGTGATAAATAGGGCTTATACTACATTACAGACACATACCTCCCATGAACTATACAACCCATAGCCATGCCACTATTATATATATATATATATACACACACACACAGTGCCTTGCGAAAGTATTCGGCCCCCTGGAACTTTTCAACCTTTTCCCACATGTCATGCTTCAAACATAAAGATAACAAATGTAAATTTTTGGTGAAGAAACAACAAGTGGGACATAATTGTAAAGTTGAATGAAATTTATTGGTTATTTTAAATTTTTGTGGAAATTCAAAAAATGAAAAGTGGGGCGTGCAATATTATTCGGCCCCTTTACTTTCAGTGCAGCAAACTCACTCCAAAAGTTCATTTTGGATCTCTGAATGATCCAATGTTGTCCTAAATGACTAATGATGATAAATATAATCCACCTGTATGTAATCAAGTTTCCATATAAATGCACCTTCTCTGTGATAGTCTCAGGGTTCTGTTTGATGCACAGAGAGCATCATGAAGACCAAGGAACACAACAGGCAGGTCCGTGATACTGTTGTGGAGAAGTTTAAATTTGGATTTGGATACAAAATGATTTCCAAAACTTTAAACATCTCAAGGAGCACTGTGCAAGCGATCATATTGAAATCGAAGGAGTATCATACCACTGCAAATTTACCAAGACCCAGCCGTCCCTCTAAACTTTCATCTCAAACAAGGAGAAGACTGATCAGAGATGCAGCCAAGAGGCCCATGATCACTCTAGATGAACTGCAGAGATCTACAGCTGAGGTGGGACAGTCTGTCCAAAGGACAACAATCAGTCTACACTGCACAAATCTGGCCTTTATGGAAGAGTGGCAAGAAGAAAGCCATTTCTCAAAGATACCTATAAAAAGTGTTGTTTAAAGTTTGCAACAAGCCACCTGGGAGACACACCAAACATGTGGAAGAAGATGCTCTGGTCAGATGAAACCAAAATCGAACTTTTTGGCAACAATGCCAAACAATATGTTTGGCATAAAGGCAACCAGCTCATCACCCTGAACACACCATCCCCACTGTCAAACATGGTGGTGGCAGCATCATGGTTTGGGGCTGCTTTTCGTCAGCAGGGACAGGGAAGATGGTTAAAATTGATGGGAAGATGGATGGAGCCAAATACAGGACCATACTTGAAGAAAACCTGTTGGTTTGCAAAAGACCTGAGACTGGGACGGAGATTTGTCTTCCAACAAGACAATGATCCCAAACATAAAGCAAAATCTACAATGGAATGGTTCACAAATAAACGTATTCAGGTGTTAGATTGGCCAAGTCAAAGTCCAGACCTGAATCCAATTGAGAATTTGTGGAAAGAGCTGAAAACTGCTGTTCACAAATGATTTCCATCAAACCTCACTGAGCTCGAGCTGTTTGCCAAGGAAGAACGGGCAAGAATTTCAGTCTCTCGATGTACAAACTGATAGAGAAACACCCCAAGCGACTTGCAGCTGTAATCGCAGCACAAGGTGGCGCAACAAAGTATTAAGTTAAAGAGGCCGAATAATATTGCACGCCCCACTTTTCAGTTTTTGAATTTCCACAAAAATTTAAAATAACCAATAAATTTTGCTCAACTTCACAATTGTGTCCCACTTGTTGTTGATTCTTCACCAAAAATTTACATTTGGTATCTTTATGTTTAAAGCATGATATGTGGGAAAAGGTTGAAAAGTTCAAGGGAGCCGAATACTTTCGCACGGCAATATATATATATATATATATATATATATATATATATATATATATATAAAATTTATGGCACCTGCAAACCTGCACAAAAGTAGAGTTCAGGCTGCTGACTTTTGTCCATCGGTGATGGATATGTCCCTAAATCATGTCCAAAGCTTTCTACTACATATCGTCTTCATTGCTGTAATACTATATTTATATCTGTGCCCCTATAGGACAAGCTGGTGCTTTAAGACTTTAGGTCATCTAATTAAATAGATGGATAATATTTCATGATCCACTATGTATTAAAATACAATCTGCATAATGCAGTGTTTCAGACATGGAGTCGATGTGCTTGTAAAGTGGATAAAACATGGCTCCCTGCCAAGGTTTCTCTACACCAGTAGATTACATTATGAGCTTATATGAGGTGGAAATGGCTTAGTTTGGGTACATTCAGTGCTGAGTTCAGCGGAGCCGACTTGCTGAATATAACAAAATATTGTAAGAGAACGGCAAGGTCCAAGACTGCAAACAGTATTCTGTATTAGCAATCACTAACAATTTATCAATATTTGTCTGCAGGAGATCGATACCCCGTTCAGGCTGTACGGACTTACAATGAACCCTCTCATATACAATATAAGTCGTGTGGTCATTCTCTCGGCAGTGTCCGGTGTTGTGAGCGACCTTCTGGGATTCAACATTAGAGTGAGTGCAGTATACAGATCTCAAGTCTACTATGTGGGGTATACCCTGGAATAAGCATTAGAAATACTGGAATATTTCAATTTAAATTACTTTGTGATGTTAATTTTCCTTTAAACAAACTTCACGCTTGGTATTATGCCCTCCATCTTTACTGCCACATTGAATAACATTGGCCTGAGCACTGGGTGGGCAGGTCAAAAAAAAAAGTTGAGTAAAATTATACCTTGATGTCTAATTTCAGAGAAATCTAAGTTTCCTTATATGTAAATGAGCTGTTCAGGACTATTTTAAATCAAAGGGGGCGATACCAGTATGAAGCAAATAATAACTGACACTTTGTTATCATAATAACACACCGATTTGCAATCAGATCAGAGCTAATGCAGTACAGAAGAGCTAACAAAGTACAGCAGCAGTGAAGTTTGTCTCATTATAAACATTTGCAGCAGTACTTGTCCTCTCATAGTGAAGTCATCCCAGCTACAGAGCTGTGCCTGATTATAACCAACACAGTACAGCAGAGATGAACCTTGTCGCATTACAAACACGACATGCACATTTGCAATTGTCTTCCTACAGAGCTGAGAGCTCTGCTGTACTGCCCTTCCCCTACACTGGCTGCCTCTCAGATGGTAGGTGAAGCACTGGAGAGGACTGTAGATTCAAATGTTTTTTTAATGAGACAAAGTTCATTTGTACTGTAGTGTTAGCTCCGATCTCACTGCAGAGCTGTGTGTGATTATGAAAGTAAAGTGTCAGTCATTACATATCTCATACTTGTAACTCCCCCTTTTTAGTTAAAATGAGCTATGGATGCAGATTCTCAGGGAGATCTATGTCCGGCCCATAGATCTTAACAGACCATTTACATATTAAGAAAAACATTGATTTCATTGAAGTAAGATATTGGATCACAAATATCAAAGTATCATTTTATTTAAACTTTTATTGACCTGCATGTTTCTATTGACGGCTTAGAGGTGTTGATCCTGACAGATTCACTTTACCGCACATACTCTTAAGTTGTCATCCAGACCTCTAGGTTTCTTTTTTAATTTAAAAGAAAAAAAATTAAATAATTTTTTTTTTTCAACCGTGGTTTTTATTTTATTTGGTCTGCAAAAAATGGAATTATGAACGTGTCCATAGACTATAATGGGCACGTATTCCATCTGTCAAAAAAAAAAAATTTGATAGAACACATACATGAGACAGGTATGTCCGATCTGAATGAGGACTAAAGCAGATGTGTGTAGGATTCATCAGGCAGGACTCAAATCTCCTAGTTCTAGTATTTAAAAAAAAATAAAACACCTGTATCGAGGATTTCCAGGAAGAATAAGTGAGAAATCGCACAAGTTAGAGTTTGAATAGAAGAAAAAAAAATAGTTTGTTAATCAAGAATAAAAGTATTTAGTCAGCCATACATGTCAGGATAGCAAACAGGTCCTCTCTAAGAAAGTTCTTTGAGATTAGTAGTATATATGATACTGTTGCTGTTTCATGTTGAAACTTGACCCATTTTCCTAAGGGAAAATACATTTTAACACATTCCCATGTTTTAGCCAAGATATTTTCAGTCCTGTGTCACACTGTAGAATTGTGTTATTACGAGCTCATACAGCTCTATTGGCTAAAATTGCTTTTTTTTCCCCCCACCTGTCTTTCCCTAGCTGTGGAAAATTAAACCGTGACCTTCTACATTGGAGCAATACATCTATGCAGACACAAAGGTTGAATTTGTCATCTACGGATTCCTTAGGCAAAGAACAGACAACCCGGCATTGCATCCCATACAAGCTTTGCATGAACGAGAATCCATAAGATTTCAGGAAAACATGGATGCTGTTCTAAGATGTTGGAGACGGTCAATGTGACTTCCTAACTCGTGTGTGCCAAGTTACTTTTATAGCAGAGTTTACATTTTGTGTAGAAAATTTAAAAGAAAACGATATATTTATTAAAATTTTTACTGGATGATTATTTATGAAAATTGAGACTGTATTATTTAATATGTTAAACAAAATAAAGTTTTTAATGGCATACAAGGCCGTCGTCAGCACTCGGCGCACCCAGGCAGGCAGAGGGGCACACTCGTCATCGGGGACAACGGCACACTATGGGGGCCCGGTGCCAGTGCCTATGATTGGGACCCCCACCCACGCTTGCTCTGGGCCCCGGCACTTGTGTATATGTCAGCCACAACGCTGAAGAACTTTTGTTTCATCGGTCTCAGGGTTATACTTCCCCCTGCTGAATCAGACTATGTTCAATACACTGGATCAGAAATAGCATAATATGAAAGTTGTGCTACACACGACAGGATATGAAAAATATATTTCCCATGGAAACATACAACGCATTTCGGAGCTGGTCTTTAGGAAGGAGCTAGTCCAACTCTGAAACGCGTTGTTTATTTTTAAAACTGTTTTGAAAGTAGTGCTGCCACACCAAAATAAGGATATCAAAACTATATTGGAAGATAAAAACAATGTATTTTGGAGATGGACTAGCTTCTTCACTAGGAAGGAGTTAGTGCTGCGCTAACCACCTCAAGATGACTATATAAAAAATATATATTTTAAATAAAATATGGAACATGTTTTGGAGCAAATTCAGCTCCAAAATGCGTTGTGTGTTTCTGAAATATATTTCGTATATCCTTATCTTTTTGTGGTTAGCGCTATTCTCAAATTCAGTTTTTCCTTTGGTGTGTACCACTTATTGTTATATTGGCATATTGAAAAAAAATATTACATATTTTGAAGGGGTTATAGTAACTGCATGAGACTATGGGCAGAAACTGAATATAAAATGAAAATGTAACTATTGAGTGCAGATGTTAGTCATTTCCTATACCAGCTCCTGTTCAGTGTACGACCATCACTGCCCAGGACCTAAGTCTCTATTGAATATTAATGGTTTTACTATATTAACAAACTGTCAACGTCTTACAATGAGTGCAGCTGGTTCTTCAGCTGTAGTAACAAATATCAGTGTTCTTTGATAATATTATTTGATAACATTATTTTGTACAATGTAGACATAAACATTTAAAGAATCACTCCCAGCAAACTTTTTATCCTCATAATATATTGCAATATTGCAATCATATTATATAGCACTGTGTACTTACAATTGCCGATTTTGCTTTCTACCCAGCTTATTCTTCTGTTTTCTCTACGCTATGTAGAAACAGGAAGTCGCTAGTCCCTGCATTTATCATTCCCCTCTTCAACTACTGACCCTGCAGATCCTCTCCTCTCCCTGTAGATCCACTCCTTATGGCAGGGAACTTTGACCTTCTGTTTCTACACAGAAATTAGAAGGATTCAACTAGTCTGTTTTTAATCATGTGATGTTTCAGACCTAATTGAAAAGAGAATAATTAACTGGGTAGAAAAGCAAAATGAGCAATTGTAAGTAGACAGTGCTATACAATATGATTGCAATACAGTGCATTGTGAAAGTACTCACCCCCTAGTTTTGCTACCTCACTGTCTGGAATTTCACTTTTTTTAGGGTCTGCATCAGTTCATGTAAAGAACATATCTACAACTGTGAATCATTTGTTTTTCTTTTTATTATGAAGCAAACAAACAAATAGGGCAAAATAACTGGAAACTTCAGTGTGCATTACTATTCACTTCCCTAAAGTCAGTACTTTGTAGAGCCTCCATTTGTGGCAATTACAGGTGCAAGTTGCTTTGGATAAGTCTCTATGAGCTTTCCTCATCTTGCCACTGGGATTCTTGCCCATTCTTCAAAGCAAAACTACTCAAGCTCCTTCAAGTTAGATGGTTTCCCCTGGTGAACAGCAATTTTCAAGTCTGACCACAGATTCTCAATTGGATTAAGGTCTGGACATTGACTAGGCCACTCCAAAACATTTAAACATTTCCCCTTAAACCACTCTAGTGTTGCTTTACCAGTATGCTTTGGGTCATTATCTTGTTGGAAGGTGAATATGTCCCAGTGTCAAATCACTGACAGACTGAACCAGGTTTTGCTCAAGAAGTTCCCTGTATTTTACACCATCCATATTCCCCACGACTTGGACCATTTTCATTGTCCCTGCTTCCAAAAAACATCCCCACAGCGTGCTGCCGCCACCACCATGTTTCACTGTGAGGATGGTGTTCTTGGAGTGATGAGATGTGTTGGTTTGGCACCAGACATGGAGTACACCTTGGGGGCCAAGAAGTTTGATTTTGGTCTCATCTGACCACAGCACTTTCCTCCATACATTTGCATATTCTTCCATAAAAGCCACCTCTATGGAATGTATGGCTTGTTGTGGTCATATGGACAGACTCCAGTTTCTGCTTGGGAACACTGTAGCTCCTTCAGGGTTACCTTTGGTCTCTGTGCTTCCTCTATGTTTAAATGCTCTCCTTGCCAAGGCTGAGAGTTTTGGTGGGTGGCACTCTCTTAACAAGTTTGTTGTGGTACCATGTTCTTTCCACTTGATGATAATGGATTCGCTGGTGCTCCAGGGGATCATCAGAGACTGGGATATTTGTTTGTTGTTGGTTGTTTTCTTTTTTTTATAACCCAACCCTGACTTGTACTCCTCCACAACTTTGTCCCTGACTTGCTTGGAGATCTCCTCGTCTTCATGGTGTTGTTTGGTTAATGGTGCCTCTTGCTTAAAGGAGTTTTCCAACCAACAAAAGTGCATTTTGCTCAATAGATCTTTGTATATTAATAAGTTCAACAATGTGATGTGTTTAAATAAAATGTTCCTGTGCTGAGATAATCTTGTAAATGTGTCTCTGCTATGTTCTATGTATTGGCGGTGTCTGAAATCAGCTGACATGTGCCGAAAAAATTGCAGACACATAGTCAGAGCCCGCATCAAACAAGGGGAGATGACCTTGGATGTACATATGCGTCCAAGATCATAAAAGGATTAATAGCTGAAGGGGAGACTAGTCAGACAGGCGGGTCCCCAGCGGCTTCTCCCGCCCGCTGACAGTAACTGACAGGTCTCTGCCTATACACACAATAAAGGAGATAGAACAATACAGCACAGTAATCAATATATTTTTATGGGAATTTTAAAAAGTTCTATACTAAAGTGAGGGGTTGACAACCTCAGCTGCTTTCCCAGGTAGACACGGGAACCGTTCTCGTAGAAGATCGCCTGCTAGTTTATTGAGCTTAGCATAAACCTTGGCAGGGTTCAGCAAAATACACAGAGCTTTGTTGGCATAACAGTAAAACAAACAAGACACAGTGCATAAGAGTCCATTCCCATCAGGGTTCACCTGCAGTTAACATACCAGTAGTCCTTAGCTCCTCCAGGAGCTATGTGGGAGTTCCTGCTCTCCCAACACACAACACCCACTGACTTTCATGGTCAGACTGGAAAACATGTATTTGGAAGTCGCCTTGTTACACTGATCAGGAGAGCTTTAAACTAGAACAAGGGAAGGGAAGCAAAAGGCCAGAAAAAGCCATACACCTGACAAATACCATTGAGAACTCTGCTATTAGAAGTGGAAAGGAAGAACAAAGACAAAAAAAATCTAAATAATAAAAATATTGGAGGAAGAGAAACCAATCACAAACTAAAATGTTTCGATACTAATGCACAAGGCATTGTCAACAAACAAGGTGAATAGGAACTACTAACACAGGAGAAGAAATATGATGTCATTGGAATCATTGAAACTTGGTGGGATGATACACATGATTGGGATACAAGGCTAGAAGGATACAACTTATTTGCAAGAAACAGACTTGATAAACGAGGAAGAGGTGTTGCATTGTATGTTAGAAAAGCGTATATCTGCTGTGAGGCAGTGACCCCTGTTACAGCTAGGGGGCACTGTGTGTTCTCCCCAGGATACGCACAGAGGGGTATTGAGCCTATGAGGATGCATTGCGGTCCCAGGCGTAGCTGGGATTGCAATGGGGAACCAGTGGCCGATGTCACAGGTAGGGGTCACTGTGTAGTCTCCCCAGGATATGCACGGAGGTGTATGAAGGCCATAGGTGTGCATGGCAGTCACGGGCGTAGCTGTGACTGCAATGCAGACTGATAATAAAGGTGTTAGTCTTGGACATGTTAGTGTCCAAGACAGAGGTAGGGAAAACCTACTCTGGATGTTGTATTTTAAACAGATTACAGTATGATAATGTTGAAAGTCTGTTCCATTCCGGATCCAGGTTTTCAATGTGGCTGAAAGCCACAGGTTTCTGTGATAAAAGCCCTGCAGGAAAGGGTTAGTGAGAGATCTGAGGAGTGCATAGTGAGTCTCAGGTGTGTCAGGGCCAGAGTGAGGCCTGGTAACCCGCAGTGTACACAGAGATACAAGTCGTCCATGGTGACTGGTCTCGGATGTGGACAGTCCTGTGCCTGGAGGTGAACCGGAGAGGGATGTCCTGTGCCTGAAAGAAGACTGGCATGTGTAACGATTTGCAAAACAGGTGGATATGGTGTCCAGCTGCGATCTGGCGGATATTCTGGACTGTGTAAGGCTGTGTGAGTAAAGAGACTGATGCAGCAGTGCAAGACACCCACGGGAACTAGTCAGAGGAAGACTGGCATGTGTAGTGCCTGTATCATGTAATGCTGTGTGAATAGAGTCTTGGATACGGTGCCTAGACACCCACGGGAACTAGTCAGAGCAAGACTGGTGTGTTTAGTGTCTGCAAAATGAAGGATGGCATATAATATATTCTGCAAATGATGAAACGGATACTAATTATATGCACTGAAGTTATATGCACTTGTGTGGATTGGACTTTTATGTGTGAAGATAACACATTAAAGAGACTTTTGTGTTTAAATTTTGTGGGTCACTGCCTCTTCACTGCGTACGGTGCTACTGCCGCTTTACACTGCACAGAGATTGGGAGTTCAGTGGAAATTGTTTGGGTAAAAATACAAGGAGAGAACAATGGAAAGGACACCATTGTAGGCATTTACTACAGGCCGCCTGTGCAAGCTGACGATATGGATGAACTCTTTATGCATCAAATGGCCACGTTCTCCAAAAAATATGACATAGTGGTCATGGGAGATTTCAATTATCCAGACATTTGTTGGGAATCTCTCTCAGGAAAAACTAACAGGTCAAGGAAATTCTTATCCTCTCTTGCTAACAACTTTATCTTCCAAAAGGTAGGGGAGAAAACAAGGGGAACTGCTACCTTGGATCTAATCCTTATAAACAGGGAGGAAACGGTTGAGGAGGTAAGAGTGGCTGGGACCCTAGGAGGTAGCGACCATGCTATTTTAGAATTTTAGATAACTAGAGGAGGAAAGACCTGTGAAGACTCAGACTTCAAGGGTTGGATTTCAGAAATGCAGATTTTAACCCCTTTCTGACATCTGACGTACTATCCCGGTCCACGGTACCCAGGCCCGTATGACCGGGGGCAGAATAGCACGTCATAGCGATCAGCGGCGCCCCTGGGATAGAGCGCCACTAATCGCGGCCGGATGACAGCTGATTATCACAGCTGACACCCAGCACTGTGTGTCAGGGCTGGTCACGGACCGCCTCCGGCACATTAACCCCTTGCACACTGCGCTCAAACATGATCGCAGTGTACCAGGAGACTAGGGAAGAATCACACAGGCACTGAGTAAGCCTGTGCAGCGCCTGTCAGATCGCTGATCTGACAGAGTGCTGTGCAAACTGTCAGATCAGCGATCTGACACTTTATTGTAATGTCCCACATTGGAACAATATAAAGTGAAAAAAAGTGTCAAAATAATTTATTAAAAAAAATCTTAAATAAATAATAAAAAAATCCCTAATAAATTCTTTTTTTGTAAATAAGAAAAAATAAAAAACAATAAAAATACACATTTAGTATCGCCGCGTCCGTAACGACCCACCCTATAAAACTGTCCCACTAGTTAACCCATTTAGTGAACCCCTTAATAGAAAAAAAAACTAGGCAAAAAACAATGCTTTATCATCATTCCGTCGAACAAAAAGTGCAATAACACGCAAAAAAAATATATAAATATACATGTACCACTGAAAACATCTTCTCCCACACAAAAATGAGCAGAATAAAGCAATGCAAAAAAATGATTACTTTTTTATATAAAATTGTTATTATTGCATAAAAGCGCCAAAACATAAAAAATGACAAAAATGAGGTACAATAAAAAGCATCTTTTAGCGTATGACAGCTGCCAAACAAAATCCCGCCATAAATAGTAAATGAAACCCCCCTTAATCACCCCCTTAGTTAGGGAAAAATAATACAATTTTTAAAAAAAATGTATTTATTTCGATTTTCCCATTAGGGTTAGGGCTAGGGTTAAGGCTGAGATTAGGGTTAGGGGGGTGTTGGGGTTAGGGTTGGAGTTAGAATTGGGGGATTTCCACTGTTTAGGCACATCAGGGGCTCTCCAAACACAATATGGAGTCTCATCTCAATTCCAGCCAATTCTGCTTTGAAAAAGTCAAATGGTGGTCCTTCCCTTCCAAGCTCTGCCCTGCGCCCAAACAGTGGTTTACCCCCACATATGGAGTATCAGAATACTCAGGACAAATTGTACAACTTTTAGGGTCCAATTTCTCTTGTTACCCTTGGGAAAATAAAAAACTGGGGGCAAAAATATCATTTTTATGGAAAAAAATATGATTTTTTTATTTTTATGGCTCTACGTTATAAACTTCTGTGAAGCCCTTGGGGGTTCAAAGTGCTCACCACCATCTAGATAAGTTCCTTGGGGGGTTTAGTTTCCAAACTGGTGTCATTTGTGGGGGGTTTCCACTGTTTAGGCACATCAGGGGCTTTCCAAACGCGGCATGGCGTCCGATCTCAATTCCAGCCAAAAAAGTCAAATGGCACGCTGCTTCCCTTCCGAGCTCTGCCATGCGCCCAAATAGTGGTTTACCCCCACATATGGGGTATCAGCATACTCAGGACAAATTTCACAAAAACTTTTAGGGTCCTGTTACCCTTAGGAAAATAAAAATTGGGGGTGAAAAGATCATTTTTGTGTAAAAAAAATATGATTTTTTAATTGTACGGCTGTACGTTATAAACTTCTGTGAAGCCCTTAGGGGTTCAGTGTTCTCACCACATATCTAGATAAGTTCCTTGGGGGGTCTAGTTTCCAAAATGGGGTCATTTGTGGGAGGGTTTCCACTGTTTAGGCACATCAGGGGCTCTCCAAAAGTGACACGGAGTCCGATCTGAATTCTAGCCAATTTTGCGTTGAAAAACTCAGACTGTGCTCCTTCCCTTCTGAACTCTGCCATGCGCCGAAACAGTGGTTCCCCCCCTACATATCAAGTATCGGCGTACAAAAGACAAATTGCACAATAACTTTTGCAGTCCAATTTCTCCTGTTACCCTTGGAAAACTAAAAAAAAATTGGATCTGAAGTAATTTTTTTGTGAAAAAAAGTTAAATGTTTTTTTTTAAACATTCAACAAATTCCTGTGAAGCACCTGAAGGGTTAATAAACTTCTTGAATGTGGTTTTGAGCACGTTGAGGGGTGCAGTTTTTAGAATGGTGTCACTTTTGGGTATTTTCTATCATATAGACCCCTCAAAGTGACTTGAAATGTGATGTGGTCCCTAAAACAATGGTGTTGTAAAAATGAGAAATCTCTGGTCAACTTTTAACCCTTATAACTTCCTAACAAAAACAAATTTTGGTTCCAAAATTGTGCTGATGTAAAGTAAACATGTGGGAAATGTTATTTATTATGTTTTTTGTGTGCCATATCGCTTTGATTTAAGGGCATAAAAATTCAAAGTTGGAAAATTGCAAAATTTTCAAAATTTTTGCCAAATTTCCATTTTTTTCACAAATAAACGCAAGTTATATCAATGAAATTTTACCACTAACATTAAGTACAATATGTCACGAGAAAATAATGTCTGAATCACCAGGATCCATGGAAAAATATTCAGGATTGAGAGTCCTCAGTAGTTGATACCTTTTAATAGCTAACTGAAAAGATGGTAACACATTGCAAGCTTTCGAGACTACTCAGGTCTCTTCATCAGGCTAGACTAATACAAAATCTGAAGTCACATATTTATGCACAATACAGCCTAGAAAAAATGCAATAGATAAGACAAGTGACGTGAAGCAGAACTATCAATATGGGAGAGGGAGAAACATAAATACAAACATTGGACCAGTTCATAGATAAGGAGTCTGTATCCCTGATCACAGCAGCGTGGATATGAAATTACTGGTATTGAAAGGTAACTTCAATTCTCAGAGAGAGAGACGAGTTTGGGAGTACAAATTTATGACGAACTTTGACACTCTCAGTGCTGGAATGAATGTGTCGCATGGATTTATGTCTTTTTACATCAATTAAGGAATTTCCTTTTAAAACCGTGTGGGGGCATCACAACACAGAACTAGACCCCAATCAGAGGACCATAAAACATCCGGACTCCTTATCTATGAACTGGTCCAATGTTTGTATTTATGTTTCTCCCTCTCCCATATTGATAGTTCTGCTTCACGTCACTTGTCTTATCTATTGCATTTTTTCTAGGCTGTATTGTGCATAAATATGTGACTTCAGATTTTGTATTAGTCTAGCCTGATGAAGAGACCTGAATAGTCTCGAAAGCTTGCAATGTGTTACCATCTTTTCAGTTAGCCATTAAAAGGTATCAACTACTGAGGACTCTCAATCCTGAATATTTTTCTATCTACTGGCTAACATGGTACAAAGATATACATCTTTCCTGTATCAGGATCCATGGAAGCGTTCCAGAGTTATTACCTCATAAAGGAACAGTGGTCAGAATTGTAAAAATTGGCCCGGTCATGAACATGCAAACCACCCTTGGAGGTAAAGGGTTAAGGGACTCTGAAAGAGAATCAAAGGGATCCAATGGCTGGATATCCTTAAGGACCAAAATGTCCAGGAAGGATGGAAAATCTTGAAAAATGAGATTCTCAAAGCACAATCATTAACATTTCCAAAAGGAGGGAACAATACGAAGCATTTAAGGAAACCAGGATGGATGAACACAGATTTTAAGCACATGCTAAAAAGGAAGAAAAAAATGTTTATCAAATGGAAAGAAGGAGGCATATCTAAAGAAGAATATAATACTGTCTGCAGTCCTGCAGGGCACGAATCAGATTATCTAAAGCGGACAATGAATTAAGGCTTGCAAGAGACGTCAAAAGCAATAAAAAAGGATTTTGGGGATATGTCAAAAGTAAAATAAAAGTCAAAGATGCTATAGGATTTTTACAGGATGAAAAAATGATGAAATGGTAAGACAGGATGTTGAGAAGGCTGAACTTTTAAATTCCTAATTTGCATCTGTTTTCTCTCAGAAAGGAAATTTAACATCAACTCATCTTCACTGTCCTAATAAAGGAATAGAAGAATTCAGGATATCGATAAGCAGAAAGATAGTGAGGAAACACTTCGCTAACACAGATGAATTCAAGTCTCCAGGTCCAGATGAAGTACATCCCAGAGTACTTTAGGAGATAGCAGAAGATATTTTTGAACCACTCTCCATAATCTTTGAAAATTTTTGGAGAACAGGAGAAGTCCCAGAAGACTGGAGAAGAGCAAATGTTGTTCCTATCTTCAAAAAGGGAAGAAGGTGGACCCAGGGAACAATAGGCCGGTGAGTCTGACTTTTATATCAGGAAAGATCTTTGAACAAATTATTAAACATTCATGTACGTACCTGGATAAGAATGAAGTGATTAACCAGAGTCAGCTTGGGTTTCTAACTAATAAGTCATGTCAAACTAACTTAATTTCCTTCTATGACAGAATCACTGACTGGGTGGATCAGGGAAATGCTGTAGATATGGTATATCTTGACTTCAGCAAAGCATTTGACAAAGTATCTCACACCATCCTAATTGAAAAAATGACTAAGTATGGAATGGACAAGGCAACTGTTAGGTTAATTCATAACTGGCTTAGTGATCGGACCCAAAGAGTGGCCGTTAATCATCCATTTGGAAGAATGCCTCAAGTGGGGTGCCACAGGGTTCTGTCCTGGGCCTTGTATTGTTCATCATCTTTATCAATTATTTAGATGAAGGAATTGAGGGTACACTGATTAAATTTGCTGATGACACAAAGCTAGGAGGGATAGCTAATACTAGAGAAGAGAGAGGATTCAAAAAGATATAAATAAACTGGAGCAGTGAGCAGCATTTAGTAGAATGGCTTTTAACAGGGAAAAATGCCAAGTGCTACATCTGGACAATAAAATAAAAAAAGCATATACAGAATGGGAGGAATAGGGCTAAGCAACGGCACACATGAAAAAGACTTGGGTATACTAATATATCATAAACTGAACATGAGTCAACAGTGTGTTGCAGCAGCAAAAAAGGCAAATGCAATTCTGGGATGTATTAACAGAAGCATACAGTCTAGATCATGTCGAGTCATTATTGCCCTCTACTCCTCTTTGGTCAGACCTCATCTGAAATACTGTCCAGTTTTGGGCATCACATTTTAAATAAGACATCAACAAACTGGAGCAAGTTCAGAGAAGAGCGACCAGAAAGGTGACTGGTCTGCAAACCATGTCATATGAGGAACGGTTACAGGATTTGGGAATGTTTAGCTTGCAAAAAAGACGACTGAGAGGAGACTTAATAGCTGCCTACAAATATCTCAAGGGCTGTCACATTGTAGAAGGATCTTCTCATTTGCACAAGAAAAGACTAGAAGCAATGGGTAGAAACTGAATGGGAGGAGACACAGATCAATGAGTAGAACAGGCTGCCACGAGAGGTAGTGAGTTCTCCTTCCATGGAAGTCTTCAAACAGAGGCTGGACAGACATCTCTCTTGGATGATTTACTGATTCCTGCTTTGAGCAGGGGATTGGATTAGATGATCCAGGAGGTCCCTTCCAAATCTACCATTCTATGATTCTATTCATCTGGGGCTTGATTTTGCTTCTCCCGATGATGTAGCCTAATTGCCTGGCCTCTTTCTTCCCTATGTCACACTTCTTGGGATTTATGGTGAATCTCGCTTTCCTCAGTGCATCGAGGATGGCCTGTACCTTGGGCAGGTGTGAACTCGAGTCAGTGCTAAAGATGACAATGTTACCAAGTAGGCTGCGGCATATTTCTTATGTTGAGCCAAGATTCGATCCATCACCCTCTAGAAGATAGCTGGGGCCCCCTGTAGTCTGAAGGGCATCCTGTTGTACCTGTTGTACTGGGACAACCATCCAGGATCGAGAAGACAGTCTTCTCCTTGGCGCTCTGGGACATGGGGATCTGCCAGTACCCCTTCAACTTGTCGATTTGTATTGCGGGTCCCAGTCGCTCAATGAGTTCATTCATGCGGTACATAGGGTACGTGTCCAAATGGGACACCTCATTGAGCTTGCAGTAGTCATTACAAAACCGCCGATCGCCATTGGCTTCGGTACGAGGACGATGGGACTTGACCAGCCACTTCTTGATTCCTCTATCACCCCGAGGTCCAGCATTCTCTTCACCTCCTTTGAGATTATCTTCAGTTGTGCTTCAGGGATTCTGTATGATTTGAGGTTTACCCTTACATGCGGCTCCGTTAGCACATCATCTTCCATGACCTATGTGCGTCCTGGCAACTCCGAGAACAGGTCATGGTTCTGCTGCAGCAGTTCTTGACATTGTCGCTTCTGGGTCGGCATTAGAACCTCAATAATCATGACCTCCTCGATCTTGGCTTCAGGATGGGCCCCCAAGCAAGGAGCTTCCAGCGGGTAACAGTCCCACCAAGGTTTGAGTAGGTTCACATGGTATACCTTGTAATTCACGTTCCTGAGATTTTCCACTATCTCATATGGGCCTTGCCACTTCGCCAAGAATTTGCTCTCTACCGTAGGGATAAATACTAGCAAGCTGTCCCCGGGCTGGAATTGCCTTAGCCTCACTGAACAGTTGCATTCCCTCACTTGGGCCTCCTGTACCTGGAGAAGATGTTCCCATACGATGGATATTACTTGTGCCATCCTTTCTTGCAGCTGCGCGACCTGCTTAATGACACTCTGGTGCGGCATGACCTTGGCTTCCCAGGTTTTCTTGGCGATGTCCAGTAACCCTCGTGGAGGTCGGTTGTACAGGAGCTCAAATGGAGAGAAGCTGTGGAGGCCTGTGGGACTTATCTAACAGAAAAAAGCAAGAATGGGAGCAGATAGTCCCAGTCCCGACCATTCTTCTCATGACCCTCTTGAGCATGGCCTTCAAGGTCTTGTTGAAGCGCTCCACCAGCCCATCGGTCTACGGATGGTAAACGGAGGTTCGTAGCTGGGCGATCTGAAGGACTCTTCACAGCTCCCACATCACTTTGCTCATAAATGGGGTCCCTGATTTGTCAAAATCTCCTTGGGCAAACTGGTCCTGGCAAAGATTTGGACAAGCTCCTGTGCGATACACTTAGCTGAAGCGTTCCTCAGTGACACTGCTTCCGGGCACTGAGTCTCGTAACCAATAACCACTAAGATATACTGATTGCCGCATGCTAATTTAAAGAGGGGACCTACCAGGTCCATAGCAATCCTCTCAAAGGGAATTTCTATCTCAGGTAAGGGAACTAAGGGGCTTCGGAAGTGAGAAGTAGGAGCAGTTATCAGACAGGTAGGGCAAAACCTACAATAATTCAGGATTTCTCGGAAACAGCCTGGCCAATGGAACCTCTAACACTCTCTCCTGAGCTTTCTTCACCCCCAGATGTCCACTCATAATATGCGAATGGGCCATGTCTAAAACCCTCCACCAGTAGGGTCCTGTATCTAACAACTGCTCTACTATCTCTCCTTCCCTCGGTTTGGTCACCCGATATAATAACTCGCTATTGTAGGGGTTTTACTCACTAGGGTGCCACAGGAGGAAAACAGTAGGCTTTTTCCTTTAAAAGTTCACGTGGGACTATTGCTTCATAAACCCAGAAGCAATAACAGAAAACAAACAGCCTTTAGATCAGGCAAACACAATACATAATGTCCATAGCAGGGCTCTGCTCTGCCAGACCTGTGGGCACACAGGGTGGGGTAGTGTCCAGTATTCAGGATCGGTCTGGAGCCAAACACACACAGGAGGCCTTCTCCGTCCCAACATACAAACCATGTGCCAAACAGCCTCCATTATATAGGCTAATAACCACCCCCACTTGTGAGGCATGTGGGTAGCTAGACCCACCCATCTCTCCGAGCTACCCACAACCCAGTCACAGGTGCAGCCAACGAACCTTTTAGTGCTTTCATGCACTAGAGAAAATACTCCAGGTTACGTCACAGAGACAAGCCATCTCTGCGACACATGCCTCCCATCAACTATGTGACCATTAGCCACACTACACCATGTACTGCAAAATAAGGGAAGCTGGTGTCGGCCCCCCAGCTCTTGAGCAACCCCGTTATATACAGACACATTCTCAAACGCCCTCTTCAATGTAAGATTGTGAAGTTGAGCAGTCCCAAAGTTCTAAATTAGGGAAGTTGGCCTCCTTTGTGACCATCTCATCCTTCTCTCTAGTGAGGACGCAACAACAGCCTTAGGTGACCCTTCAGCAGGATTTAACACCCCCCGTTTGTGGGTCTAGCCACCCTCCTTGCTGAGCCCACCCCCTTTTGGGTATCCCAGTACAGGGAAGTCTGGTCTCCCGAGGGATTTCTCCACAACCTGGTATCTCTCAACCAGGCTGACCAAATCGTCTGAATTCTGGGGGACACCCTGGGCAACCTATGTCTGTATTGACCTTGGGAGGGAGTGAACGAACCTGTCCATTACCACATGCTCAACCATTTGGGCTGGAGTGGAAGTCTCTGGCTGTAACCACTTTTGAACCAGATGCAACAGATCAAACATCTGGGAGTGTGATGGTTGTTGCCAGCATATGCCCAGCAATGGACTTGCTAAGCCTTTACAGACATTCTCACTCCCAGGTGTGCCAGAATTTCCATTTTTAATTTGCCACACTCTTTGGCATCCTGGAGGGCTAGGTCATAATACGCCTTTTGGGGTTCACCAGTCTAATAGGGGGCCAGCACCTCTGTCCACTGCTCTGGCGGTAGCCTGTCATGCTCTGCCACCTGCTTTAACACAGTCAAAAAGGCTACAACATAATTCCCGGGGGTTATTTTCTGTGTGGCTCGTCTTACCATTTTTCGGACGTGTACATCATCACCTGGAGACGGAGAGGAGACCACCTGCCTTACACGCACCACCTATGCGAGGAGCTCCATTTGCAGCATTACCTCCTCCTGCTGCTGTCGCTGCTGCTGTTGTTGAACCTGCTGTGCTAACAGCTTATTCGTCTTCTGATGTGCCAAATTCTGTTGTTGACTGGCGGGCTGGTGTTGTTGCTGTGCCTGGACGAAACGCTTCACAAGCACCTCCATGCTGCCAGACGTCTCGCTCTGAATGGCGGATTTCACCCAGGACGTGCAGTTTATCCTCAGCCTCTATGCATGTTCCTGGATTTCTGCCCACACTCAAAACACCACGTTTGAGGGGTTGACAAACTCAGCTGCTTTCCCAGGTAGACACAGGAACTGTTCTGGCAGAAGATCACCTGCTGGTTTATTGTGGATAGCATAAACCTTGGCAGGGTTCAGCAAAATTAGCAGAGCCTTGCTGGTATAGCAGCTAAACAAACAAATCACAGTCCATAAATGAGTCCTTTTCTTGCAGGGTTCACCTGCAGTTAACCCGCATAGTCCTTAGCTCCTCCGGGAGCTATGTGAGAGTTCCTGCTCTCCCAAGACATGACACCCACTGATTCTCATGGCCAGGTATTTAACTCCCCATGTTATGATAACATGACCTTGTCATCACACAGGTCCTGTCAGGACTCTTCAGGTGGAGATACGGTGGACCTCCTCCCACCCGCTCTATGAAGGTCCACTAAAACCAACCCATAATAAACTTAGCCCTCTCAACACATAGCGGGCTGGAGGAATAATAATAATAATAATAATAATCTTTATTTTTATATAGCGCTAACATATTCCGCAGCGCTTTACAGTTTGCACACATTTTCATCACTGTCCCTGATGGGGCTCACAATCTAAATTCCCTATCAGTATGTCTTTGGAGTGTGGGAGGAAACCGGAGTACCCGGAGGAAACCCACGCAAACACGGGGAGAACATACAAACTCCTTGCAGATGTTGTCCTTGGTGGGATTCGAACCCAGGACCCCAGCGCTGCAAGGCTGCAGCGCTAACCACTGAGCCACCGTGCTGCCAGAATACTATTCTGGTTTTACATCACTGACGCTAATATGCGCAGTGACACATATCTCCCTTCATACACTGTGCCAGTGACCCGGTCACACTATTTAATGAGTTTAATGTGTTGAAGTGAAGCTGTTATGTAGGACATTCTGTCTGCTGTGGTTTAGGTTAACGCGACTGTATTGTCGGTCTGAGTGATGTTCGTGAAAAAACTGACATCACTTGGAGCAATATTATTCAATCATGCCATTCAGTTGACCGTTTTTTTCACAGACTGAATCTGCACTTGAAAGACATCGCAGCATGCACTAGCTTTTTCCATATATCAGATCAGACTCGCCTATGTCTATGGGTTTGCAAAAAAAAAAAATTGGATCCCATACGGATTTCTGATTTTTACAGATTGAACTGTAATTTTGTCTTGTAGATTCTGCTAATGTATAAAACGGATGCCTTACAGATGACAATTGAGATGAAAATGATCCATTTTTCAGGATGAAAAACTGACATACACTCGTGTGAATCAAGTCTAAGAGAGCTCCACAGATTGATATGGTATTGAGAAAAAATATTGAGTGGGAGATGTGAATATTTGACAATCAGTTGTGGATTAGGGCATGGTCAGAGATAGCTGTCAATCACTGATTTGCTCCGCACACTGGACTCAAAATGAGCAGGAATTCAAGTGAATAACACACTGGTAAGCCCCCATTTAGATGTCTGCTATTTTTCTTGCACAAATAAAAAAATGAGACTGATTCCTGTCAGTGTGCTGGATCCGGTTTTTATCCAGTTTTGGTCAGTGTGTCCATTTTATCCTTCAGTGTTTTTTTTTTTTTTAGATGAGAAAAATTTATAAAACAACAAAACTGCTACTAAAATCTTGAAAATTCTCAGTCAGTAAAAGACAGACAGAGCACGGATGTCACGCCTGTGATGTCAATTGAATGGGTGCGTTTTGTCTGCAAATTGGGCCTTAATATGACCTGTCTCCAATTTTTTTATGCGGACCATAGATTATAACTAGAGTTGAGCGAAACGGGTCGAACAATTTCAAAAGTCGCCGACTTTTGGCAAAGTCGGGTTTCATGAAACGAAACCCGACCCTAGGATGAGGTCGGCGACTTACGTGCCAAAGTCGCGTTTTAAAAGTTTGTTTAGCGCTCTTTTTCAGCCAATCAGGATCCACGGACACTGTGGGCAACGTGATGACATAGGCAGGGGTCACCACCATCTTTCAGAAGGGCATGCAAGTGATTGGCTTGCTTTGGTGGGCGTCACAGGGGTTATAAAAGGGCGTGCACGCCGACCGCCATCTTACTTCTGCCGATCTTAGCATAGGGAGAGGTTGCTGATTCTGTAGGGAGAGCGTTAGGCAGGGAAGAAGAAAAAAAACCTGCTTCTGCTGCTAGCGATTTTGCCTGTGCAACACACCAGTCACTGTGTGTGCAGTGCAAGGGGAGGCTATATTGTGGTGGATCAGCGGTGTTGGTTGTTAGGCTGCCTTCTAAGGCTTCCTGACAGCTGCATTGCTGTTTCCCCACTGCTCTGCAAACTGCTTTTTCAAAAGCAATCCCAGTTTTTTTTGTCCTGCTGAGGTACTGAGCGTGCATTTATTCACACCATACAGCGGTGTACGCTCCTCACACAGTACCGTGTAACTGCTGCTATCACAGCCACAGTGAAGCTATCTGTGTGTCACTGTGGAAGGATAAGTGGAGGACTTGTTCCGTTCTTACAGACCTACACTCTAGGGAGATTCCTATTCTGCCCAATTCTACAATTCACTTTTTTCACGCCTGTGACATAGCGCTCTGATATTCAGTGGGCCTCACACAAAAGGAAAGTGTCCAGTGTCCACAAGTGTCTGCAGAAATTCAAAATCTCCCTTATCCTGTAGTCACTTTTTTCACACCTGTGCCATCGAGCCTGTGACATAGCGCTCTGATATTCAGTGGGCCTCACACAATCCAAAAGTGTCCAGTGTCCACAAGTGTCTGCAGAAATTCAAAATCTCCCTTATCCTGTAGTCACTTTTTTCACACCTGCTGCATCGAGCCTGTGACATAGCGCTCTGATATTCAGTGGGCCTCACACAATCCAAGTGTCCAGTGTCCACAAGTGTCTGCAGAAATTCAAAATCTCCCTTATCCTGTAGTCACTTTTTTCACACCTGTGCCATCGAGCCTGTGACATAGCGCTCTGATATTCAGTGGGCCTCACACAATCCAAAAGTGTCCAGTGTCCACAAGTGTCTGCAGAAATTCAAAATCTCCCTTATCCAGTAGTCACTTTTTTCACACCTGCTGCATCGAGCCTGTGACATAGCGCTCTGATATTCAGTGGGCCTCACACAATCCAAGTGTCCAGTGTCCACAAGTGTCTGCAAAAATTCAAAATCTCCCTTATCCTGTAGTCACTTTTTTCACACCTGTGCCATCGAGCCTGTGACATAGCGCTCTGATATTCAGTGGGCCTCACACAATCCAAAAGTGTCCAGTGTCCACAAGTGTCTGCAGAAATTCAAAATCTCCCTTATCCTGTAGTCACTTTTTTCACACCTGCTGCATAGAGCCTGTGACATAGCGCTCTGATATTCAGTGGGCCTCACACAATCCAAGTGTCCAGTGTCCACAAGTGTCTGCAGAAATTCAAAATCTCCCTTATCCTGTAGTCACTTTTTTCACACCTGTGCCATCGAGCCTGTGACATAGCGCTCTGATATTCAGTGGGCCTCACACAATCCAAGTGTCCAGTGTCCACAAGTGTCTGCAGAAAATCTAAATCTCCCTTATCCTGTAGTCACTTTTTTCACACCTGTGCCATCGAGCCTGTGACATAGCGCTCTGAAATTCAGTGGGCCTCACACAATCCAAGTGTCCAGTGTCCACAAGTGTCTGCAGAAATTCAAAATCTCCCTTATCCTGTAGTCACTTTTTTCACACCTGTGCCATCGAGCCTGTGACATAGCGCTCTGATATTCAGTGGGCCTCACACAATCCAAGTGTCCAGTGTCCACAAGTGTCTGCACAAAATCTAAATCTCCCCTGTCCTATAGACACCTTGTACCTTGTGTTACATTACTATATAGTTTGTTGGATTTTGTCTACATTTCTACCAAAAATGAGGAAGGCTGGTGGAAGAGGCCATGGAATTGGGCGGGGGTTGGCAGCTGGTAATGATGGTGTTGGTGGTGGATCTGATGGTAGTGGCAAAAGCAAAATAGGACCGAATGCAGGAGGTGTTGAGCCTGCGTCATCGTCTGGCTCCATAAGGCTTCGAAGGCTTAGTTTTCTAGGAGTTGGCAAACCGCTTTTAACGCCAGAGCATCAGGAAAAAGTTTTGTCTTACATTGCTGACTCAGCCTCCAGCTCTATCGCCTCCTCTTCTGAAGTTGTAAAAAGTAAAAGCACTGAGTCGTCATTGGAGGCTCATGTTCATGAACCACACCTTTCCTTGTGTCCTTCACCCCAACCAAGATTGAAGGATTACGCAGGCCATACTACTGATTACTCCATGGAGCTGTTTTCACATACCATGCCTGGATTATCAAGTCAAATGGTGAATTACCCAGGCCAAGATGAATCTGACATGGAGTGCACTGATGCACAGCCGCTGATGGATGATTCTGCTGGTACATTCACTCAGAGCACTACATTGTCCTCGCAGTGTACAGAGCCAGATTCTGACCCTGATGAGACTCAGGTGCCCCTTCCCGCACACTATACCACCATACACGGTGACACAGAGGAAGGTGCACATGACATTGAAGAGGAGGTGATGGATGACCCAGTTGTTGACCCAGATTGGCATCCATTGGGGGAAGAGGGTGCTGCTTCCAATAGCTCAGATGAGGAGCATCCACAGCAGACATCGACATCGCAACAGCTGTTATCTAGCAGGCCCGGAGCACTCCAAAGACAGGTTCCAAAAATCAAAAGAGTTGCTGGACAACTTGTCCAGAGGGTCAAAACATCACAGCGTGCTAGGCCGCAAAATGTCTGCCAAAGTAGGAAGAGTGCAGTGTGGCACTTTTTTTAACAAAATCCTCATGATCAGGCCAAGGTTATCTGTAAGAAGTGCGCAAAGACCTTTAGCCGAGGGAAAAATCTGAAAAATTTGAATACCAGTTGCATGCTTAGACATTTAACCAGCATGCACTTGCAAGCGTGGACACAACACCAAACCTCAAGTGCCACATGTGCAACTGATCACAAAGAAGGTAGTCAGCAACGCTGCATTGTTTCCCCCACTGTAAGCCCACCGGTTAGCACAGCAGCAAATGTTGAGGTGTCGTTGCAAGGCCACAGCAGTCAGGGAATCCCACTGTTATATCAACGAAATACTGAATCTAGGCCATCAGAAAGAACACCAACTCCATCACCATCATCAACCCTCTCTCAGTCCGCCCTGTCCACCGCTACTTCCACCATATGCAGCTCTCAAGTCCAGCTCACCCTCCCAGACACTATGAGTAGGTCAAGAAAGTACTCAGTCTCTCATCCGCGTACACTGGGTTTGAACGCCCACATTGCCAAACTAATCTCATTTGAGATGATGCCCTATCGGTTGGTGGAAAGCGCAGCTTTCCGCGAACTCATGGCCTATGCAGTACCACGCTATGACCTACCCAGTCGCCACTTCTTCTCTCGCAAAGCCATCCCAGCCCTCCACCATCATGTGAAAGACCGCATTGTCCATGCACTCAAGCAGTCAGTGAGTGGAAAGGTGCACCTCACAACTGATGCATGGTCCAGTCGGCATGGCCAGGACCGTTACGTGTCCATCACTGCACACTGGGTTAATGTGGATGCAGGGTCCACAGGGGACAGCGGTGGTGGGACAGTGCTGCCTAGCCCACGGTATAGGAAACAGTTGGCTGTAGGAGTTCCACCCTCCTCCTCCTCCTCCAGAAGCGAAAGCTCGTCCACAGAGCGCAGTCGTACGAGCACTCCATCTGCAGCTGCCACTGTTGCACACGAGGTGTCCCCCTATCGAGCAGCTAGTGGAAAGCGTCAGCAGGCTGTGTTGCAGATGATGTGTTTGGGCGACAGACACACCGCCGAGGTGCTGGCTGAGTACTTGAAGCGACAAACTGAGTCATTGCTGGGCAGTGTACATCTTGAGGCAGGTAAGGTAGTTAGTGATAACGGCCGTAATTTTGTGGTAGCCATAGCCCTTTCAAAACTCAGCCACATACCTTGCTTGGCTCACACCTTGAACCTGGTGGTGCAGTGCTTCCTCAAAAATTATCCGGAGTTAACAGCCCTGCTCCAGAAGGTGCGAAGACTGTGCGCGCACATCCGCCGGTCGCCTGTACACTCCGTTCGTATGCAGAAGCTGCAGCGATTGCTCCACCTTCCCAACCACCGCCTCATTATCGACATTGCAACAAGGTGGAACTCCACCCTGCACATGGTGGAGCGGCTGTGCGAGCAGAGGCAGGCCATAATGCATTTGTGGGAGGATACACGGCCAGGCACTTTGAGAGCAGACATGGAGTTGACAGGTGTGCAGTGGTCGAAGCTGAAAGACCTCTGTAAAGTCCTTCAGTGTTTTGAGGAATGCACACGGCTGGTAAGAGCAGACGACGCCATCCTAAGCATGAGCATCCCACTTATGCGTCTGCTCATGCAAACTTTGATGCACCTTAAGGAGCAGGCGTCTGCAGCCAATGTTGACGAGGAGGAAGAGGTGGAGGGAATCGTTGATGACATTCAGCCATTGTCTGCTCAGGGACCTCTCCTGGACGAGTTGGAGGAAGAAGAGGAGGAGGAGGATGATGATGGGGATGATTACTTAGGGGAGGAGGATGCATCTCGTGGGGCAAGTGAAAATGTTGGCGTGGCAAGGTCTGGTACAGGGTTTGTGCGTGACTGGAGGGATGTGGATTTGCCAGAAAGTGCTCCTCCAACCAGCACTCGCAGTGCATCATTGACCCCGGGAACATTGGCCCACATGTCAGATTATGCCTTGCGGATCCTAAAAAGGGACCCCCGCATTGCCAAAATGATGATCGATGACGACTACTGGTTGGCCAGCATCCTGGATCCACGCTATAAAGGCAAATTACAAAACATCATTCCACAGGAGAACCTTGACCTAATATTGGCTAATAAACAAGCAACTCTGGTAAATCGATTGCTTGAGGCATTCCCAGCACACAGCAGCGGTGATGGTTCTCACACGAGCCGTACGGGCCGGGGGCAGCTTGGCAGAGGTGTTCATGGTGCACACAGCAGAAGTGGCGTTGGAGACAGGGGTTTCATGACAATGTTGTGGACTGATTTTTCAAGTACCGCTCACACAACTGGTAATACAGCATCGATGGAAAGTGACAGGAGACAGCAGTTGTCAACTATAGTTACAAACTACTTTTCCTCCCATATCGATGTTCTCCCACACAGGTCATTCCCCTTTGACTATTGGGCCGCTAAACTGGACACCTGGCCTGAATTGGCACAATATGCCTTACAGGAGCTCGCTTGCCCAGCTGCAAGTGTGCTATCGGAAAGAGTCTTCAGTGCAGCTGGATCAATTCTGACAGAAAAAAGGACCCGTCTGTCAACCCAAAATGTGGATGATCTAACCTTCATTAAAATGAACCATGCATGGGTTTCCAAGGATTTTGTCCCACCTTCCCCTGATGACACATATGGTGTCAGAAAAATGGCTTGCTTTGGTCCACCTTTTCCTGGGACTTGACCTATTTCGCCTTTTGCATCAGCTGAATGTCCAACATCAACATATGCCACTTTCTAAAACTCCCTAACTGTGCTGCCTCCCCCCCATGGCCGGAGTCACCACCTAGCGCACGACACCGTGCGAGTGCCGTTGGCCTGGACAGGTGGGTAGGCCGACTCTTGGGCGCGGGCACTGGCATAGGGTCCCTCATAGTGCAATCAAGTGTCTCTGACGGTGGTGGTGCACACCCGCCGTCAGACACACCGCTGTACTATGAGGGGCCCAGTGCCAGTACCGACGCCCACGAGTGGGCCCCCCTTGCTTGGGCAGGGCCCCAGCATTTGCAATCTTTACCTCTCCCTGCTCCTCCGCTGTGTAGTCTGGGCCGTCAAATCCATACTGTGCCTGACACCGTCTGAGCCTGCCTCCTGATGTATAGACATATCTTTTGAATGTGTACGCTATCCATACATGTTATCCGGGGATACGGTACCCTTTCTCACCTTTGTGCAATCACGTGCAAGCCATACTGGGCCTAACACCGTCTGAGCCTGCCTCCTGATGTATAGACATATCTTTTGAATGTGTACGCTATCCATACATGTTATCCGGGGATACGGTACCCTTTCTCACCTTTGTGCAATCACTTGCAAGCCATACGGGGCCTAACACAGTCTGAGCCTGCCTCCTGATGTATAGACATATCTTTTGAATGTGTACGCTATCCATACATGTTATCCGGGGATACGGTACCCTTTCTCACCTTTGTGCAATCACTTGCAAGCCATACTGGGCCTAACACCGTCTGAGCCTGCCTCCTGATGTATAGACATATCTTTTGAATGTGTACGCTATCCATACATGTTATCCGGGGATACGGTACCCTTTCTCACCTTTGTGCAATCACTTGCAAGCCATACTGGGCCTAACACCGTCTGAGCCTGCCTCCTGATGTATAGACATATCTTTTGAATGTGTACGCTATCCATACATGTTATCTGGGGATACGGTACCCTTTCTCACCTTTGTGCAATCACTTGCAAGCCATACTGGGCCTAACACCATCTGAGCCTGCCTCCTGATGTATAGACATATCTTTTGAATGTGTACGCTATCCATACATGTTATCCGGGGATACGGTACCCTTTCTCACCTTTGTGCAATCACGTGTAATCCATACTGGGCGTGAGAACGGCTGGCGAGCTGTTAAGCAAGCTACAGCACCTGTGGTTTGCACACGTAAGTTTTTCATTTTTTCAGGAATGACGGTTAGGCCTAATTCCGGAACTGAGGTTGACCTGCACTTACTGGGAAATCATCGTTCGCGAGTAATAATTGTAATCAGTGATCCCCATCACTAACGTTGTTCAGCGGGTTATCTGCACCTGTAAGCGACAAACGCTGGCCTTTTCAGTGTAGCGCACATGCAGCCACGGACATGTAAGGGCATGACACACCAGTTATTGGCCAATCTCATGTGCCAGAGCCTCACGTGTCCCTCTAGTAAGCCGGACTCGGACCGCGGGGCATGACGGAGTCTCGTTCGTTAACGGAATTAAGCTTGCAATGTGTGCATCTGTTCTGTAGCTGGCATGGTTGAGGTTGCCCGTGTTGAGTCAAATTACGCCGTAGGCTCCACTCCTGGTGGTGCCCTTCTGGACATTCCTTTAAAGTTCAGCTTTGCAACCATACTGCCCACGTAAAACAAACACTTTGCCTTCATGAACGCTGTTTGGAGGGTCATGACTCGTGGGAATAACGCCGCCCAATCAGTTAACCTGCTTGAGAGATCCTTCGTTGCTCCCAAGCATGACATCACACTCCCTAGGAGGAAGGCAATGCCACTGTGGCGACCGTACTCCTGGGGGCGACACAAGTGCACTGATGCCCAGCCACTGCTCGATGAATCTGCTGGAACATTGACCCAGACCACTACATTCCCCTCGCACGCTACACGGCCTGAATCTGACCCTGATGAAACTCAGGTTACCCTTCCCATATACAGTTCCATCTTACACGGTGACAAAGAGGAAGCTGCAGATGAAAGTGCAGGTTCGGCCCACCCGCCATCAGACACACCACCGTACTATCAGGGGCCCTGTGCCAGTGCCGTCGCCAACGAGTGGGCCCCCCCTGCTTGCTCAGGATCACAGCACTTGCAAGGTTGAAATACTGTGCAGTGAGATGGAAGATGGGGACGACGAGGAGTCCAGACTAGTACAGGGATTCCCTAGCGAGGAGACTTATTTGATTGTTTTCAATGTTGGGACAGCAATTTTTGGGGAGCACTATACTCTGGAGAATGATAGATGGGGCCCACCATACACTGGAACATTCCAAAGGTGGACATCAGACACTGGAGCAGCATTTACAGGGCCCATTATACACTAGAGCATTAGAAATGGGGCCCATTATGCAGAGGCGTATCTAGGCTTTCTGGCACCCGGGGCAAGAATTTGGTTCGGCGCCCCCCCCCCCCAAAAAAAAAAGTCCATATGTGACTTGCACACTTAGCCATGTACCCACGAGCTGCTCTCCCTAATGCTCTCAATGTTCAGTAAAAAACTGAAAGCAGGAAGAGAAGCTCGATGTCACAGGACCATAACTATGAAAATCGCATATGAGTGAAGTGTCCATGTGATGACTACGGCAACCTGCAGAGCTGAATCCTGACATTGCAGCTTCTGAATTCTCACAACTAATGCACTGCACACATTTAGGATTCTCCCTTGCCGGTATACAGTCATGTCAGCACAAGTATGTGATTTGTATACTTCTGGCCACATTCCGACTAGACGTGCCCGGCCTCGCTCTGTTCATTTTCATTGAGTGAGGCCACACATGTCTAGTCAGCATGTGACCGTATGTATGTAAATTACCGGCACGAGAGAATCCTGACAGTGTTCAGTGAGCACTGTGAGAATTCAGAAGTCTGCAGTCACATAGAATGTCTGCAGACTCAGCACAAACCTGGACAACCCCTGTAATGCTCCTAACAAATAAAAACATGAGAATTAGTCAGTATCACTAATAATATTTACATCCAGGTACCTTATAGATGACGTCGTCTCTGCAGTCATTCTCCTTTTCTTCTTCTTGTCCAGACCCCATGATGAGTTTTCTCATCCACATCTCGTCTCAGCAGACTTCCATCTTCTCCGGTCTTCTGCAGCAAATCTTCACACAATGCCCTTAAAGATAGAAGTGTCATTATAATGCTCCTAAATAAAAATGTCTGCAATATACTGTCTCCTCACACTATTCCCCTCCCTCCTCATACTGTCTCCTCTATCATCCTCCTGTTCACCATACTGTCCCCTCACTCTCTATACTGTCTGCTCACACATATCCTCGACTCCCCATACTGTGTCTGCACACATCCCATCACCCTCACTCCCCATACTGTGCCCACATAAATTCATCCATTCGCACCCCTTACTGTCTGCACCCATCCCCCATACTGCTTCCTCATATATGCCCTCATACATACTCTTCATTTTGTGTCCTCAAATCTCCCCACACACGTTAAATACCATCCCCACTCCAAATCCACCACACACATTAAGTACCCCCCATCCCCACTCCAAATCCCCCCACACATTAAGTACCCCCCATCCCCACTCCAAATCCCCCCACACATTAAGTATCCCCCATCCCCACTCAATAATCCCTTGTCCCTACTCCCAAATCCCCCCACACATTAAGTATCCCCCATCCCCACTCCCAAATCCCAATCCCCCCACACATTATGTACCCCCACTCATTAACCCCATCCCCACTAATTAACCCCATCTCCACTCATTAAACCCCATACATTAACCCCCCTACACATTAACCCCCCCACTTATTAACCCCCATCCCCACATTAACCCCCATCGCCACTCATTAACCCCCACACTCATTAACGCCCCACTCATTAACCCCCACACATTAACCCCCCACACACATTAACCCCATCCCCACATTAACCCCCACACTTTAACCCCCATCTCTACTCATTAACCCCCATCCCCACATTAACCCCCATCTCCACTCATTAACCCCCCACTCATTAACCCCCATCTTCACTCATTAACCCCCCCACTCATTAACCCCCATCTCCACATTAACCCCCATCCCCACATTAACCCCCATCTCCACTCAATAACCCCCCACTCATTAACCCCCATCCCCACATTAACCCCCATCTCCACTCATTAACCCCCCACTCATTAACCCCCATCTTCACTCATTAACCCCCCCACTCATTAACCCCCATCTCCACATTAACTCCCTCACTTTAACCCCATCCCCACATTAACCCCCATCTCCACTCAATAACCCCCCACACTTTAACCCCCACTCATTAACCACCCCGACTCATTAACCCCCATCCCCACTCAATAACCCCCCACTCATTAACACCCCCCCATCTCCCATCTTCGGTGGTTCTTCAGCTCCACAGAGGAGCACACTTACCACCAGCGTTTGCTCTGGGCGCCGGGGAGTGACGTCAGCAGCGTGATCACATGACATGATCACACTGCTGACGTCGCTCTGACCCGGCGGTCAGAGCTAATTGTACAGGCGTCTGTATAGACGCCAGTACAATTGCTGCCTGGGAGCCGGCGCGGCCTCCTTCTCTGCGCCGGCTGTCAGCTTGACAGCCGTCACAGAGAACAGCCGGCTCACAGGATGGGGGGCGGCAGAGCGCAGCCGCCGGGGGGGAGACACTGCGGACCGCTGCATTAGGTGGCCCAGACTGCGCCCCCCTGCTGGCTGCGCCCGGGGCAACTGCCCCGACTGCCCCCCCCTGGATACGCCACTGCCATTATGTTTGGAGCATTATTTGGGCCCATCACATAAGACAGTGGAGCTTCATCCATGGGGACCCAACATATACTGTAGCATTATGTGGAGCTCATCATATACTGTTTCAAACATTATATGGGACCAATGATTCTGTATGGAGAAATAGATGGGCCTCGTCATGAGATGTAAAAAGTGAAGTATTTTTCATTGTACTATACCACTATTTCTCTGCCGTATCGGAGCATGATGAGTTGTGGTATGTGTTAAAGGGGCGCTCTTTCGCCCAGGGCACATGAAAACCTGGAGCCAGCCCTACCCCCCCACAACTTTAGCCAAATAACCCCCATTTTTCAGTGCGTAACTTGTATTATGAAGTTAATTAAGGTTGACCAGCTTAAGTAAGAAGAATTGATGCTTTTGGCATTCAAATGAGCACTGTAGGTGTGTTTCCTGTCCTCCTCTCACTGCCGACTTTTATTCCCCATTGACTTACATTGGGTTTCGTGTTTCGGGACGACCCCAACTTTTCCCTATAATCGGCCGATCTTGCTCGACCCGACTTTTGGAAAAGTCGGGTTTCACGAAACGAAACTCGACCATAAAAAACCAAAAGTCGCTTAACTCTAATTATAACATTTCAATTTGCTGTTATTGGAAAAACTTGGTAAAAAGCATCGCACATGTGAATAAGCCTTAATACGGAATCATAGAACAGTTTGGTTTCCCTGCTTACCGCAGACTGCCTGCAGACAAGCAGCATGACAGCATGATCAAAGTGACAGGTACCCCAAGGTCCTTTTTAAATTGCACCCGAATGTGCCTGATCTAGACACTTGTCTTTAGTAAGAGATGAAGTATTACAAGAATATTTAATTCTTGGATTTCTATGATGATGGACAGGAATGGCTAACTGTATACATGCAAGCAGCTGGAAATGCGCACTTATATGTCGCGTTTATTTGCATTACTGGATCATCATTTTCTTAGAAACGACAGCGGAGAGGTCTGCCCTAAAACAGTAATGAGAATTTGTATGGCTGTTGCAAGCTCATTTACGCTCGCTCGCTGTAAGTGTGTGTTTAACATTGTTAAACAGGGAAATGAGATGCCGCTTGATATGGCTTTTTTAATTTGTGTAGTTTGATACACAGATATTGTGCATCATTATGTGACTCATTAATTTAATTAAGTCATAAAAAGCCAAGTGAATGGCTCTTCAATTGTAAAAAATTAAAAAAAAAAACCTGCAGGCGTTTTATGCTTCCACTACAACAAGCATCACAGAGCGTTTGGTGAATGCAGACGAGCCCTAACCCTTCCCTTGCCACAAAATATACAATTCATACAAGTCTATTGAGAGTAACAATTTGACCATGTCTGGCCGCCCAGTCCTTACAGTCTGTCAGGCGTCAGTGAAAATTAGACCAAAGTGTGCACATTGACCTATATTCACTTCAGAGGAGATATCACCTTACTCCGGCTGTGCTAATGGATTGAAGACTCCTCAGTGTTATAAAATTAAGGTTTTTATTCATCCAACGGGTTTCGATCCCGGACTGGTGCCTATTTCAAGGTAAAAAACCTAATGTCCTCAATTTTTGTTGGACCCTGAAAAAAAGCACCAGTCCAGAGTCAAAACTAGTGTTGAGCATTCCGATACCGCAAGTATCGGGTATCGGCCAATACTTGCTGTATCGGAATTCCGATACCGACTTCCGATATTTTTTCAATATCGGAATTCGGCATCGGAATCGGAAGTTCAAAGTTGATTGACAGCCTGACGTCATCATGATGCGCGGTGTGTGCGCATCATGATGCGCCGTCATTTGGGGCCTTCCGGGGGTCTCTGCCGGCCTGCCGGGGGGCTGTGTGGACTGCCCGGGGTCTGTACCGGCCTGCCGGGGGGCTGTGCCGGCCTGCCGGGGGGCTGTGCACCCTGTGGGGGTCTGTACCAGCCTGCCGGGGGCTGTGCCGGCCTGCCGGTGGTCTGTGCACCCTGTGGGGGTCTGTACCGGCCTGGCGGGGGGCTGTGCCGGCCTGCCGGGGGGCTGTGCTGATGTCCGGGGGTCTGTGCAAGCATCGTCCGATGGGACTACAAGTCCCATCTGGCGATGCCTGCTACCATGACAGTGATTGACACATTAGCCAATGATGGGACAGTAGTAGTCCCATCATCCGGCTAATGTGTTAAATGTTAAAAAAAAAAAAAAATACTACATACATACTACATGCATGCTACATACATACTACATGCTACATACATACTACATGCTACATACATACTACATATTTACTACATACATACTACATATATACTACATACATGCTACATACATACTGCATGCTACATACATACCACATACATACTACATACATACATACTACATGCTACATACATACTACATATATACTACATGCATGCTACATACATACTACATGCTACATACATACCACATACATACTACATACATGCTACATACATACTACATATATACTACATACATACTACATACATACTACATACATGCTACATACATACTACATACATACTACATGCTACATACATACTACATATATACTACATGCATGCTACATACACACTACATGCTACATACATACCACATACATACTACATACATGCTACATACATACTACATATATACTACATGCATGCTACATACATACTACATGCTACATACATACCACATACATACTACATACATACTACATACATACTACATGCTACATACATACTACATATATACTACATGCATGCTACATACATACTACATGCTACATACATACCACATACATACTACATACATGCTACATACATACTACATATATACTACATGCATGCTACATACATACTACATGCATGCTACATACATACTACATATATACTACATGCATGCTACATACATACTACATATATACTACATGCATGCTACATACATACTACATGCTACATACATACCACATATATACTACATACATACAATACATTCATACAATACATACATAGACATACAGTACATATAACATAGAGTAACATACTTACCAATACTTGTCACATTGTTCCCCGAAGCCATTGTCTTTTCCGGAATAAATATTAACATAACAAACCATAAAAATACTCACCCACGATCCGAAGCAGTCCACGAGTGTGTCCCACGACGATCTTGGGTAGAGAACTGCAGCATCAGATGATGCTGCCGTTCTCTACGGGCTGCAGGAATCCAATGACGGAAGGTAGGTATCCTTCCGCACTGTATTCCTCCGCCACTTAAAAAAAAAAAGTCCCTAGTCTCACTTTATGCCATTGCTGCGTGGGAATTTCCCACACAGCAATGGCATAAAGTGAGACTAGGGACTTTTTTTTTTTTTTTAAGTGGCGGAGGAATACAGTGCGGAAGGATACCTACCTTCCGTCATTGGATTCCTGCAGCCCGTAGAGAACGGCAGCATCAGCTGATGCTGCAGTTCTCTACCCAAGATCGTCGTGGGACACACTCGTGGACTGCATCGGATCGTGGGTGAGTATTTTTGTGGTTTGTTATGTTAATATTTATTCCGGAAAAGACAATGGCTTCGGGGAACAATGTGACAAGTATTGGTAAGTATGTTACTCTATGTTATATGTACTGTATGTCTATGTATGTATTGTATGAATGTATTGTATGTATGTAGTATATATGTGGTATGTATGTAGCATGTAGTATGTATGTAGTATGTATGTAGCATGCATGTAGCATGCAGTATGTATGTAGCATGCATGTAGTATATATGTAGTATGTATGTGGTATGTATGTAGCATGTAGTATGTATGTAGCATGCATGTAGTATGTATGTAGTATGTATGTAGCATGCATGTAGTATATATGTAGTATGTATGTAGCATGTAGTATGCATGTAGTATATATGTAGTATGTATGTAGTATGTAGCATGCATGTAGTATATATGTAGTATGTATGTAGCATGTAGTATGTATGTAGCATGCATGTAGTATATATGTAGTATGTATGTAGCATGTAGTATGTATGTAGCATGCATGTAGTATATATGTAGTATGTAGCATGTAGTATGTATGTAGCATGCATGTAGTATGTATGTAGCATGCATGTAGTATGTATGTGGTATGTATGTAGCATGTAGTATGTATGTAGCATGCATGTAGTATATATGTGTTATGTATGTAGCATGTAGCATGCATGTAGTATGTATGTAGTATGTATGTAGTATGTATGTGGTATGTATGTAGCATGTATGTAGTATATGTGGTATGTATGTAGCATGTAGTATGTATGTAGCATGCAGTATGTATGTAGCATGCATGTAGTATATATGTAGTATGTATGTAGTATATATGTAGTATGTATGTTGCATGTAGTATTTATGTAGTATGAATGTAGCATGTATGTAGTATGCATGTTGTATGTATGTAGCATGCATGTAGTATATATGTAGTATGTATGTAGTATTTATGTAGTATGAATGTAGCATGTATGTAGTATGAATGTAGCATGTATGTAGTATGCATGTTGTATGTATGTAGCATGTATGTAGCATGTAATTTTTTTTTTTATTTTTTTTTTTTTTACATTCAACACATTAGCCGGATGATGGGACTACTACTGTCCCATCATTGGCTAATGTGTCAATCACTGTCATGGTAGCAGGCATCGCCAGATGGGACTTGTAGTCCCATCGGACGATGCCTGCACAGACCCCCGAAGCCTGCACAGACCACCGGCAGGCCGGCACAGCCCCCCGGCAGACCGGCACAGCCCCCCGGAGCCTGCACAGACCACCGGCAGGCCGGCACAGCCCCCCGGAGCCTGCACAGACCACCGGCAGGCCGGCACAGCCCCCCGGCAGGCCGGCACAGCCCACCGGAGCCTGCACAGACCACCGGCAGGCCGGCACAGCCCCCCGGCAGGCCGGCGCAGACCACCGGAGCCTGCAGAGACCCCCTGGCAGGCCGGCACAGCCCCCCGAAAGGCCCGTACAGACCCCAGAGAGGCTGTACAAGGCAAAAACAGGGTTTTTCTTATTCCGATACCGGAAGTCCCATAGACTTGAATGGGACTTCCGGTATCGGAATCGGCGATACCGATACTTTTTTTAAAGATCGGCCGATCCATTCCGATCCGATACTTTGAAGTATCGGACGGTATCGCTCAACTCTAGTCAAAACGTGTTGGTTGAATAATAACCTTAATTTTATACCATCAAAGATTCTTCATTCCTGCAAGTGCAGCCCAGGTACCGTGATATAGTCACGCAAGTGGATTGCTTTCTGGAATATTTTCTCCTCCAGCCACGGGGCTGCAGCCGCGGATTCTAAGACTCCTATAAGTGTTATGTCCCTGTAAACAAGTTACTTGGATGCAACAGCGCCGACAATGAGACAGTGCTACCGAGGCATGCTTAGCATGTCATTCTCCGCAATTAGAAATGATACTTCTTGGATATCGGTCAGACGCCTCTCACACAGCCAAACCAGATCTCACACTTTGCACTGACGAGGGGCAGTACCCCGAAACACAGTGTCTGCAAATTGAGATTCTGGCTTGACTTTTATCCTAAGTCATGTAACATGGCTGGTTAAAGGATCGACATTGACTTTTAGGATCGCTACTTCCAATAGGTGGCACTAGAGTTCTAGTCCTCTTCCTCTCTGAAGAGACAATGTGCATAAAGTGCTACTTAACTAACACTATTTGAGTACACAGAAAGGAAATCTATCAGTGTATATATACAGGTAATCTATCAGTGTATATATACAGGTGCTTCTCGCAAAATTAGAATATCAAAAAGTTAATTTCAGTTCTTCAATACAAAAAGTGAAACTCATATTAGAGAGTCATCACAGACAGAGTGATCTATTTCAAGTGTTTATTTCTGTTAATGCTGATGATTATGGCTTACAGCCAATGAAAACCCAAAAGTCATTATCTCAGTAAATTAGAATACTTTATAACACCAGCTTTAAAAATGATTTTAACCCCTTTGAGGCGGAATCTGTTTTCATCTTCCTGACCAGGCCAATTTTTACAATTCTTTTCCAAAAATTTTATTTTTGACTTGAACAGGGAAAGAAGTTGGAAATGGAGGGGGAGGGGAGGGGAGGGTAGGACAAGGAAGGGGAAGGAAGGCGGAATATAGGATAAAAACATACAAAAACAGTAAACAGTGAGCAAACATGTGGTACCATTGAGCATAATGGTTTGTATAAAGCCAACAGAAAAATGTAAAACACAGCTAAGTTGTAACTTATTGGATAGACGATGGGAATGTGTGATCCCATCTTGACCATTTATTGTGGAATTTTTTAAATTGGTCATGTGCAAGAGCAAATTTGAGCTCATATGTTCTGTGTTGAACCAGTAGAGATATGATGTCTTCTATCTTTGGGAGGAAATGTCCCCTCCAGTGGTATGCTATCGAGTTCTTAATAATTAAACAAATGTGTAGGACTAAAGGTTTCAAGGAAGAGTCTATGCAATCTGAGTTTAACGAATGTAATGCTAAATGGGGGGAGAGTATAAAAGGTTTACCTAGTAGTTTCCCAATAATCTTGGATGCTTGATGCCAAAGCAATTTGGTTATTGGACAGTCCCAGAATATGTGGAAGAGGTCACCTCTGTTGCCACAGTTTCTCCAACACAATGGAGAGTTGGATGTCCCAAAGTGTGCCATTCTAACCGGGGTGTAATACCACCTAGATACCACCTTAAAATGGGTCTCCAGAAGTGGCATAGATAGTGTTGAGTTATATGATAATGGAAAGCTTCTTCCCATTCGTCCAGGGAGTAGACCTAGCATCCTTCTCCCATCTTAGCATAAAGGCGCTTTTTTGGGGGGTTGACGTTTGATTGAAACATTCATAGATAAATTTATGACTCCAGAAGATTTTGTGATCTATATTACTAAGGATTTTGACAGTCGTCTCAGTAAAAATTGGTTTAAGTTTGAGGAATGCCGACATGTTATCTTTTAAGATTTGATATTCAAGGAAAATTGTTGATGACCAATTGCGTTTATTTTTTACATTTGCAAATTTTAAGAATTTGTTTCCATCATAAATGTCCCCTAGAGTGTTGACTCCTAGTTCTTTCCAGATACAATTAAGGTGGTGACCCATGATAGCAGATATTAATACAAGAGATAATTTTTTGAGGATGTTTATTTTATAAGTCCCTCTTTTAGGGGTGGACAATTTTTTCCAGGCCAGGCCATCGCCTGGAAGATAGGATGGGTTGTCGAGCTTGGGAATTTGCGGGTGATAACTTTATACAGTGGGGAAAAAAAGTATTTAGTCAGTCAGCAATAGTGCAAGTTCCACCACTTAAAAAGATGAGAGGCGTCTGCAATTTACATCATAGGTAGACCTCAACTATGGGAGACAAACTGAGAAAAAAAAATCCAGAAAATCACATTGTCTGTTTTTTTTTTCATTTTATTTGCATATTATGGTGGAAAATAAGTATTTGGTCAGAAACAAGCAATCAAGATTTCTGGCTCTCACAGACCTGTAACTTCTTCTTTAAGAGTCTCCTCTTTCCTCCACTCATTACCTGTAGTAATGGCACCTGTTTAAACTTGTTATCAGTATAAAAAGACACCTGTGCACACCCTCAAACAGTCTGACTCCAAACTCCACTATGGTGAAGACCAAAGAGCTGTGAAATGACACCAGAAACAAAATTGTAGCCCTGCACCAGGCTGGGAAGACTGAATCTGCAATAGCCAACCAGCTTGGAGTGAAGAAATCAACTGTGGGAGCAATAATTAGAAAATGGAAGACATACAAGACCACTGATAATCTCCCTCGATCAGGTGCTCCACGCAAAATCCCACCCCGTGGGGTCAGAATGATCACAAGAACGGTGAACAAAAATCCCAGAACCACGCGGGGGGACCTAGTGAATGAACTGCAGAGAGCTGGGACCAATGTAACAAGGCCTACCATAAGTAACACACTACGCCACCATGGACTCAGATCCTGCAGTGCCAGACGTGTCCCACTGCTTAAGCCTGTACATGTCCGGGCCCGTCTGAAGTTTGCTAGAGAGCATTTGGATGATCCAGAGGAGTTTTGGGAGAATGTCCTTTGGTCTGATGAAACCAAACTGGAACTGTTTGGTAGAAACACAACTTGTCTTGTTTGGAGGAAAAAGAATACTGAGTTGCATCCATCAAACACCATACCTACTGTAAAGCATGGTGGTGGAAACATCATGCTTTGGGGCTGTTTTACTGCAAAGGGGCCAGGACGACTGATCCGGGTACATGAAAGAATGAATGGGGCCATGTATCGTGAGATTTTGAGTGCAAACCTCCTTCCATCAGCAAGGGCATTGAAGATGAAACGTGGCTGGGTCTTTCAACATGACAATAATCCAAAGCACACCGCCAGGGCAACGAAGGAGTGGCTTCGTAAGAAGCATTTCAAGGTCCTGGAGTGGCCTAGCCAGTCTCCAGATCTCAACCCTATAGAAAACCTTTGGAGGGAGTTGAAAGTCCGTGTTGCCAAGCGAAAAGCCAAAAACATCACTGCTCTAGAGGAGATCTGCATGGAGGAATGGGCCAACATACCAACAACAGTGTGTGGCAACCTTGTGAAGACTTACAGAAAACTTTTGACCTCTGTCATTGCCAACAAAGGATATATCACAAAGTATTGAGATGAAATTTTGTTTCTGACCAAATACTTATTTTCCACCATAATATGCAAATAAAATGAAAAAAAACCAGACAATGTGATTTTCTGGATTTTTTTTTCTCAGTTTGTCTCCCATAGTTGAGGTCTACCTATGATGTAAATTACAGACGCCTCTCATCTTTTTAAGTGGTGGAACTTGCACTATTGCTGACTGACTAAATACTTTTTTTCCCCACTGTATATAATGTTTTTTAGTTTAATGCCTTTATTTATTTTATTTTCCAGATCCAGCCAAGCTGGTGGGTCCGAAGTAGACAGCCAATAGAAACTGCTTTTTATTTATAAAGTGTGATAATGGGCAGAAAGATTTGGTATTCCCATACCACCATTATTCTTTTTATTATATAAATTTGAAGATGCTGACCTCGGTTTTTTACCACTCCATATAAATGAGTTTATCAAGGATTGCAGATTCGTGAGGTAGGAGGTCGAGATTGGTAGAGGAATACACCTTAAGACGTAGATTATTTTTGGTAGTATATAGGTTTTGACCGTGAAGTTCTTGCCCCACCAAGACAAGTCCTTGTCGCCATATATAATACAGTCCTTTTTAATTACTTCTGTTAAGTTTGTTAAATTAGCTTTGATTAAGTCTGGTATGTTATAATTTAATTTAATTCCCAAGTATGTAATATCATTTGTGGACCAGTTGAGGGATGACATGCTTTTTATAGAGTTTATCTGATGATTATTTAAATTAAAGGGTAAAATGCTCGACTTGTTTTCATTTATTTTGAAATTTGATAGAATGGAAAAAATATTCAGTTCCTTAAAAGCTTCGGGAGTGGATGACGTCGGATCCGTAAGGGTAAGTATAATGTCATCTGCAAATAGGTTTAATTTATGATGTCTATTGGGGGTGACTAGTCCTTTGATATTTTGATTCTGCCTAAAATGCTCTGCTAGTGGTTCGAGGGCCAAATTAAATAGTATGGGGGATAAGTGACAACCCTGTCTAGTCCCATTTGAAATTCTAAAGCCTTTGGATAAATGGTTATTGGAAAAGACTCTTGCAGTGGGGTTAGTGTAAAGGGCCAAGATAGTGTTTATTAAATTTTGATTTAGACCGAATTTATACAAGGTATGTTTTAGAAAGGACCAGTCAAGGCGGTCAAAAGCCTTTTCTGCGTCTATGGATATAAATACTGCCGGTGTTTTGGCTTGGTTGATTAGTTTGATAGAATTGATTATCCTTCTGGTTGCATCACACGTCTGACAGCCCTTTACAAAGCCCATTTGGTCATTTTTTATTAGTGAAGGTAAGATTATACTCAGCCTGTTGGCCAGAATTTTTGAGTACAACTTTGTGTCCGTGTTCATTAACGATATGGGTCTATAATTTGTAATATTGCTTGGATCGCCCTTCGGCTTAGGGATTAGGGAAATCGTTGCCTCTAGCATTTCAGGGGGGAAGCTTTCTTTTTTTGATACCCAGTTAAATAAGTCAGAGAGGTGTGGGGACAGTAGTTCTTGAAACGTTTTATAATATGAATTGCCAAATCCGTCAGGTCCTGGGGATTTAATCAAAGCCAACTTTCTGATGGTGTCTTGTACTTCTTGCGAAGTAAATGGGGATGTCATAAAGTCTAGGTCGTCTGGAGTCATGGTAGGTAATTTTATTGATGACAAGTAGTTTTCGACCTCTTTAGTAATTGTTGGTGGGGGTAGAGAGTTTTTTGCAATATTATATAATTTTGAATAGTGTTCAGCAAATTCTTCCACAATATCTTGTGGGTGGGAGAGGATAGTGCCGTTTGAGGTAATTATTTTATTTAATCCATTATGGATTCTTTTTTTCCTCAGTCTGTTTGTCATATATCTAGTGGGTCTGTTTAATGCTGCGTAATGTTTGTATTTTGATGCTTTGATCGCTTCTTCATACGGTGAGTATATTAAAGCTTTTAGATCTTTCCTTAATTTGAGCAGTTCCATTTGGACATGGATTAATGGTTTACTAGCATTTGTTTGTATTTTTTCTTTATTATTTATTTCTGTTTGAATCAGTTTTATTTTGGCATTGTTTTCCTTTTTTATTTTTGCTGCTATTTCGATGAGTATGCCCCGCAACACAGCCTTGTGGGCACACCATCTGATGGCTGGGTTGGTCGACACTGAATCATTCTCGTTGAAATAGTCTTTAATGGCTTTTTCGATTTTAATTTTGTTGGTTGGGTTAAATAGTATGTTAGTATTACATTTCCATAAGCGGATGTTCTTATGGGGAGGGCCTGTTAGAAAGTCTCCTATTACCGGAGAATGATCAGAGAGACTCCGGTTTCCAATACTTACTTTTTGAAACTTTGGGAGGGAGAAAACGTCTGTTACCAGAAGATCTATCCTCGACGCTGTTTGGTGAACATCTGAGTAATGGCTGTATTCCCTGGAAGTGGTGTTAAGGCACCTAAAAACATCAAACAACTCATTCCTAAATAACCATTGGTTCAGATTTTCAGTGCAATCTCTGGTCTTAGAAGAAGAATCTATGGAGCTGTCTGGGACAGAGTTGAAATCTCCCATCATCAGTAATTCTCCCTATCTGACTTTGTTGACTTTTCTTATTAGTTTATTTAGGAAGCTTGTTTTACGGTTTGGAGCATATATATTGGTTAGTGTATATATCTGTCCATTAATTTTACCGATTAGTATGTGAAACCTTCCATTTGTATCTGTGTGTTCTTCCAAAAACTCGAATGATACCATATCTTTGATAAGTGTGATCACCCCTGCCTTCTTCTTTACATTATTTGATTCAAAAGTGTGTGGAAATTTTGGGATGAGAGAAGTAGGGGTGATTACCCTGCAAAAATTTGGTTTCCTGAACACAGATTATGTCTAGGCGTAATTTCTCAATTTCTTTCCAGATAGAAAACCGTTTACCAGGGCTATTCCACGAACATTATAAGTTGATATTTTTATGCTCATTGTAAATATTAGCAGATGAATAACCAATATAACAGTATAACAACAAATCTAACTTTGCTAACTAAGCAACAAGTGTGTGTCTGCGTGAACTCAGGTATTAAAAGAACTCTCATATAGAGCTCACCACGTAGTATCTCGCTCAATAGCGAGTTACCAGAATGTAATGGAGGGAAAGAAATGTGGTTTGGGAAACCATGAATAGAATCCCTTTGCATTATTTTAAACCATCCTAACTACATTTAGAGTAGAAAAACTTAACCAGGTTATACTTTACTCTATGATTTATGTCCTTTTAAAGATTTAATGAACTCGGTCCCATCGTCCACAGAGAATAGCAGTATGGTTCTCCCTTTATGGCGAACTAGGAGTTTCAGGGGGAAACCCCAATTGTATGGGATACCTTCTTCTCTGAGGGTCGCAGTTATGTTGTTAAACGACCTCCTCGCATCAAGAGTATCCTTGGAGAGATCTGCGAACACTTTTAGACCTCTATATGGTTCCGGAAAAGTCTTTTCTTTTTTTAGGTACTGCAGTATCTTCTCCTTTGTGTTGTAAAAATGTATTCTTAAGATAGTGTCCCTTGGTAGGTCAGCAGAGACTCTTGTCGGTTTAGGGATCCTGTGGGCTCTATCAATGATTAATTCCGAGTCCGTAAGCGTAGGTATTGCCTTCCGAAATATATCTTTGATGTGAGTTGGGAGTGCTTCTTGGGTAATGTCCTCCGATATACCCCTGATCTTGATATTATTCCTGCGGCTTCTATTTTCCTGGTCCGCCAGTTTGATTTTGAGCTTTTGGATTTCAGATGATAGATATCTGATATCTTCGTTTGAGTTTTTTGCGCTGTTTTCTAATTTGTAAAGTCTTTCTTCATGTTCGTCTATTTTTTTATGAATTTCCCTTTTGAATTTATTGTAGTTTGCTTCCAAAGTGCTTTTTATTTCTTCCAGGTTTGCTTGTAAGTCCTTCCTGACTTCTGCAGAGATCCGTCTTATCATCGTCTCCATACAGGCTTCTGAAATTCCTGACGCTGAAATTGAGTCCGATTTTGTTGCCCCAAGTGGTGGGAAATTTTCTTCGTAGTTAGGTCCCATTTTCCCTTTCTTTGTTACAGTCTTTTCAGGGCTTAGATTGGGTGAGATGTCTGTATATTCCTCCTCTTCTTCCGAAGATTCGACTAATGTATTATATCTTTCACTCGTATCACCAGGGTTTCTCCTTTTGTCATTGCGGGAGGTATCCATTTCACCGGATGTTATTTCAACTTTTGAAGATCTGGTGTTAGCTTTGTCATAGTGGTCCGAAAGACGATTATCCATCCTATTCGGTGACCTAGACCTGGATTTCTCTGGAGTGGTGAATTTAACGTGTTCCGTTTTGAAGTAACTTTGAGAGCATGTTTTTCCAGTATCGTGAATGAAGGGTTTATTTAAGTCTTGAGGGAGTTTCCCTTTGGTCTTGATGATGCTCATTTTATATATGAGTAGGCTCTTTAACAATAATAAAAGTTTAATTCCCAGCGTCACAATTATAATGATGTTTCCAGGAATAAGACTGCAAATTTGGGGTCCTTATTTACTTGGCGTCGCGACTGCGACCCTGCAACAGTACAAATATGAGCTGCTCTTATTTATTTGGTTAAATGACGTGGAAGTGCAATAAGGACTGCGCTTGCTTCTGGTAGAGTAAAGGGTTCTTTATTCAGCCAACGCGTTTCCTGAGCCTGCTGGCTCACTTCATCAGGGCATGAAGTGAGCCAGCAGGCTCAGGAAACGCGTTGGCTGAATAAAGAACCCTTTACTCTACCAGAAGCAAGCGCAGTCCTTATTGCACTTCCACGTCATTTCTGCAATTCTGTCCTAGGACCCTGTGCAGACTTGCTGCTGCTTCTTAAGCGTTCATGGGTGTTGTGACTTTCTCACAACCCCAATAGGTGAGCACCTTCCTTACTGTTACACAATTTTAATTGTTTTATACGGATTTCACACAGTGGATGCGCCCTGTATCTCTCCTTTTATCTTATTTATTTGGTGTCGCAAATGTGATCACGTGTCACTCCGATTGGGGTTGCAGCCGCGATCTCGCGACAAAGTTCCCAACAGTGACGCCGTTTGGGGTCGCAGTTGTGATGTTGCGGCAAAGGTCCCAGTAGCGACTCCGTTTGGGGTCGCAAAAGATCCCAGTCGCGACTCCTTTAGGGTCGCAGTTGTGATCCCCGCGGGCGGAAGTTCGTGACAGTGTTATTAAGGTGTTTTTAATGGTCTGAAGCTGGCGGTTTTCACGGCGGGGACCAGGGGCAGCCGTCTCTAGTAAAATAAAATGTTAAGAAGGGGTCTACGGGTCGGGTCTCTGTGAAGCTTCAGGGGGAGAGAGTGCTGCAGCACTGCTTACCACTACTGATGACTGTAAAGTAGATGCTCCTCAGTATGATTTAGATAGTCCTGGGTCCTTGTCCTGATTTGGGAAGGTTGTGGGTTCCCGTCCTTGAGGCTATAAGGCTTGCTGTGTGGTAGAAGCAGGCCTCTGGAGATGATTGAAAATTGAGCAGGCAGGCTGCAGAGCCCCAGGTGCAGAGCAGGCCTCAAGGGCTATGTCCTCTTCAGATGGGCCGATTTTCTTTGTTCTGGTGTCAAAACGCTTCTTTCAATGTTAGGAAACGTATTCTGGTGGTTGTATATCCGGATGGTTTGAAGAAGTTGAGATAATAGTCGAATTGAAGGATTCCTCACAGGAGCTCCCACTTCCTGCTTCTCACATCAGAGAGCTCCAGGCCACGCCCTCCAATTTTTACAATTCTAACCACTAACTTTATGAGGTAATAACTGTGGAACGCTTCAATGGATACTGGTGATTCTGAGTTTGTTTTCTCATGACATATTGTACTTTATAACTCGAACTAACCCTAAAGGATTGGGGGAGAAAAGGGAAAACAAAAGCCGAGCACGATCTAAGTGTAGTGAAAGCTGTTTCTAGATTACACACTTATAGTTACACTCACCAGACATAGGCGAAACGAGGCATAAAAAGGGATCCCACAGAAATCCCAAGGAGGCGGACTGCAGCTCGACCGGCTGGGCTCACGGAAAGCTTCAGACGACTGTGGTAAAAGCAACCAGTAATCAAAGAAACATCCAGATAATTGTCGGCGCTTCCGTCACAAGATTCTCGTGAATACCAAATATAATCATTTATTTTGAAAATGCAGAATAAAACAACACGTTTCAACTCCCAAATCATGGCGTCTTCTTCAGATTATTAAAAAAGATAATATTTTGCATTTTGCTGCACTTGTTTGCGCGTGCAATGTTACAATGACAGAGCCCCTGAGGTGCCAGAACATCTGAACCCCCCATAAGTGACCCCCATTTTACCAATTAAACCTCTCAATGAATTTGTCTAACGGTGCAGTGATTATATTGACACCACAGGTGGGTCACAAACTTTTATACCATTGGGCAGTGAAGAAAAAATAATTTACATTTTTACCACCAAGATTGTGTGATAGACCAAAGTTTTACATTTTCACACTGGGAAATGGGTAAAAAATAGCATTTGCCAAAATATCAGCTAATACTCCACATTTTTTAATATGTTTTTTGCACTTTTTATTCAGGGTGCTGTTGGGGCCATTTGGTCTTGTAAACTGCGGTATCTGTTCACATGGCGTGCATTTTGATAGCGCTGGGCAGCCCGCCTGAGCTAATAGAAGGGTGTCACTTCTAGGCTGGCCTCGATGCTGTGCATGGTGTGGTGTGACAGGTGATCGCGTGGTTAATGGGAGATATGTCACATGGAGGGATGCTCCCTGCGATGCAACCCGCCGGAGTATTTTGCCTATAGTGTACATGAGCACTAAAGATTTAGTGCACTGGGTGCGGACTGTACTCCGTTTTGCCTGAAGATATGTGTATGTTCAGGACCTGTGGTGAAGTCCTGACCATGTGACCAGCTCATGTGATCCATACCTCACCTATGGGTGTGGTTACAGGGCTATGTAATTAAGGTGTTTTGCACATGTGAGGGAGACTGTGAGGGAGTCTGGCAGAGTGTGGACAGACTTCCATGTGTCCAGGTGGGACACTACAGAAAGTGATCTGGGTTCCAAGTAAGGAGAAGCCTTCCTGTGTCTGCGGCTGCAGATAGAGCGCTGCTCTGGACATTGCCCTGGCCTGTGTGCACAGGATCTGAGGGAACACAGCCCAGCTAAGGACTGTTTAAAATTTCACAGGGTTTATTACTCCATAAACCAGAGACAGCACATAAAGGAACGTGCCTCATGTTTGTCTCCCGCTGCACCTAAGCGAGTCGAATCCTTACAATGGCCATAGTGTGAACAGCGCTGCATACAAGTTTTCTTTATTGTGCATTAACATACCAGGCAACCGCCCCCTCCATGTATTGGTAGGCAGTGGCGGATTAATTGGACCATGGGCCCGGGGCTGTTCATAAAACCTGGGCCCCTGTACCCCCCTTCCCAGGAAAACATTTTCTGTCCAAATTTTGTGGCTCTTCTCACAAAAACACTGCATATGCTGATTTTTAGGTATACAAATTGTAACATTTATTAGACCATAAAAACAAAGAAAAATTACTTTATTCTCACAAGAAATTGTATTGTATGGTCAAACAATATAAATAATTGTTACGTGCACACGCTACGGATTAGGTGCGGATTCATCCGCGCGGATTTTGTAAAAATCCGCCCCCCTTCCGGATGTCAAAAACCACTGCGGAACCGCAGCAAAATCCGCAGTGTGTGCACACAGCCTTACACAGGCTGCCTGCCTGCGGCTGCCTGGCTGCTGTGTGTGTGAGTGTGACTTAAGTTGTGAGTGACACTGAGAGGAAGGAAGCTGCCCGCAGGGAGAGCTCAGCAGCTGACTGAGCATGGAGGCAGCCGCATAATGCATTGGAGGGAGCAGCCAGGGAGGCTGGGGAGAGGCAGAGCATGGAGGCAGCCGAATAATGCATTGGAGCCGGGAGCAGCCAGGGAGGCTGGGGAGAGGCAGAGCATGGAGGCAGCCGCAATTATGCGGCTGCCTCCATGCTCTGCCAGGTCTGCCTCTCCCCAGCCTCCCTGGTTGCTCCCGGCTCCAATGCATTATGCGGCTGCCAGCATGCTCTGCCTCTCTCCCCAGCCTCCCTGGCTGCTCCCTCCAATGCATTATGCGGCTGCCTCCATGCTCTGCCTCTCCCCAGCCTCCCTGGCTGCTCCCGGCTCCAATGCATTATGCGGCTGCCTCCATGCTCTGCCTCTCCCCAGCCTCCCTGGCTGCTCCCGGCTCCAATGCATTATGCGGCTGCCTCCATGCTCTGCCTCTCCCCAGCCTCCCTGGCTGCTCCCTCCAATGCATTATGCGGCATAATGCATTGGAGGGAGCAGCCAGGGAGGCTGGGGAGAGGCAGAGCATGGAGGCAGCCGCATAAATTGCATAATGCATTGGATTGGAGTGAGCAGCCAGGGAGGCTGGGGAGAGGCAGAGCATCCTCCTCCCAAATGGTGACGGTGAGTGACCCACCTGCGCTAGCCGCTGCCAAAATCTCCTGGGCTGAGCCTGATATACTCTCTCTCGCCAGCCGCCTCCACGCTTCTCTCCCGAGTCCCGGCCACAGCACAGAGAGAGGAGGAACTTCTGCTCCTGCCGTGCTGCGCCGCTCCCACACACGTGCGTGCCGCCTGGGACTGCCTGCCCCCCTTCCAAGTTCCTACGCCACTGGGCGGCGGCGGGCGGCTCACACAGATGCGATGCCGACCGACCGGATTGGCCCCTGCCCTGGGCCCCCAAAAAACCTTGGGCCCGGGGCGACCGCCCCATCCGCCCCTATTAAGATCCGCCATTGTTGGTAGGCTGTGAGCGGTTGTTTCATCGGTATTCTTGCACCTGTGTTCCCATCTTAATTATATGGGTCCACTGCATCCTGATAGTGCATGTGTCTGGAGGCCTGGACGGGTAAACCTTTCTGCTCTTTTGCTGTTTTCTATTATTGGAGGATTTTTAAGTCCTCTTTCTGTGCTATTTCAGTGTTAGGATTTATTGCTAGGTACCCGTAAATGTGGAGACCTTTGGCGCAGGTTACGGGCTCACGTATTTTGGCCAAAATATCAGGTAATACTCCACATTTTTTAATGTGTTTTTTGCACTTTTTATTCAGGGTGCAGTTGGGCCCATTTGGTCTTGTAAACTGTGGTGTCTGTTCACATGGCATGCATTTTGATAGCGCTGGGCAGCCCGCCTGAGTGTCACGTCGCAGCCAGACTCAGGGCCTGCTGTTCCGGCGTCGGCCACTAGGAGGCGCCGGACTGACACGTCACTGCCAGACTCAGGGCCTGCAGTTCCGGTCTCGGCCACTCGGGGGCGCCGGACCGTCACGTCGCCGTCGGACTCAGGGATGGCTGTTCCTGCCTCAGCCACTGGGAGGCGCCGTGGTTCGCTCCAGGGTGAGGGTGGTGGCAGAGAGGGGGCTCCTGCGCAGGCATCTGGTGGGCGCAGGCTCCGCCCCTCTGTCAGTCATGTAGGGCTTACTGCATGTCCATCTGGCCTGGTCCGGGGGGCGGTCCTGGTTACATCATCGGGCCGGGAACCTGTGAGGGAGAACCTGATCCCTCAAATACCTGGGGACTGGTCTTGCAAGCCGCCGGATATATTCTTGGTTCCCCTGCTTGTTACTGTGTGAATTGCTATAGTGTATACTCTGACCTCAGCCTGGATTCTTGACCATTCTATTGCCTGCCGTTTTTGTACCTCCGCCTCTCTTCCGACTTTTTGACGCTGACCTTTGCTTGGATTCCTGACTCTCCTTCTGCCTGCTGATTCTGTACCTCGCTGCCCTCCTGGTTTTACGGACCCTGGCCTGGACTTTTGACTCTCCTTCTGTCTGCTGATTTCGTGCCTCTGCTGCGCCCTGGTCTCAGACTCCTGCATCCTGACCTTGATTACGGGTTTTAGTTTTGACCCCTTGGTGGCTGTCCTGCTCTGGTCCACTGCTAATCTAGACAGCTACCTCCTGGGCCTTGCTACAATTCCAGATCCCTGTATAGGGGTTAAGGGTCTCGGGGTTACTCGGGGTGCTGTCCCCACTGCAGCCCAGATTCGCAGACGGCCGTCACATTATATCCGGCCCAAAAAACTGCTTTTTGTGTATATTTCCATCATATATAAAAGCAGTCTCCTGATTTTTTTTTTTCCCTGAGCTGATTACCTGGCCTACACCTGCTCCAGTGCACAGCCTGAAGGAATACTCCCATCTTCCTATACCATCAAGCTGCAGCCTGAAGGCTTCAAGGGAAATGCTGAGCGTCAGAAATCCACATTCCTGGGACGTCGGCCTCTGGGCAGCTCTGGTCGTGCTGTCCCAGAGGCTCAGGTATTGCCCGCAAATGCGGCTAAACTTTTGTTACCCGTTTCTCTCTTATTTTCAAAGAAATCTTTGTGCGTGAAGGCCTATGTGGATTGTGGTTCTGCAGGCAACTTCACAGATTTTTTGCTTGCAAGGAAACTTGGTGTACCTTTACTAAGACTTAAAGCCCCTATTCAAACCACGGCGATTAATGGTACATCCATTATCCAGGGTGGAGTGGAATTTGTTACTACAGAGATTGTTATGTCAGTGGGGGCATTACACACAGAACATATGTCATTTTTTGTTATTTCCAATTTATCACATGCAGTTGTTTTAGGTATGCCATGGTTGCGCCAGCATAATCCTATTATTGACTGGCACCAAGGGGATATCGTGCGCTGGAGTCCACAGTGTCAGAATCACTGTATGTCGCTGTCAGTGAACCAAATTAAAATTCAAACACCCTTTATACCATACGCATTCAGGGACTATGAGGACGTCTTTTCCATAGTGGAGTCTGAGAAATTACCGCCTCATAGAGAGCATGACTGTCCTATAGACTTGGTCCCAAGTGCTCGTCTCCCTAAGGGGAGAATATTCAACCTCTCTGGTCCTGAGCGTGTAGCCATGAAGGACTACATAGCGGACAGCTTGCAAAAAGGTTTTATTAGACCCTCCACTTCACCTGTAGGGGCTGGGTTTTTCTTTGTAGGAAAAAAAAGATGGTGGACTCAGACCGTGTATTGATTATCGTGAGCTGAACGCGATTACTGTAAAAAATCAGTATCCGCTTCCACTCATCCCTGATCTGTTTAATCAGCTACTAGGAGCCCGTTGGTTCACTAAGCTTGATCTCCGGGGAGCTTACAATCTGGTTCGCATAAGAAATGGGGATGAGTGGAAAACAGCCTTTAACACACCTCTTGGTCATTTTGAGTATCTTGTGATGCCGTTTGGGTTGAGTAACGCGCCCGCCGTGTTCCAACACTTTGTGAATGATATATTCAGGGATATTTGTGGGGTATATGTAGTGGTTTATTTGGATGACATCCTGATTTACTCCGCTGATGTTCTTACACACGTACAACATGTCCGTTCTGTACTCCAGAGACTTAGAGAACATTCTCTATACGCCAAGTTGGAGAAATGTGTTTTTATGGCTGAGGAGGTACAATTTTTGGGGTACATGATTTCTGCTAAGGGGTTTCGCATGGATCCTGCCAAAATCCGACCCATTAGAGAATGGGTACAACCTAAAACTCTAAAAGCGCTGCAGCGATTCTTGGGATTTACTAATTACTACCGTAAATTCATCAAAGGCTTCTCTGAGATCGCCAAACCGCTCACGGATCTGACCCGGAAGGGGGCTGACGTGGTTAATTGGAAGCCAGAGGCACTTCAGGCATTTTCTGTTTTAAAGGAGTGTTTTTCTGCCAACCCAATATTAATTCAGCCTGATCTAGATCGCCCCTTTGTGGTAGAGGTTGATGCCTCTGAGGTTGGGGTAGGTGCAGTGCTTTCCCAAGGCACTGCCTCTCTCACTCAACTCCGTCCATGTGCCTTCTTTTCCCGAAAATTCTCCCCTACTGAGAAAAATTATGATATAGGGAATCGGGAATTGTTGGCCATAAAGTGGGCCTTCGAAGAATGGCGCCACTTTCTCGAAGATGCTAAACACAAGGTTACCGTGATCACAGATCACAAGAACCTGACCTACTTGGAGTCAGCTAAAAGACTGAATCCTAGGCAGGCCAGGTGGGCCTTATTCTTCTCAAGGTTTAACTTTGTGATCACGTTTCGTTCAGGGACAAAAAATGTAAGGGCTGATGCCCTCTCTCGAAGTTTCTGCCCCTCACAGGCTGAGGACTCGGAACCAGTCCCAATACTGGCCAATGGGATCGTCGTGTCGGCCGTGTCTCTGGACCTTCTGGAGGAGATCCGTAGATCCTCAGAACCAGTCCCGGACACGTCGCCCCCCCCAGAAATTGTTCGTTCCGGCCCCGTTGCGTCTACAAGTTATGAAAGAGTCGCATGACTCTGTCCTGGCAGGCCATCCTGGTGTTAATAATACCGCCAGACTAGTGACCAGGAACTTTTGGTGGTCGACGGTGGTTAAGGACTGCAAGGATTACGTACTGGCTTGCGAAACTTGTGCTCGTGCTAAGTCCCCCCATAATCGGCCTACCGGCTGGCTCCAGTCCTTGCCTGCCCCAGAGAGTCCATGGACCCACATCTCCATGGACTTCATTACTGACCTGCCACCCTCAGAAGGGAAGACATGTATCTGGGTGGTGGTAGACAGGTTCAGTAAGCAGTGCCATTTTGTTCCCCTGTCTGGACTACCTAATGCAGAAACGCTGAGTAAATTGTTCGGCATTCATGTAATACGACTGCATGGCGCCCCGGTGAATATCGTGTCCGACCGAGGAACCCAGTTTGTTTCTAAATTCTGGAGGGCGTTCTGCAAACGGATTGGCGTTGAATTATCCTTCTCCTCCGCTTACCACCCTGAGGCCTCTTTCACACATCAGGTTTTCGCCGTCAGGCACGATCCGGCGCTTTTGACAGAAACCGGATCCGGCGAAATGCAATGCCGGATCCGGTTTCCCCCCCATTGACTTGCATTTGCGCCGGATCGCGCCGGATGGCCATGCGTTTCATCCGGTTTTCGCCGGATCCGGCAATGTGTCGCGATCCGGCGTCTGGAAAAAACGGCTACTGTAACGTTTTTTGTCTCCGGTGAAAAAGCCGGACACGCCGGATCCGGCGCGTCCGGCTTTTTCACACAATGAAAGCCTATGAGCGCCGCAATGCGCCGGATCCGGTTTTTTGGTCTGAGCATGCTCAGTAGCTCTGCCCACAAGACATATATAAAAGCAAGACAGTGGGACCCACAGCCACACCCAACATGCCACCCAAGAAAGCAACCAAGCGAAGCAGGAGAAGGCAGGAGACCACTGCAGCACCATCAGCACCACCACCACCCCAAATGGAGCAGCAAATGGAACATGCTGAGGAGGGGAGGCCAGCAGCAGATGAGAGACGGTAATTATCAAATCCCCCATTCCTCCAAACTAGGGCTATTGAATATCAAGATATTCATTGGCCCTTTGTTTCTCTTTATTCAACAGCCGCCCAATAGATGCAGCAGCAGCAGCAGCAATGGCAGCAGCTGGAACACCACCCACAGGCATGGAGTGTGGCCACCAGGAGGACAGCACATCATCTTCTGGGAGCCCTCCCTCGCATCGTCAGCGTTTGACGGTAAGTTTTTATTTCCAAAATCCATCTTCTCTGTAATATATGTCTATTCATTGCCTTTTATTTCAAAACAGGATTCACAAGATGAAGAGGAGCTCCCAGAAGAAGAAGGAAGGGGTGGACAGACACCTGGAGTGGGCTCACAATTGGTAAGTTTTTTGCATCAAACGCAGAAACACAACATCACACTACACACAACACATAGAAAACAATGTTCTGCAGACCACACACAGCAAACAAATGCCTACATCCAAAGACATAACATTTTTTGTTTTCTTCTCTAGTCTTCCCAATCTGGTGCTCGGCCAAGAGGTCCTCGCAGTGCCTCCCAGGGTCATCGGCGACAGCAACGCGGCGGTCACCAGCGTGTAAGTATAAATATTTTTGCTTTGTTTTTTTGCACTTTTTATTTCATTTCTTATGTGGAGGCTAATTATGTTATTTTTGTCTTTTTCTTTAACAGCCTTCACAGCGTGCTCCCGACTCTGACGGTGAGGATGGAGGACTCGATGTGGACCACCTCATCGATCTCGTCCGAGAAAGGGAGCCGCTCTGGAATATGGCTGACCGCCGCCACGCTGACCTTATCGTTACCCGACGACTCTGGGAGGAAATCTGTTCGCTCCTTGTGGGCCGCTGGGAGGACCTCGATGTTCGGGCCCAGATTACAGAGCGTAAGTATATACAGTACCGGTTGCTTGATGTAAACCAGTGTTTCCCGAACTCCAGTCCTCGTGGTCCCCACGGATCATGTGTTCAGGATTTCTATTTACTATGGAAATCCTGAAAACATGACCCCTGGGGACCATGAGGACTGGAGTTTGGGAAACACTGATGTTGTATACTAACCACTCCTTTCTCGTTTCAGGGAACAGAATTGTGAATCGGTGGCGGTCTGTGAGGGATCGTTTCAAGAAGGAGTTCAATAAAGAGATGCGGGCCCCGAGTGGATCTGGAGGACGCAGGAGCAAGTACAAGTACGCAGAAGCCCTGTCGTTCCTCCGGGAAACAATGGTCACCAGAAGGTAAATATTACACACCACATGTGAAAACAAATGTTAGATGTAAATTTTTTTTTCAGCCAGGGCCATACCATGTCAGTATTTTAATTGTTTTTTTTTCTCTTTATTCCACAGCACGGTGAGCAGCACTCGGGAGCCTGCACGATTGGACCCTTCTGAGGCGATCCCTGAGGAGACCGGCACCGAGGGACACTTCGACCGCCCCGGTACATCTGCACCTTCCCAGCCTTCCCACACATTCGACCCATCTGTCCCATCCACCAGCACAGGAGCATCGTGGCCGCCTACATTACATGAATCTGCTGGTGAGGAGATCGCTTTCCCTTTACCCCACCCTTCTGCCCCGCCACCTCTAGTACACCTGCGGGTACTGGGCGGCAGCGGCAGCGGCAGAGGGGTCAGGAAAAGACTTATGCGCCAGAGTTCTTGCATCTGAATGCATCTTTCCAGAACTGTCTAAAAGTCTTGTCAAATCTCCGCAGGCTATCAGCAGATCAACTCCAGCATTCTGGATGTGGGGACATCCATACATCATGTTAAAAGCATGCCAGAGAGTTTCAGATACAACTCTGCCTGGCTGAGATCATACAGCCATACATGCTGCCCATGGATTGGACAGCATGGGTCAAATGTCAGGTTCACATTCGTGAATCGGTCCAAATATGTACTTAGCCTTAACCCCACGCTTTTTTGTAAACTCTGCAGACCTTTCAGGGTATAAAAAGAGTTTAAATCTCATAATAAATTTGACGTGCACCCTGTGTTCTCCACATTTTTTTCACATTTTTTAAAGTTCAGTAATTTGCCAGTATGCTCATCACTCATTAGGATAAGCAATGGATGTGTAGCATTGCAGAAAAAGGTGGAACATTTCTATTGTGCAGTAAGAACATTATAATAGGAGTACAGATCGTGAATATTGCAGACACTTCAGAACATATCCTGTGTTAACACAAGAGGTCCTCTTATCACTGGCGAGCCTGCTGTGAAGGACAGTTCATCGAATCTAGCTTTTCTTCTCAATGAATGTTTATATCCACTAATGCTAAATGAATGTCACAGATCAAGTAAGCTGTTGAATTATGTAATGTAATTTTAGATACACTTCTCATGACCTACCTCTCCACAGGTGATTTTTAGCTGAAGTAAGAACATATTGTGCTCATTTGCATCCTTATTCCCATTAGCAGATAATACTTAGAGTATCCTTGTGTTTGCATTGCTATCGGATTGGCAGACATTTTTACATGATTAATAAGAAACATTCGAATGAACACACCTTTGGACAATTATCTTCTCATGTAAATTGGCTTTAGGTCCCCTTCACACGTCCGTATAAAAGCGGTACCGGAATAAGCAGTACCGGTGCCATCAGTGTTTTTCTGGTATGGCAAAAGAAAAAGAAATTACAAAACTTCTCCTATACTTTGCAATGGAAAACACGTACAGAACATGGATGGCACACCGATACCATCCATGTTCTGTACATGTTTTACACAGACTTGTATTGGCCCTATTCATCCGTGCTGACAGTAAAAATGGATATATGCCCAGCAGCATAGGTTATGATGGGTACATGTGTAACCTGTAAAAAAAAAAAAATATGCCGACACGAACATGTGAAATGGTGCCTTAAATCAGAGGTGTTCAGCCCAGCGGTGGGGGGGGGGGGGCAAAACATCAGAGCGGGCCCCTATCCAGATAACCCTGATAGTCGGCATAGGGGAACCTCGGGAGATGATAATGCTGTTACTGAAAATCACTATTCAAAAATTGACACTGATATCACCACTATATAATGACCATATACTGGTAGATACTGTATAAGTCCTGCAAAACGTACAAGTGGTTACAGAACCGTTAACGATAGTGACTTTTAGCTGACATCCTTTTTGATGGAGTCGTTCACTTTTCCCATTTTTTCCAAAACACTATAACATCTTCCAGCCACAATATATCTGCAGTTTACAACAAAGACACATTACTGCTCCTCTTAGTATCCCACATAGCAATGCCCACCACTGCGCCCCTTACAAAATATAATGCCTCCTTTGTACCATCTAATTGGTAAAATTGCACCCTAGAAAATATTAATGCCCTGTACAAATGCCCAAGGAAACTGTGGCCACATTTTGTTCCCTAGAAAGTAATAATGCCCCTAGTGTGCCCATCTGACAGTTATAATATCCTATAACATAAGTGCTCACGTAGCATTTAATAAGGTCTCCCGAGTCCGCCCATAAATAGTTCCCATTTAGACATTATGTTGACCCCCACAGCTCCATTTTACATATCATGTTTTCATGTGCTTGAGTCAAAGAATCCAATTTGGCTGCAGCTGCACACGAGTTCACACCCCTGTGCTAATTGGTGGGAACCAAGCTTCAAAGAGCTCGTCCCTGAATTTTTAATTACAGAAAAACATTGCATTGCCTTTTATGGCCTGGGGGAACACAAGGGTGGGGGCACATTCGAGGAATGGATGAAGATGTCCTGAAACTCTAATCCAAAATAGATTCTCCATCGTCCCTCACAAGTATGATGGGCCCACAGGTACCCCATACATCGCATGATGAGATGCAAGTAGTCCCACACTGTATGATGCACCCTGGTTGCCCTCAATACTGCTTGATGGTCCCAAGTAGCCCCATACTGTATGATAGACCCCCACAGTGCAAGATAACCCCAAGCAGCCCCCCACACTACATGATAGCCCCCCGCATCCCCCACAATGTTTGGTTGCTTGCAGTATCCCACATACACTATATGATGGACTCAAATAGCCCCTCAAAATGCATGATGGACCCTAGTAACACCCACACAATACATGATAGCCCTCCACACTGCATGATGACCCACAGTAGCCCACACGGTATTATGGCCCCCGGTAGCTCTACTCACACTTAATCATGGACCCCAGTAGCTCCTACGCACAATGGGCCCCATACTGTATGGTGGACCAATATCAAATAAAAAAAGGGGAGAAGCCAGTGCTGCTTATGGTCAGAACGCAATGCATAAAGTGCATATGCACATATTGATTTCTAACTGCATTTCAAAATGAAACATTTAGCAAAAAATTGATCAGTTATTTGAGCCACCCCGCCACGGCATTCTCATATGGGGCAGTCCTACTCTACGTTTTTTATATGCGCTGTGCCATTACAGACTCCTAAATGTATTAAAAGCAAGACCATATTAAATGCAAACTGTACCTGAAGCGTTTCAGTTTTATTGTGCACCTGTGTCTGGGCCTGTATCACCCTTCATCTGCGGTGAAGGTACACCACGCTTCAGGTACAGTTTGCATTTAATGTGGTCTTGCGTTTAATACAAGATGCACAATAAGGAGGCACTTGAAGAAAAATGGGTTCCATGGTCGAGTCATCAGAAGAAAGCCATTACTGCGCAAATGCCACAAAGTATCTCGCCTACAATACGCAAAACAGCACAGAGACAAGCCTCAAAACTTCTGGAACAAGGTAATTTGAAGTGATGAGACCAAAACTGAACTTTTTGGCCACAACCATAAATGTTACATTTGGAGAGAGGTCAACAAGGCATATGATGAAAGGAACACCATTTGTACTGTAAAGCATGGAAGTAGATCGCTGATGTTTTGGGGATGTGTGAGCTGCAAAGGCACAGGAAACTTGGTCAATGTTGAAGGAAAGATGAATGCAGCACATCAGCAAATACTGGTGGCAAATTTGCACTCATCAGCCCGGAAGCTGCGCATGGGACGTACTTGGACATTCCAACATGACAGTGATCCAAAACACAAGGCCAAGTCGACCTGTCATTGGCTACAGCAGAACAAAGTGAAGGTTCTGGAGTGGCCATCTAAGTCTCCTGACCTCAATATCATTTAGCTTTTCTGGGGAGATCTCAAGCACACTGTTCATGCTAGACAGCCAAGGAATTTACAGGAACTGGAGGCTTTTTGTCAAGAAGAGTGGACAGCTTTACCATCTAAAAAAAAGTCTTAGTTACTCACCGGTTAACGGTATTTTTCAGAGTCCATGACAGCACCACCTGAGAGAGGGGATCCGCCCTTTAGGAACAGGAAACCTACAGATACAAAAAGGGTGGCACCTCTCCCACGCATCAGTTGGATTACAGAGCACAAGAGGACTTCCAAGGTTAATGCATGATTTATGTACAGTATTCTTTACAATTATAACTTTTATCACCAGTGAGCATATACAAGAAAAAAGACGTGCACACCCCAATTAAACTATAAGGGAGGGAATATACGGGTGCTGTCATGGACTCCGAAAAATACCGTTAACCGGTGAGTAACTAAGACTTTATTCGGTCGTCCATGACAGCACCACCTGAGAGATTTACAGAGAGTAATATCAGCTTTAGGGAGGGACTACAGCCTGCAGCACCTTTATACCAAAAGAGAGGTCTGTGGAAGCACCCAGGTCTAGCCTATAATGACTATAAAAGGTGCTCGGAGAGGACCAAGTGGCCGCCTTACATATCTGGTCGATGGAGACTTCTGATCTTTCGGCCCATGAGGTTGCCATTGCCCTGGTGGAATGCGCCCTCAGCTTTCCGGGTGGCGACCTGCCCTTTGATGTGTATGCTATTGCAATCGCCTCTCTAATCCATCTGGCTAGTGTATTTTCTTTCTTCCAGGGATCGGTGACTGACAGATATTCTATGAGGCCTCTCCTGAGATCCAGGGTGTGTAGTTTCCTTTCTTTTTCGTTAGTTGGATTAGGGAGGAAGGATGGCAGAACTATCTCCTGTGTCCTATGGAAACTAGAAACTACCTTTGGCAAGTACGCTGGATCAGGTCTAAGTATTACCCTATCCTCTTTAAACTGTAAATAAGGAGGACACCTAGATAAGGCCTGAATATCGCTTATTCTGCGAGCTGATGTTAGAGCTACCAGGAAGGCTACCTTGAGGGACAGGTTTTTTAGGGAAGCCGACGAGATAGGTTCGAATGGAGTCTCTGTCATAGCAGTGAGGACTAGGTTCAAGTCCCACGGCATAAACCTATCCTTCATTATTGGCCTGGATCTACCTGCTGCCTTAATGAATCTGCTTATCCAATAATTACCAGCAATGTTACAGCTAAACAGAGCCCCCAAGGCTGACACTTGTACTTTAAGGGTACTGGTAGAGAGTCCCATGTCTAGACCTTTTTGTAGGAACTCTAATATCTGCATTATAGGTGCTGAATCCCCAGCGATTACTTCTGAGTTTTGAAGGAATTTTTTCCAAATTCTAACGTAAATTTTTGTGGTAATGATTTTCCTACTCTTAAGTAGGGTGTTAATTAGGTCTGCGGAGAAACCCTTCTCTTCTAATAATGACCGTTCAAACTCCACGCCGTCAGATGAAGGCCAGCCACCTGAGGATGGAAGACTGGGCCCTGGGACAGGAGATCCGGGATGTCCGGCAGAACCCAAGGATCGGACACCGACATGGTCCTGAGGCATGAGAACCATGCTCTCCTGGGCCAAAATGGAGCGATGACTATAACCCTCGCTCTGTCTTTCCTGATTTTCCTCATCACCAGGGGTAGAAGAGATAGGGGAGGGAAGGCGTAGGCTAGTTTGAAGTCCCAGTTTATCAGGAAGGCATCTACCGCCAGAGGATTTTCTCTGGGATTCAGGGAGCAGAATTGTTTCAATTGCGTGTTGTCTCTGGTGGCGAATAGGTCTACCTCTGGATATCCCCACTTTTGAACAATCAGATTGAATATGGAGGTGTTTAAAGACCATTCCCCTTGCTTTAGCCGATTGCGGCTTAAAAAGTCTGCCGTGATGTTGTCTTTTCCTTTTATATGCAATGCTGTTAAAGATAGGAAGTATTGTTCTGCTAGATGGAACAACCGCTCTGCTACAAACATCAGGGGTCTGGAACGGGTCCCGCCTTGGTGATTGATGTATGCCACGGTGACCCGATTGTCGGAGAACACTCGCACGTGATGGCCCTGTAGGTACACAAGGAGCTTTTTAGCCGCCTTTTCTACCGCTGTCAATTCTTTTAGGTTAGATGACATTCTTAACTGATGATGTTGCCATTGGTCCTGGACTAAAATTTCACCCATATGAGCTCCCCAACCGTAAGGACTAGCATCCGTGGTGACTATGCGGGTTACGTTATACTCCCAGGGCACCCCTTTTGATAAGTTATCTTTGTCTAACCACCGCTCTAGGGACTCCCTTGTGTTACGGGATAAGGTTAGCTGACCCTCCAAGTAACCTCCAAGGACTTTTTGATGTAATAAGACCTCGCTCTGTAGTTTCCTTGCATGAAACTGGGCCCACTGGACTGCCGGGATACAGGCTGAAAGAGAGCCTAGAAGGGACATGGCTTTTCTGAGGGACATGGTGGGGTTATTGGAGGCGTTCAGGATCTGATAATGGAGGCGAACAAGCTTGTCCGGAGGCAGACGGCATTCCTGTTTTTCAGAATCCAGGGTTAGGCCCAAAAATTGTTGGACTTTCATTGGCTGCAACCGGGACTTTTTGACGTTCAGCAACCATCCTAACCGTTCTGGGGCAGACATTGCCTTTTGTAGCTGTTGTAAACAATGGTTCGCCGTTTTACCTACAATAAGAAAATCGTCCAGGTAGGGAATCACCAGAATGTTCGATTCACGTAGATGGGCCATGACCTCCGCTATCACCTTAGTAAACACTCGGGGAGCGACTGCCACTCCAAAAGGGAGGGCCGCATATTGGAAATGTCGAATTGACCCATCCAACTGAACCGCCACTCTGAGGAACCGCTGATGGCCTGCATGGATGGGTATATGGTAGTATGCGTCTTTTAGATCTAACACCACCATGAAGCAGTTTTGGAACAGCAATTTTATTGCAGACTTAATCGTTTCCATTTTAAAGGGACGTATGACCAAAAACTTGTTGAGGGCCTTAAGGTTAATTATTGTCCTAAAGGAGCTGTCCGGTTTGCGGACCAGGAACAGAGGGGAGTAGAATCCCTTCCCCCATTCTTCCTCTGGAACCTCTATCAGGACTTTCTTAGCGCACAGGTTATGAACCTCGGCTTCCAGGGCAGCTTGTTCTGCAGCAGACGACCTGAGTGGGGTGATTTTAAATTGATCAAGGGGAACCCTAGAAAACTCTAGTCGTAGTCCCACGGCTATTATCCCCAATATCCAGCTGCTATTGGAGATCAGAGACCAGGATGGGTAGAAGGCAGCTAGTCATTGGGGCGGCTTTTTCGTATCCCGAGCTGGACCTTCCTGGCGCCCTCCCCCAAACATGAATCCTGTACCTTTCCTTTTTTTGTCATCCCATCTGCCCTGATCTCTGGACGGCCTTCTCCGGAAAAACCCTTTCCTGGCAAAGGGACGTCTGTAAGAGGGGTTCGGGAGACTGGGAAATTTCTTTTTGTCATCTCCAGCTTTCTCCAACAATTCGTCCAAGACGGGGCCGAATAGGTACTCCCCCTCGCAGGGAATGGAACAGAGACGGGACCGGGCTTGAATATCTCCTGGCCAGCATTTTAACCAGAGCGCTCTTCGCGCTGCATTAGACAGACCTGCGGCTTTAGCCGCCATTCTTGCAGAGTCTGCAGAAGCATCGGCTAAAAACGCCGCGGCATTTTGAATGATGGGCAAATTTTTCCGAATAGATGATCTTGAAGCTCCATCTCTTAGTTCGGAATCTAGCTGATCTAGCCAGACCATCATAGATCTGGCTGTACAGGTGGCAGCTACCGCTGGTCTTAACGCGCCTGCTGACATCTCCCATGTCCCTTTAAGGAAAGAATCCGCTTTTTTATCTAACGGATCTTTCAGGGAGGCCATATCGTCAAACGGTATGGCGGATTTTTTAGATGCTTTGGCTACTGCTGCATCTAGTTTTGGGGCTTTATCCCATCTGTTTACTACCGGGTTATCAAAGGGGTATCTCCGCTTAAAGGCTGGTGGCATGGAGCCCCTTTTCTCCGGTCTCTTCCATTCTCTATCAATTAGGCTCTGAACCTTTTCGTTCAATGGAAAAGCTTTACGTTTTTTGGGGTCCAACCCCCCGAACATTATGTCCTGTGCTGAGAATTCCCGTTTTTTTTCCGCTACCCCCATGGTGGACCGTATAGCTTTCACTAATCTGTCCATCTGGTCTAAGGGGAAGCAGAACCGGCTAGAGTCTTCATCCGAGGAAGACGACGAGGAGTCCGAGGAATTGTCCCCCTTCCCAGGGGCGACTGAGGCCTCCGAGCCTGAACCACTAGCCTCTCTTCTCCTAGAAGGTTCTCTTTGAGGTAAAGCTTTCATTTCTGCCCTGATCATGTCTCTCAGGTTTGAAGTGAAGTAAGGTGTCTCTTCCGCTACCTGCATAAACGGGGGAGAGTATAAGGGCCTGACAATCTACCCCTGGACTCCCTGTCCTTAATAACTCCTACCGTCTGCCGTATGCATGGCTGGCATAACTTTTTAGGGTGGCCATCTGGTAGGGGGGAACTACAGAGGGCACATTCCCTGTGTTTCTGTTTTCCCGTAACCTTCTTCCCCTGAAAAAGAACATAAGGGAACACTGCATCAGGGTACATTCACGGAGATCTCTTACCCATGCAGATGAGGCAGGTACCGGATCACGGAGGGAGGCAGGGGGGTCCTTTCTGGAGGAACTTTTGCGGCTCTGGTCGCTAGTTCGTCTCTGTTTCTTCTGCTGGCTACTCGTATTGGCCTGTTTCTGCGGCCGCTCCTGCGCCTCGTCCTGCTGGACTAAGGGGGCTTCCGACGTATCCATTGCTGGGGCCTTCAGAAGCACCCCAGCGGCGTCCCCATCTGCCTTATATGGCCTCCTGTCCGGGTCAGCAGGCAACCTGCCATAGCACCACCCACCCGGCTTTGCGTTCCCTCCCCCATGCTCCGGCCCCCCTTGCGCCGGGTCGCCGCGCGACCCCCGGACCGGCATGCACCCGCGGCGCGCGCCGGAGGTCGGCCGGCACCCGACTTCCGGTATCAGCGCTAACGCTCCGCCCCTTCCGCCGCGTCACTTCCGCCGCTCACAGAGCCCTGCGGGAGCGCGCGCGAAGGAGCCGCGCAGCCCTGCCCGGAGTGCCAGCCCCCCCCGCGCCCGCCGCCATGAGCCCGGCCAGGGGACAGCACCGACCGGAAGGACCGGGCCTGGGGAAGCGCACCGGGGCATACATACCAGGTGCTGGCTTTGGAGACGGCATCCACCGGACCCCTGCTCCACCTGCTTCGTCCACTGCCATGGTGACCTACCCGGCCCCACCGTGGCGCTTCCAGGGACCCCGCACTGACTGAGGTAGGAGACCCCCTCGCTACCTGGGTCGGTCAGCCGGCCTGGGTATTCAATGAAGATTCCATGACGGACGATCTGTAGAGAGTCCTGTCCTCTAGGAACAGGAAACCAACTGATGCGTGGGAGAGGTGCCACCCTTTTTGTATCTGTAGGTTTCCTGTTCCTAAAGGGCGGATCCCCTCTCTCAGGTGGTGCTGTCATGGACGACCGAATAAAAATAAAGAACCTCATCCAAAACTACCACAAAAGACTTCAAGCTGTCATTGATGTTAGAGGTGGCAATACACGGTATTAAGAAATGGAGTATGTACACTTTTGATCACGGTCATTTGGATGTTTTGGGTTGTTATTATGATTTTAAAAGAGAAAACACAGTAGTCTGACAATAAATGGCTTCACCCAACCACTAACCATGAGTGGAGAAAAAGTTTTGGTGTTATTCATATTCTCTGAAAAAAGGCCAAGAAAGCAAAAATTCTGCCGGGGTATGTAAACTTTTGAGCACAACTGTATGAGGTTTATTATACTGTGTGGAACATTATATGGGGTCCATTATACTGTATGGAGCATTATATGGGGCTTATTATTCTGTATGAAGCACTATGTGGTGCACATAATACTGTATGGAGAAATATATGGGGCTCAGTATTCTGTATGGAGCACTATGTGGTGCCCATAATACTGTATGGAGCAATATATGGGGCTCATTCTGTATGGAGCACTCTGTGGTTCTCATAATACTGTATGGAGGACTATACTGTCCGGTTTCTGAGCTATTGTAGAATTTACAATAGATATCACTCATATAGTGTAAGTATTAAGTGAAATCATTGGCATTGTACTATACCTATAGTTCTCTGCTGTATCTGTGCATTATGAATCAGGATGTGTGTTAAAGGGACCTACTGAGACTATTTCACCCGGGGACCATGAAAAACTGGAGTCGCCCCTGGAGAGAGGAATTTGCTGTCGGTGGGGATGAATTTGCTGTGTGTGGGAGTGTATTTACTGTGTGGGGGTGTATATTCTGCATGTGGGGGTGTACTTACTGTGTGTGTGGTGTTATGTGTGTGTTGAGGGGTATTTACTGTGCGTGTGTATTTATGGTGTGTGTGGGGGTGTATTTTCTAATTTTATGTGTGTGTGGGTGTATTTACTGTGTGTGGGAGTGGGGGAGATTTGAGGACACAAGTTTGGTGAGCAAACAAAGGGACAGGTGCAGACAATATGGGGAGTGGGAGAAGTTTGAAGACACAATATGAGGAGGAAGGGGTGAGATGGGGATGGGTGCAGATACAATATGATGAGTGGCATTATGGGTGCAGACATAGTATGAGGAACGAGGGGAAAATGTATGCAGACATAGTATGGGGAGTGAGGATGATGGGATGGGTGCGGATACAGTATGGCATGGGTCTCAAACTGCATTCCTCGAGGGTTGCAAACCATGCGTGCTTTTGAGATTTCCTTAGTATTGCAAAAGGTACTGTAATCATTATCTGTGCAGGTGATTAAATTATCACCTGTGCAATACAAGGAAATCTTGAAAACATGACCTGTTTGCAGCCCTTGAGGAATGCAGTTTGAGACCTCTGCAGTATGGGGAGTCGGAGGTATGCGTGAGGGGGCAGTATGGAAAGTGAGAGAGTAAATGTATGAGGAGAAAGGAGAAACACGTGAGGAGACTATTGAGGGGAATAGTGCAAGGAAAAAGTGTGAGTGGGCACAGAATAGAGACTGAGTAGTGTGGAAGGTAGCATGGGAGAGCAGCATAAGGGCACAGCCAAGAGAGGGCCGTATACCAAGGAGGCTAGTGTGGTGAGGGGGCATAGTAAAGAGACTGGGCCCTATAGGGGGGACCCAGTGTAAGAGGACAGTGTGAAGAGGGGGCCCAGTATGGAAAGGAGAAGAATGTGAAGAGCATGTACTATAAAAGGGACAGTGTGGGGGGCATATTTTGTGTGGGAAATATAGTGAGGGGGCAATTATTCAGGGGCTCAGCATAGGGTAGATTTTTTTTTTTTTATTTCAGAGCATTATAATGACACTTATCTTTAAGGGTATCGTGTTGGGATGTGTGCACAAGATCGGAGAAGATGGAAGTCTGCAGAGATGAGCTGTAGATGACAAAACTCATCATGGGGTCTGGACAAGATGAAGAAAAGAAAGAGTGACTCCAGAGACAATGTCATCTATCAGGTATGTGGATGTAAAGGTTTTTTTTTTTTTGTGATACTAACCAATTCTCATATTTGTATTTACAGGTGCTTCTCACAAAATTAACCCCTTAATGACAGCCAATACGTCCTTTAAATGACCTGAGATATATTAAGAGAATAGCCTCTCTATACAGGTGACAAACCAGCAGCTGTCGTCTGTGCACTATAGCTGACAACTTGCTGCATCAGCCACGATCAGTGTTGTCATTGTCCATATATCTTTAACCCCTTAGATGCTGCTGTTAATAATGACTATATCATATAAATGTTTAAAAGAGTGTGGCTTCTCCCTCTTTATCCCCATCGACACCCTGAGATCATGATTGTGTGGTCCTGATATGTCATGGCAATTCATGAGCAAATAATGGTAGAGTCTGCCGGCTCTAGCGGCCTGTTCAGAAGTCAGTGACATTTAGGCTGTGTGCACACGCTGCGGATTCCGCTGCGTTTCCGCAGCGGTTTTGGCCGCTGCGGACACGCAGCAGTTTTAGCTGCGGTGTACAGTACCATTCATTTGAATGGGAAAAAAAAAACGCTGTGCCGACGCTGCGGAAAAAACCGCGCGGATTTGCTGCGGTTTTGAATCCGCAGAAAGAATTGCATGTCAATTCTTTCTGCAGAAACCGCTGCGGGTTCCTATCTCCACCATTGTGGAGATAGTGAATCCGCAGGACCAAACCGCAGGCAAAACCGCAGATAATCCGCAGGTGTTTGGACCTGCGGATTATCTGCGGTTTTTGCAAAATCCGTGCGGATTAATCCGCAGCGGATTCCGCAGCGTGTGCACGTACCCTTAGGTGGTATAAACAAACTTTTTCATTCCTATCATGCCTCTTTGTATTAATTCCTGAACAGCACCTGAAGCTTCCTGACAGCAGTTTTCAATATTGCATCGCTTTTGTGGGTTTTCCAATATATAGGGCCCCTAAAGTCACTTCAAACCTGGATAGGTCCCTAAAAAAAAAAATCTTGTAAATTTCCATGAAAAAATGAAAAATTGCTGCTACATTTTTAAACCTCCTAAAATGCTAACAAAATAAAATAGCATTTTACAAATGGTGCTGATGTAAAGCAGACATGTGGGAAATGTTATTTGTTAATGTTTTTGTGTAGTATGACTATATGGATTAAATGGATAATCATTCAAAGTTTGAAAATTGCTAATTTTTTTACATTTTTGGCAAATTTCTGATATTTTTATAAATAAACACAAAACATATCAACCTAAATTTACCATTATCATAGAGTATAATGTGTCACGAAAAAACACTCAAAATAACTGGAATTTGTAGAAGTGTTCCAGAGTTATCACCACACAAAGGGACACTGGTCAGAATTTAAAAAATTGGCTCTGTCACTAAGGGGTTAAATAATAAAAAAGTTAATTTATTTCAGTTCTTCAATACAAAAAGTGAAACTCATTATATAGAGTCATTACAAACAGTGATCTATTTCAAGTGTTAATTTCTGTTAATGTCAAAAGTCATTATTTTAGTAAATTAGATTAACCCCTTAACCCCCAAGGGTGGTTTGCACGTTCATGACGGGACAATTTTTACAATTCTGACCACTGTCCCTTTATGAGGTAATAACTCTGAAACGCTTCCATGGATCCCGGTAATTCTGACATTGTTTTCTCGTGACATATTGTACTTCATGTTAGTGGTAAAATTTAATTCAAATAACTTGCGTTTATTTGTGAAAAAAACAGAAATTTGGTGAAAATTTTGAAAATTTTGCAATTTTCCAACTTTGAATTTTTATGCCCTTAAATCACAGTGAAATGGCACACAAAAAACTTAATAAGTAACATTTAACATATGTTTACTTTATATCAGCACAATTTTGGAACCAAAATTTGTTTTGTTAGGAAGTTATAAAGGCTAAAAGTTAACCAGCGATTTCTCATTTTTACAACATCATTTTATTTTTACAGACCACATCACATTTGAAGTCACTTTGAAGGGTCTAAATGATAGAAAATACCCAAAAGTGACACCATTCTAAAAACTGCACCCCTCAAGGTGCTCAAAACCACATTCAAGAAGTTTATTAACCCTTCAGGTGCTTCACAGGAATTTGTTGAATGTTTAAAAAAAAATGAACATTTAACTATTTTTCACAAAAAAATTACTTCAGGTCCAATTTTTTTTATTTTACCAAGGGTAACAGGAGTAATTGGACTGCAAAAGTTATTGGGCAATTTCTCCTGAGTACGCTGATACCTGTGTGTGGGGGGGGAACCACTGTTTCGGCGCATGACAGAGCTCAGAAGAGAAGGAGCGCCGTTTGACTTTTTCAATGCAAAATTGGCTGGAATTCAGATCGGACGCTATGTCACCTTTGGAGAGCCCCTAACGTGCCTAAACAGTGGAAACTCCTCACAAGTGACCCCATTTTGGAAACTAGACCCCCCAAGGAACTTATCTATATATGTGGTGAGAACTTTGAACTCACAAGGGCTTCACAGAAGTTTTTAACGTACAGCCATACAATTAAAAAATCATATTTTTTCCACAAAAATGATCTCTTCACCCCCAATTTTTATTCCTAAGTGTTTAAAAAGGTCCTTTAGTTTGTTTCAGTAGGCTCCACAATCAAGAGGAAGACTGCTGACTTGACAGATATCCAGAAACGGGGACCTAAAAGTTATTGTGCAATTTGTCCTGAGTACGCTGATACCCCATATGTGGGTGTAAACGACTATTTGTGCGCATGGCAGAGCTCGGAAGGGAAGCAGCACCATTTGACTTTTTTGGCTGGAATTGAGATCGGACATCATGTTGCGTTTGGAAAGCCCCTGATGTGCCAACACAGTAGAAACCCCCCACAAATGACACCATTTTGGAAACTAGACTCCCCAAGGAACTTATCTAGATGTGTGGTGAGAACTTTGAACCCGCAAGGGCTTCACAGAAGCTTATAATGTACAGCTGTACAATTAAAAAATCATATTTTTTCCACAAAAATGATCTTTTCACCCCCAATCTTTATTTTCCCAAGGGAAACAGGACCCTAAAAGTTATTGTACAATTTGTCCTGAGTACAGTGATACCTCACATGTGGGGGTTACCACTATTTGGGCGCATGGCCGAGCTCGGAAGGGAAGCAGCGCCATTGAATTTTTTGACTGGAATTGGGATTGGACGCCATGCCGCGTTTGGAAAGCCCCTGATGTGCATAAACAGTGGAAACCCCCCACAAATGACACCATTTTGGAAAGTACACCCCCCAAGGAACTTATCTAGATGTGTGGTGAGCATTTTGAACCCCCAAGGGCTTCACAGAAGTTTATAACGCCCGGGCGTGAAAATAAAAAAAACATTTTTTCCACAAACATGCTCTTTTAGTCCCCAATTTTTTTTTATTTTCCCAAGGGTAACAGGAGAAAATGGACCCCAAAAGTTGTTGTCCAATTTGTCCTGAGTACATTGATACCCCATATGTGGGAGAAAACTACTGTATGGGCACATGTCGGGGCTCGGAAGGGAAGTAGTGACGTTTTAGAATGCAAACTTTGATGGAATGGTCTGCGGGTGTCCTGTCGCATTTGGAGAGCCTCTGATGTGCCAAAACTGTTGAAACTCCCCACAAGTGACCCCATTTTGGAAACTAGACCCCCCCACGGAACTTATCTAGATGTGTGGTGAGCACTTTGAACCCCCAAGTGCTTAACAGAAGTTTATAACGCCCAGGCGTGAAAATAAAAATCATTTTTTTTCCACAAAAATGATGTTTTTGCCCTCAATTTTTTATTTTCCTAAGGGTAACAGGAGAAATTGGACCCCAAAAGTTGTTTTGCAATTTGTCCTGAGTAGGCTGATACCCTATATGTGGGGGTAAAACACTGTTTGGGCGCATAGCAGAGCTTGGAAGGGAAGGAACACCATTTGACTTTTTCATCGCAGAATTGTCTGGAATTAAGATCAGACGCCATGTTGCATTTGGAGAGCACCTGAAGTGCCCAAACAGAGGAACCCCCCCAATTATAACTCCAACCCTAACCCCAACACACCCTTAACCTTAATCTCAGCCCTAACCCTAGCAGGAAAATGGAAATAAATACATTTTTTAATTTTATTATTTTTCCCTAACTAAGGGGGTGATAACGGGGGGTTTGATTTACTATTTATAGCGGGTTTTTATTTTCGGCTGTCGCACGCTAAAAGACGCTTTTTATTGTAAAAATAGTTTTTGCATCACCACATTTTGAGAGCTATAATTTTTCCATGTTTTGACCCACCGAGTCATGTGAGGTCTTATTTTTTGAGAGACGAGTTGGCGTTTTTATTGGTACCATTTTCGGGCACGTGACTTTTTTGATCGCTTTTTATTCTGATTTTTGGGACGCAGAATGAACAAAGGAAAGACTAGAAGCAATGGAATGAAACTGAATGGGAGGAGACACAGATTAGATATTAGAAAAAACTTTTTGACAGTTAGAGTGATCAATGAGTGGAACAGGCTGCCACGAGAATTGGTGAGTTCTCCTTCAATGGAAATCTTCAAACAGAGGCTGGACAGACATCTGACTGGGATGATTTAGCGAATCCTGCTTTGAGCAGGGGGTTGGACCAGATGGCCCAGGAGGTCCCTTCCAACTCTACGATTCTATGATTCTATGAAAACCAGCATTTCAAGAATTTCTTTTGGGGGGTGCGTTTATACCGTTCCGCGTGCGGCAAAATTGATAAGGCGGTTTTATTCTTCGTGTCAGTAAAATTACAGCGATACCTCATTTATGTCTTTTTTTATGTTTGGCGTTTTTATGCAATAAAAACAGTTTTATATAAAAAATTATTTTTGCATCGCTTTATTCTGCGAACTATAACTTTTTTATTTTTTCCACTGATGATGCTGTGTGGCAGCTCGTTTTTTGCTGGACAAGATGACGTTTTCATCAATGCCATGGTTATTTATATCAGTCTTTTTGATCGCGCGTTATTGCACTTTTTGTTCGGCGGTATGATAATAAAGCATTATTTTTTGCTTTGTTTTTTAGTTTTATTTTTTAAGGGGTTCGCTAAAGGGGTTAACTAATGGGACAGTTTTATAGGGCGGGTCAATACGGAAGAGGCGATACTAAATATGTGTACTTTTATTATTTTGTTTTTATTTCCAAAAAATGAATTTATTAGGGAATTTTTTTTAATTTATTTAGCAATTTTTTTATAAATTATTTTTACACTTTTTTTTTTAAACTTTATTACAATGTCCCAGGGGGGACATAACTGTCACATCACAGATCGCTGTGACAGATCAGCTATCTTTCACACGGAGTGCTGCAGGCTTCCTCATGCCGGCGCTTTGCAGGCATGAGGAAGCCGCCTCCCTGCAGGCCCCCGAAGGTCCCCGCCGCCATTTTGGATCTAGGGACCTGTAGGGAAGGAGGCCCCCGCAGCAGCGCTGCACATTGCGCTGCTGCGGGGGTCTCAGGGAAGCACGGAGGGAGCCCCCTCCAGATGCTTCCCTAAACCCCTGGTACACTGCGATCATGTTTGATCGCAGTGTGCCAGGGGTTAATGTGTCGGGGGGCGGTCTGTGACCGCCCCTGACACAGTGCCGGGTGTCGGCTGTGATAATCAGCTGATATCCGGCCGCTGATCGCTATGACGTACTATCCCGTCCATGGGCATAGGGGCCCGGGTCCCATGGACGCGATAGTACGTCAGATCGCAGAAAGGGGTTAACAAAAAACACCTGCAAAGGCTTCCTAAGCGTTTAAAAATTTCCTTTAGTTTGTTTCAGTAGGCTCCACAATCATGAGGAAGACTGCTGACTTGAGAGATATCCAGAAAGCAGTCATTGACACACTCCACAAGGAGGGTAAGCCACAAAAGGTCATTGCTAAAGATACTGACTGTTCACAGACGGCTGTATATAAGCATATTAATGGAAAGTTGAGTGGAAGGAAAAAGTGTGGTAGAAAAAGGTGCACAAGCAACCGGGATAACCGCAGCCTTGAAAGCGTTGTTAAGAAAACGTGTTTCAAAAATTTGGGGGAGATTCACAAGGAGAGGATTACTGCTGGAGTCATTGCTTCATAAGCTACCACACATAGACGTATCCAGGACATGGGCTACAAGTGTCGCATTCCTTGTGTCAAGCCACTCATGACCAATAGACAACGCGAAAAAAAGAAGTGGACTGTTGCTCAGTAATCCAAGGTGTTGTTTTCAGATGAAAGTAAATTTTGCATTTCATTTGGAAATCAAGGTCCCAGAGTCTGGAGGAAGAGTGGAGAGGCACACAATCCAAGCTGCTTGAGGTCTAGTGTGAAGTGTCCACAATCAGTGATGGTTTGGGGAGCCATGTCATCTGCTGGTGTAGGTCCACTGTGTTTCATCAAGGCCAAAGTCAGCGCAGCCATTTACCAGGAAATTTTTAGAGCACTTCATGCTTAACTCTGCTGACAAGCTTTTTGGAGATGGACATTTCATTCTCCAGCAGGACTTGGCTGCTGTCCACATTGCCAAAAGTACCAATACCTGGATTAATAACAGTATCACCGTGCTTGATTGGCCAGCAAACCTGACCTTAATCCCATAGAGAAATTATGGGGTATTGTCAAGAGGAAGATGAGAGACACCAGACCCAACAATGCAGACGAGCTGAAGACTGCTAGCAAAGCAACCTGGGCTTCCATAACACCTCAGCAGTGCCACAGGCTGATCGCCTGCATGCCACACAATAATTGATGCAAAAGGAGCCCCGACCATGTATTGAGTGCATTTACTGAACAAACATTTCAGTAGGCCAACATTTCGGATTTTAAAATCATCATTTTTCAAGCTGGTGTTGTAAAGTATTCTAATTTACTGAGATCACAACTTTTGGTTTTCATTGGCTGTAAGCCATAATCATCAACATTATCGGAAATAGGCACTTGAAATAGATCACTCTGTTTATAATGACAATATAATATACGAGTTTCTTTTTGTATTGAAGAACTTTTTGCTAATATTCTAATTTTGTGAGAAGCATCTGTATGACAGTAGCATTAAAGGGGTTGTCTAAGTTTCTGATGAGTCTGCAGTATTTCTATGTGACTGCAGACTTGAATTCTCACAATATGTACTGCACGCTGTCAGCATGAACGGGGGCCCCTGCAGGACAGCTAATAATGAGGGCAATCTGGCTCTGGCCAAGGGGGGGGGCCCTGGCCAGATTGCCCTAATGTGCGGCAGGCAGGGAGAGATCCCTGCAGCTCCACTGCCTACAAGAGAAGATGGCAGCGGAGCTGCAGGGATCCATCCTGCTTCCTGCCCACGCTTCCTGTCTCTGACAGAGCACGGCTGGATGACATCATTATTCAGCGCGGCTGTGCCAGAGAGCGGAAGCTGCCAGGACAGTGATGCTTCAGCTGCGGGAGAACGTGCAGAGAGGTGAGAGATTCTGTGTGTGTTTTGTTGTATGTGTGTTGTGTGTAGAGATGATTGGTGGTGGTGTGGTGTATGTGCGTTCATGCGTCGCGCTGCAGGGGAATGTGCAGAGAGGTGAATGGTGCTGTGTGTGTGTGTAGGTGGAGGAGAGGGCAATGATGGGGTAATGGGGAGAAGGCAATGATGGCGTGATTGAGAGGGCAATGATGCGGATGGTGTGGGAGGAGGAAATGTTGGAAGTGGTGGAATAGGCAAGGATGGGAATGGTGTGGGAGGAGGAAATGATGCACTTGGTGGAATGGGCAATGATGGGGATGGGGGAGAAGGCAGTGATGATGTGGGGGAGAAGGCAATGAAGGTGGTAGTGGAAAAGACAATGATGGGAGCTGTGAGGAAGGCAAAGATGGAGGTGGTGGAGGAGAATGCAATGATGGAGGTGGTGGAATGGGCAATGATAGGGTGGTGGCGGATAAAGCAATGATGGTGTCAGGATCCTGTCAGCGCCGGCATGCAGCCTCCACTGAGCAGGGACTCACTCGCACTGTAGGGGGGACCGGGGTCAGGTACAGCCGGAAAGTACAGATACACAGGACCTGTGGATGCTGAAGTTTAGCAAGCAGTCACAGGACCTACGGTCATGTGACTGCAAGGGGGCGGGGCTTAGGGTCCTGCTTTCAGATATGGCAGGACACTATACAGAAATACTCAGAGTCAGGCAAAACAGAGGTCATACATAGAGATATCAGTAAAGCACCAGGGATGAGACAGAACGGATAGTCAGGGCCAAGCAGAAGTCAAAACCAAACAGACATAGAAGGTACCAAGCAGAATTCAAAGCAATATCCAGAGAACAGACCGAGTTGTGCACAGAGAATCAAGCATCCAGAACACAGCACAAGACAAACTCAGGGGTCACCACACAATGCCAAGGGCGAAAGTATAACTGACAGGGATGGGAGCGTCCTGAGGCTATAAGAAGCCTCTCCCAGAACCAGGAAGAGGCCACAATCATAGCCCCAGGTGTGCAGGTAAGCCTGCACCGGGATCACAACCTTTAACCCCAGAAATGCCAGACATCAGCACTGGTTCCAGACATTAACCCCACGTGTGCGAGTCAAACCCGCACTGAGATCATGACAGATGGAGGTGGTGGGGGAGGAGGAAATGATGGAATGGGCAATGATGGGGATGATAGGGATGAGGAAATGATTGAGGTGGTGGAAAGGGCAATGATGGAGGTGGGGAGAGGACAATAATGGGATGCGGGGGAGGAGGACAATGAGGGGTGTGGGGGATTGGGATGGGAGGAAGGGGGACTTATAATGGATTTAGGAACAGGTGGAGGAAGACATATTTATCACTTATGTCTAACACAGTCCCTTAGTATATAGTGTACGTACTTATTATGTCTAACAGTCCTTTAGTATATAGTGTATGTACTTATTATGTATAACACAGTCCCTTAGTATATAGTGTACTATACTTAGTATATAGTGTTATACTAATTCTGTATAACACCTTCCTTAGTTATATAGTTTCTTCTTTTATTATGTATAACACTGTCCCTTATTACGTACCATCCTCTAGTCATATACGGTGCCGTCCCTTATTATATAGCTTCCTCTGCTGTTATGTACAGTGCTGTCACTTACATAGTGTATTCTTGTTAATTTTGTTATTCAGAGCCCCCAAAAGAATACAAGTTGCATGCTTGTGCAAGGGAGAATCCTAAAAGTCTATGGAAGAAAAACAGTTTATTCAGCTCACCCTTAGGCTGGGTTCACATTGCGTTAAGGGGGTGCGTTTAACACATCTGTTACATAGCGGCATTAACCCCTTAATGACAGCCAATACGTCTTTGTACTGACCTGAGATATAAGAGAATATCATCCCCATACAGGTGACAATCCAGCAGCTGTCCACTATAGCTGACAACTTACTGTATGACAAACGATCAGTGTTGGCACCGTCCAGATGTGTTTAACCCCTTAGTTGCTGCTGTCAAAAGTGACTACATCGGAAAAATGGTTAAAAGATTGTGGGGGCTTCCCCTTTAATCTAATTGACACACTTAGATTATGATTGTGTGGTCCTGATGTTTGCCATAGCAGTTCATGGACAAATAGCGGCCTTAGAGTCTCACGGATATAGTAGTCAGTTCAGAAGTCAGCGACATTTAGGTGGTAAACAAACACTTTTTTATTCTTGCTATACCACGTTGCATTAATTCCTGAAAAATCACCTGAAGGGTTAATAAACTATCCGACAGAAGTTTTCAATATGTCAGGGGGTGCTGTTTTTAAAATGGTATCACTTTTTGGGGTTTTCCAATATATAGCACCCCTAAAGTCACTTCAAACCTGGATAGGTCCCTCAAAAAAATAAATTTTGTAACTTTCCTTGAAAAAATTACTGCTACATTTTTAAACCTCCTAAAAGCGTAACAAAATAAATTAGCGTTTTAAAAATGGTGCTGATGTAAGGCAGACATGTGGGAAATGTTACTTATTAATGTTTTTGTGTAGTATGACTATCTGGATTAAACGGATAATCATTCAAAGTATGAAAATTGCAATTTTTTTTTTACATTTTTTGTCACGTTTCTGATATTTTTTTATAAACACAAAACCTATCAACCTAAATTTACCATTATCATAAATTATAATGATGTGTTCGAAACGCGTTCAGTTCTCCCTCTTGTCAATTCTATATTACACAGGGAAAAATGGAGTACGAGTCCAATATCATAAAAATTGACAAAATTTATTAAACATGTAGTACTGACAATTACATAAATGACAAAAAATGTGAAGGATCAGATAATAACTGCTGCTTGTTAGTCCTAAGAATTAACAGAATAAAGTGCTTAGTGCTTGTAATGGATATGGGCCATATTTGAGGGATATAAAGTAAAGAGAGATCCTAACAGGTGCGCATCCTGAAAAAAAATCCCACTATCCCAAGCCACAGTGCTTACCCATATTAAACTCTGCCAAGGACAACAAGCAGCGCCCTCAAATATGGCCCATATCCATTACACGTACTAAGCACTTTATTCTGTTAATTCTTAGGACTAACAAGCAGCAGTTATTATCTGATCCTTCACATTTTTTGACATTTATGTAATTGTCAGTACTACATGTTTAATAAATTTTGTCAATTTTTATGATATTGGACTCGTACTCCATTTTTCCCTGTGTAATATGTTATGCTGGAGTGTCCATTCCTTATTGAGTCGGCACTACATAGTGGGCGACTCTATTGGGATATATACTTGGTTCCGTATGGTTTTGTTTTATACTCTTGTCAATTCTAGCAGAGTATGTCACAGCAGCTATGCTATATTTTAATGGATACAAATGAATTATTTTGATTTTACCTGTTGAAGCTGGATCTCTTCTTTCTCTACAAGCAATTCTAAAAGTGTGCAGTGCATGCGCTGTGAGAATTCAGAAGCCAGCAGCCACCTATGGTGACCGCAGAATTCCATCTCAAACCTGGACGCACCCATTAATTATACAATTAAGCCTTGTAGCCAATCCTAACAGTGTGTAATATTCTCACTGTCAGGATTCAGTTCTGCATGCAGGTTCCAGCCACTTCACTCATGTGATTTTCATATTTAGTCACGTGACAACAAGCTTTTCTTCCTGTTTCTTTGTTTTTCACTGAACATTGAATTAGGGCAAGCAGGTTGTTGGCACATGAGTAAATGTGCACACCGCATATGTGCTTGGGGGTTGGGCACCAAACTGAATTTTTGCTCCGAGTGCCAGAAAACTTTCACATAGTTTGCTGTCCCTGCAGCTCCCGCCCCACACACAGACACAGTATAATGCCTTCAGAAGACTGTTACAATGTCTGCTACGGTCGCTGCACACATAGGCAGAGATCTGTCAATCCAGGGTAGCGGGCAGGGACAAGCTGGGGACATGTCTATCTGACCAGTCTCCTGTGTGGTCTGGTCCCTGGTGGCTTTTAAAGTATTGCATGCTCATCTCAAACAACTGCAGTGTTTCAGAGTCAAACATACCTGGCTGACATCGAATAGCCCATGCTTGATACATGCTGCCCGTGGATTGGGCAGCATGTATCACCTGTCTTGTTCACTTTAACCTTTTATGAGCTCACAAATCATTCAGCTTATTTTAATATGTTTACCTTCCCCAAAATGGAAAGTTATTAAACACACATGCATAGTAAAACAACTTCTGAGTTCCTATGTGAACCATTAGTGGTCATCGTCATTCCTTGTCTGGCCTTTGAATCCTTTCTATCAGCTCCGTTACCTCATGTCCAAAGGTCAAAGAGCACTGCAGTACTTTGCTATGCACTCAAAAGGGCAGATAAGTACGCCTGCACAGGAGCGTGGTGCCGAGGGGACTGTGTGGATGATGCAGCGATGCGTCATCCACACAAAGCAAGCAGGAGGGTGGCGATCATAAGATGGGAGGTCCTGGACCAAGAAGAGCGACACCCCTCCGACTGTCCCGCCATGCAGGTGAGTATAATAAAAGTTATTTTTATTCTCTTATGGGTCGGGTTGAGGGCAGATAAACAGCATTAATAGAATGCTATATAGCAGCCCTGAAAGGTGGTGGCCGTATCTTATAGCAGCCAAAACTGGTGACAGGTTCCCGTTAAATCTCTGTGATATCGCCTTATAAGTTTTCTGTGGAGAAAAATGTGTATTTAGCTCACCCACTTGGAGGAAATGCAGGGAACATTATCCAAGAAATGTGAGAATTATTAAAATGTTCAGATCCATACAAACATTAAAAGGAACCACTGCATTCGGGCCTTTCTGGCATTTAGTCATAGCCTTCTTGATGATGCTACATAAGAACCGACTTTAAAAGTCCAAAATGTGTGTCCTAACTAATGGCTTTATTGATTTAACAAGCATGAACAGGTGCGGTAGGGGAGGAAACAAATGACCAGAGAAAATGGGCACACCACAAGGGGCAAGATAGAATAAAATGGTATATAAATAGCAGCAAAATTCAGATGTCATGTAATAAATAGCAAAAAAAAAAAAAAAAAGCCTATGTGCAAAGTAGCAATCATAAAGCCTGAAAGTCTCAGTATACTATGTAGGTAAGTGTTTGCTGAAAAACCATATAGAGCTACGTACAGGTAAATAATATACGTAAAGGGTAAGTTGATGAGGATGGAATAAAGTGCATATGCAGTAGAATCGCCGTGCAGAATCTACTAAGAGGTAAGCAGTAATGCTCGGTCTAAATTAGATCAGAGCACAAAGGCAATGAAGGTTATACAAAAGTCTTGCCTAGCAATTAATGGCTACAGTGGCATTCTATAAAAAGTGTTATTACAAGTATATTTCAATCCTCATAAACATGGTGTATTACCTGATATGCTGCATATTGTCCCTTGGATGCGCCCACCCTGATGGCGTCTGCCTTCGTCAGGGGCTGGCGTCATCCATAGGGGAAGAGGTATATAGAGGAACACCCAATGATAGCGGGAGTGGGTGTGGCGCGCATCTGCATTGAGGGTTGCCAGACGACGCACAACAGCCCCACGTAACCACCAATGCCGCGGTCAGCTGACGCGGCGCCCGTGGGATACCAGGAAAGAAGGCGGAGCCACCTGAAATGCAATGGAGGCGTGCATTCCACCATCCCACTGTACTTGTGGGCAATGACGTGTGGATCACATGGGTAAGGTCCTGGAAGGGAAAACGAGGGGGAAGAAGGTCCTGCAGCGCTCGTAATATGCGACGGTGATAGAAAGGAAATGTCCACATCCAAAGTGCAAAAAGATGCAAGGAACTCACCGTCCCATTATATGTCCTTTTATTGTGGATTACATGTACAAAGCAGGAGAGCTCTCAGTGGAGCCGCACTGGAAGACGGCTGTTTCGCGCAATACTGCGCTTCTACGGACCTGACACCAGCACAAAAGGTCACAAGCTACACTAAAATATTGAAAAATGTGCACCAAAAATGTAAGCCTGTATGCATGAAATCACTCTGGAACTTTTTAAAAAGTCAGCTTAAAACATCTGGGCATACCAAACTCCAACCGTGTTGATAAATGAACATAAAAAAAAATAAACAGGCAAACACATAAAAGGTACTTTTAAAAAACGCAAATTGAGAGAAATGAACAGGGTGAAAGACACTAAAAACTACACAGAAAAAAGCATAAATGCAGTAATGGAGTGCAAATTCTCAGGCAAATCCACAAAAAATATTAATGGAAAGTTCTGTATGTAACAGATGTGGATTTTGCTGCAGATAAATACTGAGAAGTTTGTACTTAGCCTAAGGGTGACCCGTCTCCTTTTCTGTTAGCGATCAGAAATGATTCCACCTGTGTCTGCTATATAAATATTCTGTAATTTGGCTAAACTTACATTTTATTTGTTTCATCACTCAGTGAGCCAGGATCCAGCTATGTAATGAGCTGCGTTCTATCCCTGCTGTCTTTTTCTGACAGATGTAACCCTATGTCAATCATCAGTGGGTGGACAGTCAGAGCTTCCATATACTAGAAATATAAGCATTGGGATACACCTTAATCACGGACGTTAGATTTTTCATTCTTTCGCTCCCATTGTATAAAATCTGGCACTTAGCAATGTAGTCGGCCTTTACTAACATTTGTGAAAGGAGTCGTCACCCCCAATTATAACATGCAATACATTTAACTTGTAACGTATGCTGTTCTATGTAGTTATGTGCAGATACCTTATATCATGTTCCATTTATAATGAACTTGTATGTCTATAATCTGGATTTAGAGAAGTTCACAAAATAAAATTAAAAATTTAAAGTGACATTTAAATTTTTTTTAATAATATATAAATAGAACTCATTAAAATACACAACTGTCACGGGTTTACTGTGACAGAGGAGCCAGAAAACCGCAGCGTCTAATTTTTCCAACTTCATATTAAATGGTGTAAATTTGTTTTAGCAGTTCAGGGGTTAATTTGCTCTGTTGCAAGCTCCTGGTAGCTTTCCTGTGTTGAGGCTGTCAGCTGAGCACTGTTAGCCACTCCCATCTCCTATATAATCTGGACCCTGGCTAGCACTCATTGTCAGAGCGAGCTTATGCTGCATGGCTGGAGGTTGTTGTTAGAGAGGGCGTTTGGTGGATTTATCTATGACTGTCGCTAGGTTTTGAGTGTGTGATAATTCTCCTTCTTCTACTTTGGTTTAACCCTATCCTTCACACCCCGGTGTTTAAGTGTGTTGGTGACTTGGTGTGGTTGTCCTCATGGAACATTAAGTTGAAGGTTCCCTCTTTGAAACTTGGTCCCTGGTTCGTCGATTCCTATAAGATTGTGACCGTCATCAATCCCATACCATTCTCCATAATGTCTTAAATCGATCTCTGCTCAAAAAATCCATTGCGTCCTCTGTACCATCACCACTACCACCATCTCCGGTCATCGTGGATGGGAATTTCAAATAACCAAGATCGTTGATTCTCACTTAGTTTGTTGGTCGCTTCAGTATCTGGTACACTGAAAGAGATACGGTCCTGAAGAGAGAATGTGGTTACCAGCATCTGACGTCCAATGCGGCTAGATTGATTTGGTATTATCATGTGGCACCCCCTGATAAACCCGGTTCTGAGGTTCCTCGCAGAAGGGGGGGGGGGGGACTGTCATGGGTTTACTGCGACAGAGAGGAGCCAGGAGACGTAACCTTTTCCTGCATTGATTAGAAGCACTTCATTTTCATATTAAATGGTGTAAATTTCTTTTAGCAGTGCTGGGGTTAATCTGCTCAGTGGAGAGCTGCTGGAAGTCTTCCTGCATTAAGACTCTCAGCTGTGCACTGTTAGCCACTCCCATATAAACAGGGCCCTGGCTGGCACTCATTGTCAGAGTTGCTTATGCTGCATGGCTGGTGGTTGTTTTTGGAGAAGGCGTTTGGTGGATTTATCTGTGACTGTTGCTAGGTTTTTGGGTGTGTGATAATTCCCTTTCTTTTCCTGCTTTGGTTCAACCTCATCCTCCACTCCCTGGTGTTTACCTTTGTTGTTTATATGTGTATATTTGTATGATTGGTATTTTCCTTTATCCCTGTTCATATTACTTTGTTAGTCTAGTTGGTGTATTACGGTACACTACTACTTCCCTCTTTTCTGGGTGGGGGAAGGGTACAGACTGAGGACGGCTTCAGGATCTAAGGCAAGATACGTGGCTCCAGCCTCTTCACCATCAGAAGTATTCCGGCGAACAGGGTGAGCTATGGCGACCCCAGCATTATGAACAGGGAAGAAGCCGCTGGTCCTGGGTCACCCAACAGAGTCGTGACAGCAACTTTGTAATATATCTTAGAGGAATCTGGTACTTTCTCCTGACACCTTCACTTCCAGTTTATGGGTAAAAGCTGTATTCAGTAAAGAAAGGTTTTCCATTACTGACAGGTGATGCTTTTAAAATTCTATTGAGAGGGAAGGGCAGAGGAGCTAGAGACAGATGTTTTGCTGCAAGTTCTACTGGAAGGACACTTAAAATTCTATGGAGAACTGTATGAGATCCAAATGCATTTCCTATCTCAGTAATGGTAAAATGTGTGTTTCACAGAAGACAGATTTTACCTGTGAATTGAGAATTTTGAGAATGACTGATCAATCCAGGAGGAGGAAGAAGCAGATTTCTCTGATAACATATATTACAAAGTTTCTTATTTGCATGTGCACTATGGTTAATGAACAAAAAAAAAGTGAATGACCTAAAAAAAAAAAAAGGATTAAATAGTAACAAAATCTCAGGTCCCAGCTGAACTGAGCTCAGGCACCACAAAAGTGCTCATCGACTTCCAGCCATCCCCCCTTCTCCTTTTTGCTTCAGTTCACACCAAGTTATAGACAAAGAGAAGCAGAATTTATCTGGAACATGATTTAGTTTCATAAGATATTCTAAATGGAAACAGAAGTGACCCTTGACCATAATGGGTCCATGTTGTTTCGTTCATGACCCTTATTCTTATTTCAGTAAAGATGAGCTGTAATGCTAAATACAGTCCAGAAATAGCATTAAAAATATAATTCTATCATCAGAGACCCAGTTGATCTGCAGCAGATAAACCAGTGATTTTTATAAAACCTACAGCAAGCAGCCCAGTAAGTGACACATCACTGGAATCGGGGTCTCTGCCCCTACATCATGCTGCTCTCCGCTGGAGAAGCGTAAACCGAAGCGTAAACCTGGTGACAGATTTCTGTGGAGCCTGATTGTCATCTTTAAAGGGAATGTAATTGAAAAACACTGGTGCAGCCATAATCTTTGTTTTCACTAAGGCAAGAAAAACAAAGGCTGTAATTAGTTTCTTCCTATATCTGGATACGTTCTGACTGAGCTGTTGCTTAAGACGAATTGCACAATTAATTCTTGTCTGAACTGTATATTATATCCCATTTATAAGAAATAGAAAGGCACAATGGGGGCTCAATATAATCTTTGGTTAACCTGCTTAAGTTTTTAATAACAAAAGACAAAGCAATTCAGTGTATTCAGTTTAATGCAAAATAGTTCTTAATTCTGGAGGATGCTGAACACATACAATATAGAATGCATTATTGGAAAATAAAACAAAATTATACAGCAATTTCGTTTTCTTATTTTACAGTGCAAGAACTGAAGGCCATTGTTCTCATATATATATCCATATAAAAAATAATAACTGCTTTACAGATCTATTCTATACTTTGGAAAGATAAATGTATATATATATATATTTATAGGTGCTGTACAGTATATAAACATTTACAACCAGTAAATCTATTCTTGATTCCCTTAATATTTCAAGGCAACTTTACTTATATATTTAAAAATACCAGTTCCTTCGAGAAAGATTTACCTTTTTGAAGAGTATCACAGTATGTTATTGAGGACAGAGCAAATCACAGTCATAAAACTGGGTGCAGTCAATCTGGACGATCCCTTTAATTGATGACGGAAAACCATTGCCAATGAAAGGATCACAATAGAGCAACAATCACCAGAACCCAGTTATGTAATGTCAACTGAAAGAAATACTATCCCAGAGCCGGTTTTTTATGAAGCCTACAACAAAATAGACTCTTGGCCAGAAATTAGAAACGCTTGTCACTCGGATAGGAGTATATAATGCTACATCATGATTTATTGTATAGGAACATGTGTGTATACTCTGCTTTACGAAACTATATTTGTAGCGTTTCTGTACCCCAACATTAATCTTTTTTTTTTTTTGAAGTGTCCCATTTATTGGAAATAAAGCTTAAAGAGTATCCATCGATTAAAAAAAATATTCATAGCAGATATGTCTGATCTTGTGGGTAAGAGTAGACGGGCATTTGATGGTGTGATGGAACCAACTGCACTTCATAATAAGAGTAACCGTTGTTTTCATTGTTATTGCTTAAATCAATAGTACATAACAAAAAGAAGCAGCTTTGTAATATATTAACTGGGAAATTGGCTTCTTTCTCCTTTTGGATTGATTTTTCACTCTCAATTCTGGGGTAAAATCTGTTAAGCCATTCATGACCGCCGACTTATATTTATGTCATTGACTGTGTCCCTGCGTTTGATGCGGGCTACGGCAGAGCAAGCATCCTTCTCCCGCACTTGATGGCTGGCTTGTGCACACATTGCAGATTTGGTGCGTTTTTGCCATACAGATTTGTTAGCAAAACCTGAAGCAATCCTGATGCTAGCAAGGTGAATGAGAAGCCTGAAGTGTAATGCACACAGTGAGTATTTGTGACTTGCAGATTTGGTGCAGAAAATATTCTGCAGCATGTCACTTCTCTGTGAGTTTTTCACCATTAACTTCACTCTAATTAGTCAAAAAAACGCAGGCAAAAACGCATCAAAAACGCACGTTTTTCCTGCCAAGATATGCCGAAAAGGTGCAGAAACTTCTGCATCTATTTACTCAATGTGTGCACATAGGCTAACAGCCAAGATCCACCGGCCGCTGTTATGTTAAATGCCACTGTTAGTTACTGACAGTGGCAGTCAAAATGCGCAAGCTGGAAGCATATCACAAGTCCTTACCATCTGCGCCCGTCACGGGACTGCAGGGCACCGATTGGTTGTTGTGACAGCTGGGGGTCTGCGAAAACCCCTGTGCCTGGCATTGTGATACTCCTGTGAACGTCGGCTCGTGGCCGGCGCTCATAGGGGATTGTGATTTTTTTCTATACATAACAAAGCCGAAGCCCTGCTATGTACAGCACTTGGGATCGTAGTTTCAAGTCTCATAAGGGGATTATAGTTATGGGTCTCGGAGAATAGGGACAAACGCAAAAACTTATTTTTCTTACAAATTTTGGGGTTTTTTTTTCCACCACAAATAAAAAATAAACTAGCCATGTTTGGTATCTGCACACTTGTAATGAACCGGGGAATCATATTGGCAGGTCTGTTTTACCACTGGTGAACATGGCAAATAAAAAAAAGAATTGTGGAATTGCACGTTTATTTGCAATTTCACCACATTTGGATTTCTTTTCCCATTTTCAGTAAATGATATGCTAATATCAATGGTGTCGTTCAAAAGTACATCTCATCCCACAAAAAACAAGCCCTCATACTACGACTATGTTGATGGAAATATAAAAAAACTATGACTCTTGGAAACGGGAAAGGAAAAAAAGAAAAACAAAAAATTGCTCGGGGGTGAAGATGATAAATCTGTATTTAGCGACATCAGAAATGCCCATAACTGAAACAGGACATGACAGTTGATGCTTTCAAAAGTCTATGGAGGGAGCTATCGGCCGACACTGACATTCTACTGCAAGTTCTCCTGAAATGATAGTTACAGTTCTCCACAGAAGTTTATAAGCACCAACTACCATCAACTATCTCAGTAATGGGAAAATGTGCATTCAATGAAGACTGATTTTAGCCACGAATTGAGAATTGTTAAATGAAAGATAAGTCTAGAAGAAAGAAGCGCATTTTGCTAATAATTGCTGTTAAATTACAAAGTTTCTTATTTTCATATATACTATTCACTTATAAGTTATATTAAGGCCCTTTCATACTGCAGTTGGTCTAATCAAAGCTTACATCTGGACCCTCCCCCACGCAAAACTGGAATTGGGCGTATGCACTTATGTCAACATGCGCTCTGTCGTGCATCATTTTTGGGCGTATACGCCCTACTAGGGGCGGACACTCAGACACAGTTTACTACATCTGGGTGTCCATTTCTAGAAGGCGTATACGCCTTCAACGACAGAGCGACATTATAGTCTATGGTTCCATCGGTGCACAGGCGCAAGTTCTGTTTTGCGGGGAGTCCATACGAAATCCATGACAGGACCAACGAACAAGTGACCTGTGAAAGAGTCCTTACAACGCTGCTTATTTTCACATCTCCCACTATGAAATATGATTGAAATATAGGTTATTCTAGGAATCCGTCAGATGTTTTCTCGCTTCTACTCTCCCTTCAACTCATGCTGTCTACTAAGGGAAAACCTGCAGTTGTACCATCCTCCCCGACTATTTCCTAATATTATAGTTTTACATTTAGAGGAATTTTTAGTAATAGAACAGTGTTAAAAACACAATGGAATAAACTGGTTTATGGTTAACACACTGGCGCCAGTCCACTTAAAGAGAGGAAAAAGGTCCAATATTCCCAGATGCAGCTGGTGGAAAACAGGCTCTGTGCCGATGCCTGTTAAAAGAAGCTAGAGCTGATAAATAAAGAGATACGCCGCGCTATACTGGGAAATGTAAAAAATCCGGTTACCGGTTACTCACTTGATAATATGTGAAGGATCTCGTGGTTAGAGATGTATAGCCGTATCCGAGATTATTCACACACACACACAGATGTATGTAACCCAGTTTGGATACAAAAGCTGCTTGATAGATAATATAGGGTTAAATAGGGATAAGCCTCTTTGTATAGTTATAGAAAGATGGGCTGGACTTATATTACTCACTTTAGTATGCCAAAACAATGTAAGATCCTGCTGTAAATACAGCCGTTGCTGAGGCGGCAGATTTGGAGTGCTTGCACTTTAAAATTCTAATGCAAGAGTATAGTGATTAAAATAAACTTGAAATGAAACAGAAAAAAAAAGAGGCGTATATAAACGCTTGGATGGCAGATGGATACTGAACTTACTGCAGACTAAATTAAAACAGGCAGGGTCAAAATGGTTGTCCCAAATGTAAAGCTGCTAGTATCACAGGCACTGCGAAACGCGCGTCGGGGCTGGCACATCCCGGGGACCTTAGCAGCACAAGAGGTACAGCACTTAGCGTTTATTTTGACACTTGTATTTTGCCTCTGGTATATATTTTTTTACACTCACAGCGTGGGAGCACAGCTTTTGTGTAGTTCTCCTATTGCACTGCACTTTATATGTTATTGCTGCATTATATTTTGAATTTGCACTTTATTGAATCTAGTCTGAGTATGTTTTACATATGTGATTATATATTTATGTAGTGTTTAAGCATGGTCACTTTATTTATTTTTGTACTCCTTGAATTATGCTAATATTTTCGGACAAATTATTAAATGATTTTGTCCGCGGTAGTGCCAATTCCATGGCATTGGCCTCTCCCCCCTTTTATTGTATTTATATTTTATTTATGATAATTATCAATAAATAAATTTACTGGACATCTTTTCGGTCTTTTTCGTTGTTCTATTTCCCAGTATAGCGCGGTGTATCTCTTTATTTATCAGCGTTAAAAACACATTAAGGCCGGTTTCACATTAGCGCTTTTTAAGCGCACGCACGGCCGGGGGTAGCTCCGCCCCCGAGCCGGCTCTCTGCCCGGCGTGCCCGCCCCTTGCTTGTAGCGCCGCCTACTAGCGGACAGCGGCGCCTGCGATCGGCGCACCCTATCTTTAGCATAGGGTGCGCAGATCGTGCGCAGGCCGTGCGCTAGTTGCGCTTTGACCTGCGCTGCGCACTTTTGACGGTGCGCCGTGCGCGCCAAAATCCGAAAAGTTTGATTTTGGCGCGCACGTCGCACCGTCAAAAGTGCGCAGCGCAGGTCAAAGCGCAACTAGCGCACGGCCTGCGCACGATCTGCGCACCCTATGCTGAAGATAGGGTGCGCCGATCGCAGGCGCCGCTGTCCGCTAGTAGGCAGCGCTACAAGCAAGGGGCGGGCACGCCGGGCAGAGAGCCGGCTCGGGGGCGGAGCTACCCCCGGCCGTGCGTGCGCTTAAAAAGCGCTAATGTGAAACCGGCCTTACAGAGATCGCAGGAAAAAGAAAGTATTGGCTGATGGAAGGTAATGAATATAATAAGAGCTCCTATAAAAGATATATTATATAATATAGTTTGGTATTGCTCATTTACATAAATATAATTTACCAGATACAAACTTTTCAATATACTTTTTGGTAATTACTGTTTGGAAGAGACCCACCAGAATGACACACTAATTTACCAGTAGTGATGGAATGAGTAGTAAATTTACCCTTTTCTATTTCCCGGACACCATTTTTGTCCCTTATCATGGCCACAGTCGTACTCAGAATCCCCAATGCAGACTGTACTTGGATAGTCTCAGACACTCCCACAGCTCTCAGATTGGCCAGGACCACTCACGTGATCAACGCTGCCCATCACAAGAACAGGGTGACTGCCTTGGACTACGAAGGCACAGTTTGCATCGAGGATTCTAGAACCACTGTGGCCACGTTGAAAGAAGAACATCTTGGGAATAAAAAGGAGAACATTGGCTAAAATTTACTAAGCACTCTCTCGATAATGCTGAATTTTAATGTTGGCCTACAGGGTGTCTTTAATGATTTTTGCACACCTGAAATAGGTTTTGAACCTGTGTTTAGATTACAGAGAATCGCTTTAGTACTTAACCAGGACAGGGTTTCAGCCTCCTCCAATGTATGTTCCCATTTACTGAGAGTAAGCCTGGATCAAAAACTAAAGAACGAGGCTGATAAGCCAGGTACATAGCTTTTCATCATGGTTTGGTTAAGCTTTATTTACATGAAACCGGACATCCCTTTGACATCTGGAAACTTCCAAATGTCCCCACAGAAATACAGTATGGAGGCCATTTAAGGCAATGCAATAGTACAGAGGACAATGGTGATTTTGCACAAAAAAAATTTGGAGAAAAGTTGCCATAACTCCTGTAACTGAAAGGATGATATATGAAATGGAGTTTTTTCTCACTTATAAATTATTTGAGGCTATCACTGACCTTGTAGGCAACATACAACTTTATACTTGTACAACATATCTGGTCTACACTACGGGGTCTACAAAATTGTTGCACACTAAAGAAAAACAGGGGCACAACTTGGGTTACCCTGTGGTGCAATAATCTAAAACCATAGCACCAAAGCTAACCTGAAACTATGGGGTGGAATGAAATAGTAATGTTACGTAAAACTGAACTCTTGTGAAAGTAATTCTGCTTTATTATACTGCAGGGGAAAATAAATGTCAGATCACAAACACACCATATGTACCGTATGTAGCTGCACTCACAACAGTCACAGCATTTCAGTGTTCGGTCACCTGTAGTGTCTAAGCTGCCACGTAAAAATACAATATGTCCGCCCCGTGTTTCTACAATGCTATAGTTCTTAGATTCGGCAGCATACAAAACATTTTAATTTCATCCCAATCACACTTTGCTTTTCATAAACTTATAACACACTTTCCTCTCGCCAACCAGAATCCATTTACACAAAAAAAAAATCATGATTTTGAAGACTGATAAAATCCATGCTGCTCTGTTACCTGCATATATTATTTGTCTTGCACCTTCCCTAAATCACACACATTATAGTAAGACTCTGTTAGGCAGATAGATGCAAAATGTAATCCTTCATCTTCCAAATCTGAAGACACACATATACATTTTAAGCGCTTTTTAAAAGTAAAAAATTAGTGGCCACAGATGCCACACTTGTTCTTTACATAAATTTCTTTTCCACGTTTTCATGACGGGTCTTCAAATGTGTGAAGTAGGATAAAGCAACTTATGAAACCTCTTGTAGATATTTCAAGTGTAACTATATGTCATGCTGACAAATGTTCTGCCTTTTTTGTCTGGAACTAACCTGTATGTTGTTCTGTTACTGTTTGGAAACATGCATCATGCTAATTGGGTATTTGAGCCGAGGTTTTTTTTTTTAACTTATGTAAGAAACGAGGAGTTAAGCTTAAGACTTCACACAGACGTATAAGAGGAGGAGATAAACTGAGCGGGTAGATACATTGGCACAAGTACTGGAGTTATGATCACACTGGCGCAAAGTTAAATACTCATTGTTCTAGATCTGTACAACACTGTTCTCAACTTTATATAGCAGCATAAAGTCTAAAAAGTGCATCAAGACACCTTCATAAAGTTGTGTGGATCTCAAGCTCCTGAAAGACCACTCATTGCAGACAAAACCCAAAATGCCTTCCATGCTGTTTATGTTCCTAAAACACATTTGCTGCTCTTGCTGGGGCATGGACTTGGTGTTCATATATTCAAGGTGTTGGCATCTGTGGCTTTATTTGCACTGGGCACTTTCCATGGTCCTGGAGCAATGTGCGTTTTTTTCCCTCCTGTCCTCGAAACTCCTTCATCTTTGGTTTTCTCTGAAGTACCAGCTGCAGGCTTTTTGGGTTGTGACTCATGAGGAGTGGAAAGCTCTCCATATTGGTTATCCTCTGTTTGTTTAGAAATGAAATTTGTGTCTTGTATTTCTTGTTTAACAGTGGAGGCACGTTTTTCCTTTTTAGTAAGTTCCATCTCCTGCTTTTTTTTCTCAGACTCTGTGATATTTCTAGGAGATCTTTCCTCGTTATTTTTACTTCTGTGTTCTGGAGACCTTTTGTCATTCACACCAAAACTTGTCCTTTCCTCTTGTCTGGACTTCTCTGGTTTGTCATCTGTCTTTTTGCTGTTTATTGATTGCACTGGTTTACTAAATTGATCATCTTTATGACCGTTTGATTTATCGTGCTTTTTGGGTTTTTCTTCTCTGTCCTCTTTTTGTTGCTTCTCCACCCCTCTATCCTCCCTCCGCTGCTTCTCCTCTCTATTCTCTTTCCTTTGCTTCTCTTCCCTATTCTCTTTCCTTTGCTTCTCCTCTCTATCCTCTTTCCGATGCTTCTCCTCCCTGTCCTGTTTTCTGTGCTTTTCATCTCTCTCACCTTTGATGATTTTGTCAACCCTCTCTCTTTCATCTCTGTCTTGTCTCAAGTGTTTTTCACCCATTTTTCTAGGTTGCTCATCCTTTCCCTCTTTCCTTGATTGCCCAAATCTTTCATGTGTCTTTAAAATTTCTTCTCTGTCTTCCCTAATTGATGCTTTTTCTCTCTTTTCTTTTGTCTGATCTACACCCTCAACCTTGGTATTATGTTTTGTAGGTCTATTCTCTTGTGTAGGCAACTTGTCTTCTCTTTCAATGCCAATTCTTTCTTGTTCCTCCTTTTTATAAGCCTTCTTAGGACTGGCAGATCTTCCCCTATGTTTTCTACTACTATCTTTTTTGTGTGTCACAGAGTCAATAGCACCTTCTAGGTTCTTAGAATAGGATTTTCTGGGGCTCAGTGACCGTTCTCTGATTTCTTTTTGTGTTCTTTTAGAATCAGTCTGTCTAGACCCCTGCAGTTTATCGGGTTGCTCCTTAGATATTTTGCCATCATTTTTTCTTGGACTCAAAGATCGTCCACTCTTTGTTCCAATATCTTTTTCAGCATCCAGCAGTTTCTTTTTAGTAGGGTTCTTAGGGCTCAAAGACCTCTCTCTAGACTCATTTTTCCCTTGAAAAGGAGATGACTGCTTTTCTTGCTTCAATGCCTTATTTTCTTGAAGTTCACCACCAGGCAACACCGAGCTGTCTTTAGGCTGCTGTATATCATTTGGCTCAACAATATTCTCCATTTCCTGAACTTCAAAACAATCCCCATCAAGTGCTGGTAAAGCAAAAACTCCAGGAATGGGATCCACGTTTGACGTTGATGAAATTGCAGAGAGGTCATCATATAGTACATTTGTAGATGGGGGATAAATGTTTTCCAAATCATCTGAAAAGAAAAAAAAAAAAAACAAGATGCCAATAATGTATTTAGAAATAAGATGGCTCTATGGGTATTCTATTGCTCCACTCAAGCGATGAAACAGGGACATGAAATGGCTTACATATTATGCAGGAAATTATTCATGAACATTCTGGTTACTAAACAAAAACATGCATTCATGTACGGAAAACCCCATGACAATGATCCAAAATGTGACACCAAGTGAAGCAAATGAAGTCTAATGTGATATCCAATACATGGCACGACTATACACTACTGAACAACAATTACCCATGCCACGCAGCCATATGTGCGGCACTTAAAACTGACTTAACAAATGTGGCGGAAATAATCAAGCATATCTTATGTTAGGCTCTAGTTCATGCAGTGTATGAGGATGTTATTACATAATAGCCAAATGTCTGGTCCCGTAATGCTACATATTACCTGCCGAGACCAGAGTGCATGTCACCCTAATGCATGCAAGTATGGAGCATTTATATTATTAACTAAGTGACTGAGATGCTAAAATGATGGGAGGTCATCAATATATGGTGCAACCATGACCTTAAATGTACTCTCATGGGTATTCAGTAGACATGCATGTGTTCTCAGATAAAGTATGCTTTCATAATATAAATGAAAATCCAATTTTTTCCTTTTCTAAAACCATTAAACAACAATACATTGTAATCCTGAATATCCATTTCTCACTGATATATGAAGAACAACATAATGCAAAGCTTGCTACAAGCAATTTATAACCTATTATTTCTTTCAAAGCCGCGTACCCCTGGGGAGTCCACTAAATGCGACTGGTTAATCAGTGCGTGCACATGCATTTCAATAAGCTGCATTTACCGCAGACAATAGATGCCGAGGAGACAGAGAAAGAGGAATATAACTGAATCACAAGACATGCACATTTACCAAGTCTTTAAGGGAAAGACCAAGAAAAGCACGAGAAAGCCTTATTGCTGATCAGGTTTCACGTAGGAGCAGAGGCTGGAAGGAGTCAAACCTGAGGAGAAGGAAAACAAGCCTGGAACTCAATACCGACATCACCAAAGCATAGCTGCCAAAGTGTACACCAGACCATCATTAGCAATGTGTGATAGGTACAAAGTGCTTGCACTCAGTTTAGATCATCATCTGTGGTCACATCCGCCAACACATTAATGGATGATCATTTTTGCTACTGCTTTGGTATTTAGAAGCTGCCATCAACAGCCAAAAAGGATAAAAAGGAAACAGGATTTATAGAATGTTAGTATAACAATAATCACCATATAAGAGCATTTCTTCTCATTTGTAGAAGGCTTCAAGATATAAAAGCAAATAAAAAAAAAAGAAAAGGCAAATACAGGAAGAGGACAACTGACAATGGACCTTAAAACAGCCAAAAGCCTTCTCAGGGCAAGTGGAATGACTTATACAGAGACTTATACCTACGAGAAATTAGCTGTTGGTCAGCCAATCTTTGTTCGTTTCTTGATTTATGGTGAATGCATCACTATTAAAAACTGAACACTGCCTGGTCCTAGCAGAATAGCAATGCTATGGATATTATACAACCCGCACTTGAATAGTACATTGAGGCTTAAGGGTCCCGTTACACATAGCGACGCTCCAGCGATCCTGACGATACGACCTGGTAAGGATCGCTGGTACGTCGCTACATGGTCGCTAGCAAGCTGCCAAACAGGCAGATCTACTCAACGACGCAGCAATGATACGGCGAACCGTATAACGACCTCGGTGGTTGTTGGGACCTTGTCACACAGCAGCTATTGTGACGACTCAGACCTCGATAGGCGTGCTTCAGCGTTACCTTTTCCACGCCCCTCTGCTCCAATTGGTGGCCACTACTGCGCTATCACTAAGCGGTTTGCTTCAGCGTCCCCTTCTGAGTCGCTAGTGCGCCATTTATTCGTGGATCCACAGTCACTGACACAGGGACACGCGATTATTATAACTGTACATGTTAAACGTTATGATTGCATATAATTGATGGCTGACCTATAAAAGGAAACGCTACAAAGATCCTAATTTGAGACCAACAATCGGAGCTGAGGGGGCATTGAAAAGACAAAGCAAAATCACGCCTGCGTCCCTGAGCTCTGAGTCGCCAACAAGGTCGCTCGTTGTTGTTATGGCGTCAAACACAGCGATGCATGCTGGCCAGCGGGACACCAACGATCAAAAAATGGCCTAGGACATTCGAGCACGATCAGCGATATCGCAGCGGGGGGACCAGTCGCCGCTATGTGTCACACGTAGCGAGATAGCTGGCGAGGTCGCTGTTGCGTCACAAAACCTGTGACATTTCAGCGATCTCGCTAACGATCTTGCTATGTGTGAAGTACCCCTTAGACTCCCCATACAAGTTAGATGTTTATTTATTTTACTTATTTTTTTTATTTTATTTGCAGTAGTCAAAGTGGGAGATGATGAGGGTTTTTGCAGATTTTTGGTTGAGGAATGTATAGATCCGGGAAATATTTTTGAGCTGAAGTTGGCAGGAAGTGAAAAGGGTTTGGATATGTGGTTTGAATGAGAGATCAGTGTCAAGAATTACCCAGAGGCAGCGAGCTTGTGGGACTGGGGAAAGTGGGCAGCCATTTACTTTAATGGATAGGTCTGTTGGGGGGAGTCGAGTGAGATAGGGGAAAGATGATGAATTCTGTTTTGTCCATGTTGAGTTTTAGAAACCTAGCGAAGAAGGAGGATTAAATAGCAGATAGACATTGTGGGATTTTGGCTAGTAGGAAGGTGATATCTGGTCCAGAGAGGTAGATCAGTGTGTCATCAGTATAGAGTTGATACTGGAAGCCGTGAGATGTTGGCTGAACCTGATGATTTTGGCGGCATGGACCGACCAGATGATAGGTATGGGAGTGTGATAAATAGCTTTATACAGATCTGAGGCTGGATGCACTGGATCACTGCCTGCAACCCCCGCTGTGTAACTGACTAGTTGCTGTCAATGATAGATACCCAGATGTGTCCTTGTATGCCTACATAGGTGTTAAATGCAAATTACATCAATGACTTCTCCTTGTGTAGCTGCTCCGTCTGTACTCCACAGGCAGCACACGGTAAAACTATATTTTAAGTTTTTTTGAATTATAATTCTAGTTTTACAAAATCCAAGGATATATCCATAATTGGGGAGCCTATTGGCATCTATGGGTAAAATTGCAAACGTTTTTTAGCTGGCAACCCACAGAAACGCAATATATCCCCGAATAATAGAGCTATCATAATCATGCGTGGTACGTATAAGAATGCTTGAAAGATGTTTGGTAAGCTGATGGAGGTATTGCTTCTCTAGTCGGTTTCTGGGGAAAAATATGACCCACAGCAGAAATGAGGGCTAAAAGTGGATTAGAATCAAATCTAATCAGTGGAGGGATGAGTGAGGGGTCTGATGAGACCCTTTACAACATGTTATCTAAGGAATATCCATGTCACACCCCAGGAGAAGTAACGGCTATTGCAGATCTGTCCACATTTCCAGCGGTGTTCTCCTCCTCTCATGGATCCAAGTCATAAGAAGTATCTGTATTTTATGCTATTTATCTTTTTAGTTTTTTGCCTTTATGTCCCTCTTTTTGTTATTTGACCATTAGTAACCTTTTTTTTAGCACTGTACTTTTCAAATATTAACTCTAAAATGTATGTTTGCCCCTCATTGCTCTAAAGTATCCATGATCTTGGAAAATGAGAAGAACTTGGTTGTGTTACATTGTAGCCAGAGCGCAAGTATTGAGCAGTTCTGGAGCCTGGAGAAAGCTGGATGTGCATGTGTACCAGTGTGGTGTGTTGCCTAATGCAGCTGTCCAGCTGACCTGGTAAAACATTAAGTGGTGGCGGCGTAAAGTGTGTCGTGGATGTGGGGACAGCCTGTGGGGAAAGCTTAGCTCATTGTTGGCCTATTATGATAGGTGAGTGGACAAGTGAATGGGAAGTGGACTCCTCATTTATAGTCATATCGGAGGCATGTACATTGTGAGCGAGTTGTGTTTGTGAGAAATTGGTTGCAAGTGGTGGGTTCATAAGAGGGAACCTCCTGACTGCCCAAAAATCATCTGTCAGAGGAGAGTCAGTAGGCTCCCACACATATTAGTTGAAATATTAACCCCCAATCCTTTGTTTTCAGGAGAGATATATCTCAGACGTGTCTAGCAGGGTCTTTCTCCTCCTCCATTAAGAACACATGGATACTCAAAGTAATGCCGAGTACACATGTTTATGGGAGAGTCTTGCGTGATATCTGCCATCTGAATGTACATTCTAGAGCATGGCAAGCTTTAACTTGGCCATAATTGTAATGATTATCATTAAAGGGATTGTCTAATGGAGGTAAATTCTGCCCTCATGCCTTAAGGCAGGGTTCCCCAACTCCAATCCTCAAGGCCCACCATCAGGTCACGTTTTCAGGATTTCCCTTGTATTGTACAGGTGATGCAATTATCTCCTGAGCAATGCAAGGGAAATCCTGAAAACGTGACCTGTTGGTGGGCCTTGAGGACTGGAGTTGGGGAACCCTGCCTTAAGGTATGTTCACATAAAGTTTTTTGAGGATCCTCTTCAAAAACTCGAAACTCCACCACCAGCCAGGAAATGCAAAGTTGGCAGCTTGCTCAGGAGGCTGAGAGTTGGATACATGGTCATCAGTTGATCTCTGTGCTTTTATTTTATGAGGATTAATGATTCCTACATGTTACTATAGAGAGGCTTCAAAATTATCCTTGGTCATTTATGGTTGCATGCACAATATCAAACTAGGTTAATAATATGACAAGGGGGTCGCAGAAATATTTTTTTGTGTATCAATCCTTTTCCTAATGAGTGGAAACATGAATCATTGATAAATCCTGACTAGTCTTTAAATCTGTATAGAGTGGGAGTTGGTCTTCTCAACTCCTAGCATTAGGAAGAGTTGAAAGCACTTTCGTGGAGCACAGGTAATTTGCCAACAAAACATGAATACACCAAAAGAATAATGGAATGGCTCAGGAAAATTGTGCTTGAAGTGATTACAGTGCATTGGTCACTTTGCTAGTGTAGAAAGTCAATACGATTGTGTTGAAAGTGACCTTAAACAAGCACTTCCATCAAAATGGTCTATCCTCTTAATATACTGCAATCACATCATATAGCACTGGGTACTTACAGTTGCAGATTGTGCCCCTCTACTCAGCTAATTCTTCTCTTTTTCATTAGGTCTAGGACATCACATGATTAAAAACTGACTAGCTGAATCCTTCTAAGCTCTATGTACAGTGGCTTGCAAAAGTATTAACACTCTTAACTTTTTACCTATTTTGTTACATTACAACCTGTGTTTAAATATTTTTGTAATCTGATTTGTGTGTGATGCATCAGCACTAAATAGTCTAAATTGGTGAAGTGAGAAAAATATTAGCATAAATTAAATTTATGGGATAAAAAAACAAAACAAAACATTGACCTTCATAAGTCACATGTGTAGAGGAAGGAAGTCCATCTGTGTGCAATCTAAGTGACACATGGTCTGTCAGTATATGCACACCTTATCTGAAAGACCACAGGGGCTGCAACACTTAAGCAAGAGGCACCACTAACCAATCACCACCATGAAGACCAAGGAAATCTCCAAACAAGTCAGGGACAAAGTTGTTGAGAAGTACATTTCCGGGTTGGGTTATAAAAAAATATCCCAATCTCTGGTGATAACCCCCAAGCTCCATCAAATCCATTATTATTAAATGGAAAGAACATAATGAGAGAGGGTCACCAACCAAAACTCTAAGCCCAGGCAAGGAGGGCATTAATCATAGAGGCAGAACAGAGAACCAGGGTAACCCTGAAGGAGCTGCAGAGTTCCCAAGCAGAGACTGGACTATCTGTACATATTACCACAATAAGCCGTACACTCCAGAGGTGGCCTTCATGAAAGACAGAGCCAAAAAAAAAGCCTTTACTTACATAGAAAAAATGTAAGGCTTTTAAGTTTGCTAAAAGACATGTGGGAGAGACTCCTCAAATGTATGGAGGTAGGTGCTGTGGTCAGATAAGAAATTGAACTTTTTTGGCCACCAAAGTTGAACGCTATGTCTGATGCCAAACCAACACAGCTCATCATCTCAAGAACACCATTCCCAAAGTGAAACATGGTCTTGGCAGCTTAGTGCTGTGGGGTGTTTTTTTGGCAGCAGGAACAGGGAAAATGGTCCAAGTCAAGCAGAAGAGAGATGGTGCGAAATACAGGGATATTCTTGAGAAAAGCCTGTTTCAGTCTGTCCTGTCAGAGATTTGAGACTGCGACAGAAGTGCACCTTCCAACAAGACAATGACCCAAAGCATACTGCTAAAGTAACACTCGGGTGGTTTAAGGGGAAACATGTAAATATTTTGGAGTGGCCTAGTCAAAGCCCAGACCTTAATCCAACTGAGAATCTGTGGTCAGACTTGAAAATTGGTGTTCACCAAAACATCTAACCTGAAGGAGCTAGAGCAGTTTTGCCTTGAGGAATGGGTTAACTTGTAGCTGTAATTGCCACAAAAGGAGGTTCTACCACAGTTCTGACTTTAATAGTTATGCACACTGAAGTTTTTAGTTATTTTGTCCTATTTGTTATTTGCTTCACAATGAAAAGAAAACCAAAATGTTCAGAGTTGTAGGCATGTTCTTTATGCGAACTGATGCAAACCCTTAAAAAAAAAAGTGAAATTCCAGACAGTGAAATAGCAAAAAACAAACAAAAATACCAAGGGGGTGAACTTTCGCAAGCCACTGTATAAAAGGAAGTGAATTTTCCCTGTATGAGTTATAAGTCACTGCAAAAGTCCCTGGCAGGTGGAGGAGGGAGCAGCTGGGTTAGGAGGTGAACGATAAATGCAAGGACAAGAGACTTCCTTTTTATACACAGAGCAGAGAAAATAGAAGAATTAGTTGGGCAGAAAGGCAAAATGAGAAATTGTAAGTACACAGTGATATATAATATGAATACAATATATTAAGAGGATAAAAACATTGATCGGAGTGATTATTTAAAGAGAATCTGTCATGAGGTTTTTTCCACCCAACCTGAGAGCAGCACAGTGAAGAGACAAAGACCCTGATTCCAACAATGTGCCACTTATTGGCGACAGAGTAATTTTGACAAAATCACTGTTTTTATCAGCATGAGACTATCAGAGGACTAGTAAACCGGCTGCCAGGACGTCCTCCATATTCATGAGCTCTTTATAACCCCACCCCCACCATTGATTGACATCTGTAAAAAAGCAGAAAGCTGCCAATCAGTGGTGGTGGTGGGATTATACAGAACTCAGCATTTAGATAACTGGTAGATCTGCAGGAGAGAAAATAGCGATTTTATCAAAATGACAGCAAGCAGCTCAGTAAGTGACATATCACTGGATTCAGTGTCTCGGCCCCTACATCAGGCTCCTCTCAGATGGGGTATAGGAAACCTGGTGACAGATTGCCTTTAAAGTGTTCTTGCCAGCGTATACAGCAGTGAGTCACCACAGTATACACTCTAACACGAACTCTATAAGATCCGTCAGGTTCTACACTTGAACATGGATCATTAAAGTGTGCTGAATTCTTAAGTTTGATGAAAAGTTCAACCTGCTTGAAAGGCTACCATAACAGTCACTAGTGGTAATTATTGAATCTAAACGAAAAAGCATAGCTGGTGTTTTTTATTCTTCTTTTCTTTAGCTAGCTTTAAAAACTCTACGATAGCATTGTGCTAGAAGACGCAATTTGCGTGCATGTTCCGGAAATTAAATTATTGTTACAATTAAAGCTCACTTTTGTATTTCATTATTTTTTTCATCACCTTTACCAAAACTGTATATATTATTTTACAACAAAACATGTTGACCATAGCAGAATAATTATCTTAGGCATCTGTGGTTTATCAACTAATGTCCATCTTCGTTGATTTCTCTAAGTTTCCACAGGAAAAACATGTCAATCAAATTAAAAAGAAGGGTTACCATTTTTCCTGAAGAATAATAACAATAATTATAACTTAAATGATATTAAATTCAAATAAATCCATCTTCTTTCCCATTAATGTTTATTAATGGATATGAAAAAAAATACTAAAAAAAAAATCATTAAAAAAAAGGATTGAAATTTTTTTTAAAAAAAATACAAGCAAAATATAAGGACTTCTCACCATGATCTGGAATAAGTCCTGTTCCAGGTCTTAATAAGAGAAGAACTTTGGTCCCACCAGCTTGGATTAGCTCAATGGCTCGTGTGTGAGTGATGCCTTGGGTTGGTTCTCCATTAATTTCCACTATTTGATCTCCAACCTGACAAAAAAAAACCAAACATTATTTATATTAGGAGGGCAACAATATAATAGTTACTATCAATGTCTACTGATACTTGCAAGTCATCTGTCATTGACAGGTGTCACCAGCAGACGTGGCATCACCGGCCCTTGCGCAACTCCTGATGCAGAAGTGAGCAGACTGGTTTGACCTTGACCACAATGCAAGACAATGAAGGCATGTTCCTTGCTCGTGTTTCTTCTGATAATGAGTAGTGATGAGCGAGTATACTCGTTGCTCGGGTGTCCTCCGAGTATTACATGTGTACATGTGAGGAATGTTTGTTTGTTAGGGAATCCCCACATGTATTCAAGCTGTCTAGAAGCCACAAACTAAATCTCTGAGCACGTCAAAATACTCGAAGGACAGCCGAGCATGCTCGGGGAAACCAGAGCAAAGAGTATACTCACTCATCACTAATAATGAGTAAAGGTGCTGGACATCAGCACCCCTTAGAAATGTGAAACCAATATAACAATTTGCCATTTAGAAGATTTTAGAGATTTTGTAATAATAGAAAAAGGACCACAAATAAAAAAAAAAAAAAAGAGAATAAACTAATCAATGGTCAAGGATGTTGATAGTCAATGTGTGCTAAATGTTACTACTTATAGTCCATTCCATCTTAAAAGTTGGACATTAGAGTACATAACCAATTGTTTTACTTATCCTACGGCCTTTAAGTCGCCAATTTTTCCTTCACAATTTAAGCTCCTGCTCTGCCCACTCGAGTCAATAGTAAATCCCGTGGGTGGTGCGTGTTTCACAACAAGGTCTCTTCTACGGTTTGCTTTTGTCTTACAATTAATGTTGCATTAATAATCTGCCCTTTGAAACAAGTAACTAAAACCACTGATATTAACAATCTGTAAAGGTGAAGACACAATGCTCGAGGAGACGGTCAGTGCTTGCTGAAACATTTGCTTCACTCGAAGAGATCTACACTTCAACGTTCTCACCCTTCCTTTGTGTTAACTGCTTTTTTGGCCTTGAAGCAAGGATGGAAGTGGCAGTAATAATTTTAGCATTACACTATTTTGGGAAAATCCATAAAACCTGAGTGTAAATTAAAGCCTGGACTTTGCAGACAGTGCACACCCGTTAGCGGAGATCCGTGCCTGCAGATTGCTGACCTCTGTGATTTCTCATCGGCCAGTTCTGTCAGATTCCTTTTACTTTTCTTACTGACAGTGAGGGCCTAAGGCTTCAATAAAAGTAATAAGAAAAAAAAAAAAAAAAGATTTAACTGGTGTGTCTGCTGAACTGTCGACGGAAAAGCAGGAACGCAGCCCACAGAGCAAGCACAGGGTGAAATAGTCTGCATGCCGAATAATTCTCCCATATCATATGAAAATGTATCCATGGAAAGACCATCATCAGTTAAATAGGGTCTGAACACGAGGCGGACAGTTAGCGTACAATGATGTCCTTTAATTTACAGATTTCTTTTTAGTTTCTTGTAGTGTCCTAAATTCTGGAAGAGGCGGTCGTGTTTCCACATACGGTGGAATAATATAGATTTATCTCTGAAATTAGAGTCTACAAAATTTTGCATTTGTGTTAAAATAGCAAGGCATCTTCATCTATTGCATATTGGAGATTCCCGACCCAATATAATTGCTATAGATCTGTGGATCAAAAGTATCCATGAGATGTCACAAAGTGCGCAACTGTGTAAGAGTGGAGCCAACATTTGGCAAATTCTGAAACAAAATTCAAATGAAATGATTACTGTAAATGGATTAAGCCATGTAAAGTCTCTGGAGGTCTCCTGGATTTCAGTGTTCCCCAACGCAAATATAACCCAAACTACAGTGGGGAAAATAAGTGTTTGACACACTGCCGTTTTTGCAATTTTTCCCACCTACTAATTTTTTATTGTAGGTACACTTCATCTGTGAGAGACAGAATCTTAAAAAAAAAAAAACCTCCAGAAAATCAAATTGTTTAATTTTTACATAATTAATTTGCATTTTATTACATGAAAAATATTTGACACAATAGAAAAACAGAACTTACTATTTGGTACAGAAACCTTTGTTTGAATTACAGAGGTCAGACATTTCCTGTAGTTCTTGACCATGTTTGCACACACTGCTCTCCAGGACCTTGAAATGCTTCTTATGGAGCCACTCCTTTGTTGCTCTGTGTGTTTCGTGTTATTGTCATACTGGAAGAACCAGCCACGACCCATCTTCAATGCTCTTACTGAAGGAAGGAGGTTGCTTGTCAAAATCTTGCGATACGTGTCCCCATCCATCCTCTTTTGAACCCCATCCTCTCGTCCTGTACTCTTTGCAGAAAAGCACCCCCAAAGTATGATGTTTCTCCAGCATGCTTCACGGTTGGGACGGTGTTCTTGGGGTTGTACGCACCCTTCTTCCTCCTCCAAACACGGCAAGTAGAGTCGATACCAAATAAGCTCCATATTGTTCTCATCTGACCTTCTCCCAATGTCTCCTCTGGATCATAAAACTGGTCACTGGTGAACTTCAAATGGGCCTGGACATATGCTGGTGTGAGCAGGGGGACCTTGCATGTTCTGCAGGATTTTAATCCATGACGGCGCAGTGTGTTACTAATGGTAATGTTTAAGACTGAGGTCTCAGCTCTCTTCAGGTCATTGAACAGGTCCTCCCTTGTAGTTCTGGGCATATTCCTGACCTTTCTCTGAATCATCCTTACCCCATGAGATGAGATCTTGCACGGAGCCCCAGAGAGAGGAAGCTTGAGAGTCATCTTGTGTTTCTGCCGTTTTCTAATAATTGTCTCAACAAACTGCTTTCCTGTTGTCTTTTTAGTCCATCCAAGCCTTGTGCAGGTCAATAATTTTGCCCCAGACAGCTCTTTGGTGTTGGCCATGATGGAGAGGTTGGTGTGTGATTGAGTGTGTGGACAGGTGTCTTTTATACAGGTAACAAGTTCAAACAGGTGCCATTAATAAAGGTAATGAGTGCAGAGTAGCAGGGCTTCTAAAATAAAAACTAACAGATATTGTAGAGCCAGAATTTTTGCTGGTTGGTAGGGGATCAAATACGTATTTCACGCAATAAAATGCAATTTAATTAATTAAAAATCATACAATGTTATTTTCTGTTTTTTATTTTTAGATTCTGTCTCTCACAGATGAAGTGTACCTACGATAAAAAGAACAGATCTTTCCATTCTTTGTAGGTGGGAAAACTTGCAAAATCAGCAGTGTATCAAATACTAATTTTGCCCACTGTTTGTAATGAGGGACAAACTTTGAAATGAACTTACAGAAGACATTAACATCCACAGTGACAAGACAATGGTTTAAAGAGCTACATACATGAATGCGACCATCTTTGATCGCAGGTCCATCTTCTGCAAGTCGGAGAATGAAAAGCCCCATGTTGTATTCTTTTCCACCTCGTAGGCTAAAACCGAAGCCTCTTGGTCCTCTCTCCAACTCCACAGGGTAGCAACCAGCGCTCTGCACATTAATGCAAACATTTAGAATATATGTGACATATATTGTTATGCAAATCGACACATTTGTATGGGAACAGAGAGACAAAAATTTTACTGTGGCATTTTCCTTATTTTTAATATCTCTATAATAAATTATTACATTATGGCCACAATGTACATCTAAGTGTGCTTTTTTTTTTCTATAACCTCCCTCTACAAACTAAAACAATATAAGTATATCTTAAAACATTCCTGGAACATGAAGACTCTTAACCCCTTAATGACAGAGTCAATTTGGTACTTAATGACCAAGCCAATTTTTACAATTCTGACCACTGTCACTTCATGAGGCTATATAGCTTTGGAACAATTCAATGGATCCCACTGATTCGGAGATTGTTTTTTCGTGACATATTGTACTTCATGTCAGTGTTAAAATTTCTGTGATATAACTTGCGTTTATTTATAAAACAAAATGGAAATTTGGCAAACATTTTGGAATTTTAAAACTTAATTTTTGTACACTTAACAGACATCGTTAATAAATAACATCTCCCACATGTCTACTTTACATCAGCACAATTTTGGAAGCATTTTTTTTTGTTAGGACGTTAGAAGGGTTAAAAGTTGACCAGCGATTTCTAATTTTCCAACAAAATTTACAAAACCACTATTTTAGGGACTACTTCATATTTGAAGTGAGTTTGGGGGGGTCAATATAACAGAAAATGCTCAAAAGTGACAATTCTAAAAACCGCACCCCTCAATGTGCGCAAAACCACATTCAAGACGTTTATTAACCATTCAGGTGCAGAACTAAAGCAATGTGGAAGGAAAAAAATGAATATTTTACTTTTTTTCACAAAATTTTTTTTTACTTTGGAACCAATTTTTTTTTTTCACAAGGGTATCAGGAGAAAATGGACCACAACATTTGTTGTGCAATTTCTCCTGAGTAGGCAGATACCCCATAAGCGGGGGTAAACCACTGTTTGGGTGCATGGCAGGGAGGGAGCACCATTTGACTTTTTGAATGCAAAATTGGCAGGAATCAATGGTGGCGCCATGTCATGTTTGGAGACCCCCTGATGTACCTAAACAGTGGAACCCCCCAATTCTAACTCCAACCCAAACCCCAACACACCCCTAACCCTAATCCCAACCCTATCCATAACCCTAACCACACACCTAACCCTAGTCCCAACCCTAAATGTAATCCCAACCATAACCCTAACTTTAGCCCAACCCTAACCTTAACCCCAAGTTTATTAGAAAAAAACACGGCACTCGATGACTGAGAGGGAGGTGCACAAGTAGGATATCCTATCCACTATAGATTATAGTAAAGACTTGGCACTCAAAAGGGAAAATTGAATTTGACAGTTCCTTTATTGTACAAAGCCTCCACTTCAAAAATTCTTGAACGTTTTTGGTCGTACAATCGACCATCAGAAAAGGAAATTCACAGTTGATTTAACTGAAAGGAGCTGTAATGGAAAATTCCATATATCATTAGAGAGACAGCTGGCCTGTGTGGTAATATTCAGCACAGAATATCTGGTCCAAAAGTCTGGAATAAGAGGCGTCTGGTAAGCAGCGGGAGTGTGTACAGCTGCTGTAGGAGCGTCTCCTACAGCAGCTGTACACACGCCCGCCCGGACACAGCGCTATTCCCCTGCACTCACGTGCCTTTCTAACCAGCGCGTCCTCCTCCCGTGGCAGACAAACCTGGGCAGGACATACTTCCTCAAACAGTACCAGTCCCATATCAGGGACACAAGCCTGCTATGCACAACATGTGGCATATCCTCTAATTAAATCTCAGCTCCATTTATGGACCTATAGATCACTTTACCAGGACCTTTGTCAGTCCCAATTCTGAAATCCAGTGTTCCTCTACTTAAAACAAGGTTATTACCTTCAGTATCCGCTGCTTACCAGACACCTCTTATTCCAGACTTTTAGACCAGATATTCAGTACTGAATATTATCACGCAGGCCAGCTGTCTCTCTAATGATATATGGAATTTTCCATTACAGCTCCTTTCAGTTAAATCAACTGTGAATTTCCTTTTCTGATGAAGGTCGATTGTACGACCAAAAACGTTCAAGAATTTTTGAACTGGATGCTTTGTACAATAAAGGAACTGTCAAATTCAATTTTCCCTTTTGAGTGCCAAGTCTTTACTTTAACCCTAAGTTTAGCCCAAATCACTTTAGCCCAACGCTAACACTAATGGAAAAATGGAAATAAATATTTTTATTTTATTATTTTTTCCTAACTAAGAGGGTGATAAAGGAGGGTTTGATTTACAATTTTTTAATTTTGATCACTGTGATAGGGTCTATCACAGTGATCAAAATAAACCAATAGGAAAAATTCCTATTGTTGCCGGGTGTCGGCCGGCAGATCTCCCACTTCCTCCCAGAAGATGATACCGGGGCCCAGGGGACTTCACGGAGGGTTACAGGGACACCAGAGGTACCGGGGTAGGATCGGAGGGACCCCATTTCTCTCTCCTCTGATCTGCGATCACATCAGAGGAGAGAGAACTTAAAAGGAAAATCAGACCTTTTTTTTTTTGCAGTTGTCGTTATACCATTAATAACGGTGGTCACAACACTGAGGTTGGTAAAAACCAATTCAAATTGTGTTCTCTGAGGTCTCCGCTACCCCTGGTAGCCGAGACCCAGGAGAAATTCCGACTCTGGGGGCCGCTATACAATTACTTCTCAGTGCCCATAAAAAGCGGCGCTGAAACATAAGTACCCTTAATTGTTGCTGTTAAAAGGCGTGTCGGTGGTCGTTAAGGGGTTAACTGGAAGCGATCATGAGAAAATTAACTATTGATTAAATCAGGTTTGTGTATAAGAAAATGCCACAATTTTTTTTTCTTTTCCTCATATCACAACATATATTAAAAATTAAAAAACAGAAATGCAGCAATTTTCACACTAGCCACAGGGGCTTTTTTAGACTATAACTTCCTATAGGTTTCAGGAAACAACACATGTACATAGACAACGGTCAGATTCTAACCCTATTTTTTGTATTGAAGTGTCTAATAAGTGTGTGCAAAGGTCATTGTGAAGGAAGAGGGAGCATGGTCAATAGCGATATTATCTATTGTAATTGATGGATCCTATAATATTAGAGGTGCAGCCTGTCTTTGTAATCCTGCCTCTGCTGATAAGAAAAATCCTGTAAACCCTTCCTAGAAAGTACAGGAAGTCTAAATCTAAAAAAAAAGCTTAGTGGCTAGCAAGAAAACTGCATTATTACGATTTTATTATTTTGAATTATTTTAAGATCATAATATGAAGAAAAAAATTGACAAATTAAATAAAAACAAAAACAAACATGTAACACAAAAACCTGATTTAATATAATATGTCATTTTGTGATAACTTTTCTTTAATACATTAGATTTACAAGGAATGACAAGCACTATTATTACTATTAGATGCCTTTAGGCATGTTTTTCTTTTTAATTTCACTGTGGTATAAAAGGAAATGTTTCATTAGCCATTCCCAATATATACAATTCTCCAAAACCTCACAAAACGGCATTAATGTTGACACCCCCAGCAATCGTGAGATAAGGTTAACTTCATCACTTCTAGGAATGGTAGAACGGAGACAAAACATATATTGGACTTCACATTTCTCAGTAACATAATTCTCAGCACTCAGACTGGTAGGGGAATATGCCCTAGGGCGACATTTACTCTGCACATTAGCTCTGTCAGCTGCTTTTTCAGGGCTGTAAGTACTCATCTATAGGCCATATTATTACATTACTGTCCTGTAGAAAGAGATGAGCCCTACATTAAGGGGCACAGTAAAATAGGCAGCGAAAGTGGTCTTTGTTTCACTACCATAACCTTCCACTAGGGCGGCTACAGATACAGTGTAACAATGTATCAGTGTAGGTAAGAGAATCAGTCAGTCTGAGTTGTCCTGTGGCCGAACCTAGCCAGAGGACTACCCCGATATGTGCACCATGCAGTCATTACATCTCTGCTCATCTCTCCTGCATACATTTCAGACACAAGATCAATGAACCTAAAAAGCCTGAACTGCCAGCTTCGGATACATTCCCATCAAATTCCATCACATGTAAATCTCCCATCTTTAACAATCCCTTTCTTTCTAGAGACAAGTACGATATCTTACCTGTGAGTGCCGGCTTCCAGAGGGCAGGGTGTGTGCTGCATCAGCCCATAGGAACCTGTACGGAGCAGAGAGATCTCCCTTACTGCCCTCTGTGTCCAATGTATTTCTGTAAAATAAGGATATAATCAGGACACATGAGGGGCAGAGGCACAGATACATCAGTTACTCTACAGGATGTACTTACTTATCCTTACCATAATGTCAGCTTTGTTTTGTTCCCCCCTCCCCATTTTATCCCTTTAATGACAAATGCATCATATCTACTGAAGATGTACTGTATATGTACATAGACCGACTGACGGATACATTTTAATATTATAATTAACATTCACTAAAAACGCAATAAGTATTAAAACAATTTATATTTACAGTTTAGATACCCCGGCAGAATTTTTGCTTTCTTGGCCTTTTTTCACAGAATATCAAAGATAACGCAAAAAATTTTTTCCACTCATGGGTTGGGTGAAGCTATTTATTGTCAAACTACTGTGTTTTCTCTTTTTAAATCTTAATGACAACCCAAAACATTCAAATGAAACTGATCAAAAGTTTATATACCCCATTTCTTAAAACTATGTATTGCCCCCTCTAACATCAATGACAGCTTGAAGTCTTTTGTGGTAGTTGTGGATGAGGTTCTTTATTTTCTCAGATGATAAAGCTGCCTACTCTTCTTGGCAAAAAGCCAGCAGTTCCTGTAAATCCATGGGCTGTCCAGCATGAATTGCGCGCTTGGACATCTCCCGAGCGTCCCTCAATGATATTGAGGTCAGAAGACTGAGATAGTCACTCCAGAACCTTCACTTTGTCCTGCTGCAGCCAATGACAGGTCGACTTGTGTTTTGGAACGTTGCCATGATGCAATGTCCAAGTACGTCCCATGCGCAGCTTCCGAGCTGAGGATTGCAAATTTGCCTCCAGTATTTGCTGATAACGTGCTGCATTCACCTTTCTTTCAACTTTGATCAAGTTTCCTGTGCCTTTGTAGCTCTCACATCCCCAAAACATCAGCGATCCACCTCCATGCTTTACAGTAGGAATGGTGTTCCTTTCATTATAGGCCTTGTTGACTTCTCTCCAAATGCAACGTTTATGGTTGTGGCCAAAAGTTAAATTATGGTCCCATCACTCCAAATTATCTTGTTCAAGAAATTTTGAGGCTTGCTGTTTTGCATATTGTAGGCGAGATACTTTGTGGCATTTGCGCAGTAATGGCTTTATTCTGGTGACTCGACCATGCAGCTCATTTTTCTTCAATGCCTCCTTATTGTCCATCTTGAAACAGCCAGTTTCAGAGAGTCCTGTATTTCAGCTGATATTATTTGTGGATTTTCCTTTGCATCCCGAATAATTTTCATGGCAATTATGGACAAAATTTTTGTTGGTCTACTTGACCGTGGTTTTGTTTTTAAAGAGCCCCTGATTTTCCATTTGTTAATCACAGTCTGAATGCTGCTGACTGATAACATCAATTCCTTGGATATCTTTTTGTATCCCTTTCCTGTTTTATACAGTTCAACTACGTTTTCCCGTAGATCCGTTGACTATTCTTTTGCTTTCCCTATGACTCACAATCACGTCAGTGGCTGGATGAAAGATGCAAGAGCCTGTCTGGATCCGAGAAACTCTCTCAGCTTTTAAGCACACACTGAGCAAACAGGTCACAAGCAAAATGGTCAAACCCATTTGTGTCAACTTCTGTGCATGTTATTAGGCCAAAATCACCAGGGTATGTAAACTTTTGATCAGGGTCATTTGGATATTTTGGTTTGTCATTATGATTTAAAGAGAAAACACTGTAGTTTGATAATAAATGGCTTCACCCAACCACTAACCATGAGTGGAGAAAATGTTTTGGTGTCATCATTCATATTTTCTGAAAAAAAAAGCCAAGAAAACAAAAATTCTGATGGGGTATGTAAACTTTTGCGCACAAATGTACAGACTGTATAAGACAGATATCCAAATACAAGATATTAATAATCTAATTATATAGCGCCAACATATTCCCATACATGTACATTTTTCATATTTTGCTGCCATATTATTAGCTGGATAACAACCTCAGTATTACTTCCATTTTTCTCCACTTATTACCAACATGCCATTTATATCAGTATCAGTGTGTATTTTTCTACCTGTCCAGCGTTCCATAATTCGGTGCTTGACCCATGGCTCGATGCTGTGGAGCTGGGCTCTGTCTTGCAGAGTTGGACCCTGATGGGGGACCTTTGTGTTCTGACAAAAGAAATATAACTTTAGTAAGTGCATAAACTGTAGTGTTCGTCTTTTATTATATTATTATTACAGTCTTCCCAAATGGGCTGCAATTGAATTGTTGTCATTTAAAGGCGAAAAAGAGGTCTCCCATGTGGATAAAAATGAACTATTAAGACTTTTTTTTGCAGGGATGCTTGCAGCTTCTTAGGAGATGTCATAGCTGGGGAAATCTGTTTAGTTGGCCTCAATCTATAACCCATTAACTACAGTCAAACAACACAAATACATTAAAGAATAATAGATTTCTCCATTTTTTCAATATCTAACATCAAAACCAGCCTTTTCTTTTATGTTTTTATTTGGCATCTCTTCATCCCTTTGGGAGACTGTATACTTAGGAATGCGAAAAGGTAAAGAGATGAATCGTATGAAAGAACTAATAAAATATTAAACTTCATAGAAATGATAGGCAGAATAAAATGAGCAGCAACATCCATGATGATAATATACTACTGAGGATTGCTTGTTTTTAAATAGGGTACATAGATATTTGTCAAAATGCAGGGAGTTCCAAACCAAAATCCATAGAAGTGTATGTGCACCCGTTAAATATTTGTTGCAGACATTTCTCCATCAAAAACACGATTCTTGGCTGTAAAAAATGGTGCAGAAAAATAAACGTGTTTTGCGACAGTTTTTCCCAGTCAGAATGGTGAAAAATACGGCAAAAACACTGAAAGAACTGACGTGCTGCAGATATGAACTTGCTTCAAATCTGCAAGGAAAAATAAGAACCGTGCGTATGAGAATTCAGAAGTCTCATTCACTTTGTGGGGACAGTTTGGACCCATACACATGAACGTTGCCACTGCTCCACAATTTGTCAGGTTAGTGGAACTTTACTACACAGTCACGTGACCAAAACTTGGGATTAAATTTTAGACTCCTACAGATGGGACTCATTATTCCACTACAAATTCTGTTGAAATTGTGACAGATTTCACCCTATGGTTGATACCGGCCGTGCAAATCAGCAGAGGAATAAAAAAATCTGCTGCCATGTAGTCCTCCATATCCATTAGGTTTATATACCAATACCCCCACCAACGATTTATAACTTTCTGCCTATGCACAGTGTATACAAAAAGCGGTCGATCAGTGGTGTGAATGGGGATATACAGAGCTCAACAATCCAAGAACTGGCAGATCTGCAACAGATATTACAGTGATTTTATCAAAACTGCAGCAAGCAGAGAAGTGATACATTGCTGGAAAGAGGGTCTCTGACACTGCATCATGCGCTCTCAAATGGCAGAATGGGAAGCCTCTCCTCTGGGTAATTGAACCCTGGTCTCCAATTCCTTGACGGGGTGGCACCTTACTTTCTTAGAGGAAGTCCTCTTTAGTTTAGTGGTGAGTATCCACACCTGTTGAGCGGGAGACCTGGGTTCATTTCGTGATTGGGAGACTTCTTACTTTCTTAGAGAAAGTCCTTGTTAGTATCGTGGTCAGTATCCCCACCTGTCAAGCAAGGATACCGGGGTTCGATTCTCAGAGGGGCAGGATTCTTACTTTCTTAGAGCAAGTCCTCATATGTATAGTGGTGAGTGCCCTCACTTATCACGCCGGAGATCGAGGTTCAATTCCCTGATGGGGAGGCTTCTTAGTTTCTTAGGGCTCTCACACATGTCTGTGTCTCCGGTATGTGTGGTGACAGTTATCACACATAGCGGAGACACTTACACATGCAGTGTGTTTACATAGACCGTGTCTCCATGGGTAAAACATGCTGACTTGTCCATTTTTTTACCATCAGCACGGGCCACAAAACATTTCGCACATAGATGACACACAGGGATGTTATCTGTGTGAAATGTCCCGGGGCCTGAGAAGCAGTGGTACAGTAAACATTGTTCCACGGCGCCGGGTGCTGAAGACGGCTCTCATCATTCTTCTCTGTTCTGCCTGTGAGCAGAGGAGAATGATGAGAGCTGTATTCAAATAAGAACAATCATAACAGGCTATTACTCCTATCAGCCTACATCTGCTGCCAATAACAGTACAGCAGGAGCAGCTGATGGTAGTATTCCGCACACGCTGCCTGCACTATAAATAAATAAATGAATGAAAAATACGGCATGGGTTCCCCTGTATTTTCTATAACCAGCCAGGCAAATTTCAGAGCTGGGGGCTGCAACCTGCTGGTCACTGAGTCTGCTTTCCTAGCAGGGCTGAACTGCAGTGACCTCAGCACTGTGGGAAAAACTCAGTGATGAGGTCACCATAGTACAGATCAGTGAGTTCACAGCAGATCACCGTGAGAATTTCTCCAAGATGCTGATTTGAGGAAAACCTGAAAATTTATTTATTAGCATTTCTAATCCTCCTCTCTAGCCCTGCAACAGGAAGTCACAAGAAAATTAAGTGAAAAAGCATTGTACAAACAAATTCCAAAGCCCCTTCGTAAAACACGTACAGGTATGCAGCCACTGATTACTGCACTGACATCTGTTTTCGGATATCACATGCATATAAGAAAGGGCAGCACAAAATGTAGGACACTACATTAGATTTGACTGGATAGTAGGGAGTTAATCAGCAAGTCACAGTAGCCTTTAACTAACATAGCTATACCATGTCTTGGCCACCTTCCACGCATCTATGCCCTGTTCAGGCTGTGCACCAGCTGTGTGCGGAGATAACTAAAGGAGCTGAAAGGCTAAGAAATGCAGCCAAGAAGCAAGGAAAGCAATGAAATGTTTAGCTGCAGAGTGATGCTCTTCTCCAATTCTCTAAAAGCTCCTCATTGGAACTCTCTATGGTTTAGCTGGATGAGATAAGAGCCAATAAGCAAGACAATACATGTCCTCATGACTTAGAAGCTTATCCACATCCGCAGTAGGAATCCAAAAGAAATGTCTACCTTTAATAGAAATCAGAGAACGCACAGATCCTGACACTCACTCCGATCTCCCATCAAGGTCACAACTGCAATGCTACATGTGCTGGACACCAGTCGGGGGCTGGTACTCTTTTTCAGGTATGTTCAGCTCTCGTCAGAGAAGAATCTCATCTAACGTCTCTTAACATTTTAGAAAAGAATATCTTGTAGAACGACGGCACTTTCTCCCACTTCAGGAGAGGCCACAGAACATATCATGTCCATCAGTTTTATCAATTCCTCTGCATGGCATTTTATTAGATACATCTGCAGCAAAATATTAAGACTAAATAGGATATAATTGATATTAATTTAAAGCGATCTGTCCTACAGAAAGGTTTCCTTCAGAATCAAATACGTCCTGAACCAGATGGTCTCTGTCCTTAGGACAGGCACAAGCTCTCCCATGAATCTTCATTTTTCCTTAAATATGTGTATATGTGAATGAAGTATACAGTTGTGGCCAAAAGTATTGACACCCCTGCAATTCTGTCAGATAATACTCAGTTTCTTCCTGAAAATGATTGCAAACACAAATTCTTTGGTATTATCTTCATTTAATTTGTCTTAAATGAAAAAAACACAAAAGAGAACGAAGCAAAAAGCAAAACATTGATCATTTCACACAAAACTCCAAAAATGGGCCAGACAAAAGTATTGGCACCCTCAGCCTAATACTTGGTTGCACAACCTTTAGCCAAAATAACTGCGACCAACCGCTTCCAGCAACCATCAATGAGTTTCTTACAATGCTCTGCGGGAATTTTAGACCTTTCTTCTTTGGCAAACTGCTCCAGGTCCCTGATATTTGAAGGGTGCCTTCTCCAAACTGCCATTTTTAGATCTCTCCACAGGTGTTCTATGGGATTCAGGTCTGGACTCATTGCTGGCCACCTTAGAAGTCTCCAGTGCTTTCTCTCAAACCATTTTCTAGTGCTTTTTGAAGTGTGTTTTGGGTCATTGTCCTGCTGGAAGACCCATGACCTCTGAGGGAGACCCAGCTTTCTCACACTGGGCCCTACATTATGCTGCAAAATTTGTTCGTAGTCTTCAGACTTCATAATGCCATGCACACGGTCAAACAGTCCAGTGTCAGAGGCAGCAAAGCAACCCCAAAACATCAAGGAACCTCCGCCATGTTTGACTGTAGGGACCGTGTTCTTTTCTTTGAATGCCTTTTTTTCCTCCTGTAAACTCTATGTTGATGCCTTTGCCCAAAAAGCTCTACTTTTGTCTTATCTGACCAGAGAACATTCTTCCAAAACATTTTAGGCTTTTTCAGGTAAGTTTTGGCAAACTCCAGCCTGACTTTTTTATGTCTCGGGGTAAGTGGGGTCTTCCTGGGTCTCCTACCATACAGTCCCTTTTCATTCAGACGCCGACGGATAGTACGGGTTGACACTGTTGTACCCTTGGACTGCAGGGCAGCTTGAACTTGTTTGGATGTTAGTCGAGGTTCTTTATCCAACATCCGCACAATCTTGCGTTGAAATCTCTTGTCAAGTTTTCTTTTCCGACCACATCTAGGGAGGTTAGCCACAGTGCCATGGGCTTTAAACTTCTTGATGACACTGCGCACGGTAGACACAGGAACATTCAGGTCTTTGGAGATGGACTTGTAGCCTTGAGATTGCTCATGCTTCCTCACAATTTGGTTTCTCAAGTCCTCAGACAGTTTTTCGGTCTTCTTTCTTTTCTCCATGCTCAATGTGGTACACACAAGGACACAGGACAGAGGTTGACTCAACTTTAATCCATGTCAACTGGCTGCAAGTGTGATTTAGTTATTGCCAACACCTGTTAGGTGCCACAGGTAAGTTACAGGTGCTGTTAATTACACAAATTAGAGAAGCATCACATGATTTTTCGAACAGTGCCAATACTTTTGTCCACCCTCTTTTTTTTGTTTGGTGTGGAATTATATCCAATTTGGCTTTAGGACAATTCTTTTTGTGTTTTTTCATTTAAGACAAATTAAATGAAGATAATAATAACAAAGAATTTGTGTTTGCAATCATTTTCAGGAAGAAACTGAGTATTATCTGACAGAATTGCAGGGGAGTCAATACTTTTGGCCACAACTGTAGTGTAAGTGTTTTAATAAACTCTCCTGCCTCTGCTCTCCGCTGTCCCGTTCCTCTTCTCAGTCACATCACCACAATTCAGGCTATTCCGCTCACTCTGTGTGTGTGATCCCGAAGTCTCATTTACAATGAAAGTCTATAGAGCCTCATCCTGACGCTCCACAGGCTTACACTGTAAAATCACCGCCGGGTCATGCATAGCGCAGCGTGACCTGAAGAGTCTGCACAGAGGGGACGTCACAGAGAAGAGGAAGCTGGACACTGGAGAAGGCCGCGGTAGGTGACTATATTAATGCACTCACACGCTACACCATGCACAAACACACATTTAATGAAAAAATATTCATTCTTTAAAGTTGCTATGTTTGCTGTGGAATACATAGATACTAAGTCAATTTAATTATTTCTTTAGGATCCTCTTTAAGAAATGAAGTCATAAGAAAATTAACTATTCTTTAAATCAGGCTTTTGTGTCACACCTTTTTTTTTTAATTTTTGAGACTTTAAATAAAGATCATTATAAAATATTTAAAGGAAAAGGAATCTTGCAATTTTCACACTGGTCACTTGGGGTTTTTTAGACTCAAATTTTCTTTCTTTTCAGGAAGAGTTTTCAGCAAGGCTTCTTATCATAGGCAGGATTACAATGACAGGTAACACCCCTATACACAGCTGTGTCACAGATGACCCTGTATTCTCCTTCCTTCATAATGACTTTGGCATAGGCTCATTAGATAAGTGTACTTCAACACAAAAGGTAAGATCGGAGTCTGTTCACTATGGCTATGTACATGTGTTGCTTCTTGAAACAAGAGAAAATTAGAGACTAAAAAAGTCCCAGCAAGTGAGAAAATGGCAAGATTAATTTAGGTTTTTTCTTAACAAAGGTAGCAATGTGAAAAAACACTGCCAAAAAAAAAACAAAAACAAAAAACAAAAAAAAAATACATTAAGCACTGTAGTGCAGCAGTAGCACCCTGTGCAATGATGAGGTGGTGATCCAGCAAAGTTCAAAGCAAAACGTCGCTTTAATTTTCAACTAAAAAAAAAAAAAAACAGCACAAGATATCCTCCGGTTCAAAACATATCCTCTTGATTACAGTCATTACACACGCCAGTCCTCCTCTTGAGACCAGTTGCTGTGGGCGACTGCAACACCGTATTAATGTTCTAATCACAGCTTTACACAGTACATGATATCCTCCGAATTACAGCTGGGAACCATATCCTCCAGTTTACAGTGACGAAACACGCCAGTCCTCCTTCGGAAACAGGACAGTCTACCTCCGGTTCAGTGTCGGGCAGAAGACAGTCCACATCCGAGACCAGTTGTTGTGGGCAACTGCGCCGCTGTGTAAGCTGTGGGTGCCAGGTTATTCAGCTGCCTTGACTGTTTGGCTCTGATGGCCCATGTTGCCTTCTGCTCTGTACTCCTCCAAACACCAAACTGACACTGAACCCTGAATCTGACACACCCAAACCCTATACTGCAGGGTTTTTAACTAGCTTCTATGGCATTCAGCCACGTGGAAACCCAGGGTCCGGAATGAAACAGACTGCAACACTACCATCTGCAGTCTGTTTCAAAACACCAAAAATCCAGAGCAGGTTTTCCCTAAATCTGCCTTGGACAACTAGCATGTCCAAGACCTATACTCTTGTTTGCATTGTTACCACCGATACGCCTGCGACTGCAATGCACTCCCATTGCCTCAATACGCCTCCGTGAGCATCCTGGGGGGAGGAACATACAGTGACCCTCACATGTAACACTAGTCACGGTCTCCCAGCACAAATACCAAAATTAAAGAATAGGTTTAAGTAGAAGAGTAGAACCACAACTGTTTTCTTCCACAAACAGTACCATATCTATCCCGGTCTAGTACTGCAGCTCACAAATTGTGGACAGATGTGCCATTGCTTTTGGATGAAAGCAACAATGTATATCTAATCCTGAACATCCTCTAAGGCTGTGTGCACACGCTGCGGATTAGGTGCGGATTCATCCGCGCGGATTTTGTAAAATCCGCAGGTCAAAATACCTGTGGTTTTACCTGCGGATTGCTCTGCGGTTTTGCCCTGCGGTTTTTCATCTCCTCAATGGAGGAGATGGCAAACCGCAGGAGAATCCGCAGAAAGAATTGACATGTCAATTCTTTCTGCGGATTGAAAACCGCAGATAATCCGCGCGGAAAATTCCGCACCGTCTGCATTGCGGTTTTTGATTCCCATAGGGAATCATGGTACTGTACACCGCAGCGGCCAAAACCGCTGCGGAACCGTAGCAAAATCCGCAGCGTGTGCACACAGCCTTAAAGATTAAGGCTATGTGCCCACGCTAGCGTTTTTAAACGCTCAGGAAAAGGATCCCCTTTCCCAGAAAACACGCGTCTTTTTCCGCGCGTTTCTTGCGCGTTTTTTGACGCGTTTTTTGACACGCGATTTCTGGGAACATTGGGGATGGCTAAAAATGCTGAGCAATGCGGGAATTAATGAGCATGCTGCGTTTTTAGCGGCTAAGCGATTCCTGAGCGGTTAAAAACGCATGCATTGGCACAAAAAGCCAAAAACGCATGCTAATTAATTTGATGCATCTTTTAAGCATTTCTGCAGCGTCTGATCCGGCACAAACGCTGTGGAAACGCTTAACAAAACGCATCGTGGGCACACAGCCTAAAGGGTACCCGTCGCTCGGTTCATGCTGCCTACACCAGACATAGCATGAATCAGGCATTGGTTGCACCTTTGCAGCCAGGTATGTTTTCTCTAAAACACTTCAGTTGTTTTCAGAATTTTTCAAACCCACCTTCCAAAAGAGAAAAATATATTTTATTTTTCCATCAACTAAGTTTAATGAGGGCTTGGTTTTTGTGGGATGAGTTGCATTTTTTTGTGTCTCCGATTTGAAGTAAATATATTGCACTGCATTTTGAGATGGCAAAATAAAAGAAAAAGCCCACAGAAATTCAGCTTTTTTTGTCTTTTGTCTTGACCACCATTTAAATTTGTATCATAAATCAATAGTACACACGAAAATAAGAAACTTTGTCCTATATCTTATCAGAGAAAATCGCTTATTTCTCCTCCTGGACTGATCTTTCATTCTCAAAATTCTCAATTTAATGGTAAAATCTGTCTTCAGTGAAAGTAGATTTCCTAGATTTCCCCATTACTGAGATGGAATATGACAGTTGTTGATCCTAGAGTTATATGGAGAACTGTAATTGTCATTTTAGGGGAACCTGCAACAAAATGTCATGTGTCTGCCTCTAGAAAATCCCCCTCCCCTTTCCATAAAAGTTTAAAAGCACCAACTGTCATCTCCGTATTGGGAAAACCTGTCTTCACTGAGCACAGATTTTACCCATGAACCGAGGAGAAAGAAGCAGATTTCTATGACATATTATATTAAGACATATTATAAAGTTCCTTATTTTCATATATAATATTGATTTATGGGATATAAATAAAAATCACAGTAACACTTTAAAGTATTTGATAATTTTTACATTTAAGGTTCAAAATGCAGCCATACTATTTAGGTCTCCTTTTTTCCTGCATTCTTGTTTTTAATTTTATATATTGTAATTTTTTAAACACTTTTTAGTCCTACTAGTGATTTGACCACATTTGAGCTTGATTGCTCACATAATACACTGCATTATCTATCTACCGTATTTTTCAGATTATAAGACGTACTTTTTTCCCCAAACATTTGGGGGGACAATGGGGGTGCATCTTATAATGCGGATATAACTTACCAGCCACTGTGGAGCAAGGTCCCAGGGTCGCTGCAGGCCGCAGGCTGGGATGAGGGGGTGTTCGGATGTGCGGCCCGCTGCTGCTGGCGTTCGGTGCTGCGAGGGCTTTGCCGACATTTTGTGAAAGGCCAGAGCCCCCCAGAGTTGCATGGTTTCCTATAGGGTGGACTCTGGAAAAATGGCTGCCGGGGGCGACGCATGTGCAGATGGAGATCTCTGCACCAAAATCTCGGGAGATGAGATCTCAGCACTGAAATCTGGAATCTCAGTCCACCCCCATAGGAAACCATGCAACTGCGGGGGCTCTGGCCTTTCACAAAATGTCGGCAGAGCCCAGGCAGCACCGAACACCCACAGCGGCACGCCACACATTCGAACACCCAGTCATCCGAGCCTGCGGCCTGCAGCAACGCTCCACTCTTGCCTCCTCCAGCAGCGACCCTGGGACCCCTCTTCACTGCAGCCACCACCCCCAGTAAGCAATAAGACGCATGGATTATAAGAAGCAGCACCATTAAAAAAAAAAAAAAAGGTTTTTTTTTCCTATTTTTCGCCTCAAAATTTGGGATGCGTCTTATAGTAACATAGTAACATAGTTATTAAGGTTGAAGGAAGACTTTAAGTCCATCTAATTCAACCCATATCCTATCCTAACATGTTGATCCAGAGGAAGGCAAAAAAAAAACCCATGTGGCAAACAGTAAGCTTCACATTGGGGAAAAAAATTCCTTCCACATACGGCAATCAGCCTAGCTCCCTGTATCAACGTAATATCAAGGAAACTAGTGTATATACCCTGTAATATTATACTTTTCAAGAAAGGCATCCAGACCCTTCTTAAATTTTAGTAGGGAATCACTCATTACAACATCATATGGCAGAGAGTTCCATAGTCTCACTGCTCTTACAGTAAAGAATCCGCGTCTGTGAGTATGCTTAAACCTTTTTTCCTCAAGACGTAGAGGATGCCCCCTTGTCCCCGTCACAGGTCTAAGAGTAAAAAGATCATTAGAAAGGTCTTTGTGTTGACCTCGCATATATTTATACATTGTAATAAGATCACCCCTAAGCCTTCGATTTTCCAAACTTAACCCCAAGTGTAATAACCTGTCTTGGTATTGCAGACCCCCTAGTTCCCTACTAAACTCTGTCGCTCTTCTCTGCACCCGCTCCAGTTCAGCTACTTCTTTCTTATACACCGGAGACCAGAACTGTACACAGTATTCTAAGTGTGGTCACACTAGTGACTTATATAGAGGTAAAATTATGTTCTCCTCATGAGCATCTATGCCTCTTTTAATGCATCCCATTATTTTATTTGCCTTTGCAGCAGCTGCCTGACACTGGCCGCTAAATGTGAGTTTGTCGTCCACCCATACACCCAGGTCCTTTTAAGTGACAGTTTTGCCCAGTGTTTTGCAATTAAGCACATAATTATACATCTTAATTGTTCTACCCAAGTGCATGACCTTACAGTTATCCCCATTAAAGCTCATTTGCCATTTATCAGCCCAAGCTTCTAGTTTACATAAATCCTCCTGTAATATAAAATTGTCCTCCTCTGCATTGATTACCCTGCAGAGTTTAGTGTCATCTGCAAATATTGAAATTTTACTCTCTATGTCCCCTACAAGGTCATTAATAAAAATGTTAAAAAGAAGTGGGCCCAAAACTGACCCCTGTGGTACCCCACTGCTAACCGTGACCCAGTCCAAGTGTGCTCCATTAATAACCACCCTTTGTTTCCTATCCCTGAGCCAGCTCTTAACCCGCTTACACATATTTTCCTCTATCCCCATTGTTCTCATTTTATGTAACAACCTTTTGTGTGGCACCGTATCAAAAGCTTTTGAAAAGTCCATGTACACCACGTCCAATGCATTCCCTTGGTCCAGTCTGGAACTTGCCTCTTCATAAAAGCTTATCAGATTAGTCTGACAGGAACGGTCCCGGTGCGTCTTAGAATCTGCAAAGTACGGTATCTATCTCATATCTATCGATCTCATATCTAGCTATCCATCTATCGTGGCATGTAACAGTTTGGGCACCTCTAGTCAAAATTACTCTCATTGTGAACAGATAAGCAAGTTGAAGGCCTAAAAGGCCTTAATTTAAAGATGACACATTTCTGTTGTATTTTAGGCACAATATATATATTTTCAACTTTTACATTTTAAAAATAACAAAAAGGAAAATGGGCCAATGCAAAAGTTTGGGGAACCTGCATGGTTAGTACCTAGAATCACCCCCTTTTGCTAGTATTATGGCTTGTAAATGCTTTTTGTAAGCAGCCAAGAGTCATTCAATTCTTGTTTGAGGGATTTTCATTTATTCGTTATGAAAAATTCTTCCAGTTTCATTGAAATTTCATTGAATCCATTCTTCCCTCTACAGTACCTGTGAAATGATCCTCGACCCATTGGCTGCAACACAACCACAACGAATGATTGATCCACGCCCATGCTTAACGGTTGTCGAAATGTTCTTTTCGGGAAATTCTTTTCCCTTTTTTCTTCACACATACCTTTAATCATTGTGGCCAAAGTGTTCTATTTTATAGTCATTGGCCCACAGGACTTATTTCCAAAGTGCATCAGACTTGTTTAGATGTTCTTCTGCATACTTCTGAATTTGAATTTTATGGTGAGGATGCAGGAGAGGTTTTCTTCTGATGACTCTTGCATTAAAGGCCATATTTGTGCAGGTTTCTCTGAACAGTAGAACAATGTACCACAAATCCAGAATCTACTTAATTTTCCCGAAGGTCTTTTACAGTCAAGTGGGGGGTTCTGATTTGCCTCTCTTGCAATCCTACCAGCAGCTCTCACTGAAATTCTGCTTGGTCTTCCAGGCCTTATCTTGACCTCCACTGTTCCTGTTAATAGCCATATCTTATTTACATTTCAAACGGAGGAAAGGGAAACTTGATAACCCTTTGCTTTCTTCTTATAGTCCTTCTCCTGCTTTGTGGGCCTCCACCATTTTCAGAGTGAAAGGCAGCTGCTTAGAAGAACCCATGGCTGCGTTTTTTTTAGCACAAGGTTAGAGGAGGCTGGAGTTTTATAAAGCTGTGAAATTTGCATCACCTGGCCTTTCCCAATGATGATCGTGAACAAAACATAACCCTAACAGGCTAATTAAGGTCTGAAACCTTGGTCAAAGTTTTCCGAGCAGACAAATCTCCAACGTTGCCCAAACTTTTGCATCAGCCCACATTCCTTTTTGTAATTTTTAAAAAAATGTAAAAAAATAAAAGACTTTTTTGCCTAAAATACAGAGGAAATGTCATCTTTAACTTTAGGCCTTTTAGAGATCAATTAATCTTCAACTTGTATAACTGTTGATAATAACAGTAATTTTGACCAGGGGTGCCCAACCTTTTAAATGCCTATCTATCTATCTATCGATATCCATAGCCCTGGGTTGTAAGGAGTCTCTGAAATTAATCAGCACTTACCAAATTTCAATGACACATTTTTTGCGTTGAAACAAATTATGGACCTGAAAATCCATGACTTTTATTGAAAATTGATAAATACAAAAGAGAAAGAATTCAAAATCTTACTAAATATTTAAGAACAGGTAAATTGGGCCTTTGACGTTTTTGAGCATAAAACATAAGACTGAAAGTAATATTTGCACTGTAATGAGAATGTCCCCTTATGCTAATCCATCTGCTTGCTGGATTAAGGTACTTATTACTTGGAAATGGGCAAAGCCATCTATCTGGCAGCGGCATTATAATGCTTCTAATTAAAACGTGGAACCACAGTCTTGAATAAATTGCAGAAGAAGGCATGAGCAGATGTAGGCTTTATTTCTGTAACTACAGAATAGACAGCAAACAAACAGCATTAGAACATCATGTGATTTATGGCGTCACAGCTCGGATTCTGGACAGATTTCAACTGATGGCAAATAAATATTCTCTGCTGACCGGATACAAAAGCCCCCGATGACCTACTTTACTACTGCACTGTGTCAGGTTTTCGCCAGATTATCAGCTATATATTAATAGCCAAGCTGGATTGTTAAAGTGCTCTTGTCACCTTCGTACTCTAAAGGAAGTCATTTTAACAGGAGGTGACCTATCAGTTCAAAAGGATTGCAAAAATGTGACTCGGGATTAATAGATAGTATTCGCTTATACTGTGCAATCTCTAAGGGGAAAAAATATGCAATTAATTTTGGTGTTTTATTAAAGTAACACAGAAAAAAAATTACAAAATAAAACTTCACAGCAACTTAAAGGGAAGCTATCCTACGGAAAAAAATATCATTTGTTTAATTGCTTGGTTCAGGTTTTTGTGTTAATGTTTTTTTCAACTTTTTCCATATCACAACCTGTAGTAAAAAAAAAAAAAAAAAAAAATAGCTTGCAGTTTTCACACTGGCCACTGGGGCTTTCTTTAGACTAGCTTCTTGGTAAGTCAGGAAATACACACATACATTAGATACAACGAACAGACAAGGACCCTATATCGTGTATTGAAGCAACTAATGAGCGTGTGCAAAGGTGAGTTTGAAGGGGAACAAGGTCAGCTGTGACACCACTTATTCTGAATGGTGGACCCTGTATTATCAGCTATGTATAAAGAGATTACCTGGCATTACAAGCCTGTCTGTGATAAGGAGCCTTGCTGAAAACTTTTCCAAAAGGAACGGAAAAATTGTAGGAGCACTGTTTTTTTTTTTAAAAGGTACAAAAAACAAACAAACAGAAACAAAATAAAAATATACATGTAAAACAGAAACTGGATTTAAACAATAGGTTATTGTCTGAAGATAGCTTCCTTTTAATGGAGCCTTTTCCTCGAAAGTGCAGCCATTTCTGCGGCAGCTCACAGCACACCGGAAGGAAGTCATTATTGGCTGCCATGTTACAAGTCCGGCGTAGCGTCTATCCGTTCGTGATTTCTACAAGCCTGCTAGCACACATGACACTTGCCTTGCCGCCCCTTCCCAAGCTCTTTACTACATTGCTTTACCCTGCTTGACTGCTAATTAATTATAAGACTTTATTATCTAGAAGGTTTCCTCCACACTGTAATAATTCCCTGTTTGGATATTAAAGGCCTCTCACTCTTTTTAATTGACTAATAGGAACCGGATAGGATTGTCTGCCATGTTATAGATACAGTAGAGCTGTAGTTTATTCACCCTTTCAACATACCTGCTAATTCACATCACGCTTATTTCTAGTTTCCCTCCCCTCTCACACTGCATAGCCAGACTGACTACTTGTATCAGCGCTAATGCTGCAGTGATCACAGGACTTTAATAACGTTTTTTGGGGTTTTAATTGGCTGTAAGCCGTAATCAACATTAACAGAAATAAACACTAGAAATAGATCATTCTGTTTCTAAAGACTCCATATAATATACGAGTTTCACTTTTTGTATTGAAGAACTGAAATTAACTTTTTGATGACATTCTAATTTTGTGAGAAGCACCTGTATCATTTAAGTTTACTGGGTGCAGTAGTTATGACAGAGTCACAGTTTTCGCTGTTGCAGACTTAGCACCCACACTGCTGATTAGCAGCTTTCTATGTACATTGTATCATGAGAGCTCGTATTCAGTGCTGGGGGGAGGGTTGGACTAGGATGCACAAGGATAGTTGTATTGAGGGTGGTGTTGGACTTGGATGCACAAGGATAGTTGTCCTGAGGGTGGTGTTGGACTAGGATGCACACGGCAAGTTGTCCTGAGGGTGGTGTTGGACTAGGGTGCACAAGGCAAGTTGTCCTGAGGGTGTGTTGGACTAGGGTGCACAAGGCAAGTTGTCCTGAGGGTGGTGTTGAACTAGGATGCACAAGGCAAGCTGTCCTGGGGGTGGTGTTGGACTAGGATGCACAAGACCAGTTGTCCTGAGGGTGGTGTTGGACTAGGATGCACAAGGCAAGCTGTCCTGGGGGTGGTGTTGGACTAGGATGCACAAGACCAGTTGTCCTGAGGGTGGTGTTGGACTAGGATGCACAAGGCAAGTTGTCCTGAGGGTGGTGTTGGACTAGGATGCACAAGGCAAGTTGTCCTGAGGGTGGGGTTGGACTAGGGTGCACAAGGCAAGTTGTCCTGGGGGTGGGGTTGGACTAGGATGCACAAGGCAAGTTGTCCTGAGGGTGGGATTGGACTAGGATGCACAAGGCAAGTTGTCCTGAGGGTGGGGTTGGACTAGAATGCACAAGGTCAGTTGTCCTGAGGGTGGGGTTGGACTAGGATGCACAAGGCAAGTTGTCCTGAGTGTGGTGTTGGATTAGGATGCACAATGCCAGTTGTCCTGTGGGTGGGGTTGAACTAGGATGCACAAGGCCAACAGTCCTATGTTGATAATCTCCTGCTGATAAAACACCATCTAATAAGTGATACATCCCTGTAATCAGGCTCTGTTCTCCTGCATCGTGGTACGCTCAGGTTACATGGCAAAAACCTGCTGACTAATTCCCTTTAAGCATAGGCAAAATGTGAAAGCAAGGCAGGGTTATTGAACCTTTAAACACAATAAGACTTACCTTCTTCTGCAATCACCGTGAGGGTTACTGTATTCCCAGCGTCTTTTATTAGTTGTACTATGTTATCGTGTGACAACTCCACAATCGACTGGCCATTAACAGCGGAGATCCTGTCTCCCACTTTAAGCTTTCTGCAGCGGTCAGCAGGGCTACCTTCTATCACCCGTCCAATCTTGTGAGGAATGACTGCAATGAGAATTAGGATACCCAGATAGTCATGTAATCTGCTTGTCCATAATTATAAATGGCAAAAAACAAAACTCTTGGGCATCATTCACACGCTGACCTCGGAGTTGGCTTGGGTTGCATGGTGTGCACATAAGGTAGGTTGCTATATTTACTGGATTGAAGAGAAATGCTAATTTGATAGTGTCTGACCAATGGGACACCCACAAATCCTTATGATAAGGGTCAGTGGCGCAAAATATACTTATTATGGCACTTGTGTAAGTTAAAGACTTGCCAGCAATCACTGTGCCCCAAACTCAAGACAAACATAACATTTCATAAAGTCGCAGATTATTATTTATATATGACCAAGTAGTGCTTACAGTTAGGTCCATATGTATTTGGACAGAGACCTTTTTCTAATTTTGGTTCTAGACATGAATGAATTTTAAACAAAACAATTCAGATGCAGTTGAAGTTCAGACTTTCAGCTTTCATTTGAGGGTATCCACATTAAACTTGGATGAAGGGTTTAGGAGTTTCAGCTCCTTAACATGTGCCACCCTGTTTTTAAAGGGACCAAAAGTAATTGAACAGATTAAATAATTGTAAATAAAATGTCCATTTCTAGTACTTGGTTGAAAACCCTTTGTTGGCAATGACTGCCTGAAGTCTTGAACTCATGGACATCACCAGACGCTGTGTTTCCTCCTTTTTGATGCTCTGCCAGGCCTTCACTGCGGTGGTTTTTCAGTTGCTGTTTTTGGGCCTTTCTGTCTGAAGTTTAGTCTTTAACAAGTGAAATGCATGCTCAATTGGGTTGAGATCAGGTGACTGACTTGGCCATTCAAGAATATTCCACTTCTTTGCTTTCATAAACTCCTGGGTTGCTTTGGCTTTATGTTTTGGGTCATTGTCCATATGTAGTATGAAACGACGACCGATCAGTTTGGCTGCATTTGGCTGGATCTGAGCACACAGTATGGCTCTGAATACCTCAGAATTCATTCGGCTGCTTCTGTCCTGTGTCACATCATCAATAAACACTAGTGACGCAGTGCCACTGGCTGCCATGCATGCCCAAGCCATCACACTGCGTCCGCCGTGTTTTACAGATGATGTGGTATGCTTTGGATCATGAGCTGTACCACGCCTTTGCCATACTTTTCTCTTTCCATCATTCTGGTAGAGGTTGTTCTTGGTTTCATATTTCATATGTCCAAAGAATATTCTTCCAGAACTGTGCTAGCTTTTTTAGATGTTTTTTAGCAAAGTCCAGTCTAGCCTTTTGATTCTTGATGCTTATGAGTGGCTTGCACCGTGCCGTGAACCCTCTGTATTTACTTTCATGCAGTCTTCTCTTTATGGTAGATTTGGATATTGATACGCCTACCTCCTGGAGAGTGTTGTTCACTTGGTTGGCTGTTGTGAAGGGTTTTCTCTTCACCATGGAGATTATTCTGCGATCATCCACCACTGTTGTCTTCCATGGGCGCCCAGGTCTTTTTGCATTGATGAGTTCACCATTGCTTTCTTTCTTTCTCAGGATGTACCAAACTGTAGATTTTGCCACTCCTAAGGTTGTAGCAATTTCTCGGATGGGTTTTTTCTGTTTTTGCAGCTTAAGGATGGCTTGTTTCACCTGCATGGAGAGCTTCTTTGACCGCTTGTTTCCTTCACAGCAAAACCTTCCAAATGCAAGCACCACACCTCAAATCAACTCCAGGCCTTTTATCTGCTTAATTGAGAATGACACAATGAAGGGATTGCCCACACCTGTCCATGAAATAGCCTTGGAATCAATTGTCCAATTACTTTTGGTCCCTTTAAAAACAGGGTGGCACATGTTAAGGAGCTGAAACTCCTAAACCCTTCATCCAATTTTAATGTGGATACCCTCAAATGAAAGCTGAAAGTCTGAACTTCAACTGCATCTGAATTGTTTTGTTTAAAATTCATTGTGGTAATGTCTAGAACCAAAATTAGAAAAATGTTGTGTCTGTCCAAATATACATGGACCTAACTGTACATATAAAAAATTCACCCATAAAAATAGGTCGCGGTAAGAGGAATGAACCTTTACAAAACATTAATATTCAGGCAAATTTCTGTACTGTGAGCTAATTGACTCGTGTTACTGTGTGCCTGGGTGCCATGCTCAGCGCTGCGCGGTATTGTTAATACGCACAACATCTGCTTGACTACATTAAATATATACCACGCTAAAGGATAAGACATAGCAGCACAGGACAGATGGATTTTCAGCAGGGAGACAACATCAACACTAATAATATTTACCCAGGATTTTCAATATTGTGATGGCAAACGAACAGGAGAAGAATTAATACCCAGTCGCGAAAAAACACACAAAAAAAAATTAAAAACCATATTAGAAAAAATAAATTAATGGAATAATTAACAACTGTACTATCGTTATTAAAAAAAATTGCCATGCTTATGAGGGTAGGCACTTAGGGAGATGATAGCTGCCTGCGGTAATGCAAGCAGCACAGTTGCCCGATTAAAGCATATCCAGAAATCTGAAGCCACACAGCCAAATCTAAAGAGGTTCCAGAGATGGTGAACGGAGGTGAAACTTTCTAATACTGCTGTCCAAAATCTCCCGAAATACAGACTATTAACCATACACTAGAGCACACAAAAAGAAATCCAATAAACAGAAGCTTCTGCTGTGAAACGTAGGGATCAAAATGTCTTTTATTTAGTAATCTGGGGGCACCATTGCACCAAAGGTAAAAGAAAAGAAGTCTCCAGTGGTACCAAAAAGGGGATACTGTGTATAAATGATATCTAATCCTACACATTATTGCAAATTGCATTTAGAACAGGTCATGTATTACAGTCAGGCTCGGACTGGTCCACAGGAGAATCCACCAGTGGGCCCCCATATGCAGGAGTGGGCCACCAGCCTTTTATCAGAGCAGTACCTGGCACAATACACTTGATTCACTATATACAGACAAAGGCAACATCTTATTTAACAATTAACACACTTTATTAACATAGAAATTTGTGAATGAGAATAAAGTCATATTTGCATGGAGCTGAAAAGTGGGGACCCTTGAGTTGAGGTTAGTGGTGGGTCCTTGGCACCCCAGTTTGACAATGATTACAATAGATGACACACTAATGTCAGGGTCCTCACAATGGTAACAGGTGAGAAACTAATTTATATAAAAACTCTCTCACCTCCTGGAGGGGGTTTATTTTTGGAGGTCAGGATAACAAATCCAAAGCCTTCATTTTCCTTCCGCTGTAAGACAACATCGTAAGCTTCTGCAGGCGGTTTGGGGACACCAGTCACTTCAATTCGGTTTAGCCTTGGAGAGCCGTTCAGGGCAGGAGTAGGGTTTTGTGTGTCCTCCTCTTCTTGTGGTTTATCTGTAAAAATGAACATATATCTCATGAATGCTTGCAAAACCACAGGCAAACAAGCCTCCTTACATTGGCACACCAGGACCAGTATGTCACGCTCCACAAGGAGAACCGTTACCCCATAGACCCCAGTCCAGAGCTTTTCACCTAGCTAAATCAGATCTCATACTTTGCACCTACGAGGGGAAAAACCCCAAAACATGTCAGCAAATTGAGATTCTGATTTGGCTTTTATAATATATAATAGCCTTTATATACGGTACCAGCCAACACAGTATCAATGGACATAGCGTGATCTAGGGCTGCGGAGTCGGTAAGTGAAACTTCTGACTCCGACTCCTCAATTTCCATGACATTGACTACACCAAAATGGGCTCCGATTCCAACTCCTTGACTCCGACTCCACAGCCCTGCCAAGGTAAGCCAAACCTCCGACTCTGGACTCCTCAATTTCCACGACACCCATTCCATTAAAATGGGCTCCGACTGACTCCACAGCCCTGGAGTGATCATTAGTAAATCTTTCTGAGCACATAGACTGTCATTGTTGTCGACAGCATCTGTCCTGTTCACACAATATGCTGCCGAGAACAATGATCACCTGCTCTGACTGCACAAATACCAGAAAACAAGCGATTATAAGAACCCTTATTCACGATAATTTGCTGGTGTAAGTCCAACCTTTACTGTATCCTCCTTCCATGGGGTCAATCAGTGCTGCAGCTGACCGCACCCTAAAAATCATAGCAGTCCCAGCAATCAGTGCTGAGTACATTCCTGCCATGCCTCGATAAGTCCATGAGACATTGGAAGCCCTATCTGACCTGATTACGCTAAATGTTCACTGATTCTGGCACAGGAAATATAACTATGGGCCATAATGCGATCGGACAATGCTTCGGCTTTGAGTCAATGAATGGGATACAGAATGTGCCATGTGTTGCATTATTCCCAATTGTGCCCTTCCCGGCAAATTACATAAAGATGTACAAATGTTTAGCGCTCATTCTATTGGAGAGGAACGAGGGCGTATACGTTACAGAATGCACCTTCCAAGCCTCTTTGATCCTTATGTAAGTGGAGTTTTTGCTCCCGTCTATATATTATCCTCTACCTTTTCCTCCTTTGATCTGCCGTCATTTCTGTGACAGGTCGGTATATACACAACATGGCACATTAGCTCATACTCACAGTAAAACTTCATCTTGACCTAGGCTTTACATGAGCGGGATGATTATTCTTATGTGACTACCATTATATAAGACAATATCCTTTGAAGTGATAATTATTATGGAGTTAGAAAAAGAAAATCCATAGCCTGCCATGAATAGTTGGACAGAGAACATCTAACCAATATACTAAATAAATGATAAAAGTTTTCTGGAAGGCTTTCGTTTCCTTTATTTCCGAGATTCATTTCTAATTGTGTCGGACACAATTTATTACTTACTGGCATTCGCTCAGAAATTAATTTACATTGAAGGGGTTATGTGCTGCTCTGTCGGTCTACTACTTTATTTTTTTTATAACTCAATGATAATTTGCACTGCAAAAAATATTGTATGATAATAGTAGTCACATAAGAATAATAATAATGTCAGACAGTAAAATATGTAAAACATTTTTTAAGTGGATTAAGAGTAATAAACAGGCTTATTCACCTTCCAGTGCCCCTGCGGATCCAGCACCGGCTGCTCTGGAAGCTGCCCCATTTGGGAGTCTCAGCCTGTGATAGGCTGCAATTGGTCAGATGACTAGAAGGGCGTGTGCAGGCTGCAGCGGTGCTGTGATTTCTAAACGACTGGGAGCTAGTGCAGACTTCTGGAATGGGCTTCCCTACATCCGCAGGAAGGCGAATATGCCATTGATTATTATTTTTAACCTTATAATTGCACTCAGTGGTTCGCATTACTGCTTTGAAGCGTTCGGGTCCTGGGCTCAAATCCCACCAAAGACAACAACTGGAAAGTTTGTATGGGTTTCCATCGGGTACTCTGGTTTCCTCCCACTCTCATTAAACATACTGATAGGGAATTTAGACTGTGAGCTTCTGTGGAGACCACAGTGATGTTTGTAAAGTGCTGTGGAATTAAAGAGGTTGTCCACTACTTTAACACTGATGACATTTGCTCCATCTACTCATAGTGGATGTGGCTGGGTACCGCACATCCGACCCCTATTAAAATCAATAAGGGGCAGCTGTACAGCACTCAGTCGCTGCCACTATCAGGAGATGGAGCAGCTCCGTAACTGAGTACTTCTGGCATTTGCAGGCACTGAGAACAGCATCCCCACTGATCAAACATTGCTAACCTATCTGTAATGGCAGGTCATCAATGTTGAAGTAGTGGACAACCTCTTTAACGGCACTATATAACAAACATACTAAATATTAGTAATAATTTTTACTGTTGAAGAACCCATTTAATATCTAGGGATGCATTCAAAATTCTGTAACCTTCAGAGCAAAAATCTGCATAGACCTTGTTCTCTGGTAAGAGGTATATATTAATCCTGGCACTGTACAATAATCTGAAAAGATAAGAACGGGACAGAACCTAATGATTTCTGTGTAAATGTAATATGTATGGGGGCCTCAAGGTGGGTACTCCACGTCTGCTACCAGCAATGACACCAGGTTGATGCCCTGGGTAATATGGCTGACGAAGGCTTCCTTCCCAGATAATGTGTTATATGCAGCTTGGCGGAGCACTTCTTTATCTTAATCTCATCTATTACATAATTAATGGAAACCAAAACAGTCCAGATAGTGTTGTGGGTTGGTTGTGTTCGGCCATTTCTGGGTCAGGCGGTTTGGGGGATTTTTCAGTACAAATGTACTTACTGAATGTAATTGGATAGAACGTAGTTCCATTTTTTGTGCTGATAACCTGGAGATTCACATTCTCTAATAAACAATAGGAGAATTTCTTTGCTGGAACTTTCCATTTGTTTATGGCAGATAATTACATTGACGTTTTCGAAAATGCTCCGTCTTTTGCAAAGTAGCGCGGATGACACCTTTAAGCCTCCACTGGGAAAAAATAATTTCCCACCGGCAGACACGCGGCTCAGAATATGAAGGTTGGAAAACTCGCAACATTGATTTAATCTAAGAAGCAGTAGAACGTATATGCCGGCCAGGAATGATCCCTTTATTGAGCAGATCTCTAAAGGCTTACTGCTGGGAGCAAAGCAAAAAGGTCAAGATGAGAACGGTGTGCAGAACGGAGGAGCGTTAGTCATCGTGAGGTCAATGAAACGCAAGAATGAAGAAAAGGACATTGGAATTTGTAGGGGGACATGCAAAGGCAGGCAACACTCAACGCTGGAATCATCCAACTATGTCAATGGTGGAGGTTCTTTCTGCACGTGAGAACCAACAGTTCATTTTCACATATAGTGAAACACCGATCAGCTATAACATTCAAACCAATGGTTACAATGGCTCCTGTAAGGTCACACAAGCAAGCTAATGAGCAGTCAGTTCTTGAGGTTGATTTGTTGGGGAAAAAAAGGAAAAAACGGGCAAATCACATCTGGACCAGAGCATCTTCCAAATGCAAGTGGTTAGTACCTACTAAGTAGTCAAAGTAATGGGAGGTGGCCACCTGGTTTGGTCATTTTCTATGGCAATGTGTGGATGCATGTGGGTTGCATAGTCCGGGAAGAGTTGGCACCAGGGTGCACTATAGGAAGGCAAGCTGGTGGAGGCAGTGGGCAATGCTTAGCTGAGAAAGCTTGGGTTTTGGCATGACTGTGAATGTCACTTTCACACATACCACCCACTAAAACATTCTTAGAGGGTACTCATGGGCATGACCCCAAACAAGAATATTACACATAAAAAGAAATGTGATGCAAAATATGTAATTAGGAGGCCATGTAAAATAATTGGGAAAATAAGGCTAAATCAAAAAATAATGTTATGTCAAACAAACACAGGGAAAAATGGTCTGTAAGGATAGGTCATTAATGTTAAAGTAGTGGACAACCTCTTTAACGGCACTATATAAGCAAACATAACAAATTTTATCAATAATTGTAAACAGATTTTTTTTTTTTACTAGTGTCGAACAAGCCATTTAACATCCAGGGATGCATTCAAAATTCTGTAACTTTATTCATTGAAATATACAGGACGTTAGACATAACAGTAGAAGAATGGCGACATTCCATCAGGAGGAGGGAAACAGCCGTAATAGATTTAGTTTTTTCCATTCATTTAAATCCTGCTCTTGCAATATTTAGGAGTCCAGTAGGCGGTACTATTCTAGTGGTTGACATCCTTTCCTATATGACCATGTATAGAAATAGCTGCCAATAACCTAATAGGACCGCCTACTGGACTCCTAAACACAAAAAGGAGCAGGATAGAAATAAAATTCTAGTTGGACGGAACATTTTCTAATAAATCTATACACAAGTCTGCTCCACTACTTTAAAAGTGGCTAATCACAGATATGCATATGAAACATGACAGGAACAATCAGGTTTTTGCCACCTAATATCAGAGCAGTAATGTGTCACTTGCTGGGTTGTTTAGTATAGATGTGATCAAATCATTGTTTTATCAGCAGGAGATTATCACTAGAGGACTAGGAAACCTGCTGCGATGTAGTCCTTCATATTCATGAGGTCTGCATAAACCCGCCCCCACCACCGATTGGCTGCTTTTTTTGCACACTGTGGATAGGCAGATATCTGCCTATCGGTGGTGGGGGTGGGGTTATACAGTGTTCAGCATTCAGAGAACTGGTAATTCTGTAGCAGGTAAAACAGCGATTTTAACAAAATGAAACCAAGTAGCCCAGTAAGTGAGACATCACTGGAATCGGGTATCTGTCCCTACATAATGATGTTCTCAAATGGGGTAACCAAAACATGGAGATAGATTCCCTTTAAGCAGTGATAATGCTAGGTAAGCCAATGAAAAGAAATTGTAGAATCAGAAGTCTACTAAAGTCCCACCCGGAGTAAGTTTGTCTTGTTTAGGTGTTGTGAACAAAATTATGGAACCCTGGGCCCTTCTTTACCTCTTAAACCTTTACCTACCTGTAAAGAATATCTGCCTTCTCACTGTTAGCAGGACATGACCATTTCGAGCGGCAGTGGTCATTAAATCTAAGACCTGCTTGTGGGATTTTCCCTTCACTGGTACTCCATCGATACAGATTAGTTCATCAGCAGCACGGAGGCGACCATCTTTCTCTGCAGCGCCTAGGGGAATAATCGCCCCGATGTAAATCTGCAATAAAAGAAAACGTTTTAGAAGTGAATTTATGAGATTTGTTGTCAGTTTTGCTTGTGGCGGCGTTGTTTTTACTTGTTATTTGACCTTTGATCATTTTAGCGCATCTTTACACATAACAGGCCTGTCTAGAGCAGTTTCTCCTATTTTTCCAGCATCTGCCTAGTGGTGTGAGAATTGCCACCTTCGGTCGTAACTCTCAGATCTGGCTTAGACCTATTTGTGTTAGTAGTCACGCCCGTTTTCCCATCCATATTTCAAAGTATACAGACTGACAAAAGAATAATAAAGTTACAAGTTTTTGGGCAAAAACAATGAGCAAAATTTGTGAATTTGTTATTCACTGGAAAGCGGCAAAAAAAAATTCAAAGTGCACTGAAACGTGAAAAAAAGCGCAATTTCTCATTTGTGTTTTTTTTAAATTTTACCACGTTCACTATATGTTAAAAATTACCAGACAATAGGACTCTCCAGGTCAGTACAGTTCTGCGGATACCAAACCTGAATAGTTTTTTTTTCCTTTATTTAAGTGGCGAAAAAAACCCAAACATTTGTAAAAAAAAAAAAAATTAAATAAAGTAAAATTTTTCCTGTGTCCCAATTTTCTGAGACCCGTAAAACTGACATTTTTACAAATACCATTTTGGGGTAGCTGTGAATATGAACTTTTTTTTTCCAGTTTTTACTATATTTAATAGTACTTGAAGCTACAATCATGTAAGATCGACAGCGGCATTTAAAACATGTTAACAGCCACAGACAGCTCTATTCCACCCATGGCTGTTAAAGGCAGATGATGGCTGAATAACACTGGTCAACAGCATTTTTGGTGCCAAAGATATTTCATCGAATTTAGGGTATTTTTGGGGTGCTGATTCTGAATATGTCATCAGTTTTGCCAGATTGGCTCAAGTTTTTGAGATTTTTGGTATCTTATTTATAGCACTTGTTGGTAAATGCGACGCATCATCTCATTAATTTCTTTGGATTAGTACTTGAACTGAGCAGTTCTCAATATAGTTTTGTGTTAATTAGTGTTCTAAAAGTTTGTTCATAGCTTGATTTTTGCACTAACTTTATGTTGTTGTCTGTTTTCCAGTGAAAAGCATGAACTCATCAAGAAGAAGTTGTCTTAACGATCCAGACTCATTCTGTTACATTTGTGGTGAATACACACTGCCAAAACATAGAAGAAACATAACAGACTTCGTAAAAAAAGTGTATTTTGCCTATTTTGGGGTTATGCTTGGGGACCAAGACAAGTTTTGGGCACCACACATAGTGTGCAAAGCATGTATCGAATTATTACGAAAATGGAGCAAAGGACAAAGAAAAAGCTTCAAATTTGGTGTTCCAATGGTGTGGAGAGAGCCAAAAAATCATCATGATGACTGTTATTTATGGTAAACACAGGTACAGGCACATCTTCACAATGAGGGACAGGCCTTCTTGCAGATTCCATGTTACTCCCATTTTCGTTTCTTATGCTTATTGAATCCTTGCACTTGCACTGCACAGAAATAACAGTCATCATGATGATTTTTTGGCTCTCTCCACACCATTGGAACACCAAATTTGAAGCTTTTTCTTTGTCCTTTGCTCCATTTTCGTAATAATTCGATACATGCTTTGCACACTATGTGTGGTGCCCAAAACTTGTCTTGGTCCCCAAGCATAACCCCAAAATAGGCAAAATACACTTTTTTTACGAAGTCTGTTATGTTTCTTCTATGTTTTGGCAGTGTATATTCACCACAAATGTAACAGAATGAGTCTGGATCGTTAAGACAACTTCTTCATGATGAGTTCATGCTTTTCACTGGAAAACAGACAACAACATAAAGTTAGTGCAAAAATCAAGCTATGAACAAACTTTTAGAACACTAATTAACACAAAACTATATTGAGAACTGCTCAGTTCAAGTACTAATCCAAAGAAATTAATGAGATGATGCGTCGCATTTACCAACAAGTGCTATAAATAAGATACCAAAAATCTCAAAAACTTGAGCCAATCTGGCAAAACTGATGACATATTCAGAATCAGCACCCCAAAAATACCCCAAATTCATTAAAATATTTTGGACACCAGAAAAAAAAATTTTTTTCGTTGACCTGTGTAATTCAGCCATCATCTTCCAAGAAAGAAGCAGGCTCGCCTTTCAAGCCCGCATCAAAGTCAGGGTATGTTCCCACAGTCAGTATTAGGCCGCTTTCACACTTCAGGCTTTCGGTATCCGGCATGGGGCGGCAAAAAACCGGACTACCGGATCCGGCCGCATACGCAGACACCGGATCCTTCTTTCTGCCGGATATATTCCTGGCAGAGGTGGTTTCCGGGCATGCGCAGTGCGAAAAACCGGTCCGGCGTTGGGAAAAAACGTTGCATGCAACATTTTTTCCAGACGCCGGACCGGCTATTTTCTCCGGATCCGGAAAAAAACGGATGCGCCGCATTGTCATCCGGCGCAATGCAGCAGCAATGAAACAGCACGGGGAAAAAGCCGGATCTGGTCGTAACAGACGCCGGATCCGACAGTCCGGTTTTTCACCGCACCATGCCGGATACCGAAAGCCTGACGTGTGAAAGCGGCCTTAGGCAGCACTTTGGACATAGCACATGTCCACTGCGTCCAAAGCGCTGCCGGCTTTAGAACGCAGGTGAATCCGCATGTGTTCATTGAACCGTGCCGAATCACCGCTTCCAATACATTGTACTGGTGAAATTCCTCTTGCGGAGGCTCACGTCTCCGCAAGATAAATAGACATGCTGCGGTCTGGAAAGATGCGCTGCATATCTGTCTCCACAGGGAAGCCGCGGGCGCCGATGCATGCATAGTGGGCATGGGATTTCTTGAAATCCCCTCCACTATGCTGTAATATCTGGCCGCTGCGATTTACACAGCGTCAAACCCGCAGCGTTTACTGTCCGTGGGAACATACCCACAGGGATCTGACATATGAAGTAACTGTATGCCACATGTCCGGAAGGTGTTAAAGGGAATCTGTCAGTAGGATTTTGCTATGTAATCTCACAGTACTGTATGGACAGAGACACTAATTTCAGCAATGTAACACTTCGTTTACTGGGTGCAGCAGTTGTGATAGAATCACAGCTTTCTCAGCTGCAGATCTAGCAGTGCCCTGTATATTAACCTCTGTGTAACACTGCCCACACCACTAATTGGCAGCTTTCAGCTTATCAGTGGTGGGGGCATGGTTGGACAAGAAGGTCAGTTGTCCTGTACCGATAATCTCCTGCTGATAAAACACTGATTGTATTGAAACTCCAACACACAGCCCAGTACGTGTTACATCACTGTAATCAAGGACTCTGAACCTACATCAGATTACACAGCAAAAACCTAGTGACAGATTACCTTTAAGGGAATCTGGTTATCAGAAAATGACTTATTATTTAAACCAGTTAGTTCTATTTTTAAAAAAAAATTTTGGAAAACATTTTTTATATAACAATATAATTTTTTTTTTTTTTTTTTAAATATAATTTTGCAATTTTCACACTGGTTACAGGGGCCATCTTCCTGTCATTTCAGGATGAGTTTTCAGCAAACTCATTTTCATCACAGGCAGGATTACAGTGAAACGCACAGCTGATAAAGGATTCAGTACTCTAACTTGGTGATGGTACTCCATTACTCCTGCAACCTTGACAATGACTTCTGCACACGCTCAATAGATGCTTAAGTGCAAAGAATGAGTCTCTATTGCTGCTAATATGTGTGTTATGTATGTATGTATTTCTAGAAACAATTGGAAGATTTCCTAATTTTAATTTTTTTAGTACAGACTGTGAAATGCAAAAGCAAAACATTGCCGAATTAAAAGAAAAAAAAATACATTTAACACAAAAAACGTAAATTAAACCATAGGTAATTTTCTGACGACACATTCCCTTTAAGATCAATAAGTACATGCCTGGTGACAAAGCAGCAAATTAGCAATAACACAGAAAATGAAGGCCTCCAATTTCAGTGTAATTATCTGTTCTATGCCTTAGCAGTTGTTTTAGGAGCCTTATATGCAGACTGACACGATGGCCTTGCACAGTACACATTCACCATTATTGCCGATGCCAGCAATCGCCGGTTACCAGAGCTGCTACAATAGCAAAGTCCTAAAAGAGTCCAAGCAAGGTCAGATCCTTTTAGCAGCTGTGTTCCGCATCTATATTGTAACGGCGTGCCCTTTGTAACAAACACATTTACATTGATTTCTCAGCATTTCATCAACTCAAAAATGACAGCGGTAGGCAGTGTAGGCCTTGTTGCTGTGGTTTCCTGTCGTCTTCAATTATATTAAATTATTGGGCATGCATAGGAGAAAACTGAGCCATAACACAGCATGAAGACACTGCAGGTACCTGGAATCACTGGCAGAAGAACACAGGGCCTTTTAATTATTTATCTCTGTACTTGACTTCATTCCTAACAAACTGGGTCTGACATTTCATGTTGCTTCCAAATAGAATAAAGCATTGCAAATCATTTATTACATAGCAATCATATGTCTAATAGATATATAATGCTAAATCCATATACAGTGGGGAAAAAAAAAGTATTTAGTCAGCCACGAGTTGTGCAAGCTCTCCCACTTAAAAAGAAGAGAGAGGCCTGCAATTGACATCATAGGTAGACCACAACTATAAGAGTCAAAATGAGAAAACAAATACAGAAAATCACCTTGTCTGATTTGGCAAGATTTATTTTGTAAATTATTGTGGAAAATAAGTATTTGGTCACCTAAAAACATGCAAGATTTCTGGAACTCACAGACCTGTAACCTTCTTTAAGAGGCTCCTCTGTCCTCCATTATTACCTGTAGTAATGGCACCTGTTTGAACTTGTTATCTATATAAAAGACACCTGTCCACAACCTCAAACAAACAGTCACACTCCAAACTTCACTATAGTGAAGACCAAAGAGCTCTCGAAGGACACCAGAAACAAACAGTGAGCAAAAATTCCAGAACCACATGGGGGGACAAAGAGACTGACCTGCATAGAGTTGGGACCACCGTAATAAAGGATACCATCAGTAACACACTATGCCGCTAGGGACTCATCCTGAAGTGCAAGACATGTCCCCCTGCTTAAGCCAGTACATGTTCGGGCCCGTCTGAAGTTTGCTAGAGAGCATATGGATTATCCAGAATAGTATTGTGAGAATGTGATATGGTCTGCTGAAACCAAAGTAGAACTGTTTGGTAGAGACAGAATGCTGAGTTGCATCCAAAGAACACCATAAATACTGTGAAACATGGGGGTGGCAACATCATGCTTTGGGGCTGTTTCTCTGCAAAGGGACCAGGACGACTGCTCCGTGTACATGAAAAAAATGAATGGGGCCATGTATTGTGAGATTGAGTGCTAACCTCCTTTCATCCTCAAGGGCATTGAAGATGAAACGTGGATGGGTGTTTCAGCATGATAATGATCCCAAGCACACCACCAGGGCAATGAAGAAGTGGCTTCGTAAGAAGCATATGAAGGTCCTGGAGTGGCCTAGCCAGTCTCCAGATCTCAACCCCATAGGAAACCTGTGGATGGATTTGAAAATTCGTGATGCCCAGCGACAGGCCCAAAACATCACTGCTCTAGAAGAGATCTGCATGGGAGGAATGGGCCAACATACCACCAACAGTGTGTGAAGACTTACAGAAAACAAAGGATATATAACAAAGGATATATAACAAAATATTGAGATGAACGTTTGTTAATGACCAAATACCTATTTCCATCATAATTTGCTAAATAAACATTGCCAAATCAGACAAGGTGATTTTCTGGATTTATTTTCTCATTTTGACTCTCATAGTTGTGGTCTACCTATGATGTCAATTACAGGCCTCTCTCATCTTTTTAAGTTGCAGAACTTGCACCATTGGTGGCTGACTAAATACTTTTTTCCCCACTATATACACAGGTTATCAGGCCACCACCAGGGCAAACCATGAGGCACTGTAGTAAGAAGCTATCCATAAACCTTAGATCGTTGTATGCTTAGTGCTGGTTTCCCTGACAGTTATTTTTCCCTGCCCCCTACCAAACACAATAAAGGATGAGCAATTTTATGCTTGCATATGGGAGAGAGAGTAAGCTAGTGCCAGACATCATTAGCAGCTGCTGACCTCCTGTGAGAACAAAAGGATGGGGCATGCTGAAATCCAACATGCCTGAGTGTCCCAAAACCACAGAACAAATGTCAATCTTCCAATTATAGTTTCTCTGTCAGCTTCACCTCTGGCTTTGGCATTCAAACACTGACGTGTGAATGAGCCCGTAAACTTTTCCTCCGATTGTTCCACTCCCGATTTTGGGTTAAAAATACTGATGAAAAAAACTGACCAAATACTGATGTGTGAATGTGGCCTTACAAAAGAAGATTTTCTGTAAACCTACTGTATACACCAATCTGGTCAGTTTACTCTGCTGTACAATACACTGCCCACTGATTGTCAAGCATTTCCAAGCAGACCGATTCTCTTTAACTGGTTAGTGTTTATTACCAGTGACACACAGGTTGGAGTCTCATCATGACCCATATTACAACAATGTCACTCAAATAATGTTATTAGAACAGATGAAGTGCAGGCTCAGAGTATCAAACACCAGTGGACTGATCAGAAGACGCAAGCTGCAAGACTTGCATTATATTGTAAAATTGCATTATGAGATAAAATGTACTCTGTAGCCATTGCACCAATTCCATTTTCTTTGAGGTCAAAGAGCAATTTCTTATATAGAAATAACTAGGAGTTACCGTACAGATTTATACCCAATTCATAAGAAGAAAAACACATACAAAAGATTGGTTGCACTTCCAATGTAAGAAACACAAAAGCCTAGACAAGACAAATAAAAATATTTAGAATTACGCACACTGGGTCATAACCACTTTCCTAAGTCAAAAATTGGCAATGGGATACAACCCATATGACCGGCATGATAACCACAAGAGCTCTGTAAATGTGGTGGATATCTGAGATAAGTATGAATAGACAATACCTCTACAGCAGGGGTGGGGAAACTTTTTTCTGCCAAGGGCCATTTCAATATTTATAACTTAATACGGGGGGCCGTTCAAAATCATCAACTTGAAATTTATCCCGCTATATATGGTTAAACAATTAACTAGCCCCCTAATGTGACAGCAGGATCTGCTTCTCTTTGGTGAGACGAATGATGTTAGGTGATAATGATGATGCGTCTCACAACTGCTTTTCCAGGATTGCATCGGTCTTCAGAGCAGTTGACTTTTTGCGAAGAACTCGCAGCAGTAAGTTCTAAACACAAATATATACACTGCTCAAAAAAATAAAGGCAACACTAAAATACCACATCCTAGATATCACTGAATGATATCAGTTGCAAATCTTTATTCATTACATAGTGGCATTAATTGAGAACAATAAAACATTGATCAATTCTATGTAAATCAAAATTAATATCCCATGGAGGCCTGGATTTGGAATGATACTCAAAATCAAAGTGGAAAATCAAATTACAGGCTGATCTAATTTCAGTAGAAATGCTTGAAGACAAGGAAATGATGCTCAGTATTGTGTGTGGCCTCCACGTGCCTGTATGAACTCCCTACAATGCCTGGGCATATGCTCCTGATGAGGCAGCGGATGGTCTCCTGAGGGATCTCCTCCCAGACCTGAACTAAAGCATCCGCCAACTCCTGGACAGTCTGTGGTGCAACATGACGTTGGTGGATGGAGTGACACATGATGTCCCAGATGTGCTCAATCGGATTCAGGCCTGGGGAACGGGTGGACCAGTCCATAGCTTCAATGCCTTCATTTTGCAGGAACTGCTGACACACTCCAGCCACATGAGGTCTGGCATTGTCCTGCATTAGGCGGAACCCAGGGCCAACCGCACGAGCATATGGTCTCATAAGGGGTCTGAGGATCTCATCTCGGTACCTAATGGCAGTCAGGCTACCTCTGGCGAGCACATGGAGGGCTGTACGACCCTCCAAAGAAATGCCACTCCACACCATTACTGACCCACTGCCAAACTGGTTCTACTGAAGGATGTTGCAGGCAGCAGATCACTCTCCATGGCGTCTCCAGACTCTGTTACATCTGTCACATGAAAGCAAGTTCACACTGAGCACATCTGTGAAGAGCACAGGGTGCCAATGGCGAATTTGCTAATCCTAGTGATCTGTGGCAAATGCCAAGCGTCCTGCATGGTGTTGGGCTGTGAGCACAACCCCCATCTGTGGACGCCGGGCACTCAGACCATCCTCATGGAGTCAGTTTCTAGCTGTTTGTGTAGACACATGCACATTTGTGGTCTGCTGGAGGTCATTTTGCAGGGCTCTAGCAGTGCTCCTCCTGTTCCTCCTTCCACAAAGGCAGAGGTAAGCGGTCCTGCTGCTGGGTTTTTGCCCTCCTACGGCCCCCTCCACGTCTTCTGGTGTACTGGCCTGTCTGCTGGTAGCGCCTCCAGCCTCTCGACACTACGCTGACAGACACAGCAAACCTTCTTGCCATAGCTCGCATTGATGTGCCAACCTGGATGAGCTGCACTATTGAGCCACTTGTGTGGGTTGTAGAGTTTGTCTCATGCTACCATGTGTGAAAGCACAACCACATTCAAAAGTGACCAAAACATCAGCCAGAAAGCATTGGTACTGAGATGTGGTCCCCACCTGCAAAACCACTCCATTATTAAGTGTGTCTTGATAATTGCCAATAACGGTGGCTCAGTGGATAGCACTGCAGCCTTGCAGTGCTGGGGTCCTGGGTTCAAATCCTCCCCATGTTTGTTTGGGTTTCCTACGGGTACTCCGGTTTCCTCCCACATTCCAAAGACATACTGATAGGGAATTTAGATGGTGAGCCCCATCGGGGACAGCAATGATAATGTGTGCAAACTGTAAAGCGCTGCGGAATAGGTTAGCACTATATAAAAATAAAGATTATTATTATTAATAATTTCCATCTGTTGTCCATTCCATTTGCACAACAGCATGTTAAATTGATTGTCAATCAGTGTTGCTTCCTAAGTGGACAGTTTGATTTACTTGGAGTTAAGCCCCTGTCACACACAAGTTTTGTGAAGCACCAGCGAGATCGCTGTGAGTGACATCTATCAGCGACCGGCCCCCCTGCCGGGTATCGCTGATCGTTCTTGAAAACTCTGGACTTTTTTTGGGTCGTTGGTCTCCCGCTGGCCAGCACGCATCGCTGCGTGTGGCAGGCGGGAGAGCAACAACCAGCGAGCAGGAGCTGGTAACCAAGGTAAACAGTGGGTTTCTAAGTGCTGCGCGGCGCTTAGAAACTCGCTGTTTACCTTGGTTACCAGCTCCCTGCATCATCGTGCTGGTAACTAAGGTACACAGCGACGCGCCCGCTCGTTGTTCCTGGTGCTGATCGCTGGTGAAGCTGCCTGTTTGGCAGCTCACCAGCGATCATGTAGCGACACACCAGCGATCCTGACAAGTTCATATCGTAGTCGGGATCACTGGTGAGTCGCTATGTGTGACGGGGCCCTTAGATTCTGTTGTTTAAGTGTTCCCTTTATTTTTTTGAGCAGTGTATTACAATGCAGGTCTCCTGTGAAATTCATCACTGCTCATGTTAAATTTCTAACTCAAGCAGTGGGGGGGCCTGAAGTACATATTGTACACCACAAAGGAGACACCGAGACTGCTCTATATACATCACATAGAAGAAACGGGTTGGGGCATATACATCACAGGAGACGCTGGGGCATATACATCAAAGTAGACGCTGGGGCACAAACAATCATAGGAGATGCTGGGGCATATATATCACATGAGATGCTGGGGCATATATATCACATGAGATGCTGGGGCATATATATCACATGAGATGCTGGGGCATATATATCACAGGAGACACTGGGGCATATACATAATAGGAGACGCTGGGGCATATACAGTGGGGAAAAAGTATTTAGTCAGCCACCAATTGTGCAAGTTCTCCCACTTAAAAAGATGAGAGAGGCCTGTAATTACATCATAGGTAGACCACAACTATGAGAGTCAAAATGAGAAAATAAATTCAGAAAATCACCTTGTCTGATTTGGCAATGTTTATTTAGCAAATTATGGTGGAAATAAGTATTTGGTCATTAACAAACGTTAATCTCAATATTTTTTAGATATCCTTTTTTGGCAATGACAGAGGTCAGACGTTTTCTGTAAATCTTTCATTGCATGCACCGCAGTATTCAGTAGTGAACGCTGCATGTGTGTGCTGGCAGTGTCAGGAGCTATTAAAGGGCCAGCGTGTTGCCAGTCGCCAGCCCGAGCACTGCGGTACCCAAGAATCTGCCAAAGAGCTGGAGAAAAAGAAGAAAGGTGTAATGCACAAGTACACACAGTAATTAATGGACTATAAAAAGGCTATATAAAAGAAAATAAGCAATAACTACAATATATGCAAATAAGTGCCATGTGCAGTCACCCAGGTAAATTGGCTCATAGAAAAATCATTCTATGGGAGTGAGGACCACCTCTGAGCAAGCCATCTCTTGAGGCGAAACGTGTGGGTCCTCCTTCCTTCCTATATTGAATACTGCTTGACATCACTTTAGGGGTATACTTGTTAATGTTTTTCCACTTTTTTTGAATTGCATTTGTCTTCCATGTACCTTGGTTAGTAATCTGTCAATATAAAGGTGGTGCCTGCTCCATTGTTACATTTTGGTATCAGATCTATACTTGATATTCTTAAGCATACCCAAAAATCATCTCATTCATGTTCTTGGATGCATGGTTCACAATCGCAGAGGTTTGGAAGTCCCCTTTGATCAGCCTTGAATGGGTAAAACTCAAAAGTCTCATGGCCAATGGTCAATGAGAAATTATCTAGCAGAAGGCTCTTTTGTTAGATACCGACAACTTTGATTCAATATTCAGATAATAGGAGTCAATTTTGATAATCGAGCTGATTGGGATCAATGAATATCTTCTCCCCCCGTGAGGGTCACTCTCTATCTGTTCTTCTATTAACTGTATTCTCATCCACTCATTCTTTTCTTTCTCTCCTGCTTCTCCCTTCCCCTCCCCTAAATTTATTCACCCCCTCTTTTTAAGTGGAAGTGGAAATTGTTATGGGTGCTCTCACTGAACAGGCAATTTAGTCGTAAACGTCCAGCTTTCTACACTATTGACCTTGCATTTCCACCTACATAATTCTGCAACCGACGATCCACAAGTGGAAGATAGACTTAAATACTCAGTATATTGAAGTACCAGAAAAACTAATGACATTTCTTAAATCTCATTTACACGCTGCTTTATTTCAACCGTCAATGCGTTTTTCCATGTCAATTCTTTCATTTTTGCAGCGTTTTTCATCCATTCAATTAAATGAAAAATAAATCCAACTAAAACGTATCAAAAACACGCATATCTTATGAATCTTTCCTGCCATAACAGTTTTTGCAACAGAAAATGTACTACAATTACAGCAAGTGAACATAACCTTATATTTCTCCCATTAAAGGGAATCTGTCAGCAGGTTTTTGCTAAGTAATCTAACAGCATATTTAGGGGTTAAAACAGATTTCAGCAATGTCTCTCTCATCAAGTGCTGAGGTTTTGTTTGCTTGCAATGATTGCTTTGGCACCAGGAGCTTATCATTGCTGATCTATCAAGTGCTAATCGTGGGCGGAGTTAGCTTCCTCAGCTCTGCTGCTTTGCTAAATCTAAAAACTCTGAGTGAGATCGGCTGCACCCAGTTATGCAAGTGATACATCATTGGAATCAGGCTCTCTGCCCCTACATTATGTTGCTCTGAGATGTGGTAGCAAAAACCTGCTGAAGATTTCCTTTAAGCGCCATTTTGTTATTATTCTTCATACACTTTGTGAGCTCCTGACTTGTCTATTACTTTCATAATACATTTCAATTAAAATTTTAAAATAGAAATAGTGAGATGTTAACCTGCAGCTAGTGGTAGTCATGAAATCATCAAGTCATCATGATAGTTCTGTTCTATGTCACTGGATATAGTGTCCAAGCAATGACTGGCAGTAAAGTGATAGTGTGGAACACGGTCGAAATATTGGTGACCTTATAAGAATATATGGTGCTTAATAATGTACGACTTTCCTTAAAAATGGAAACATTAAGTGGTGTGAGGTGTACAATACTGAAAAGGAAACCGTTCTCACCGCCTGGTCTGGGCCATCTCCTCCAAGGACCCGGAATCCAAAACCAGATTCTTGCTTACGAAGAAACACATCCAAGTCCTTTGTATTGGGAGCTATGTATAGAAAATAAAAAAAAAATTAAAAAAAACTTTTTAGGCATCACTTAGCAAGAAACAAAAGAACAATATAATATCATCAGAAGTTGAACTCTTCACTGAGAGTTAAAATATAAAGCTACACTACAGCTGGTCGTCCACAGTCACATTGGCCTGTGACATCATATGCACTGGGATCCAAGGGGTAACGGTTCTCCTTGAGGAAAAAGACAAGCCAGGCCTTGCATGTCAGAGTGAGGAGACTTATATGCCATTCATGCTCCTCTGGGAATTTAGATGTTATATGTACTGTAATGAGGATTTCAGCGCCACAGCAGAAAAAGTTACTACAAATCTCTTGGAATAAATGACTTATCTCAAACAAAGATGTTAATAATGAGAATTACAAGTAAGTAGTTCTTCTTTCACTGCATATAATAGAAACCAGTTTTGGCTCTATCATTTACATTTTTTTTCTAATATCTATATTTTGAAACTACACTAAGTCACAACATTCATTTAAGAACAAAATTCACTTATCCTAGTGCAAAATCCACGTCTTATCAAAGTAGAATATTTTAATATAAATATATTATTTTATTAAGCGGAATTTTATTGAAGTCTTCTGAGAATATTTGCTGCAGAAATTGGCCACTGATGATGATTTGAAATCCACAGCATATGAAATAAACCGTCTTATTTTCACTGTGGACTTGGCGTATTGCATTGCAAAAAGTGAAATCCGTGCGATATATTTTTGCAACTAAATCCAAAGCAATACTCACACAACTTGTATAGGCAGCCAAGACCGGTTGTATCCTTAAATATAGTCAGTGCAGAGCATGCATTTGGGTTAAAAAAAAAAAAAAAAAAAAATCACTTTTTACAATTTAGTTTCAATAAAAATTTTGCACCGTTTGATTGTATGGGATCTTTGTTTCACTGGAAATTCAAATCAGTGCCCAGAGGCGCCCAGAAAAAGACATCTAAACGATCTAGAAAACTGTCAGAATGAGCTCACTGGTGGTTTGTCAGTTAACTCATTCTGCAGCCAGTAAAGAGCATTACACAGAGGCTGTAGAAAAGTAAACAGTGCAACATTTTTTAATGAAACCCAACTGCAAAAATGATTTTCAGCCACAAATGCATGCATTTAATAAATACAGCAACAATATCATATATATAAAAACCACAAATGAAGCGGAAACTGGGATAAGATAGATTGGATTCTTAGTTGTCTAATATTTTGATATTCAGAAAATAAGGTGTGTCTGGTAACGGCACATGTCGCTCTCTGGACAGATTGGATTATGGTTACTTTAGGACTCTGGAGTGAGCTACGCGAGTTGCCATGCGATTGGCCCTTGAAGATGTTAGAAGGTCTTTCTGTTCTATAACAAATCAGGAAAAAAAAAAAACTGTTTGGACCCAATAAACTGCTGGGGTCTTGTGGAAAATTCTGTTTTTCTTACGAATACTTAGGTCCCATGTAAGAATAAGAAAACATCTGGGAAAATGTTTAATAATGTGCTCAGCAGATGACGGACTTGAGAGCAAGACAACCAAACAGCAAACTTTCCAGAAGTAGGGGGACCACACGTGGGATTACTGCTCAGACGGCTGTGTCACCGAAAGTCCATCACCAGGTCATGTGTTCTAAGGAACACATCCAAGAAACAACAGCTACTCTAGTGAGTAACAATCACGATCAGAGGTGCAGGGGTGCTTAACATAATTCGGCGGGCCTTCAGAAAAACTAGGCTTTTCAAGGTGTATAAAAAATACCGAGTCAACTACAAACTAGAAAGAACATTTTTTCAAATATCTATTCATTATCAAAAGCCATATGAATCAGTTGTATCGCAAAGTTGCCCCTTCACTTGGTGGCCAATTCTCTCCGGTGACCGGCGGGGTGAAAGGAAACGGCCCTTAACCAACTGTAGATAAACGGCCTATCCTTAGAATAGGTCTTTTTTTTTTTTTAACCCCCTGCCGAAGTGGTCAATTTCCATTTTTTTCAGTTTTCGTTTTTTCTGGAATTGCAGGGACAAAAAAACGTAATTTTGGTGCTCGTGATTTTTTTCTGTTTACGGAGTTTAACGATCGAGTTAATTATTTTTATAGTTTGTTAGATTGGACTTTTCTGAATGCAGCGATACCGTGTATACTTTTTTAATATCTATTTTTATTGGGGAAAAAGGGAGGCTAGTCTGAACTTACAGTGTTTTTATTCATTTTTTACTTTTGACTGTTCTGGATTGTCTCCTTAGGGGACTTGAATCTGCGATCATCTTAATTGCTTGTGCTATAGACAGCGATGTACTGCGGATGTCATGAAGGGGTGGAGACATATTAAATAGACACTACATATTCAACCATTCCAAAACCCATAAAACCATGTACAGATCCAACTCAATGCATTTGGTGATAAAATACTCACGCTTATCTTCAAATATATTTTTGGACTTCTTATAGACCTCAGAAGGGTCAAGCTTTGGGGAATTGGATCGAGCGAGATTTGGTGGAAAGGGCAAAGGCTGCGGTAAAGCTTCGGTTGCGCCAATTGCCTCAAGGCTCCCCGTCAGCTCCTGCTTATCAGTTTTCTGGAAAAGGAAAATAAGTGAGTGACTTTCACATCAATCAGTCAATCATTTGATCCCCATATGGACGGCAAACTACACAGAATCTGGGCTTAAAAAGAGTAATCCTGTTCTTACTATTATGTATAAATGAAATACTCCTCCAAGTGCTGCTATCCATGTCAGATGGTTAGCCTTTGTACAGTCAATGACCAAAAATTTTGGGAGTGACACAAATTTTGGGTTTTTACAAAGTCTGTTATTTCACGGTTTTATACATTTTACTTCAATGTTTCCATGGTTACTAAAGCACAATTATAAGCATTTCACAAGTTTTAAACTTTTACAGAGAAATACATCAATTTTATGCAACGACTCAACATTATAGTGTTAACCCTTATTTTTCAAGACTTCTGTAAGTTGCCATGGCAGCGGACACCAGCTTCTGGCCAAATCCTGACTGATGACAACCTATTCTTGTCTATCAGTGTTTGGAGTATATCACAATTAATGTGTTTATGTTTGTCCATCTGCTTTTTGAGTATTAACCTGATGTTCCCAATGAGATGGAGATCTGTGGAGCTTTCTGGCCTCGGATAAAAATGTCAATGTTTTGTTCAACAAACATGGTCTCCATGGAAAAAGCAGCATGGTTCATCACCAACTTGCTCCTGGATCATTAGAAGTTGCTCTTAGAGGATGCTTAGACCCCATTCTTTATTCATGGCAGTGTTCTTCTTAGGCAAAATTGTGAGTGACCCCAATCTCTTGGATGAAAAACAACCTCACACAGGACTTTTTTTTTACCCGGACAATCATTCTTACAACAGATGTCCCAAACAGTATGAAGAGGACTTCATTATTGTTGCCCTTCTTGTCACCAGACCAGCATCAAAAACCCTTACGGACACCTGTCTGCTACCATTCTAGAGCAAGCTCTGCACTAATATTGAATCAATCACATAGCAGAATGCTATTTAGAGATGGTCCTGGAACATGAATTTTTTGGTGACCTAAAGCTTTTTTTCACAGCAATTAAACCTCTTTCTTTGACATTATTGAAGATCTGACAAACAGTTAAGGAATTACATTTAGAGTTAAAGGGTTTGTCCAAACTTTGGCGAACTGAAAGAAGCAACTTGGCGAGCGATGATTGATAGAATGACCAAGAGTCGTACTCGACTGAGCGTATAAGAGGGAGCACAAAGAACCATGAAATTGTGTTCACTGCCACAGAGACATTTCTTTGGCATTTTAAGAGCAATACAAAGCTCAGATTATATTTGTGCGATGCATGGCTTTTATAGGGTGAGATATTCATTGACAAAATATAGATGCAACACATAAAAGCCCAGAAACAAATGATTCTCGAGCTATTGAAATGTACACAGCGGTTTATCTGAGAAAAACAAATAATTCCAAGGCTACAACAGAGCGATGCATTCTCTTCTTTACAATATCCCTTCTGAATGATTAGGATTCATTCAATTACAAAAGATATTTAAAAGACAAACTGTGTAATTTACTCACCACTTTTGTTACTTTGGTAGGTGAAGGCGGAGCTGAAAATAAAATTAGACACATTAAATACAAGACAGATCATTGCAAACATACATTGGAAAACAAACTTAAACAGTAACACTTAACAGATTTTTTAAATGTACCGTATGTACTTTAGTTACCTGCAAATCAGTGGGGTCCAGGCCCTTAGACCCTCATCAATCTCCCAAAACAGCTGAAAAGTACGCACCATGGGAGGCTTGAAAACACACGCTCCTGCAGCAAGCGCTCATAGAGGAGAGAAAGACTATGGCTCCCCCGACTCATTGAACCTTTAACGCCAGAAAATTGTTGTAAAATGTAAAAAAAAAAAAAAAGTTGCTACATTTTCGTGCACTACGGCATTGCGCAGTAAATTTGCCGCTTTTTGCGTTTTCACGCCAGTTCAAAGCAGCTCTGTCAAAATGGGCAGAGCTGGGAGGAGACGGGGAGTGACTGGGCGGAGCTACACTCACCCGTCAGTTTCAGCAAAAGTGGAAACGTTATTATGCTAGAAATGTTACTCTGTTCACTGACTAGAGTAGAATTTCTGGGGAGGTGCTCGGAGGCACATGCAACTGGCAGGATGTTCTCAATTATGTGGCGGGCACCAGGGTTGTGAAGTCAGTAAGCCAATCCTCTGACTCCAACTCCTCAATTTCCATGACACCGACTCCACCAAAATGGGCTCTGGCTCCGACTCCACAGCCCTGGCTGGCACCTCAATTAATTTGGCGCACTGTACTCCAGTGAGCCCCTATGACTTTCTATTGAATACTCCATTCTATGAGTGCACTCGGGCGGTGGCGGAGTACTCGAGCCTCTCATGCTACACTCATTTCAGCTGTAATTGGAGTGAACACTCTCAGGACACGGACCCCTATTGATCTGCAATGAAAAGTGCATACAAAATGATAATTATTAGTTACTCTAACACTATTGGAACCTTTCAAAATGTTCAATATACCAAATGCATTCTCTATGGAAATATCTACGTTGGCCAGTGAGGCAGATTTACTGATCCTGTGTAGTATTTGGGCAGCATCTGCAACAAACTTACACTGGACAATCGTAAATTCTGACAAATTCATCACTGTGGCTCAGTTTACGCCATTTCTTGGATGGCTGAGTTTGCGCCTAAATTTTGGCACAATTTAATACACAGAATGACTTTTTATGCCATTTTTCCACTAAACCATATTAATCGAGGTTCAAAGTGTCTCAATCACAGAATTAAAAGTCTAAAAACTAAACAGACATTCTGCACTAAACTTTTTTGAGACTTTTTCACAAATACCAATTCAGATGGCAAAAAAGCAGTCTGAAAAACAGGTAACGAGAACAAATCTATAAATAAGAAAAACTCATGCATCAACAACAAGAGCTGCAAATGTGGTGATAAAAATTCTTACGCACATGCACGGGGCTGTGGAGTCGGTAAGCCAAACCTCCGACTCACTCTCCAATTTCCCTGTTCCCCAAGTATGGTGATTTCTTATTTTTTTTTAATCCATCATACAGTTCAGTTCCAGAGGTGGTCTTTATATTTAGAGCTGCTTTTTTTTGGTAGTCACCAAGGTCGCATTTGTCACAAGATAATCATGTAAAACAGCCTAAAGACACGCCCCAGAGGATCCTGTGAGCAAACATTAAAAAAAGCACTAGACAAAAAGGCCCATATCTCTGGAACTATATAGCGGATCTAAACAACTTGTTCAGGGGAGCAGCGGTAATAAAATAAGAGCAAAACTGGCCACTACTAAAGCTTGACCACATGACAAAGTCTTATCCCGGCTTCTAGTTTTATATTTCTTTTTTCTTTTGCAAATGCGAAGTCAATTAAGTAAATGAATGTAACACATGAATGAGCCTTGATAAGGCCACTCGGATTCAATCACTGGGAATAAAGCAGCTTTTAAAAGGCCAAAGACTGGGCCATTAAAGCAGACATAGAGACGCATCTTTAACTGGCAGCTATCAGGAACCACATTATGTGCACATATAAGCTAATTAGGATGGAATAGAAATGGAGTCAATGCAATTGCCTTTAACTGTGTCCATGCTGAAACGGCAGGAATCTATCGGTAGAGCCCATCTAATGGACAGCGGGAAGCATTCTCTTATCGGTAGTGTCAGGGAAGATGACACTCTTCTATTCTGAGTGCTGACTCCCTCAGTATATGCAAGAGAGCAGAATTAAAAGATGGTTGTCATTTAGCTTGTCATGGACAGATTGCCATAGCGGTCAGGCTCTAGTCTACCGCTTTTATCTGAACCACATTCTATCTAACAAGCCATCCGGTCTAGTAAAAACCCAAACAATATCAAATTATAGATTGGATACTTGATTTTAGCGTGTAGATCAATCTGAATGATTTTACAGACAAGGACGATGCTTTGCCCAAGGATTAAATACTAGAATATCCAACATCGTATGCCACATACTGTAAGATAAATCCCCGACAGCGCCTGTGTTTCTTACAACAGTGAAATCCTATTATATAAGTACTAATTTACTGAGGTTAGTTCCCATCTGGGGTTCTCCCTCCAGGTACGGTACTTTGGAGTTTTGAATTTTTTTTTTTTTAAATTCTTTTAAGTGCCAGCACAAAGCAAAACAAAGTCAGCCAGACATGATTAATCAATATGGATCTGCCGTCTCGCTCTGAATGACAGCGCTCATGTGCAGTTACATAACTACCGGTGTGTTCCAATGTCCTTGTGTGACATCAGTGTTTGATGGGAGATATTTCTCATCTGTAAAGTGAGATTTTTATTTTTCAATCATTTTTACCACTGGCACCACACAACGTAATTTGGCGTTGGTCTTTCATTTTAAGGGGCACTCCAGGATGTTATTATTAATGACCTACGTCAACTGCTCATCAGTGTTTGAGGAGAGATGATTCTGATATCTGGCATCTCCATTCTGTTGGCCAGTGGGGCTTAAAGATTATTTAAAAAATAACAAGATATCCATATTTTTTGTATAGGGAATAACTTGCTGATCATTGGTGGCCAGACTGCTGGGACCCCGAGGAATGTTGAAAACCGAGCTCTTGAATTCCAAGAATGGGGCTTCGCAGTGCGGAGTACTGAAGAATGCTCAGCCTCATGGTCTAAGGGACTGTCAGAGAAAATGGAATACAACGCTCAGCTATTTCCGGCAGGCCCATAGATGATGCATGGAGCAGAAGTCACACATGCACACCTTCCCTTTATTCAAGTCAGGGGTCCCATTGGTCCATCCAGGAACAGGGGTGAGGATAGGTACACATTGCGTTTAGGCCCACTGTCGGGCGCACACGTGCATGAAATTTGCCACAGTATGGATGCAAAAGCATCGGTCCACGATAAGGTTCTACTGGAAAAAAACAACCATATAACGCATGGTATCAGTCTCTTTGAAGTGACCCTCTTCTTCAATGTATATTTAGCATTTTGCGATTTCATGTTGTGCTCAAAGTAAAGCTTTAAGGGTAAAATATAGGATCTATTTCTTCACTAGTTTGTGTCATTGCTATATGAATGCATTAATCTAAACATTATATAAATCTAGAAGAAAAAGTCATTGAAAGTCACAGACTCAATTCACAATTACGATATAAAGTACAACTGACCTCCTCTTAACACCAGTAATGGCACCTCTGCCCCGACTGGAAATTGCTTCAGGACTTCAACAACCTGTATGTGAGTTAGGTTTTGCACATTCTGATGATAGATTTCTTTTATTACGTCTCCTTTCTGAAGTCCCGGACACCACTGGCTATCCAAGATCATTTTCACCTTTTGACCCATTGCACTGTCGGCAATAGCAAATCCAAAACCCTTGGGGCCTTTCAATAAAGGAACAGTTACAAGTTCTGGCTGCGTGTTCACAGTTGACGCCACAGATGTCCTTTGATCTTGTATCTCAAGTGAAGGGCCATTCAACCTTCCATTGACTAACACATGGCCTGGTTTTCCATTTTGGTCCAGCAAGACGACTCCAGATTTTAAGTCTTGACTTCCCAGGTTTTCTCCTTGAGTTGTCATCTGCCCATTGATCATCGGTGGTGGATTGGTGACAATATCGTTCACAGGATCATCACTATCTTCAGGAAGAGGGTATCCCCGGCAAAGGGTCATATTCACGTACTGATTTATGGGGATCAGCTGGAACATCTGGACGACTTCTGCATGCGTGTGACCAAGGACGCACGTCCCATTTATGTCGACAATCACATCACCTGGCAAAACAAGCAGATTTATGGACTCTAATAAAACCAACCCTTAAACCGGTCATAGCAATTCATCTTTATTTCATTGCTGTATTAGAACATGAAGACCATGTCTGCACGTCATCTCAATTTCACATATGAATTTTTTACCCTAATCCTTTGAGAACCCAATGTGAATGGAGGTAACCTAACTCTGATAAGTTTTCTTAAAAAGGAACAAACTCAGGTATCGGGTATATTCTCATATAATGCCATCACTCGTTGCGGTGAGAAACCCCTATAAGCATTCAAAGGTGGCTGTCACATACATATGAAAATATGGCTTGAGAAATCCATGTACAACCTCATTCACATGTATGCACCCTAAAAATTGTGGTCGGTAAAGGGCCCTCCAACACCCAACACAATTATCAAGGCCCAGGTCTGAACTTTTTGGCAAAATCAGCTAAATAAATGTGCAGTTTTTGTAATAGATAAAATATGTCTTTCAATGGGAAATAGACTTCCCTATTACATTTCAATAATTGCTGGAAGTCTTACAAAATTTTCACTAGTTCACAACCGGGCCATTCACTCCTGTTCCTCACCAGGCACACTTTCAGGATTTGTCTTACATATGCTTTAAAGAACTGCACACATTTTTCTCATTTGGATATTCAAGCAATTTTTGCATTTTTTTCATAATTGGGGCTTTGTTTTTATGTCACAGATATACGTTCTATTTGCTTTGCTGGTATCAGGCGATATCTGTGTGAAAACAAGTGAAATGATGGTCTGTCTTTCCCTTGTCTTGAGACCACAAAAGACCCACTAATATACATTTAAAAACTGGTCCCTATTCTGATACAATTATATTTTTATATTTCGGATACGTCTTCATTTATTTAACTTTATGTGGTGTAAAGGTGCGTAGTAACGGCGATTTGGATTAACAGGTTTTTTTTAATTTGGTTATTTTTTACCTGCTATATTTTATTTCTTTTTTATTTGACACATTGCGCCCACCATCAAAAAGTCAGAGAGGGTAATAAACCATGTGTGCCTTCTCTCTGTCAGAGACAACGGGATCCCCGATTCTGCAGCTGTACGATTGTGTGGAGCTGCGCTACTAATCAGTGACGTTTTACAACGGCAGTGCTGAGTAAAAGACGGACCACCAAGATAATTAAAGTCTATGGATGGTCCAGAAGTTGTTAAAAGGAATTGATCACCACGTTTTTGCAACATTATATATCGGAGACATTGATTCCAGTGATGTGTCACTTACTGGTCTGCTTGGTGCAGTTTTGATAAAATCAATGTTTTCCCTGCTGCTGATCTAGCTGCTGTCAAATGCTGAACACTGCATAACTTTGCCCACACCACTGATTGGCAACTTTCTCTGTACACTGTACATTGGCACAAGGATACTAAGCAGTGGGAGGGATGTGGTTACACACTGCAGGACTGCACGGCACCAGACAACTGAACGAGTCCTCTAGTGATAATTTCCTGCAGAGCAAGCAATGTTTTTACATCACAGAGACAGAAAGTGACACATCACTGGAATCAGGCTGTCTGCCCCAACATCATGCTGCTCGCAGATTAAATAGCAAAAACCTAGTGACAAATTTCCTTTAGAGAGCAACTTCAATAATATATATATATATATATATACATACACACACATACACATATATATATATATATATATATATATATATATATATATACACACACACACACACACACACATATACATACACACACATTTACATATATACACACACTAATTATCTATCTGTCTATATATATAAAATTTTGTCCAGTATGGAAAGTTATGAGTTTTTGCAAATATTTTTATAAACTGATCCATCTTCATGCCTGAATAAAATGCTTGACCACTGCCTCCAAAACCCTGCTCTTCCCCAGTCTATTTGCTTGTCTTTAGCTAGCAGCGTTTGGGGGCCACGTTCATGCAATATATATATATTTTTTTTACAGAAATAAAGACAAATCTCTTAATGAGGTTATTTGGAGAATGTCATAACTTTCCGTGCTGGACAAAACTATTAAAAAGAAAAAAAAAAAAGTTTAGTTGCTCTTTTAGTAAAACCATTTGGTTCAGGATTTAGTGAACTTTAACGGAAAAATAAAGTACACCAGATTGTGACTTTAAAACACTTTCATGCTATACTACACTATATGTGAACCCTGAACTTGTACAGAACCCGGAGTGTCCTGCCTGATATGTATCTGTGCGTTCACAGACAGAGCACAGCTTGGAATTCAGTGTTCCATAAAACTAAGTTCTCTCTAAATGTCGATCTCTTTTTACCATTTGAAACATTTTTACACCAAAACTCAGTCCTCTGCTGATTGCAGAGAAGTCCATTAATTCATTACAGTTAATACGAGCGGCAAATGGATTTTGGGAGGACATTATTTCAGGCTCTTGATGGCTGTGTAGGCTTCCACGCAGATGCCGTTCATTTGCCGAGCTGCAGTCAATACTTTAATCCACTCGCTGCAAGTATTTATGGGAGGAAATATATGGCTTTAGATAAAGTATTGGTTGAGAAGTATGGGAAGTACAATTCTAAGAAAAAGTTCACAAATCATAGTCAACTCGTGTATTACGGCACAGTTTGTGGACTTTCTATTGCGGTTTTTTATTCATTTTGCACAGGATAGGGCAACAGCTGAGCTCCGTGATGGTGTTGGGGGGCCGATGACAGCTGGTGCGTACAGGTACCTACACACGTTCTATTTAAATGGCGCTGTCAGAGATTGTCAGTGGCATTTAAATAGTCAAAAACCACAGCCGAAACTCGGCAGCAAACCGGCTGTTAGAGACAGATGCCGGCCATATAATATAGCCGGTATCTGCCACTTATGGAGAGAGCTCAGATCCTGAGCCTCTTCCACACATGCAGAGACATGAATACAATCTTTTTGCAAAAAGTTGATAATTACTGAATAGGCATTTTCAATTAAAGGGTTTATCCACCTTTGAAGACTGTTTTTTTCGTACTTGTATGTATTTTTGGTTAAAGTCATTTTTGTAATTGGATTTCATTGAAACAATTGCACTGTTTGCCATCTATAGCCCTGTGTTGCACTGAGTATTGCTGACTGTAGAATGGGTTAACCGAGAAGTTGACAGTGAGCTCATTGTGACAGCCCAATTTATCAGCTTCTCTGAGCTGATTTATGACCACACACCACACCAAAGTTAATCCTACAGAAAAATCTACGTTGTTTATGAAACCGAATAGCAAAAATTATTTGTAACCCAAAATACATGAAGATACGGTAAGTAAACTAAAGAAATAAATATGTTCTCCAGAGGTTGTCAACCCATTTAAAGGGAATCTCTCAGTAGGATCAATCCTCCTAAGGAGTCTATATGAGCATGTAAGTCATAGGAAACTGAAAAACATGATATCTTGATATCTGTAATCCAACTTCTTATTCAAATGAAATCTATGTTTTTCTGTTATGTAAATGAGCTGTTAAGATCTATGGGCCACACATATATCTCCCTGAGAATCTGCCTCCAGAGATTATCTTACACAAAAAGCGGCATTACCAGTGAGAGACACGTAAGCACAAAACAGCAGAACTGAACTACGTCTCATTACAAACTCGTTCGCAGCTGCAGCTCTCACAGCTCTGCTCTACTGGAACACTGGATGCCTGCAGTGACAAAGAAGCTGAGAGAAACCTGCAGATTTGTCAGTTATAATCACACACAGCTCTGCAGTGAGAGCAGAAGAGCAGACTGTCAGTCAAGATATAGCAAACTTGTAACTTCCACTTTCCGAGAAAATAAGCTCTGGAGGCAGATTCTCAAGATCAGTGTCTGGCCCATACATCTTAGCAGCTGATTTACATATTAAGAAACATGTGGATTTCTCTGAAATAAGACATCAGATCGCAGATATCAAGGTATCATTTTTATCAGCTACCTATCACCTACATGCCCATATAGATGGTTTAGGAAGGTTGATCCTACCGATAGATGCCCTTTAATCACTGACTGACATTCATTGTTTGGACTGCGCCATAATGAGAAGAAGCACGCTACACTGATATAGGTAACAGCAACACCCAATTGTCAATTTATTCATTCACTACCAGGAAGAATAACAGAGAAGTAGCAGAACCCAAAATTCTAATAAATCTTGCTCCAGAACTGTTAATTCATAGGGACTACGAGTCATATCCCGATGGCTGACAGATCCTCCTTAAAATTACGTTATGTTGAACTTGGATTTTACAAAGAGTATGGTGTCCATGTTATATTCCATATTTACAGAAACGCTTTATTCCCCTATCGGTTAACAGGGCTATAATCCGTCCCCTCCATAAGATGTATACTCAGCAATAGCTCTGGTTCAGCTATAGTTAGCTGCATCCATTATGGTGAATCATTGATCAGATAAGTTGTATAGATGGCCATAATGGGACGTTTGCCCTAAATAATGAATAATAACAGATTGATAAAATGTCAGGCTCGCGGCAGAAAAATAGAATTGCTGCAGGAGCAAGGACGTATTTTGCTGCTTCTTTGAGTGGATACAGCAGGTTTATGTGTCGTACCTGGAGCAATTTTGCCATCTTGTGCAGCTGGGCCGTCTTTCAAGACATTTTTGACCTGAAGAAACTCATCTGGTCTGTCCCCTCCAATGATTGTAAAGCCGAACCCCATGGAGCTCTTCTTAAGGGATGTACGCAGTATTGCTCCCTTTAAAAGGGCTGGATCCCTGGTGAATGGAGACTTGTCTGGTTCTGAAGTGGGTAGAAAACAAAACGATCAATAGATCTGCAAATATAATATTCCTACGTTTCTAACTACGAAGGAAAAACATACTGTACCTGGAATTAATGCCCCCTCGGATGGTGGCAAGCTCAGCTGGCCAAGCTGTTTCCTTCTTTTAGCTTCTAGGACTGGATTCTCAAACTGAGTTTTCTGATTAATGTGACTAAAAAACAAACAAAAAAGCACATGATATAACCAGCCAAGACCAATCAGACAACTAACATGACGCGTTTATATAAGAGAAGGAAAAAGCGTCACTTTAATAAAAAAAAATTACTTTAAAAAAAATGTTATTTTCAAAAATATGTCCAAATAACTTTTTTAATTGATTAAAGTCTGAACAATGATTTTGATTGTTTTGACACTGGCCTAAAGCACTTCCACAAAAAAAAAAAAAAATCTTTAAAAGAGTAAACGTTTTGATTTTTATTTCATAAATCAATAGTACACATGGAAGTAAGCAACTTTGTAATATATCGTATCAGAAAAATCTGCTTCTTTTTCAGCCAGGATCATTCATTCTCAAAATTCTCAATTCACCGGTAATATCTGTATTCAGTGATGTCAGATTATTCTATCACTAAAATAGGAGATGGCAGTTGCTGCTTAGGCTGGTTTCACATTAGCGCTTTTGTGCGCAGCGCATCGTGCGCATGCGCACTGTGCACCTATGTTTAACATGACGTGCACATGGTCTTGCGCACACTTGCGTTTTCGTGCGCATGCTTTTTTTGTCTTTCGCGCCAGATGCAACATGTTGCATTTTTTGGTCCGCCCTGTCTCGTCAAAAAAACGCATGCGCACGCTTGCGCACGGAATGCGCAAAAACAACACATTGAAGTCTATGAGGTTTTTGACGCATCAGCGTACGTATGACGCTAAAAAAATGCGAGTTTGTTTTGCGTTTTACATTGCGTTTTTTATGCGCCCGATGCGCTGCGCAAAAAAACGCTAATGTGAAACTAGCCTTAGAAGATTCTATGCAGATTGGAGGGGGGAGGAGCTCGGACTCCCCTCTTCCTCACCATCAACTCCTGTACAGCAACAGCAAATATGGAGTTCTGTTTTTTGTTTTTTTTTAAATAATTTACATTTCACCATTTATGTTTAAGAAAAGAGAGGCGGATTTAAACTTTTTTTTCACTTTCTACTTTATTTTATATATTATTCAAAAATTTTTTTTTAATGTTTAGTACATTTTCAATTCATTCCCTCAGGAGACTAGAACCTGTGATCTCTTAATCACCTATGCAATACAATAGGCAGGGCTTCATAGGAGATGTCACATGGCAGATATGGAGGCCTTCAGAAGCCATAGCAACCAGTCAGCGCCTCGCAATCAAAATGTGCAGGTTTCTAATGGCTTACCCAAGTGATAACCACCATCTTTATGCCTTTAAATGCTACTTGCATGCTTAATAATGGCATTTAAGAAGTTAAAAATCTAACTGGAGCCAGCTTCAGGTGCTGGCTCTGTAATACCGCCGGTATCCGTGCTGTATAGAGCAGGCTCAGCGCCTTAATCTGCTCCCTACACCAATAGTGCTCCAATCTAAGGGCAGTCTAAAATAGGGACAAAAAACACATTTGCACCTTTTATGGTCTAGATTTTAGAGTTTTTCATTTGTGCATTCTTCTTTGAATTTGGGCTTTTTTTTTTTTTTTTTCAAAAATTAATTTCATGTGTGTTCACTTTAATATTCCCCAAGTGAGTACGAGTATGCAGATAAAAAAAAAGTATACTTTATTATTTATTAAAGTAGTGGAAAAAAAAAAATAAATCAGAAATTTGTATGAAAAAAAGTTTTTTTTTTGTGTTTGTCACCATTTTAACGAGACCTGAAACAGTCTAATTTTTCAGGATCAGGGGCTTGCGGAGGGGTTATGTTTTGCGGCTTTAGCTGACGTTTTTATTGATACAATTTTGGGGTAGATACAATGCGACTAAAAAAACCCCTAATTCTATATTTTTTATGGATCGAACATTTCTGAACGCACTGATATCTCAAATGTGTATTTTTTTAATTGTTTTATTTTTTATGGGGCAAAAGGGGGGTGATTTGAACGGGTTTTTCTTTTTACAACTTTTTTTTCACTTTTTACTTTAGTCCTCTTAGGAAACTTGAAGCTGCAATCGTCCGATCGTCTGTGCAAAAATCACAATCTATGACAGGAAATTCATAATGACAGGCATGGGGGTTTTCTGCAGACCCTTGGCTGTCATGACAGCCCATCGGCACCCTGTGATCACGGGTGCAAAAGGGCGGAACTTGTGACGCACTTCCAACCAGCATGTGTTAAATGTTGCGGTCAGTGATTGATAGTGGCCTTTAACTTGTTAACAGCCGTAGGTGGATCTCAGATCCAGCCGCAGCTGTTAGAGGCACTTGATGGCTGATTAAATCAGCCACCAAGTGCTGGGAAAGATGTGGGCTCAGGGCCAGAGTCCGCATCAAAGGCAGCGGCACAATCGATAACACACACACACACACACATATTATATATATATATATATACACACACACATACATATACACACGTCATCCTTCATGAAGAGGTTAAAAAATGCCAAGTTTTTGCGCAAATGTGCTCCATTCTACCCCCTGAACTGCTTTTAGGCACTTTACTTTTTTTTTTTTTTGCACAAATATTGCAACATTTTAGTGGAACATACATTTTGCTCTAAAAAGTTGCAAAAAAATGTCAAGGGTTTCAGAGCAGACCCACCTGAAATCCCCAATACATTATGTGCGCACACCATTAAGGTATGAAACAGTCTGGAACAGACTTTCAGCTGTGGATTTTCCCCAGATCCGCAGCATATCAACATAATAAGTGAACAAAAAATTTGCAGAATTTTAGAACTCAGATTTCATCCTCTGCATTTGCTCGACTTAGTTTGGCTTTATTTACATGCGGTTTTTGTGGCTGTATCGTGACAATCGTGGTAAATAGAGATCACATTAATCCTACACTAAAGCTGCATTAACATTGTAAAATACTTGTGAAGGACTGTTTTTTTTAAAAAAAAATCGTTTCACAATAATCTTTCAGTGTAATCAGCTGCCGATCACTTTTGAACAAGCAAAACATGTGTTCATCAGGTAGAATGTTCTTATGTGCAGCACAAAAGATCATCTTTCTCAGCAGCGCATTGTCCCGTGTACTTACACTGCTGAGAACAATGGCAGCCTATGTGCACTATTGCAGATCGCTGCGTGCGTCATTTATTTTGATCTGCCTATTTAAACAGGCAATTGAACGACTGCCGATTTGTATAGGGTTACTGATGGGCCGTCATATTGTTGCACTGGTTGGTTCATGTAAATGGACCCTTAAACTACATTAATCCATCTGTGTGAGTTATCATCCGAGAGAAACAACAGATTATATCTTGGGTATCATCCTAGTTGCATCAATGCTTTTTTATCATTCGTTTTTCTTTTTCTTCCACAGAAACAGGCAGACCGAACATTTTTTATCCAATGACTCCTAATGTATGAGTTAAAAATGGATGACACTCAGACAGAGTTCTGCAGTAAAAAGCATCTGTGTTTCATCCATTTATTTGCATCTCCATAGACATTAATGGCCTAGTCTGATCTGCAAAACAATGAGAGCATTACCTGCTCAGTCTCACGGACCAGTTTTTAAAGCAGATGTGTGCAGGGATCAATGATGCTCTACGAGTCAGTGTGGTGTCTGAGAAAAAAATGGACCACACTAGAAAGTAACCCAATGGCAACAAAAACAAATCCTAGTCCTGTTCCCTTTTCTCTCAGACGGCACATTGATCCATAGAGTGATACGTCCTAGTGCTGTCCGCTGTTTTTGCTCAGACGGCACTGATTCATAGAGTGACACGTCCTAGTGCTGTCCGCTGTTTTTGCTCAGACGACACACTGATCTATAGAGTGACACGTCCTAGTGCTGTCCGCTGTTTTTGCTCAGACGGCACACTGATCTATAGAGTGACACGTCCTAGTGCTGTCCGCTGTTTTTGCTCAGACAGCACACTGATTCATAGTGACACGTCCTAGTGCTGTCCACTGTTTTTGCTCAGACGGCACACTGATTCATAGAGTGACACGTCCTAATGCTGTCCGCTGTTTTTGCTCAGACAGCACACTGATTCATAGAGTGACACGTCCTAGTGCTCTCCGCTGTTTTTGCTCAGACGGCACACTGATTCATAGAGTGACACGTCCTAGTGCTGTCCGCTGCTTTTGCTCAGACGGCACACTGATCTATAGAGTGACACGTCCTAGTGCTGTCCGCTGTTTTTGCTCAGACGGCACACTGATTTATAATGACAAGTCCTAGTGCGGTTTGCTTTTTTTTTTCTCAGATGGCACATTGCTCCATAGAGTGACAAGTACTAGTGCTATCCGCTTTTTGTTTCAAACATCACATTGCTCCATATAGTAACAATGTCTTAGTGCCGTTTGCTTTTTTTTTTACTCAGACGGCACATTGATCCCTAGAGTGGCACGTCCTAGTGCTGTCCCCTTTTTTTGCTCAGACGGCACAATGATCTATAGAGTGACATGTCCTAGTGAGGTTCGCTTTTTTGTTCATACAGCGCACTGATCCATAGATGTAAGTCCGCAAGGACAGGGTCCTCTCCCCTCTGTACCAGTCTGTCATCGTAAATTTGTTTACGGATAACGATGTCTATAACTTTGTACTGTATGTAACCCCCTTCTCATGTACAGCACTATGGAATTAATGGCGCTATATAAATAAATAAATAATAAATAATAATAGCTAATTGCTCTAAACACACAAACGTTTTTAAAACGTATCTGAGAGACTCAGGGCATGTTCTTTTCTTATCATTTTGGGTATCTAACTCCATCATTAAAGTTTTGTTGTGATCTGGTATAAAAAAAGATGACACACGGAATACATATTGTGTACTTTACTGTTCCAGTGATGGAAAAAATTGTCATCCAATTAGCTGGTCCACACCGTGGAATAGAAACATTAACTTTAACATAGAAATGATCATGTTAGACAAATAAAAGTTGCTAATAGTCTACACATTTTAAGAAACATGGGAGACAAAAAAGCATTAATAGTTACAATTGTTTCCCAATTACGGCGGTGTTTTATCAGATGCGCCACCAAGAACTGGGAATTAATGTAGCGAGCGCAGTTGCTCAGTTTCAGTGCGATGCTCACAGACTCTTTCTTCACAAAGCTGTCACCATGACTCGCACTCTCAAATTAAGTAGTCTCCCCAGATATTTCTACCAGGGAATTACCAGTGCAATTACACATTTAGCAATTCTTGACTAATGTTCTACCCTTAATGAGTATGGAGAACATTAACTCCTTGATGAACACGTCAACTAAGCTCTTCTGTCTTATTCAAAAAAAAAAGAAAGAACCGTATTTAGAATTTGTGCTTTATGAAAATGTTAAGCATTCTCATTAAATGTTCTTCCAGTAAAGCAAATACCATGGCATGTAACAGTTTGGGCACCCCTGGTCAAAATTACTGTTATATATAGTTATAGTCTTTTTTACATTGTAAAAATTACAAAAAGGAAAATGGGCCAATGCAAAAATTTGGGCACTGTTGGAGATTTTTGTGCTCAGATACCTTTGACCAAGGTTTCGAACCTCAATTATTAGCCTGTTGCGGTTATGACTTGTTCACTATTATCGTTGGGAAACGTGAATCATCTGGCCTTTCCTAGCTTTATAAAAACCCAGCCTCCTCTAATCTTGTGCCAAAAAACAGCAGCCATTAGGTTCTTCTAAGCAGCTGCCTAGCACTCTGAAAATGGAAATGGTGGAGGCAAATCAGAAGTCCCGCTTGACTGCAAAAGACCTAGAGAAAAATTTAGCAGACTCTGGAATTGTAGTACATTGTTCTACTGTGAAGAAACACCTGCACAAATATGGCCTGCATGATAGAGCCATCAGAAGAAAACCTCTCCTGCATTCTCATCATAACATTCAGATTCAAGTGTGTGCAATAGAACATCTAAACAAGTCTGATGCATTTTGCAAACAAGTCATGTGGACCGAAGAGGTTAACATAGAACTCTTTGGACACGATGAAAGGCATGTGTGGAGGCAAAAGGGCAATGGCAGGAAAAGAACATCTTGCAAACCATAAAGCATGGGGTAGATCAACTATGCTTTGGGGTTGAGTTGCAATCAATGGCACGGGGAACATTTCACGAGTAGAGAGAAGAAAGGATTCAATGAAATTTCAACAAATTCTTGATGCTAACATAACACCAGCTGTAAAAAAATTTTGCTGAAATTGAAGAGGATGGAATCTACAAATGGAAAATGATCCTAAACACACACCAAAATTCACTATAGACTACCTCAAAAGGCACAAGCTGAAGGTTTTACAATGGCCATCACAGTCCCCTGATCTGAACATCATTGAAAACCTGTGACTAGACCTCAAAATAGCTGTGCATGCAAGTTGACCCTGGAATTTCACAGAACTGGAAGATTTTTCCTATGAAGAATGGATAAAAATCCCTCAAACAAAAAATGAAATACTCTTGGCTGGTTACAAAAAGCATTTACAAGCTGTGCTACTTTCAAAAGGTTGGTGTTAACAATAACAGTAATTTTGACCAGGGGGTGCCAAAACTTTTCCATGCTACAGTACATATATTCTTTAGTTCTCGTAAGAGAAATTGATTATTTTCTACTTACTCCACACCACTTAACATCTTCCCCTCCCACCCCTATCAGCTGGCTGCCTAACGTTATACCTCATGTCTCAGGACATCCAGCGTTTATACCCTCTAGCATGAAGGGAAACTGATGTAGAAATTAATAGCATTGATTGGCATGGAATCTTTCCCAGAGATCAGGTACATCAGTTTTTTTGCTTGATTGGTCTATGGAAGTAGGACCAACACACAATGTTCACAACTTTGCATCTGTTGTGTTTGGCTCAGGCTTGAAAACTCTGGCCGAAAACAACAGATATACAGAAACCAAGCCTTAGGCAGCTTGCTGTACCAGGAAACTTTCCCACTACTCTATAGGAATTGGGAAATTGGTCACGATAAGCCCCAACTAAGCTAAATCCTACCCGTCAGTCATTCCCCAGCCAACGAGGAAAAGGATTTAGAAGGAAAGAAGACAATGCCTGTGGAAGTTCTTACTAAAGGCGGATTTACCATATTACAGAGCTGTAATTTTAGGACTTTCAAATAATAGTCATATCATCATTTAAAAGTCACTTTTAAAAAAAGAAAAAAATGTTAACAAGTAGAATAGCTATATTATAAATAAAAGTTAAATGAAAAACTGAAGCAAAAGTTACAAAACATCAGAGCCGTGATGCCAATAGTAGGGTGCACTCACAGGCTGGCAGCAATCATATGCTAGTTGCTACTTAAAGGGAATCTGTCACCTATTTTTTCGTATATAAGCTGCAGCCACCGCCATCAGGGGCTTATCTACAGCATTATAGAATGCTGTAGATAAGCCCCCCCGATGTAACCTGAAAGATAAGAAAAACGAGTTATGTTATACTCACCCGGGGGTCCGGTCCGATGGGTGTCGCGCGGTCCGGCGCCTCCCATCTTCTAGCAATGACATCCTCCTCCTTACTTCTGCCGCGCTCCTGCACAGGCGTACTTATCTGCCCTGTTGAGGGCAGAGTAAAGTGCTGCAGTGCGCAGGCGCTGGGCCTCTTTGACCTTTCCCGAAGCCTGCGCACTGCAGTACTTTGCTCTGTCCTCAACAGGGCAGAGAAGTACGCCTGCACCGGAGCCGCGACAAGCAGCAAGGAAAATGACGACATTGCATGAAGATGGGAGACGCCGAACCCGGACCTGCGACACCCATCGGACCGGACTGCCCCCCGGGTGAGTACAATCTAACTCATTTTTCTTATCTTTCAGGTTACATCAGGGGCTTATCTACAGCTTTCTAGAGTGCTGTAGATAAGCCCCTGATGGCGGTGGCCGCAGCTCATATACGAAAAAATAGGTGACAGATTCCCTTTAACAAAACAGGGACTAGACTGACACTGAGCAGATGAGAAGTGTTTGTTTTTTTGCTTCATAACATTTGCTGCTATTTTTTTTCTTTCTTTAAGATGTTGGATATTCCTGCTAACACGATGACTGTGTGAAGGAAAACAAAAGGTTTTCAGTTCTATGTAAGAAAATGAAACTTTTCTCGCATAAAGATGTGTTACCAACTCAATTGACACTGAACTTTAAACCAAATAAATAGTAAACAAAAGGTACAATTTAAAGGGAACCTGTCAGCAGGATTGTGCTCAATAACCTACAGACACTGTCAGCAAGTAGTCCAGTAAGTGACACATCATTGGAAATAGGGTCTCTGTCTCTACATTATGCTGCTCTCAGATTAGGTAGTATAAACTTGGTGACAGATTCTCTTTAAACCGCTCATACACGTTAGCTGCCAAACTAACATCCTATCTCATCCAGATCTCTCACAGACACAAACCCGCATTGCTGAACGTTCCTGTGTCTCTTATGAGAGAGCCACTGACACACCCTTATCAACCCTAACATCATCTTTCAGTGAAACCCACACACATTAGACAGTTGGCTGAACCCGGTGATATGGACAGGTTGGCCGATATTAGGGTCTAATGTGTATGGAGGACTTAACTGCAGATTTTACTAAAATAAGCTACACATAAACATCTCATGTATACGGTTAGGTTTACTTCAACTTAAAGGCTCCAATACATCCCTAGACTAAAGTTGGCTGAACCCACCTACACTGTCAAGTTCAGCTGACAGTCCAATGTGTATGTATGATTTCTGACATGGTTAGCTGGAGGTAAGCTGACCAGAGGGGTTTGGCTGCGGCTCTCACATACAGAAGACTGGTATGCTTGGCAGAATCTGGAAAGATAGCTGCTGGCAGAAGTATGCTATCTAAGGAGTATGGGGCATCCTATAGGGCTCCACACACCATAAATAGCAGCTATCTCTCCCGATTCCTCGCTATGTAGGAGAGTTCGCTCTGCCGAGGCCTTCTGCTCAGACTCTTCTGGTGGCTGCTTGAAATTGAACCTGCTGCTGGAGGAGAGGTGGTGGCCCCCATATACAGACTGCTGGCCTGAAGACTTTTTGAATATTTCCAGATAGAAAGTATCTGACCATACACACAATATTTATCTGAAAACTATTGCCAGATCCAGTAAAATTTGCTGACGTTTGCCAACAATCTGGTGTAGTAATCACAGCAGAGGCTACTAAAGGTGCCTATACACGCCAAATGATGGTCATTGCTGTAGATTTCTGCTGACCACTTACGTATGATGGTGTCCTGACTTTTCGTTAATCCCAGATTTCAACATATAGGATCCTTTGCTATCAAGGGAGATAGACTGCCACTATAAGGCTATGTTCCCACGGTCAGTAAACGCTGTGGGTCTGACGCTGTGTACATCCACAGCGTCCAGATGTTACAGCATAGTGGATGGGATTTCATAAAATACTGTCTCCACTATACGTTCAGCGACGCAGGTGGCAGACCTGTGTAAATGGACCTGCGGCGCGTCTTTATAGACTGCAGCGTGTCTATTTGTGATGCGGAGCCGCTCAGTCCCCACAGCATAAATTTTCCATAGACTACCATTAGATGCGGTAAAACTGCATCTAATTATTAGTCACATGCGTAATAACAGTGAAAATGCAGCTTACCACACGTGTACTAATTTAATGTCTTACCTTGTGACACCACTGGCAGTTTGTGTCCACTGCAGCTCTCGTGATGACTGAGCTGACTGCGAGAACTGCCGTGCATGTGACCGCCGGGGTTATCTCCGGTCACTAGGCAAGTTCTCATGGTCAGCTGACCGTGAGGACTGCAGCGCAGGTGACCACTGGAGTTATCTCCGGTGGTCATCTACAAGCTCTGCTGTGTCTGGAAGTCAGGCTGAGCCAGGCATCCAGATGTAGAAGGGCTGCAGTTGGCGCGGGACACTCGTTATTTAGGACTACGTCGGACAGGAAGTATTTATGTTGGTTTATTATTATTTTTTTTTTCCCCCAGGAGATCGAGGGCGTCGCATGGATTAGGTGTATAATAAAAAGGGAAAACTGTGTTGTGTTTTATTTCAATAAAATACTTTATTCCAGCTGTGTCTTTATTTAACATATAACAACTATAGGATTAGTAATGGATAGGTGTCTTTCTAGACGCCTCTCCATTACTAATCCATGGGCTTGATGTCACCGGACAATACACAGGCGATATCAACCTCACAAATATTACCCCACTTGCCACCGCTACAGGGCAAGTGGGAAGAGCTGGGTTAAGTGCCACAATTCGATGCGCCAATTGTGGGGCTGCTGCGGGCTGTGATTTTTAGGCTGGTGAGGGACAAAATCCATAGGTCTCGCCAGTCTGAGAATAAAAGTAAATCGATGTCTGCTTTTTACTTGGCCGGTTAACAAAAATAGGGGGACCCCACGCTATTTTTTTTTTCGAGGGGATCCCACTATTTTTGCTAACCATCCAAGGTAATCAGACTGATATTGCTGGTATTATCAGGCTGGTAAGGTTCATGGATATTGGATCCTTACCAGCCTGACATACCAGTCCCAGTAGTCTGCTTCACTCTGGCTGGTTAACAAATAAAGGGGGACCCCACGCTATTTTTTAAAAAAAAAATGTTTATTTTTTAAAAAAAAGGAAAGGACATTACATATTACTGTCCTCTCTCTGCTTTCAGAAACTTCCTGTGTCAAGTACTTCCAGATGTGACACAAGATTCAACATATGTAAATTAGTACATGTGCGTAGTAAGCGAAGTTTCCGCAGTTAATAAGCATGTGATTAATAATTAGATGCAGTTTTACCGCATCTAATGATAGTCTATGGGAAATTTACGTTGCGGGGACTGAGCATCTCCGCATCGCAAATAGACATGCTGCGGTCTGGATAGACGCGCCGAAGGTCTGTTCACGCAGGTTTGCCACCTGCGTCTTTGAACACATAGTGGATATGGGGATTTCTTGAAATCCCGTCCACTGGACGCTGTGTATGTATGCAGCATCCAACCCGCAGTGTTTACTGACTGTGTGCACATACCCGATGCTGGAGAGCATTTTTTTTATTTTTTCTGCTTCAAGAAAACGAATATATATTTGCAAACAGGAAATCACTTTTTTCCTTCCCAGAAGCCAACTTTCAATTAGCTTTATTTCAAGTGACAAAAAAACTTATGTAATGAAAATACGCATGCAAAAAACTCATCAAAAATGCAGGTGACCTGCCAGTGACCTCAGATACAGATTTCACCTGCGTCAAATCCTGAGCCATTCCTGACCGTGGAAATATACCCTGTCTGACAGTGGCTTGTACCCATCTCCCTATTGGGACCACAAGAACACCACACCCAGCCAATCCAAGTATGCATATACTGTATATGGGGACAGTCAGAAAGAATACTTGCCTATGGCAGCTGTCTAAGGTGTACGGCCGGGTTAATGGGTCAGCCTGGGATTTTACAAAATTATTCTAAAAGCAAAATGTATGATAAATACCTACACAATAAAAACATTAAAAAAAAAACAAAACAAACCCACGTGTCAAAACACTTCTTTACATCTGGTAGTCCCTACAGGTCGTTTTGCTTTGCTGTAGTGATGACATGCCATATATTCAGGTGACCACTGCAGCCAATCACTGGCCTCAGCTATATTGCATCCATGTATGGCACAACACCAGCGATTGGCTGTTACGGTTGAGTTCCAATGGATTACTGGATCATCGGTGCAGAACAGTTGGTGGATTGAACAGACACACTGCATAATGGTTATTGTTTTTTCCATTGCTTGCTGTTGGGATCTAAAACAAGTAGGATCTGCGGAAAAGTATCTCATGTAATTCATCATTTTCTTGAACTAATTGAAGTATTTAAATACATTCGATCTATCCAGATTCTCGATAATTTACTATGAAAGAAGTAGAATAACGCTTGCGGTGAAATGTTCCTGAATCCTTCACCTTACATACAGAAATGTAAGAGTGTTATCGGCACCACCACATAAAAAACGTATTTCATCAATAAGTCATAACGAGGGACAACGGCAATTCCGGAGCCTAATTTACTCCTGCAGACTTCTCCGGAGTCAGATCTTGTGTGAGGTCAGTAACAAAGAGCATATCATTATTTGTTCTCTGTGCAATATATTCTGCACATTTAATTTCTGTCTCAGGTGTCTGAGAAACAGCAGGAAACTCCAGCTCCGCACTGCGCTCTCTGCTCCGAGAAGCTCCGCTCACAGGTAGTTAAATATTCATACCCAGGATACAAAGACAACCTGTTCACACACCCTATCCAATTCAGTATTAGTCCGACAACCACGCCGCAGGCGGCAAGTATTACAGTGCCCAATTTACAGCTATTTGCTGCAATTTCATGTGCCCGCCGCTCCATCTATCTGCAATTATAGGGGATTTAGACTGTGTGTAAATAAAATGGCTCAGTCATGAAATGAAAAAAGCAGTAAAGTCTTGTGCACACAAGCAGATTTGGATTCAGTTATCAATATGCCCCCTATTTCAGTAGGGCCATGTATACATTGGGCCCATTACACTGGAAAGTTTTACATATTATGCAGAGTCAGCAAAATAAATAAGTTGCGTGCTGGAACCATATAATCGGGAATACCGTGAATGTGTGAGGGTGGGAGAGTTTCATCCAGAAAAATGGGACGATTTTTTTCTCACTTGTCATCTGTGTGCTGTCTGTATACAATCTGTTTTTTTTTACAGCAGCTATTAATTACTTCCAAGACCATTTACAATTTCCCATGCTACAGAACTGTAATGCAGCCGTAATAATCAGGTACTACCGTGGCTCTGTATGGCATCCAATTTTATTTTTTTGCACATTCATAACTTTGAATGGGAGTCTCATCCTATTCACAGAAGAAACGAGTGCATGCTCTATATGTATATAAATACATACATACATATATATACACACACATACTGTATACATAGCTATCTATCTATATATGGCTCATCTATGCTTTCCAAAGGAATAACAGCTTCTGTGCATGAGGCCTAATTTTGTTAGATTGCACCTTATACCACTCTCCATAAAGAGACCCTAACAAAAGATCCATGCTGCCTAAATCACGGACCACACAAATCAGGCGAGCACATCGGTTTAAATGGAGCTAGGAATGGGGAAACTAGTCGTCCTAGCAGGTTCCCTCTGACTACTCTCCACCAGTCAGGCTTGGATTTATTGATCGTGTGAGGCAGTGACCCCTGTTAGAGCTAAGGGGCACTGTGTGTTCTTCCCAGGATACACAAAGATGCGTATTGAGGCTATGGGAATGCATTGCAGTCACAGGCGTAGCTGGAATTGCAATGGTGAAACAGTGATCGACAGGTAGGGGTCGCTGTGTAGTCTCCCCAAGATATGCATAGAGGCGTATAAAGGCCATAGGGGTGCATGGCGTAGCGTAGCTGTGGCTGCACTGCAGACTGATAATAAAAGTGTTAGTCTTGGACATGTTAGTTTCCAAGGCAGAGCTAGGGAAAACCTGCTCTGGATGCTGTGTTTGAAACAGACTGCAGGATGACTGTTGCAGTCTGTTCCATTCAGGACCCAAGTTTTCCAAGTGGCTTAAAGCCACAGGTTTCTGTGATAAAATCCCTGCAGGAAAGGGTTAGTGAAGTCTGAGTGGGTCAGGGTGGGTCTGAGGAGTCTCAGGTGTGTCAGGGCCAGAGTAACGCCTGTCAACCAACAGTGTACACAGTGGTGCTGCCGTCCATGGTGACAGGTATCGGATGTGGATGTCTTGTGCCTGGAGGTGAATCGGAGGTAGACACTTCCTGTGCCTGAAGAAAAACTAGTGTGTGTAACAGCTGCAAACAGATGGATATGGTGCCCGTCTGCGATACGGAGGATATCAAGTACATTGTACAGCTGAGTGTGTGAGTAAAGACACTAAAGTAAGGTGTGAAGGTGCTAAGCCGACGCTGCAGTGCAAATCCTCTGGGACAGATGGTATAAGGCAGCAGAGATGTAATAGCTCCCCACAGGTAGAGCTGTAGTCCCAGGGCAGTAATAGTAGGAGTTGAGGTAGATGGTGTAGTGTTAGGCACAGAGAGGTAGCAGTGCTGAGTGGGCTGGCGAAGGAAGAAGGCAATGACAGAGCTGAGTGCAGTGTCGATAATTTACTCACAGTTCAGTTGCATGCAGATGCCCACTTGGTGCTGCGTCTTTCAGGCCAGGAGTCCAGCAAACTTCCCAGACGGATAGAGTACACTTTTCCAGCACTCCCCTCAATATGTACCTTTCCTGGCCATCTCACTGTGTTGCTTTTCCCGCCTTCTCCTACGCAACACCTCACAGTCAGTGTCCCATGCTAGCAGCAGCGGATCCTGTCGGATAACGTGCACAATTTGTTTCCTTGATCCTACTCCTTGCTGCCTTTCCAGCGAGATAACTGTGGATAGTGGCTGTGGCCCCTAAAGTGACCACAGCTATCGGCTTTGCTAGTTAAGTCCTTAGTTCCACTCCACTAGGCTAAGGGGCCAAGTCCCTTCTGCGACCTAATTCCTCCACCTGATGGCTATCAGCGTGGAACGAGCCCCACGGGTGGCCTCTGCCTACCCCTTGCCTCTAGAATCCCTTCCCTCTTCCAGGGAACCTTCCTTCCGTACACCCCAGCAGCTCCTCCAGCATAGGAGCTGCTGGACCACACGTCCGTTCACTTCCTCCCCCTAAGGAGAATCTCCCTCACTTTCCCTTCTGCTCTCCCGCTCAGCCTACAAGCTCCGCCCACCTCCCAGCACCCATTCCTATCCAAACAGGGCAAGTCAATCCCTGTCTGGCCATAGTGTAAGTGTGATGTGAGTGTCAGAGTACTTGTCAGGTGTTCTGAGTGTGGTTGGGTGTCTCTCCCTTACCTGGGAAGTGGGATACCACACCTCTGGGTGAGGTGCAGTACCTCTGTGGCGACTGAACTCTCAGGGGCGCCACACTATCAACGAGTGTGAATTGAACACTGATAATATACACTGAAGTTATATGCAATAGTGTGGATTGGAACCTTTTTGTGTGAAGATAACACATTATAGAGACTTTTATGTTTGAACTTTGTGGGTCACTGCCTCATCACTGCGTACGGTGATACCGCTGCACTACAATAGGTCTTTCAATATTCATGTACAGCATGAGAAAGGGCAATTCAGCCAAAGCAGGCAGAGGTAAAGCTTGTAAGAACTGGTCCAGATAACTTGTCTTCCCATTCTCGAATCATGTTTTAAACTATGCTTTCTCTGTAATGCCACAGGCATTCTATAGCTAAACATGGATGCCATAATGAGGGAACAAGTCCCTGTCTCATGCTACCTGTGGTTCAAACCTGGAAGTATTTTGCTGTGTTCCGGGGCCTAGTTAACCGGCTCATGCGCAGTAACGCTTTTCGGCTTTGCCCGCAGGTGGGCAAAGCATACTACGCATGCGCGAGCCAAGAATGCTTAGCGCACGCGCGAAAGATGGCGGACACCTACTCCTATTCATGAAAAAACTGCGGACGGCGGCCAAGGATGGGGAGGCAATAAAGATCCGAAACACCACCCATCGGACCAGACAGACCTCATTTAAACAGCCCGCCAAAACCAGGTGACAGATTCCCTTTAAGCTCTCTGGATTCTGCCACATATTTCCATTTTGTGCTGCATCACTCCACTGCAGAGATATTCACGCTTGCTACTTTTGGAGAGCAACAGGTGAAATCTCTGCTTGCAGTCCAACAGGGTGTTTCTTCAGATTCCTCTCTAGGAACGTGGCCTCCACCCGTGTAATGAACAACACAGCAGCTGATTTAGCAGTCTCCAACACTGGAGCTGTGATTGGCTGTGTCTAAGAAAGAGGGGTGAAAGCATATGCCCCCCCCCAGTGAAAACTCTTAAGAAACGCACTACAAGCAGAGATTTCACCTATTTCTCTCCAAAAGCAATAAAAGTGAATATCTCCAAAATGGAGCGACATAGCAACTAAGGGAAAAAAGATAAAGAATCAGGGGATCTAAGGGATTTTATCAAGTTATTTAATTATTTTTTTTTGAGCAAGTGACAGGTTCTCTTTATGTTTGTATGATCTTCCTGTATTCCTTTCCGCTTTTACCAAACAAAAAATATGCTTATAAGTTACCGTAATTGGCTTACTATGAAATTGGCCAGAGATAGGGAAATTAGATTGTAAATACTGGCTGATATGATTGGCGACAATGTCTGTACAGTTTAGCAGAATATTCTGCCAGTAGAGAAGCAACAACAAATACATAAGTCTGAGTTGTACCAAATATACATTTATCAATTGTTCACATATTTGGCTTCATTCAGAACAGTGGGAAAACAGAAGAAAATGCAATCTTTAAAAAAAAATAAAAAAGCTAAAATGAAAAACGCGCATCAATTAACCCTTGAACCTCCATTTACCATGTTTGAAGCATTGGCTGTGCAAGGCGTCTCAAAATAAAGACAACTAAAGTAAACAGTATATTATATGGGCTGCTTTGCCTAATTTCCCTTTAATAGTTTAGACTTCATGACAATTATGTAAATCACATTGTAAGTCTGTGATACCAGAGCGCTCCTTGAAGTGTTCATAATTAAACAACATGTGGTACCATTGCTAAGCCGAGATAATTTAAATACAAAGTGATAGGAAATTAGACGGCTGAGTATGGAAAGTGATACCACTTAATGGACCCTGCTGAATATGTAGCTTTCAAATGTGATGAAACTTTACCATTCCGTCAAGTTGCGAAAAAATACCCAAAAAACCCCACACGTATAAATCACTGTTGTGCCGTAGCCATATACACGGTCAATATCTTACGTAATCACTGGAATAAAAAAAAAAATGTTAAGTTGCCATGTGTGACAATTTCGACAAAAATAAAGGGGCATAAAAATTTTAACAACTAAAAAAACGTTCAGCAGAATAAAGAAGTGTCATACCCTGAACAATACAGAAAATATGCTTAGATTAAAAAAAGAGGTCCAAAATCAGTCATTAATGGAGAACACAGACGAATCAGACATTTTATTTCAATGCTGGATTTTAGAATTACCGAGGGTCTCTAGTACTAATGACGACCTGATACAAATCAATTCTGATTGTTTGCCAAAGTTAAAACTTGTGCTCATTTTTTTCTCCTTACAGTAAAAAAAAAAAAAAAAAAAAAAGTTTGAAAAATTAACAAAAAGATCAAACCAATTGTGCGTGCAAGACCTAGAAAACTATAAGAAAGTAAAAAAGCAAAACATGGAAACTAGCAGTTATAAAGGAACGTGGACACATTGCTTTTTTCTGCATTTCTCCTGTGGAAGACTGAGCCTTTATGGTCCCAGAAAAATGAATGAGATTTCTGAAATGTTGTGCCCATGTTTGCAGCGTGGCAAGTCCATCAGCAATTTTGGAGTTTTTCACACATTCTAATGAATAAAAGGCATTATAAAAGCATGAAAAAGTGAGTTTTTTTTATTTAGCATTTTTCCTACCAAGAGACACGTTTTTGATGCAAAAATGTCTACAACAAATACTTAATGTGTACACATACCCTAACTGAGCTTATACTTCCCAAACCACAGCACATTAATCATTCATGTCCTTTCGAATCCCTTCATTAACCTTGGTGGACAGATGGCTTTTTTCTCAACTGTACTATGTAACTTTTAAGATGGCAGTACACACTTGATGGCTGTAGGCCTAACCATGCTCTGACTGAACGAATGGTTGACAGCCATCTTAGCCGACTCTCCCACAGAGAACTCATTTACCGTTTTCTCAATGTAATCAACAGTTGGAAATTGGAAATGTGCGATCGCTATTTCTCCGACCATCAGTCTGCCGGTGTCGCCATACACATTAGACCAACGGAAGAATCCAAGCTGATATCGATGGGTTAAGCCGACATTAGGCCAATGTGTATGGGGGCTTTTTTTTCTACTCCTTATGGGTCTTATACTTATGGGTTTGTGTAAATTCTGAGTTTTGCAGAGTCATTACTGCTCCTCCAAATAATTCTGATTAAATATGGAAGTTCCATGAGAACAATAGCAATGGCAGACTCCATCAGATTATTATTATTATTTATTACTAGCGGAAGAGTCAGGTGTTGCCCGGGCATAGTAACTAACTGTGGTTAGTTATAACAAATTATAATTATCCTCCATCCCATAGTCCAGTGACCATATACCCATCATACACATCCACCATCCCATAGTCCCGTGCCCATATACCCATCATACATATCCTCCATTCCATAGTCCCATGCCCATATACCCATTATACATATTCTCCATCCCATAATACCGTGCCCATAAACCCATCACACATATCCTCCATCTCATAATCCTGTGCCCACTTACCCATCAAACACATCTTCCATCCCATAGTACCATGCACATATACCCATCACACATATCCTCCATCCCATAGTCCCGTGCCCATATACCCATCATACATATCCTCCATCCCATAGTCCCGTGCCCATACACCCATCATACATATTCTCCATCCCATAGTCCCGTGCCAATATACCCATCATACATATCCTCCAACCCATAGTCCCGTGCCCATATACCCATCATACATATCCTCCATCCCACAGTCCCGTGCCCATATACCCATCATACATATCCTCCATCCCATAGTCCAGTGCCCATATACCATCATACATTTCCTCCAACCCATAGTCCCGTGCCCATACACCCATCACACATTCTCCATCCCATAGTCCCGTGCCCATATACCCATCATACATATCCTCCAACCCATAGTCCCGTGCCCATATAACCATCATACATATCCTCCATCCCACAGTCCAGTGCCCATATACCATCATACATTTCCTCCAACCCATAGTCCCGTGCCCATACACCCATCATACATATCATCCATCCCATAGTACAGTGCCCATCATACATTCTCCATCCCATAGTCCCGAGCTGGGTGGCACTGAGCAGGGAGTTCCTGGAGATGTGCTGTTATGTAACCTGGCAGAGCGGCTGTGTGTGGCCGCTGATGATGCGATTTTCTACGCCGGTAGCAATAGAGCACGGCAGTAATAGATGAGGGGGTGATTCATTTCTGTCATGTGCTCTCTGCTCCTTTCTGGGGGGGGGGCAGACAATGGCTGGGAGCTTATGTTCCTGGGGATGCTAGATTTCTCCCACCCGGTCAGTGTCTGCTGAGGTGTTGTGGAGTGGGAAAACTATTGTTCATAGCAACCAATCACATCTCAGCTTCTTTTCAACAGCTCTGGTGAAATGAAAGCGGCTTAGTGATTGGGTCGGGCTACGTGGAGTGGGCGTGGCTGATACATACACTCATTTTTATATATATAGATTATAGCGCCATTTATTCCATGGCGCTTTACATGTGGGATAAGGCATTCTCTCGAAAAAAGTACCATTTCTATAGAATAATTCCTCCATAATATGGTGCTGTACTGAAACTCCATAAAGAAGTACAGCCAGATCTGTAATATGGCCTAATGATATTATATATATATATATATATATATATATATTAAAAAAAAAAAAAAAAAAAAAAGCAATGATTTTTTCCAGGCACCCAAAAACAACTTCTTCAAAAGCAATGGTTATGAGAATGATACAGATTTAACAAAATACTATTTATTTATTATGCTTTTCTTATATAGCGCTATCATTTACAGATTTTATCATCACTGTCCCCAATGGGGCTCACAATCTAATTTCCCCATTAGTATGCTTTTGGAATGTGAGAGGAAACTGGAGAACCCGAAGAACATACAAACTCCTTCCAGACCTTGTCATTGGTGGGATTAGAACCCAGGACCACATGCTGCCCTCTAAACATTATGGCTTGGAACAGTCAGCAACTGTAAAATACAATCTTACAAAGTATTTGGGAACATGAGACAGCAATAGAAATAATTTCATTCATAAACCCTTGTAATACAGTTTGTATTTTAGAATGAATCCAGCCTCTTCATGTACTAGACGCAATACGCTCCACTGCATAAAATGACAAATCAGTTGTAGGAGTACATCATTATAAAGGCATCGTAAACAATAAGACATTTATGGATACTAGTAGAATTAATTTTGTGGTTCATTTCCTGAAAAGTTCAAAGTTACAATAGTGTTTGATCTCCACTAAATGAGTGATCTCGAGGAGCGCATCTTCTGACAGGTCAGTCACATCAATGTGAGCATGTACCTGCCACTGTCATTGGTAAGGTTTTGACAAATCGAAATGTGCTTTTTAAAAAACAAAAAAAAAAAAGCAAAACAAAGCAAAAACTAAAAATAGACATTTCACAGAAAAATAATCTTCTTTAAATAGGGAACATCACTGTCACAAGTGACAATCCCTACTGTGCCTGTACCAACTGTGCAGGCATTGTATCAGACTTTCAGAACTAGGCTAATCTTGGTGATTAACCTAAATCGGGACAGATCACTTGATTTAGCCACCAGGATTTATGCAACTATCAGATTAAATAGTCATTTCATGCATATGTCAACAAGTTATACTGCAAATATGTCGGAGAAAGTTTTTATAGATATTTTATGGTGGTGCAGACACGATTGCCTAGAGAGGACTCACCCCTCCTCAGGTCACTACTCTGGCCTGTGTGTTATAGCTGTAGCGGTGATGTGGTTTGGCTGTAGCACATCACACTGCATCCAATCACTAAGATCATGGCTTGCGCCATGTACATCAGCAGAGTCACTGAGCACAGTGATTGGCTGCAGCGGTGATGATGTCCCTGCTAAAGCCAAAACACAGTGAAGGAAGCAGTGGCAGAGAGACAGCATTGGACTGGAGGAGGGTTTGCTTGATAGTTTACAGATACGCAATCGTATGGGCACTGCTTTTATGAAAATTGAAACCCCTGTACTACATAGAAATAGAAAGTGGGCTATAATACATCAATCTGTATAATAACAAAATCTGTGCTGTAAAAAAAATCCTTCCAGCTGTCTTATTTCTCCTATTTTGCATAGTTGTCAAACTGAAATGTTTCAGATCTTTAAGTAGCACATAATAGAATATTCTAAAGAGATTCCCATACAGAAGCCAATGTCACTGGAAAAATATATCTTCATACCGTGTTAGCCAGTAGATAGAAAAAATATTAAAATTTGAGAGTCCTCAGTGATTGATACCTTTTAATGGCTAACTTAACAGTTGGTAACAAATTGCAAGCTTTCCAGACTATTCAGGTGTACTCTTAAGAGACCTGAGACATGATTGAAGAGACCTGAGTAGTCTCGAAAGATTGCAATTTGTTACCAACTATTCAGTTAGCCATTAAAAGGTATCAACCACTGAGGACTCTCACATTTTAATATTTTTCAAACAAAGTCATTGAAATCTTGAGAGGGATAGAAAGCTGTGACTAAGGTCCTGGGACTCCAGTGAAACCATTATCCAGATATAGAGAAACTTATAATAGTGATGAAAATTCTCAGGAGAGGACGATTCACCAAAATTTTAGAGCTCATCCAGGAGGTCTCAAAAGAACCCTGAAGAACATCTAAAAAACTGCAGGCAACACATGCCTCATTTAAGGTCGGTGTACAAAAATCCATAAGTGGAAAGATACTGGGCAAAAACAGAATCCATGGGAGAACTGCAAAGCACAAATCACTGCCAACCAAAAAGAACAAAAATGCTTATCTAACATTTCTCAAAATAAAAAAAAAAAGTTTAGCTGACCCAGAGTCAAAAGTGGAATTTGTAGAAGACATAGGTAAGGCTAGTTTCACACTTGCTTTTTTTTGCAGCGCGTTTTTCCCGCAAAAAAACGCATTGAAAAAACGCATACAAAAGCATACAACTGCTGTGTTTTTTTCAAGCATTTTTATGAGCATGCATGAAAAAAACGCAGCGTTTTTATGCGTTTGTATGCGTTTTTAGTGCGTTTTTACCGCGTTTGCGTTTTTTTCCAACATTAGGTGGCCCCTCACACTAACCCAAACCATGACTTTACTAACCCTAACCCTGACCCTAACCCTAACCCTGACCCTAACCCTTAACCAAATCATACTTAACCCTAACCCAAACCCTAACTAACCCTAACCCTGACCCTAACCCTAACCCTAACCCTGACCCTAACCCTGACCCTAACCCTTAACCAAACCATACTTAACCCTAATCCTGACCCTAACCCTGACCCTAACCCTTAACAAAACCATACTTAACCCTAACCCTGACCCTAACCCTGACCCTAACCCTAACCCTTAACCAAACCATACTTAACCCTAATCCTGACCCTAACCCTTAACAAAACCATACTTAACCCTAACCCTGACCCTAACCCTGACCCTAACCCTTAACCAAACCATACTTAACCCTAATCCTGACCCTAACCCTGACCCTAACCCTTAACCAAACCATACTTAACCCTAACCCTGACCCAAACCCCAACCCTAACCCTGACCCTGACCCTAACCCCCCTTAACTAACCCTAACTCTAACCCAAACCCCTAAATTCCATGGTTAAAAAAAAAAACACATATGCAAAAAAACGCATACATGAGCATGCCAGTGCGCACATATGCGCATCCATAGGCTATAATGGCCATTTTTAGCGCAAAACGTGCGCATATGTGCGCATGCGCTTTTTTGCAGGGCCAAAAAATGCAACATGCTGCGTCTGGAAAATACCAACGCACACCCCAAAAAAACGCAGCGCATGAAAATCGCATACATGCGCTTACAAGCGCGCAGGTATGCGCACCCATGTTAAATATAGGGGAAAAAACGCATGCGCACATATGCGTTTTTTTCCAGCGCTAAAAAACGCAAATGTGAAACCAGCCTAAGGCTACTTCTTGCATTAAGCAGACACCACATTTTACCATAAGAACACCATATTACATGGTGGTGGTAGAGTGAAGATCAAGCGAAAGACGATAAATCAAAGCGCAAAAGCAAGTAAAACGAAAAAAAGTTATTCTTTTTAGATGCCAAGTAAATGTCCTGACCTGTATCCCATTGAAATGCTGTGGCAAGACCTTTAACAAGACAGAAGTTTTCATGCTTAAAACCCCCCAATGTACACAAATGAATATAATTCTACAAAGAGGAACACAGCAATGTAAAAGATTCATCGCAGGTGGCTTCTCTGACAGCATCTGTTACCGCCCAGGTTGGAACAGCCAGTATAGTTTGGCCATTTATTTTTCACATTGGGGATATAGGTATTGAGTAAATCTTTATCCTCGACAAAAGGCATGATCATTTTACGGTTACTCATGTTGTCTTTATTAGAGTTGAGCGATACCGTCCGATACTTCAAAGTATCGGATCGGAATGGATCGGCCGATCTTAAAAAAAAGTATCGGTATCGCCGATTCCGATACCGGAAGTCCCATTCAAGTCTATGGGACTTCCGGTATCGGAATAAGAAAAATCCTGTTTTTCCCTTGTACAGCCTCTCTGGGGTCTGTACGGGCCTTTCGGGGGGCTGTGCCGGCCTGCCAGGGGGTCTGTGCAGGCTCCGGTGGTCTGTGCCGGCCTGCCGGGGGGCTGTGCCGGCCTGCCGGGGGGGCTGTGCAGGCTCCGGTGGGCTGTGCCGGCCTGCCGGGGGGCTGTGCACCCTGTGGGGGTCTGTACCGGCCTGCCGGGGGGCTGTGCCGGCCTGCCGGTGGTCTGTGCACCCTGTGGGGGTCTGTACCGGCCTGCCGGGGGGCTGTGCCGGCCTGCCGGGGGGCTGTGCCGGCCTGCCGGGGGGCTGTGCCGGCCTGCCGGGGGGCTGTGCCGGCCTGCCGGGGGGCTGTGCTGATGTCCGGGGGTCTGTGCAAGCATCGTCCGATGGGACTACAAGTCCCATCTGGCGATGCCTGCTACCATGACAGTGATTGACACATTAGCCAATGATGGGACAGTAGTAGTCCCATCATCCGGCTAATGTGTTAAATGTTTAAAAAAAAAAAAAAAATACTACATACATACTACATGCATGCTACATACATACTACATGCTACATACATACTACATACATACCACATACATACATACTACATACATACTACATGCATGCTACATACATACTACATGCTACATACATACTACATACATTCTACATGCTACATACATACTACATATATACTACATGCATGCTACATACATACTACATGCTACATACATACTACATATATACTACATACATACTACATGCATGCTACATACATACTACATGCTACATACTACATATATACTACATGCATGCTACATACATACTACATGCTACATACATACTACATACATACTACATACATACTACATGCTACATACATACTACATATATACTACATGCATGCTACATACATACTACATGCTACATACATACTACATATATACTACATGCATGCTACATACATACTACATGCTACATACATACTACATATATACTACATACATGCTACATGCATGCTACATACATACTACATGCTACATACATACTACATGCTACATACATACTACATGCTACATACATACTACATATATACTACATGCATGCTACATACATACTACATGCTAGCTACATACTACATGCTAGCTACATACTACATATATACTACATGCATGCTACATACATACTACATACATACTACATGCTACATACATACCACATATATACTACATACATACTACATACAATACATACATAGACATACAGTACATATAACAGAGTAACATACTTACCAATACTTGTCACATTGTTCCCCGAAGCCATTGTCTTTTACGGAATAAATATTAACATAACAAACCACAAAAATACTCACCCACGATCCGAAGCAGTCCACGAGTGTGTCCCACGACGATCTTGGGTAGAGAACTGCAGCATCAGCTGTTGCTGCCGTTCTCTACGGGCTGCAGGAATCCAATGACGGAAGGTAGGTATCCTTCCGCACTGTATTCCTCCGCCACTTAAAAAAAAAAAGTCCCTAGTCTCACTTTATGCCATTGCTGCGTGGGAATTTCCCAAGCTGTACAAGATCGTCGTGGGACACACTCGTGGACTGCTTCGGATCGTGGGTGAGTATTTTTGTGGTTTGTTATGTTAATATTTATTCCGTAAAAGACAATGGCTTCGGGGAACAATGTGACAAGTATTGGTAAGTATGTTACTCTATGTTATATGTACTGTATGTCTATGTATGTATTGTATGAATGTATTGTATGTAGTATGTATGTATGTAGTATATATGTGGTATGTATGTAGCATGTAGTATGTATGTAGTATGTATGTAGCATGCAGTATGTATGTAGCATGCATGTAGTATATATGTAGTATGTATGTAGCATGTAGTATGTATGTAGCATGCATGTAGTATATATGTAGTATGTATGTAGCATGCATGTAGTATGTATGTAGCATGCATGTAGTATGTATGTAGTATGTATGTAGTATATATGTAGTATGTATGTAGCATGTAAGTAGTATATATGTAGTATGTATGTAGCATGTAGCATGTATGTAGCATGCATGTAGTATATATGTAGTATGTATGTAGCATGTAGTATGTATGTAGCATGCATGTAGTATGTATGTAGTATGTATGTAGTATATATGTAGTATGTATGTAGCATGTAGTATGTATGTAGCATGCATGTAGTATATATGTAGTATGTATGTAGCATGCATGCAGTATGTATGTAGTATGTATGTAGTATATGTAGTATGTATGTAGCATGTAGCATGCATGTAGTATATATGTAGTATGTATGTAGCATGCATGTAGTATGTATGTAGTATGTATGTAGCATGTAGTATGTATGTAGCATGCATGTAGTATATATGTAGTATGTATGTAGTATGTATGTAGTATGTATGTAGTATGTATGTAGTATGTATGTAGTATGTATGTAGCATGTAGTATGTATGTAGCATGCATGTAGTATGTATGTAGTATGTATGTAGTATATATGTAGTATGTATGTAGCATGTATGTAGCATGCATGTAGTATATATGTAGTATGTATGTAGCATGTAGTATGTATGTAGCATGCATGTAGTATGTATGTAGCATGTATGTAGTATATATGTAGTATGTATGTAGCATGTAGTATGTATGTAGCATGCATGTAGTATATATGTAGTATGTATGTAGCATGTAGTATGTATGTAGCATGCATGTAGTATGTATGTAGTATGTATGTAGTATATATGTAGTATGTATGTAGCATGTAGTATGTATGTAGCATGCATGTAGTATATATGTAGTATGTATGTAGCATGCATGTAGTATATATGTAGTATGTATGTAGCATGTAGTATGTATGTAGCATGCATGTAGCATGCATGTAGTATGTATGTAGTATATATGTAGTATGTATGTAGCATGTAGTATGTATGTAGCATGCATGTAGTATATATGTAGTATGTATGTAGCATGTAGTATGTATGTAGCATGCATGTAGTATGTATGTAGTATGTATGTAGTATATATGTAGTATGTAGCATGTATGTATGTAGCATGCATGTAGTATATACGTAGTATGTATGTAGCATGTAGTATGTATGTAGCATGCATGTAGTATGTATGTAGTATGTATGTAGCATGTAGTATGTATGTAGCATGCATGTAGTATATATGTAGTATGTATGTAGTATGTATGTAGTATGTATGTAGTATATATGTGTTATGTATGTAGTATGTATGTAGTATATATGTGGTATGTATGTAGCATGTAGTATGTATGTAGTATGTATGTAGTATGTATGTAGCATGTAGTATGTATGTAGCATGCATGTAGTATGTATGTAGTATTTTTTATTTTTTATTTTTTTACATTCAACACATTAGCCGGATGATGGGACTACTACTGTCCCATCATTGGCTAATGTGTCAATCACTGTCATGGTAGCAGGCATCGCCAGATGGGACTTGTAGTCCCATCGGACGATGCTTGCACAGACCCCCGGACATCAGCACAGCCCCCCGGCAGGCCGGTACAGACCCCCACAGGGTGCACAGACCACCGGCAGGCCGGCACAGCCCCCCGGCAGGCCGGTACAGACCCCCACAGGGTGCACAGACCACCGGCAGGCCGGCACAGACCCCGGGCAGTCCACACAGCCCCCCGGCAGGCCGGCACAGCCCCCCGGAAGGCCCGAAATTACGGCGCATCATGATGCGCACACACCGCGCATCATGATGACGTCAGGCTGTCAATCAACTTTGAACTTCCGATTCCGATACCGACTTCCGATATTGAAAAAATATCGGAAGTCGGTATCGGAATTCCGATACAGCAAGTATCGGCCGATACCCGATACTTGCGGTATCGGAATGCTCAACACTAGTCTTTATACTAAAATTAACTGGATGATTTACATGTGAAAAACTAACCAAATTAGAACAAACTAGGAGAGGGTCAAATACATTTTCACATTTTTTTCCACTACTTAATGTCTTAAAATCAAATCTAATGTCCGCTGAACCTGCCGATCTCCACAGATTCTACCGACTGTCCACTGTGTATGAAGGTGCCGACCGACTGATGATTGGGGAGAGGTTAATCATGCAGGTCAGGATTTTGGACTGCTCATCACACATTGTTCTCCAGGAGTGGTCCTGTGTATAAGAGTTGTTTGAGAACAATTGATCAAAGCTTCGTTTTGGCGGCATCCATTTTATATACATGGCCAGTTTTAGTTTCTTTATTAGCCTTTAGTTAAACTCTTTCCTTTTTACATGTCATGGTTGTCCCTAACCACCACCTCAGCGCCACAGCTGCCAATTTGAGATACCTTAGGGGGATGGTGTCTAGGAATCCTCTGCAGCAAAGTCCAGATTCATCATAGGAGTTAAAGAGCGAAAACCAAGGAATCCTTAAAATGCTCAAGTATAGTCGGCTCCAATTGGGTTAAGGCCACTGACACTACTGACCAATACGTGGACCATAATTATACACATTCAAGAAGGGTTTTTGAAACCTAGAAAAGTCCTTTACAACATACAACAAATAAGGACTATACAGGTTGACCTATTATGGACCTGTGGTTCAGCATTCTTAAAAATACTACTGCGGTAGCAATCACTAGTTTATAACATACAAATGACATGCATTTCATTGACTTCTTCCAGGAGCAACTCAAAAAAAGTTACAGAACTTAAAAGAAAACTTATGACTACAGGAAAACATTGTACACTAAGCGGCCATGTCAATAACACTGGCGTAGCACACAATCATGTTATGCCAGTGTTGCTAAAAAAGAAAGGCCAAATTAATTAAGAGGCACATGCCACATAATGAATTTACTGTTCTAGTAAGTGGTGCGTGCGTCTCCATGTGCTGTGTCAGAAATAGACTGGAGTAGCATTTTTGGCCTACAAAGCGCCGTCATTTTTTGATACGTCAGATGGGCAGGTGTGACCATGTCCCATCAGCCGCCCTAGCTCTGCCTATTTAGGTGAAAAGGAGTCAAACTAAGAAAAAATGCCAAAAGTTGCCAACATTTTTTGTGACTTTTCCAAGCATTTAGACCAGTTTTGCCATTTTCTGTATAATTACTAAAGGTCAATAAATGTGGATTAAGGCAAAATATTATTTTTGAACAATTTAATGACTTAAGGCCAACATACACAAGATAAAAGTTGGCTGGAATGGCCAATTTGGACCACAACAACTGTTTTGTTGAAGCAAACAATTGTTATCATTGAAAACATTGGTCGAGCATGCAAGCCTGCATTATTGGCCCAAACTCTCAACATGGCCAATGTGGTATAAGGCGTTTTTCTTTTTGATAATTATTCATTGGTGATTTTTGTATCATGTATATGGGGATGTAGAGTATTTTCTTGCAGGAGACCTGTAACTAGCATTATCTGTAAAAGATGATAATCATCCACCATGTTTTCGAGAAGAAACAGTGGATACTTGAGGTTGAAAGGGAATCTGTCACCCCTTTTTTGAGATATCATATAATGATATCATTCAATTGTGTGTCACATAAGGATTCTCTTAGTACTTTTGCTTCCCCCTGACCCCGCACCTTTCATGCATAAATACCTTTTTTATATCGGTTCAGATGTATGTAAACTGCCGCTGTCCGGTCCGATGGGCGGGGCTTATTCACCATCTCCCCCCCATCCCTGTCTTGCTCTATGCATTTTTTCTTGTGTAGAGCAAGACAGGGAGGGGGGAGCAGGTGAATAAGCCCCGCCCTTCGGACCGGACCGCGGCAGTTTACATACATCTGAACCGATATAAAAAAAGGTATTTATGCATGAAAGGTGCGGGGTCAGGGGGAAGCAAAAGTACTAAGAGAATCCTTATGTGACACACAATTGAATGATATTATTATATGATATCTCAAAAAAGGGGTGACAGATTCCCTTTAAACACAACACCTTTTTCCCCCTTTCTTGCCACTTTCCTTACCATATGATACCCATTCTGTATTAAAAAAAAATAAAAAAAAATATAGGATTCCTAAATAGCTCTGGATACTTTAGTCGAAGATGGAGCTAGTTGTGCATGTAACAGACAGGTCCCCCGGCTGCCAGAAACCTTTCCAAGCAAACTGGTATTTGTGTTGCTGAAGTAGAATAGGCAGAATGCTGGAAGCCGGCCCTAGCTCCAATGGACAGTGGCATATGAGTGGGTGTTTATATGAACACAAGACACCAGGAGATAATCAGGAATGACAAACTGCTCCCTCCCTTCCGCATTGGACCAAAAATATACACGGCCAAAAAGAAAAGTTCACATGACATCTTAGTTCTGTTTATTGCAGGTGAAATGTCCTCTGCATCAAATTGCTCTAGGGGGATGTAGATAATGTTGCCATGGCAACAGAGCTTTTCTGGGGGGAAAAAGCGGAGGCTAGTAATCCCCTCAGTTTTGCTGAAGGCCACTGGGATAGGCAATGGGTTAAATGCCGTAGGCACCCTCTAAATGGCTGCATAATACGGGCGCATTTTAGAATATTAATAATCTTCATCCAATATGGAAGCAACTCCCCACACAAACCAAAACGCTGTTAGGAAAATAAATGCACACATGCATAATTTAGTTGTATAGTGCCATCAACGTACGCAATGTTCCTCAAGGTTGAGGTAGAGTACAAATAAGGGCTTAAGTGCAGGATCCAAGGACTGATGGAAGCAGCAATTAACAGCAAGGAGAATAACAATGCGTCCCAACAAAGAACTTGCAGCCTGACCGGATTATTGGAAGACGTACAGACACGCGAGGAGCTAGAATTCAAAATCTTTAATTAGATCTCAGTCTGTTCACAGCAAAAAAAAGCCCACAAATCTCAGGATACCTGACCGCTTCATACACGAAAATTAAAAGTCGAGCTCTTGATCATCAGAGAATAGATTTCACTGGAAGGAGGGCTTGTATTACAAGTGATGCCATCTAAATGACCAATAATTGTAATAATCCCATTACAAGCATGACACTGCTCGTCCTGAGCTTCTGCTTCATGCTAGAAGCTGTGGTGTAACTTGAAACTTGTGGGCCTTAATGAAAATTTCTTCAATGGGGCCCCCCAATTAACACAGGTCCCTAATAATAATAATAATAATAGTATTTTCATATCGGGCAAAGGGACCTTTGAGGCCCCTTAGTCTCCATGGCCCGAGTGGTACTGCAACCCCCGCACCCATTATAGTTATGCGCCTGGCTAGGAGTACTAGCGTAGAATGAAATTGGTGCATTCAGGTGAGAGAAATCAAAGCTGGTGAAGGAACCTGTCATGATGAACATCGAGCCTAAGCTACAGGTAGAATGCTATAAAGCAGGATTTGTTCAGTAGATTGATATATAGATTGTGGCAAAAGTTTTAATATAACTTGTAATTTGTTCATATAAATTTAAGAGTCCAGTGGGTGGTGTTATCAGTGATTGACAGTACTCACTATATGGATAAGACCGCCCACTGGACTCCTAAACTCATAACGGGAAAGGACTTAAAATGAATAAATTACAAATTATTCTAAAACTTTTTCCACATACTTCGTATCAATCTACTCAGCTCCTTGAGCGCTATATAAATGTAACTAAGTGGAACGTGGCGGGCATTAACACCCCCCTCAAATGTAAAAAAGTTTTAATACACATTAAACGATTTATGCCAGATGTGATCATTCTTCAAGAGACACATTGGAGGGCTGACAAGCCAGGTAAATTATCAGCACCTTGGATGGGCGATTGTTATGCTGCCTCGCATTCTTCATCATCACGCGGAGTAGCCATCCTTATTAAAAAGGGCCTGCCATGTTCCATCTAAGGCCTGTTTCACACTTCCGTTTTTGTGTCCGCCAAACGGATCCGTTTCCGTTTTTTTGACGGAAACTGATGCAAACGGATCCGTTTTTTTAAAAACGGATCCGTTTTTTTGACGGATCCGCGGTAACCGTAATGGAAGTCTATGGGACAAAAAAAACGGATCCTGCAAAAAATGGCGGATCCGTTTTTTTACGGAAAACAACGGATTTTGACGGATTTGAAAAAACGGAAGTGTGAAACAGGCCTAAGACTCTTAGCGACAGTCAGGGTAGATATCTGATTCTGAAAGTGGAAATAGCTAGTAAAATATATTTTTTGGTCAATCTCTATGCCCCCAATCAAAACCAACAATACTTTCACACATCAATTTTCCAGATTCTTTTAGGACCTGGGCATAACCATCTAATAGTAGGAGGAGATTTTAATCTAGTACAATGTCCTGCCCTAGACCGTTACTCACCCTCCCCACAGACCCCAGTAGCCACCGCTTCTCTCCTACACTTTATGGAATAGCTCTCACTGTGACCCGTGGAGAGTGATGGACTCTGCAGCTAGAGAATACACGTCACTCCCTTACGCACCAGTCCTTCTCCCGTATTGACTACATCCTCACCTCCACACATTTACCCAACATCATGATTCTCGCATCCACCCAATACTGATCTCAGATCATGCTCCTATTTCATTATCCCTGACTTTAACAGGTCCAAGCCCCCAGACAAGAGATTTCCATCCTACCTGGCAGTCAGATGATTTCAAAACCTTTCTTAAATCACACTGGAACGACTTCCTGGATGACAACGTCATCCATACTGACAATGTACCTCTACTCTGGGCTACTTCTAAGGCTGTCATGAGAAGCCATATCATCGTTTATCTGTCATATAGAAGAAAAACACAGAAAGAAATTTGACGCCTTGCATGCCTCCCTCGTTCAGACTTAGACAACACTTGCCCTGTCCCCATCCCCTGATGCACAGCAAGCTTATTCCATGGCCAAACATCTTCTAGACTCTTTTATACACTCCCAATCACACTGGAAAATCCAATTAACCCAAAATAAATGTTATCGCTGGGGAAATAAGATAGGCAAAATGCTAGCTACCTTAACTAAAAGCAAACTACCCTACAAACTAGTTATTAAACTACAGAACCCCATAACAAGCTTGCAGACGACTAACTGTGAAGAGACAACAGAAATTTTTAGTGACTACTATGAGAACCTATACAGAGCCTTCCCTGCCAATCTCCCCACAAATAACTCTTTTTTGAACCGTATTAATCTACGATCTCTGACCACTGAACAACAAATGATGTTAAACTCAAAGATAACAGAGGACGAAGTGAGACAAGCTATAGCAGACGCATCTAACGCTAAGATCCCAGGCCCTGATGGTCTCTGCTGAATATTAGAAGATTCTCTCCACTGACTTAGTGCCCATTTTGACTAACCTTTTTAACAAAGCTTTTCTTCAAAGAGCTTCTATCGACCAATTTACGCACTCCCGCACATAGTTATCCCTAAATCCTATAGAGACCCACAATCTTACTTCCCAGTCTCACTCCTCAACCATGATTATAAACTCCTGTCAAAGATCCTAGCAAACCATCTACAAACGTTGCTGCCTGGCCTTCTATGTGAGGCTCAGACAGGCTTTACCCAGGGTCGGAGTAGTGTGGCAAATATACGCATGGCGGTCGCAGCCACGGTCTTGGCCAAAGATGCTTCAAAACCAACTGCAATGCTGAGGAGTCTGGATGCCGAAAAGGTATTTGTTAAAGTGGCTTGGCCTTTCTTATATGAAGTCCTGGGCAGGGGAAATTTTGACCCGAGGTTCCTACAGTATGTCCAATAGCTTCATACAAATGCAAATACTTGTGTGACGGTTAACAGATATACTGCACCAACAATAGATCTCTTTTGGGGAGTCAAACAGGGATGCCCTATGTCACCCCTCCTATTCAACCTCTCTATAGACCCCATACTATGCCATCTATTGCAGACCCCTATTTTTAGGGGGCTTGCGATGGGCTCCAGAGAATTAAAGGTTGTGACATTTTCAGATGATATTCTGCTGGTAGTACCTAACCCCAAACAGGTTCTGCACTCCCTTATACGAGAGTTGGAGGATGTAGGAGGCTTATTGGGCTATAATATTAACTGGGATAAAACAGAAGTGATGATACTACGTGGTCCCTCCAGATCTTTAGGGGTATCGAGGTTCCCATGTCCGTTTACTACTGGCTCATTAAAATAATTGGGAATACAGGTGACAAGACACCCAGTCAAATTATATAAAACCAATATTAATTCATATCTCAAAAACTTAGAATCCACCTTAGCCAAATGGAAGGATTTTAGCTTGTCATACCTAGGCAGAGACAATTTAATTAAAATGACAGAATTTCCACATCTTCTCTACCTCTTCCACACTCTCCCAATCTATTTAGCTCCTAAAGAAGAGAAGCGAATCAATTATTTGTACCGCTCATTTGTACGGGAGGGAAAAAAGACCCGTACAGCCTTAAAATTACTTCAACAGCTTAAGGGAAATGGGGGGTAAACTTCCCTAATATCAGACACTTTAACCTAACATCCCTATTCCGGGTGGTGGTGGACTGGTTGGGAGGGACTACCTGTTATGCCCAATATGACTTGGCGTGCTGTCTCAACCCGGTGCTAGCTTTCCCTCCCCTCTTACACCTCTCTTATACTGAACTGGCAGCTGAAGTAATAGTTAGCGCACTCCTGATGGCTACATGGAAGGCATGGCAGAAAATACGCCCGACAATTCCGGCTCTCTCCCTGGGTGTCCCCTCCTTCTTCCACTGGTTGGCAACCCTCACTTTCAAAATGGACATTCTCACCCCATCTTCTATCAATGGCACTCTCAGGATATAACATCTATTAAACACCTAGTCCACCTCGAGGAATGCCGAATATACTCAATCAAGCCTACAAATTCCTTCCTTCAGCTTGTTTCCTAGAAATTAAACTGAAAATCTGTCACAGATCCTACCTTACTCCGCAAAAAGGTCATAGAATGGGGCTATACACAACCTCCAAGTGTTTCAAATGCCACTCCAAAGAGGCCAACTTGTTCCATTAACTGCGGGCATGCCCGTTCATCAGACCATTTTGGGTCAGAGTATGACAATTCACCATCACATTTCTAACAAACTTTGCTCCTGATGAACCTCTATGGGCCATTTTTGGATATTTAACACCAGATACATACACCTGCTCTCCAGGGGCCCATAAACTACGTTTGGTGGTGGCAACAGGTACTAAGGCCATTCTACAGACATGGATCCACGACCAAGTCTTTCAAGATCTTTCTAGAAAAACTGTTGTTTCTGCTTCAGATGGATTGGATTGAGGCCTCCTTGCATAAAGAGGGAAAGGTGCAATCCTTTTTTGAAACTTGGGAGAGTTTCTTCTCTCTGCTTCCACAATGCATCCAAGATTACAATAAAACCTGTTTTCAGCCAACAGTCTGGTATCAAGAGCAGCTACTATTAGGAGAAAAACCTGTATAGTGATATCTCTGGGAGAACCGCTGCATGGAGACACTTCTGGGTGTTGGGGGTCTACTTCGGTGTTGTTGGGTCCTGAGTTTAAAATCAAACACCCATGCTGGGTGTCCGATATGTAAAAAATGTACCTGTTTCTGACATACTTTCTTCTCCCCTCCCCTTTCCCAGTTTTTTTTTTTTGTGTACCCTCCTTTAAACCAATACAATTTCTGGAATAGATATGTTGACATATATGCCTCAAGTAATGTTTGCATTGATGTCAGTAAGGAAAAATTTTTCTATTCAATTAAAACAAGGTTTAAAAAAAAAATGTAACTAAGACGAGAATGTCGAATTCAGTCAGTTTCCTTTAAAACATTTCTAGCTATTTCTTCTATTTTTCTTCCAACACATTTTACTCTTCTAAGGTAAATCAGCATCTCAAGACGTTTTGAATAACTATAAAGCTATCCATGACTTCTTCATGCAAGAAATCATTAAGTCTTCTGATTCATAGCACAAAGAGCAAAGTCAAGTAAAGCTGGCGGTATACATTAGTCGTATGTCGGAGATACAAACACGTTTGATGGATCAGCCAACAATCTAATATCTGCACCAGCTGCCAGACCCTAATGGGCATTCATTCTCAAACAGATCAGTCAGAATTGTTTTTTTTTTTTTAAATCCAATTCTCTAGTTTATCATAGTTGATGGCATATTCCCTTCTTTTAGAAATAAGATGCAAGTTCAGCAAAGACATATGTTTACAGTATGTCGTAAGGAAAACTGGTGAGCAAAACGGAAGTTAAACAAAAACATTTTTTGGTCTACGGCCCTCATTAGAATATGGAAATGCAGCTTGATGCTACTTTTACATGGGCTGATAAATGGGATTGAGCGTACATAAGAACACTTGTTCCCGACTATAAGGTAGTCTAAACAGATTGGCAATCATCCAAGGCAAAACGATCGTAGGGTGAGATGATTTTTTTTAGCTGGCTAACACGCTGTTCTCAGCAGCACAAGTACTGGGTAAACAAGATGTGCGCTGCCGAGAACAAGGATATTCTATGAGAACAGAACGATTTTATTAGCGATCATTCTGTGCTTTTGGCAGTATGGTTGGTCAACCTCACTAAACAGTTGATTTAGACGTTAACATGATTGTTCTCTGCGCGTAGAGTCCTTGGGAGCACAATGTGCTGCCAAGAAGAATGAATTAAGTTTAAAAATCATTTCAACTGTAGAATGAGTGATTTGCTACTTCATCGGATGAGTATCAGTCTGTTTACACTCACCAATTATTCAGAGAGTCGCGTTCCTTGGAGGGCTCGTTCCTGATAATCGACCAGTGTAAATGCTCCCCAAATCCATCTGCTCTTCCTACTTTATGGTCACATCTTTTCTTTTGTCTGCTGACTCCATCATCATTCTAGCAAACATATTTCTAGTCATAACTAACAAAACAGTCTGGGGCCTGGGGATTTATCTATGAGTGGCCATAAATTCACAAAAAGATGAAGGTGAAGAAAGAAGTGCTATAAATAAAGCATTCATACAACTGTAAAGCCAATGAGCAGCGACAGGCTTGGACTGGCCCACAGGAGAGTATCCGTCAGTGGGCCCCTGTGCAAGATTGGGCCACCACCCGCTTATATGAGCGGTACTTTGCACAAATGTACTTGAATAACTATATACAAATGAAGCCAGCATCTTGTTCATCTAACAATCTACCCAGTTGATGCTTATATAAATTTGTGATGGACGATGATGTCACATTTTTATATAGCTGATAAGTGAGGCCCTGGAGTTGATTACTTTTGGGCTCTTGGCTCCCCAGTCCGACACTGAGCAATGATATAATAAAACCAAACTAACATATACAAGCTACAGTATACACTGCAAAACCAACACTACCCATAGTACCAGTGATGATTTATTCTGTACATTACCTACAAGGACCTTGCATTTTCTCAGATTATCAATAACACAGACGCTAAAAGTACAGCTCTGCTCCGGTTCACGGTCGGTAATTATAGCACTTTGTATGAGGTTTTTGTCATCCTCCCACCACCAAGGTTCTTTGTAATCTTGTAAGAATTGTTAGTAGAACGCACACAGTGTGAAATCACGTCTTTACTCTCTGTGTGTCCTCAAACCAAACTGCAAAATATCTGGAGACTATTGGTTAGGAACAAGTTAAAATTGGGTAGGACCAGCATCTCCCAGGTGCAACCATTCACTCACGGTACACTTGTTTTATATGCTGAAGCACTGGTTAGCTTTTCCGTGGTTAACGCCATCATCCTCCCCATAGATTATATTGTCAGCTAGTCTGCAGTTATCTTGGTTCTTACGCTGTTATGATTGCAAGCTGCCAACAAAGCTCCGGAGGGGAACAAGGGCTTTTGCTAAGCTGTCATAAACACACACGTAACAAAAGCCAGTACTCATTCAGTTAGACAACTCACTCCCTGCGCACGCAGCCCTCAAAGCACCCAGCCTCGCCTTACCCACAAATCCGACTGGATCAAAGTGCAGGGAGACCTGTGGTACGCTTTCCAACTTAAAGTCCGACAGCGAGCCAGACCAAGATGTTCCTTCTGACTTAATATTGTATCAGTAACAGAATCCGAAGAGCCACGAGTGAGTATTCATTACCATAATATTATAGGACAGAGAATCCAACCGACATATTAGGAGAACTGAAACAGATGAGTATTAATATTTGCAGTTGATGATTTTTATTAAGAATATTTATTAAAAATAAGGCTCCCTACCGAGATAGTTGAAAACCTGAAAGGGGTTCTCAAGGAATAGAAAAAAAGAAAATGTCATTATAAATTCATTCCTAAACACCATTAATTAGCAAATCACAACGGTTTTGTGCAGAGAGGTAATCACTAGAGAATTAATCCATATGGCCACTCTTCTTAAAATTCTAGGGTAGGTTTCTATCACTGTGACAGGACAAATGTGAGCATCAGCAGTAGCGAGCTACACCCTCTCCCATCATGGGTGGGAAGATGAACTTTCTGTCAATATTATAATCTAATACTGGAAATACCAGGGGAGGGTGATGTAAGAAGAGGCTGCTCACACTGCTGTCCACCCTGTGTTTTTGATCTAATACAGGAGATACAAGGAATGGCGAAGTAAGTAGCGGCTGCTCAATCTGATGATGTCATTCGTGTATGTTTAACTGAAACAATGAGACGTTTCACAAAAAAAAAAAAAGTCAGGGCCCGTGGTTTTGTTGCGTATTTTTTTCTTGCGTAGGCTTGTCATAAAACCTAAAGGATGAGTTCCCAATGGCAGCAAAGTGACTAAAATTCCTGAAATCTTCATGCACACGTCGCTTATTTTTGACTTACACCAAAAACACATGATAAACGCATAGAAAAACAAGCTTATTTTAAGCAGTGTTATTCCTGCCAAGACATTCAGAAATTTCTGCACCGCATAATGTGTGACCATACTCAGACAGCTGCCAGGGATTGAGCCGGAGGAAGGCTAGTCAGACAGGCGGACCCTGGCGGATTCTCCCAGCCAGCTGCCCTTATTGTATGGGCAAACAGCAGTTTGATTATATGGGTACAGGGTAACGTCATTAGTTGGACACAGATTATTATTAGGATGCACAATATTATAACATAAAAAAGAGCATGGACACATCAAAAAAATCCTACACTGATCTTATAACCCCGCTGGGCAAAAATACACTACATTACTGAAGATTTATCATTAGTACATTGACAGAAAAAAATGTGGTAATAGTATAATATTACAGTATATAGGCACAATATAGTAATATTATATGGGGACAGTAACAATGTATGGACACAATATAGTATTGTTATTTAAGCATATTATGGTAAAATTAAATGGCTGAGGTATACTATAGCTTTTCGACGTGCTATAGTCATACATGGACACAGTATAATATTAGAAGGGCACAATATAGTATTATATGAGCAGAGTATAGTGTTACATAGGCACAATAGAGTACTGTTATTGGGCACAGTATAGCATTATATAGTTATAGTATACAGTTTAGTATTATTACATTGGTAAAGTATAATATTGCAATTTGGTCACAGTACAGTATTATTTGGTCTCAGTATCTTATATATAACGGTGACGATGGATGCGTCCTTCTGTCTGGAGCCGGGATGGGTGGCACCTGCACAGTGAGGCCGGAGTCAGGGCACGCACACACCAAACTACGGCAACATTTTATTGAAGACACTGTGTATGTGAATTCGCAGTGTCTTCAACAAAATGATGCCGGATATTGCGGGATGCGCACGCGTTTACTCTGGAACCATTTTATTGACAAATTCTACTACAACGTTAACCTAGCAGTGAGCATGCACCGGCCATCACCATTATGCCAATGGCCGATGCGTGCGCACTCCTTTGTTGACGTTCTAGTACATTACTTCAACAAAATGACACTGGAGTAAGCACATTAACCACTGTATTAACGTACCAATAAAAATGCTCGCCTCCTGGGCGTGCAATGTGTTAAATAACTTGTATCAATATATGGGCTCAATACAGTACCTTTGTTTGGTCACAGTATAGTAATTATATATTGTATCATATATTACAGTACAGTTTTGTTATTTGGTCACATTTAGAGCATTGTTATTTAGACAATGTAGTGTTATATCGGCACAATATAATTTTATATGAGCACAGTATAGCATTGTTATACTGACACAGTATAGTATTGTTATTTGGGAACACCACATTATCAAAGTAAAATGATCATATAATTGCAGAATACTATTGTTATATGGACATAAAAAGGTATTATGATATTTGCCAAGTATAGAATTACTATAGGAGTATTGCACTTTTACGTTGGCATGATGTAGCAGTATTACGGTAGTACCGTGGTACTTGCTTACTGGAGATAACAGCTTTCATACTGTAAACTGCACTAGTAAAGTTAAAACTGAAGTGTAATTGATTTCTATGGTGAAAAGGCCACCATATAGACAATTACTGTTCAATAGGAGATAGAAGTTCAATTCAATGTTTTTTAGAATAATCCATTAAATCTCTGTTCCAACCTCCTATTTTTGTATACAAGCATGTGCATATTATCATCCCGATTCCCGCTTCTTCCTACCCAGAGGACACAGCTAAACCTGAATTTATAAAGGGAACAGGCTGTGACCTTTAAATATGCCACAACTGTCTCTTAATTTCAGAGCACTGCAATAAAGACAAAGCCTAAGGTAAAACTAATGCTAATGGACTCTCAAAGTGCATTAACAGAAAATCCCACTTAATGTTTGCCTGGAACGATTTAGAACTTCACTCGGTTCAGTACGGAGAGATTTTTACATTTAGATTTCAGCTTAATGCTATCTGACGGAGTGAAAGAGTTAATGCAAGGCCACACTATGCAATGGCTAAATGGCATTACAAATGATAAATGAACAGACCGAGTGGCATATAAGTCGATAGCTTCATTAGTTAATATAGTGAGATACTGTAAAGGGTTGCTGCCCTCCTCCCTTGTCAAAGTAAAGGCTCAGCACTGCTGAATATACAGCAAATTAGAAGCTGCTGTTCATTAGTTCCAAACACTCCACTAATTCCTTGTCTTTTGACCCCGCTATATTTTCTTGGTATATCATATTTGGAAGACTTGATATCTACAGTGACTTTAACGTGCAAGCCGTAACATCTCAAGATCATGAGATAGTGATGGACCACCTTCTAGTGACAGCCGACTACTACACGGTACTCCACAAGACCACCACGTACGTCACTGGGCAGAGAGTGCATGTGTTTTAAATGTTAGGGTTGAGTAATCATATTCTGGGCTCATAATTACTGTAACATGTCCAGATTCTACACGGAATTTAGATTGATTTATGTTATTAACTTATTTTACTTAGAATTTAATGCCATTCATTCCACAGTGCTTTACAGACATCACCATCACTGACCTCATTGGGGCTCACAATCTAAAGTTTCCTATCAATATGTCTGGAGTGTGGGAGGAAACCGGAGAACCCGTAGGAGACCCGCAGACACGGGGAGAACATGCAAACTGCCTACAGATGTTGTCCTTGGTGGGATTTGACCCCAGGACCCCCCCAACCCTGTTAATCAATGAGCCACCATGCTCATTCTTCCACAAACCATTGAAGTAATGGATATGGAATCTTCCACTATGATAGTAATTTCTTACATTGCAATGCAGGTACCTTGTACAATACCTTGTATTGTATTAGAAGCTACAAAAGCTATTAGAATGCTGGAAAATATTAAAACAAGCAATTCACATCTTGCAGATCCTTCCTGTCTTCCCGGTGTTCCTCAGGATCTCTAAACTACCTGCTCTATCCGGATATGTGACCCACACAGCCAGTGATTGGCAGTAGTGTTCAACTGGGCCCAGCAGGAAGTACAAAGACCAGCAAGGGTCCTAAAAAGAGGTGGAACAGGATTTATAGAGGATCAATAAGGTGAGTATTAAAGAAGTTGTCCACTACTTGGACAATGTTTTGTCATACCCCTCGCTTGGCCCCCATAAAATAAAAAAAAAACTTATAGTCACCTCCTGTGCTGGCGCTCACTCTCCCAGGGCACCTGTTTTTTTATGGTGACATGCGACATCAGAGCTGGTGTCACTGTCCCCACCTCCTGTCGAATTAAGCATGAAGAGTAAGCCCGAGAACAGCTGCAGCCCGGACTTCCTACTCATGTTCGATTTGTCCGAAGGCGGGGACACGGAAGCCAGCTGATTGGGAGCCGGCATCATGTGTCACAACAACTACACGGGAGCCCCGTGAGCGAGTGCAGACACCATGGGAACTGCACTGGCACGGGAGGGGAGTATAACCTTTATTATTTTATGGTGGCCAGACATTTTGATCAAGAAGGGGTTGTCCTAGTAGTGGACAACCCCTTTATTTTTCAGAATATATAAAAGACTATAGCTTACTTTCACATGTAACATATATTTACGAAGATCATATTAATAGGGTCATAAACTCAAGACCTTCATTGCTTTCCACAACTTTATCATCACTTTTGATTTTCGATAATAGAAAATGTTACAAGAAGCTTTGGAAATAATTGGTGATTAGCGCAGAATATATTTTTACTTTTAAAAGGTAAAACAAACCTTTCAGGCACTCAGCTGCGAGCTACATTTCATACTGGGAATCAGTGGTGCTCCAAGCTTACGGAGTTCATCTATGTAATCCCTTTTTACGTCACTGTAAATCCTTGGCTGCAGTGGCCACAAATCCAGCTTCTTTGATTTTCATTTGTGGTTACTGTGCTGCTAATTTTGCTATTCAGGTTATTTTCCCATGTTGAGAATATACTAGACAATCTCATAAATTCTAAAAAATGACTGTGACTCCAAATTTCCATTCAGTTTTTATGTGGCCCACATGCTCCACTCCACGTTCCATAGGTGATCATATGGAAATCCACAACCTCTGTACAATGCTGCAATATATGTTTGTGCTACATAAGTAATGATGGAAAAACAAATAAATAATTGACTTTAAATCTAGGACAAACTACAGCAAGTCTTTATTTCTACATTAAACAATTATAAATTAATTTTAAAAAATAATACGAAAATTATTAACATGTGCACAGTCAATTGAAAGGTTTACGCAAATAGGAGGCAAAATAAATATTAGACTGACTTACTCAACATAGTACGTCCCGTATTGTGGGTCCTCTATCTTCTCCCAGCCATATGGAAGCTCTGCAAAACCAATAAGAAGACTGATGTAGCACATACTGTAGTGTAACAGATACTACAACCCGGAGTGCACATTTAGGGACATTCATTGCCCAATTACTCATGAAAAAAATAACAGCTGTCTGCAGAAACTTCAAGGAGAATTCTGCCAGCTGACACCCTTCAATCATCCGAAAAAACAGGATAGTGACAATAATATCAATTCAGTCTATGTAGAGTTCCTCCTGCAGAGAAGCAATGGAAATTAGGCATCCATCGTAGCAGGAAGAAGGAGCCAATTAAGTTCATCTTAAAGAAAAACCGTTGTTTTCATTTTTATTTTATAAATCATTAATACGCATAAAAATAAGAAACTTTGTAATATAGGTTATCAGAGAAATTGGCTTTTTTTTCTCCTCCTGGATCGATAATTCACTCTCACTTAGTTGATAAAATCTGTATACAGTGAAGACCGTTGTTCAAATTACTGAGAAAGGAGGTGACCGTTGGTGCTCAGAAGATTTTTAGGGTCTGTGCACACGTTGCGGATTCTGCTGCGTTGTACAGTAGCATTGTAATCAATGCAAAACAAAAAACGCTGTGCACATGCTGCGGATTTTTCAGCGTGGATTTGCTGCGGTTTTAAATCCGCAGCATGTCAACTCTTTGTGCGGAATCCGCAGCAGTTTTACACCTACTCCATTGTCCAGGTGTCAAACCGCAGGGGAAAACCGCCGGCTAATCCGCAGGTAAAACGCAGGGTTTTTTTACCTGCGGATTTAGGCAAATCCGCAGCAGAATCCGCAACGTGTGCACACACCCTTAGAGAGAAAAGAATGTACTCTGTTCAATACATCTATATGCAGACGACTTTATTTCTATTTCTATATATACATAACGCATCCGTCTAAAGGAATATCTGGCTTCAGAGATGTTCCCAAAATAAAACTACTCATTTAATGTCTCCGTCATTTTAATTTAGTAAATCAACAGAACACAAGAAAAAAAAGCAACTTTGTAATGTATCTTGCCAGAGAAAAATGATAATTACTTACCGGTAATTTGATTTTCCAGAGCCATGACAGCACCGCACATGAGAGATGGTATCCGCCCCCCAGGAACAGGAAACCTGTAGCAGAGATAAAAGTAGGGGGCTGCGCCTCTCTCCTCAGTTTGTTTCAGAGTATGCAAGGTAACCGCCTTATTAGTTGACATGTATTGTTTACGTCACTCTTATCACCTTCTTTTGATATATTATCTATTATATATTTCTATATATATATTTTCCCCAAATATACATATATTTGTGCACCACACAACGATCACCAAGATAGGGCGGGAACAATGCAGTGCTGTCATGGCTCTGGAAAATCAAATTACCGGTAAGTAATTATCATTTTTTCCCTTCCCCATGACAGCACCGCACATGAGAGGAAAGATAGCAGAGACCCCTAGGGTGGGACAACAGCAGATAACACTTCTCCCCAAAGGCAAGATTTGAGAGCCCTAGGTCTAGCCTATAGTGTTGGAAGAAAGTGGATGGTGAAGACCATACTGCTGCTTTGCAAATCTGTTCCACAGATGCATTTGCCCTTTCGGCCCAGGATGTGGCTATGGCCCGAGCCGTTACACCCAGTGGGGGAGTCTGACCTGAGGAAGAGTAAGACAGTGAAATAGCTATAAGTAGCCATCGTGCAATGGTTGATTTTGAAGCCTTTTTTCCCCTGTTTGTCCCCTGGAAGGAGACAAAAAGGGACCGAAGACTATCGCCATAATTTCGAGACCTCTATATATTGGAGTAGGCAATGTCTGACATCCAAGCAATGAAAGGTTTGCTCTCCCTGGGATTTTGGGTTGGCATAAAACGAAGGCAAAATTATTTCCTGGTCCCTGTGAATTTTGGAATTGACCTCCGGGAGGAAGGCTGGGTCAGTTATGATTACTCTGACATCCAGAAAGGTAGCGTATGGGGGATTTACAGAGGTAGCTTGCAGCTCACAGACACGTCGAGCTCAAGTCAGGGCACCAGGAGTACTGTTTTCAACGTTAATGCCTTTACCGAAGTGGAAGTAATAGGCTCAAAAGGAGGAGGAGATGTTAGGGCATTTAATACTAAATTTAGATCCCAGGGAGCTACCTTAGTCAGTAATTTGAGGGTCTGGTTGTGAAGGAGGCTCAAATAAACCTATAGACCCAAGGGTAATCGGCAAGTTTTTGGTCAAACGACGCACCCAGGGCAGATGCTTTCACTTTTAGGGTGCTGGTGGACAACCCTCTTTCTAGCCCTTTTTGGAGGAATTCCAGGATCTCTTATTTGAACTTCCTGGCTCGTTTTGGATAACTGTCAACCTGAGAACTCCAGGAACCTTTCCCAAATTTTTTGGTACTTGATTGAGGTTACTTTTTTCCTGCTAGCGAGCAGGGTGGTCACCAAGGGCCTGAGGATCCCTTTGCTACAAGGTGTCCCCTCTTAAGTTCCATGCGGTGAGATGGAGTCTGTGCACTTGAGGATGTAGTACTGGGCCATGGTGAAGTAGATTCGGGATATCTGGGAGGATCGATGGGTCCAAGATAGACATGCGCCTGAGTCATGTGACCTATGCCCTTTTTGGCCAGAAGAGCGCGATAAGGATTACTCGTGCCTTGTCTTCTCGAATCTTTTCCAGGAATATTGGAATTAATGGAATCGGGGGAAATGCATAAGCTAGGCGAAATTCCCAGCGGTGTAGCAGTGCATCCACCCCTTCTGGGTGTTCTCTTGGGTTTAGAGAGTAGAACCTGTTTACTTTCCGATTCCTTCTTGTGGCAACCAGATTCACTTCTGGTGTGCCACAGACGGCACAGACTCTCCCAAATATCTCCAGATTTAGGGACCACTCCCCCTGGTGTAATACATGCCGGCTTAAGAAGTCAGCCAAAAGATTGTCTGTCCCTTTCAAATGTGTCCCCGTCAGGGACAGAAGACTGTTTTCTGCAGACATGAATAATTTTTTTGGCTTCTGCCATAAGAAATGTTGATCGTGTACCCCCTTGTCGGTTTATGTAGGCTATGGCCGTACTGTTGTCGGATAAAATTTCAACATGTTTGCCTTGGATTTCTTTTTCCTGAAGAAGCGCCCCCTTTACAGCTGCCAGTTATTTTAAACTGGAGGTTGCGGTCTTTATTGAAGGGTTCCCATTGGCCCTGTAGAATCCGGTCCGCTAGGTGTGCTCCCCAACCTAACGGACTTGTGTCCGTGGTTAGCACCACCGGATTCTGAACAGACCAGGCTACTGCCCTGCTTAAGTTTTTGGCGCTCAGACACCATTTTAACGAGTTGTGAACTTGTGGCGACAAGACTATCTCCCGCTTCAAATTGCAAGGGTATTTTCCCTGTTCGGTCAAGATCTGCCACTGTAATTTAATTTTTTTTTTTTTTTTGGGTGGCTTTGCGATCACCGGACTGCCGGGATTATCGCTGTTTAAGAAACCTAGAAGCGACATCGCTCCTCATACCGATATGGCCTGACCAGGTTGTATTTGTTGTACTTTTGATGAACGGTCCGACTCCTCCTCTCTGGGAGGACACGTTGTTTGACTGAATATAACTGAATTCAGAGGAATTCTTGTCTGGTCCGGACCAACCTGGATTTTTTTTTTTTTTTTTTTTATTTAGGTTTACCATCCAGCCTAACCTGGTTAATATCTCCAATACTTTTGTGACTGCCTCTCCACAATTCTCTTGTTGTTCCCCACGACGAGGACATCGTCCAAATAGGGTATTAGCAGTATGTTTCCTTTTCTCACACGGAACATCATCTCTGAGATGATCTTTGTGAATATGCGAAGGGCCCATGACACCCCGAAGGGAAGGCATTGATATTGAAGGTGAGTGGGGACCTGAGCAATCTCCACTCCCCCTTAGGTATTGCAGATGTTCTCTTTTAAATGCATGACCCTGGACCTGTGAACGCTGGCTGGTCTCCAATTCGGGTCCCAGCCCAGGCTCAAGCTGCTTAGCGGCTGCCACCTGACAAATGCACTCACGCTCAGCTTAGAATGGCCGGTGGCCCATATTGGCACATGGTAGTAAGCATTGGTTAGATCCACTACTGCCCTGTAGCAGCCCGGGCCAAGTAACGTTACCACTTTTAGGGTGCTCGCCGATTTTAAAGTTTCCATTTTGAAGCTATCCGTACGGATAACGGCTCAATGCTCTCATGTTGAATATTGTTCTCAATGGACTGTCTGGCTTTGGCGTGAGGAACAGGGTGCGGTAGAATCCATTTCCTATTTGGTGGTGTGGTACTTTTATTAGTACTTACTTTTGTATGAGGAGCTAAACCTCCTCTATCATGGCCTGGTTCTTTTTGTCACATGTGTCATTTTTATTCACTACGGCGGGGGGCTGCGCAGACCTCCTGATAATGGCTTGGTTATTCAATTTGAGGCAGGTAATGCCACCCCTGGTGTCGAAGTCTTTCCCCCACCGAAATTTGGAGCCTAGAGAAGGTGGGTGGTGGGAATCTTTTTTTTTTTTTTTTCCGCTTTTCCCAAAAATTTGTCTGACACCTTCCTGAAGAGGTATTGTCCCTCGCACGGGACTGCACGGCGCTTGACCTTTGACTGGAAATCTGCAGCCCAATTTTTTTCCATAGTGCTCTGCAACCCGAATTTGAAGGGGCGCATGCACATTGGATGGAGTCACATCGGACGGAGTCAACCGTGGAATCTGCCAGGAATCGTGCCGCTTTCTGTAGGGAAGGTATTGCTTCTAGCAGCCTTTCCCTTGGGCATTTGCTTATCGAGTTCCTCTAATCACTTTGCCATAGCATGTGCTGTGCAAGTGGTGGGTAACCCCGGTTTAAATGACCATACTGGTACCCTCTCAAGCAGATTTTTAGAAAAGCATCAGCTTTATTTTTCCAGGGATCTTTTATGGCACCCATGTCTTCAAATGGCAGGGCTATACCTCTGGAGGTACTGGCGATGGCAGCATCCAGTGTAGGAGCTGTTTTTTTTTTCTCCAATTTTCACATACTTCTTTATCAAACGGGTATTTACTTTTAAGTGTTTGTGGCAGAAGTGGGATCTTAACCCACGCCTCCAGGAGAGACTGCACCCTGAATGCAGCGCCTTAGAACGCTCGGCCATCCCGACCGTGGGAAGGGAACCTTGCGTTCCTTCCTTTCTAAATTACTAAACATGAAATCCTGTACTGTCTGCGGCTCCCTAGGCATTTCAATCCCCATGGTAAACCTGACAGCTTGCCGATATCTTTGGACAGAAATAAAGGTGATCTTCCTCGTCTGAGGAGTCCAGGTCTGAGTCATCAGAGGGCTACTCTCCCAGCTGTTCCTCTGAGTCCTCCCGTTTGAATCTCTGTAGGGGGTGGGGTTGAGGTAGGTTTGGCAGAGCAGAGCGCAGTGTGCTGCTTTGTTTTTTTCCCCATCCCGGATAATAGTTTTTATATTCTGCAGTAGGGATGGTGATTTTTTTTTTTTACATGACCCGTGACATGTCAATTTCCAGCTAGTCTCCCATTCTGGTCCGGGCCCAGTCTCAAGCTGCTTAGCAGCCGCCCAGCTTTAAGCTGCTTAGCAGCTGACACCTGATGAGAGCATTCATGCTAGGGAACACATGACAGAGGGCATCATTACTCACACATTTTTTGCCTTACAAAGGCACTCACCCATACCCCCTGGGTACTACGGAAGCCTCCGGGTCTTCCTCTGTTGTTCGCACTTCAGCTGCGGGGTCCGCCATGCTTTACCAGCTGCTGCCGCCTGCGCCTTGTTTCATTATAATGGGGGAGCGGTGTGCGCGCTCCTGGATCAACTCCCTCCCGGAAGTGTCCAGTACACCGGCTACCCCCGGCGTGTAACGTCACTTCCAGTGCGACCGGAAGCCATCCCCTATTCAGTTGATGCCAGCGTTGTGATGGGCACGCCTCCTCTCGGCCCAGCCTCCAGACAGGAGCGGCCACCGGGGGGAATGCGCGCGGCACTGACAGCCCCCCCTTGGCTGGGATTACAGGCGCGCGCCACCGCGCCCAGCTGCCTTTCCCCCCATACAGACCTCGGCCTCCAGACCGGACTTCATCAGAGGGGGATCCCCCTGAAGGTATGAGACCTGCCACAGGCACCTGCAGGAACAGGAAACCAAACTGAGGAGAGAGGCGCCGCCCCCTTCTTTTATCTCTGCTACAGGTTTCCTGTTCATGGGGGCGGATACCATCTCTCATGTGCGGTGCTGTCATGGGGAAGGGAAAATCTGCTTCTCTCTCCTCCTGGATGGATCTTTCACTCCCAGTTCATGGGTAAAGTCCGTAGTCAGTGAAGACAGATTATCTCATTACAGAGATAGGAGATGACAGTTGGTGATTTTAAAGTTCTATGGAGAAGGGAGGAGCTAGACAGACAGACATTCTGCTGCAAGCTCTCCTGAAAAGACCGTGAACTATGAGCAGAAACTGCCATCTCCTATCTCAGTAATGGGGAAAGTCTGTATTCACCAAAGACAGATTTCATCTGAATTGAGAATTCTGAGTACAAATGAGTCCAGGAGGGGAAAGAAGCAAATTCATCTTAAATGATATATTAGAATGTTACTTATTTTCATGTGTACTATTAATGTATAAATAATTAATTGAAACAAAAGTAACTCTTTAAAACTTAACCGGAGTTTAAGAATTTTTTTTTTCATAATCAATAGTGTGAAAGTAATGAACTTTATAATATGCAATGTGCTTATTTTTTCCTCCTGGACTGACCTTTCAATCTTGAAATTCTCAATTAATAGGTAAAATTAGTCTGAAGTGAATACATATTTTTCGCATTACTTACCATATTTTTCAGACTAGAAGACGCACTTTTTCCCCAAAAAAATTGGGGGGAAAATGGGGGATGCGTCTTATAGCTCAAATGTAGCTTACTGGGGGAGAAAGGTTATGGCGGTGGTAGAGCAGGCAGGGTACCTTCTTCAGAAGCCCAGTGGAGGCAGAAGAGGTGCAAATGCTATGGCCCCGAGGTCAGCCGTGAGACACAGAGTCCATTACTTTCTCTACGGCCATCTTCCTGAAGCTGTGGGGTGCCTGCACAGACTGGGATTTCGGCTCAACACTTCTGCAGCCGCCGGCTACCTCAAGAAGGGACCATGCTGCCACCCCTCCAGGTAAGATACCTTATATTCGGACCGTAGGATGGACCCCCAGCTTATAAAAAAAAAACAAAAAAAAAAAACCTTTTTTTTCCCTATTTTCCTCCCCAAAATTTGAGGTGCGTCTTATAGTCTGAGAAATATGGCAGATTAGAGATGGGGAGTTGGTGCTCAAAGTTCTCAAAGTTTCAGGATAACATGCAGCAGAATGTCTGTCTGCCTCTAGATCCTCCCTCCCCCATAGAATTTTAAAAGCTCCAACTGTTATCACTTATCTCAGTAATGGGCATCTATCTTCACTTGAAAACAGATTTTACCCATTAATTGAGAGTGAAATAGGAGTCCAGGAGGAGAAAGAAGCATATAAGTCGAATAGGGAATAGTTGCTTATTTTCATGAGTACTATTTACGTATGAAATAAAAATTAAACCGACGGTTACTCTTTAACAAAGTTGTTCTGTAATATGAAGTGTGGTGTAGTAACCACTGTGTCCGCTAGGGGGCGCTGTATGGATGTGCCAGGAGAGTGGATGAATGGCGAAATACGGAATGACCGTTATGTATCTCAAGGTGAGTGGCCTTGAGATGGAGATTTAGGTGTGTGTTAATCAGCAGTGATACTGCTGAGGTGCTGGTTCAATGTGTCAGGAACTAGTTACCTACAAACCCACCCAGGGGGTGTGTTTAAGAACCCTATTGTAAAAGACTATGTGAGTGTGTGAAGGACCTGTGATGAGGTTATAGTCATGTGACCTGTTGGGCGTGGCTACGGACCATATAAGGTGGCCAGGGTAGGTCACATGTGGTGAATGCTGGGACCTGGTTGGTCCAGTGTGGAAGGTCCCGCTGAAATGGAGATTCCTGCCTGACAGCACGTGTGAAGTGGCTGTGAGTAATGGCGACGTGTGCCTGTTAGTTCCCTGGAGGGAATGGATGCATGCAGCATGGAGGAACAGATGAGAGAGAACCCTGACGGGTGAGATAACTTTGAGGCTGAAGAGCCTGAGTACTGGACATTGAGTAACCTGTGTGACCACAGGCTTAACAGAGGGAAGCTCTGTAATGGACGCTATGCTGGTGATATGAACTTTATGTTATTGGTCACGGTTTATGCTGCACAATAAACCGCATGGAGTTATGGTTTTTATGGAAAACCAGTGCCGGATCTGCTTTTTTGTGGCTGCTGAGCGAGATTCCCCTACTTAGATGACAGCGCTGCCTCACAATTGTTGGAGAAAGCTATGGGCATTGTTGCAGCCTTGTTGCTGGGAGCAACGGAAGAGGACTGCAAAGTCGGTTGCTAAGGGCAACGCTGAGCCAGGAAGGCTGACGGTTGGGGAAGCCACTGCCTGGCTGTGGTTCTGGAACCGTGGGGCGGCCTAGTGAGTAAGGCACTGTCCGGATCGGTGAGCCCAGTGCGGCCGCTTCTCCAGGAGAAAGAGACTTATAGGATACCTCTGCGGTAGAGGAGTCTGAGAACCTACGCGGCCAGCAGGTGACGGTTGTGAAAACCGTGTTGTACTGACCGGGGTCAGCGAGAAAGAGACTGGTGATTGATAGGGTGCCTCTGTGGAGAAGAGGTATCCGAGGACCTGTGGGGCCGACACAGGTAACGGACAGGTGTTCGTGTTGTACTGACCTGGGTCAGTGGGAAAGACTGTGTACCTAGAGGGTTCAGTGAGCAAGGTCCTGGAGGGTCAATGTTGGGAGGTTCTGGGAGAAGAATCGGATCCCTGGAGCACGTGGTATGACCTTGGACCTGGTGAGGCATAAGTGTTGGGCAATCTCAGGCAGAGACGGATGTCCTGAATAGCACCCGCTAAGGCTGGTTTCACATTTGCGTTTTTTAGCGCTGGAAAAAAACGCATACCTGCGCATGCGTTTTTTCCCCTATATTTAACATGGGTGCGCATACCTGCGCGCTGGTAAGCGCATGTATGCGATTTTCATGCGCCGCGTTTTTTTGGGGTGTGCGTTTGTATTTTCCAGACGCAGCATGTTGCATTTTTTGGCCCTGCAAAAAAGCGCATGCGCACATATGCGCACGTTTTGCGCTAAAAATGGCCATTATAGCCTATGGATGCGCATACATGCGCACTGGCATGCTCATGTATGCGTTTTTTTGCACATGCGTTTTTTTTTGTTAACCATGGAATTTAGGGGTTTGGGTTAGAGTTAGGGTTAGTTAAGGGGGTTTAGGGTTAGGGTTAGGGTCAGGGTTAGGGTTGGGGTTAGGGTCAGGGTTAAGTATGGTTTGGTTAAGGGTCAGGGTTAGGGTTGGGGTTAGGGTTAAGTATGGTTTGGTTAAGGGTTAGGGTCAGGGTCAGGGTTAAGTATGGTTTGGTTAAGGGTCAGGGTCAGGGTTAGGGTTGGGGTTAGGGTCAGGGTTAAGTATGGTTTGGTTAAGGGTCAGGGTTAGGGTTGGGGTTAGGGTCAGGGTTAAGTATGGTTTGGTTAAGGGTCAGGGTCAGGGTTAGGGTTGGGGTTAGGGTCAGGGTTAAGTATGGTTTGGTTAAGGGTCAGGGTCAGGGTTAGGGTTGGGGTTAGGGTCAGGGTTAGGGTTAAGTATGGTTTGGTTAAGGGTCAGGGTTAGGGTTGGGGTTAGGGTCAGGGTTAGGGTTAAGTATGGTTTGGTTAAGGGTCAGGGTCAGGGTTAGGGTTGGGGTTAGGGTCAGGGTTAGGGTTAAGTATGGTTTGGTTAAGGGTTAGGGTCAGGGTTAGGGTTAAGTATGGTTTGGTTAAGGGTTAGGGTCAGGGTTTAGGGTTTGGGTTAGGGTTAAGTATGGTTTGGTTAAGGGTTAGGGTCAGGGTAAGGGTTAGGGTCAGGGTTAAGTATGGTTTGGTTAAGGGTTAGGGTCAGGGTTAGTTAGGGTTTGGGTTAGGGTTAAGTATGGTTTGGTTAAGGGTTAGGGTCAGGGTTAGGGTTAGTTAGGGTTTAGGGTTTGGGTTAGGGTTAAGTATGGTTTGGTTAAGGGTTAGGGTCAGGGTTAGGGTTAGGGTTAGTAAAGTCATGGTCTGGGTTAGTGTGAGGGGCCACCTAATGTTGGAAAAAAACGCAAACGCGGTAAAAACGCACTAAAAACGCATACAAACGCATAAAAACGCTGCGTTTTTTTCATGCATGCTCATAAAAATGCTTGAAAAAAAACGCAGCAGTTGTATGCTTTTTTATGCGTTTTTTTGCGGGAAAAACGCGCTGCAAAAAAAAGCAAGTGTGAAACTAGCCTTAGCCCCTGGACCTGGTGAGGCCGGTGTGTTGGGAAACCCTGGGAGGAGAGCAGCTCCGTGAATAGCACCCGGTGCGCCCTGTGTGTTGGACGGTCTCAGGCGGAGACGGAGGTACGTCCTGAATAGCACACAGAAAGGACACGTGAGTTTTTGTGGTGTTTTTTTTTCTTCTTTTCTCAACTCAGCCTGCAGTGGCTCAGTGGGAGTCAAGAAGGTGACAAGCGGCTTCCGGTAAGTCGGCGGGGTTACGAGGGGGACAAGCGGCTTCCGGTGGATCGGCGGGTCCACGAAGACAGCGCCAGAAGGAACTGGTGTGGTGTCGATCGGTGACAGCAGGAGCTGTGGTGGTGCCAGCAAGGACTTGTGTGGTATCGTTAAAAGAGACAAACTGTGTTGTGTGAACTGTGGTCTGAGAAGACCAGTATAACGGACATGGGGAAATCCCAAAAGGGGGCGGTGGCCCAAAAGTGGGTGGAGTCCCGGAAGGGGGCGGTGACCCAAAGTGGGGTGGTAGCCCAAAAAGAAGTGGAGTCCCAGAGGGGGGCGGTGACCCAAATCGGGTTGGTAATCCAAAAAGGGGTGGCGTCCCGAGAGGGGGCAGTGACCCAAATTGGGGTGGTTCAGGAAATGGCAGCACTGGTTGCCTCAGTGGGTATGTCTGGGGAACCGCAGTGTGTCTGTATGAGTTTTGAGGAGTGCGGCATGTATTTTCCGGATAATGACGGGCCACAGGTGTGTACCATGATGCTGCACCGGGAAGGAGTCTCCGGTAGACTGGACTCAGAGTCAGGTGACTGACAGGAACGCCTCTTGTTTTATCTCTGACCGAGAAAAACGCCAGGGTTCACTGTAAACACGGGGTCACGGTGAACTATGCCGTAGACAGTGTAGTGTTTGAGGGGATTAAAGGTGGTGAGTGCCAAGGGGGCGGGATACCACGAGACTTAGTCTACGCCTTGGAGAGGGGCCGGGACTTTGTTTTGTTTGATGACGTATGGTCGGACGATGGAGACGTTTCAACTGTGGGGCCAGCAGGCACTGAGACAGTGACGGCTCCTGACATGGACAGGTCAGAGGTAGAACTGACCAGAAGAAGTACATCTGCCCAACTTACGGACCTGACGTCTCGTGATATGACGGATGGTGGGCTGGGAGATGAGACGACTGGGGGAAAAACACGGTTAGTGGGTAACTGGAAGGATTACTCAACAGGCTGGGGTGACTCAGACTATAGGGGTGACTGTGGCTCTGAGAGAGAAAGAGAGCACAGAATGGAAGGGCTAGAGAAGGAAGTCTCTGAGCTCAGAGGTCACCTGTCAACGTGGCAAAACGTGAACAAGACGCTTACGGAAGAAGTGGAAGAACTTGTCAAACGGGAAAGAGTCCTGAGACAAATGGCGAGCACAGGGTTAAGGAGCTCGAGAAAGAGGTCTTAGAGCTCAAAGAAACTGTAAGTGGTCTTCTGCGGGAGAAGAACTTGGACAGTGATGAACAGCAGCCGGGTCCGACTGGTGGTGGAACGGAGCTGCAGGTGCCCGTCTTAGCAGACGGTCGTGAAGAGATGAGATCTCGTGAGGTTGAGGAGCTGAGAACTGAAGAAGACAGTCACCCGGTAGGGTCAACTGTTGTGAGGGAAGCGTCCGTGGTAAAGCCATAGCCTCCTGGTCTAGAAGAGAGCCAGGCCACGACCTTCGAGTTTGTGATTGATGTGCCAGAAGACATGCAAGAAGCCTGTGCTGAGGAAGGTGTGCATGAGGCTTTCAAAGAGGTGGTCAAAGCATGTAAGGTGCACTGGGTGCCTGAGACTCGGCAGTTGGTGATAAATATCAGCCAGGGAAGACACAGCAAAGCGGGTGGCTGTCCTGAAAAACATGCATCTGCAATGTCTTCACACCAAACAGCTGGTTAGGCAGAGTAATGTGAAGGCTGCTCGACGCCTAGAGTTAGCAGGGGAGGATATGAATCGAAAGGGTTTGCGGAAAGATGTGGTTTCGGTACCCAAAGCTCTGATTGGGAGAATCATTGGAAGATCCGGGATGGTAATGCAAAACCATGTGAATATCTCCGGTGTGGTGAGGGTGAGGATCCCTCCTGATGATGAAGACCAGATATCCAGTGAAGTGGGTAGGATTCCCATCATGGTGGTTGGCTCCGTGGAGAGCCTGAGAGACTTTCGGATGCTCGTGGAGTATCGAGTGGGGTACCTGCAAGAAATTGAGCAGTTGAGGCTGGACCGCCGGCGAAGAAGTACAAAATACCAGGTTGGTGCCGCCTTCATCCCAAGATGTAAGGACCCGAAGGGTTCCGCCAAGAAGTGACAGGGCAGATGGCCGAAGAAGGTTAGCAAGTGGCAGTTCAACGGGCCGTACGACGTTGAGAGACCGTAGTTCCTGTGAGACCCTGAATGAGTCAGACTCAGGCCAGGCAGTAGGCCCGATTAAGAATGATGACCGTACCAACCGGGGAAGATGGTCGGAGAACGGAACAAACAGGGAGAGGAACGTGGTGACCAAACAGTGTCTGATGACGCAGACAGACTAACTGGAGGGCCAAAGATCAGGGCCGATATTGTTACCGCTGGTGGCCGGGGAGGCCTAACGTAGAGATGAGGCCATATGACAGAGGGAGACGGTTCTCTCGACCTGTGGGGCAAGGTGTAGTGAGTGCCAGGTCGAGAGACCCTGGTGTAATGTTGTGTGTTCAACCCCACAAGTTTGAACAGAGGGGGGAGGTATGTGGTGTAGTTACCACTGTGTCCGCTAGGGGGCGCTGTATGGATGTCCCAAGAGAGTGGATGAATGGCGAAATACGGAATGACCGTTATGTATCTCAAGGTGAGTGGCCTTGAGATGGAGATTTAGGTGTGTGTTAATCAGCAGTGATAATGCTGAGGTGCTGGTTCAATGTGTCAGGAACTAGTTACCTACAAACCCACCCAGGGGGTGTGTTTAAGAACCCTATTGTAAAAGACTATGTGAGTGTGTGAAGGACCTGTGATGAGGTCATAGTCATGTGACCCGGTGGGCGTGGCTATGGACCATAAAAGGTGGCCAGGGTAGGTCATATGTGGTGAATGCTGGGACCTGGTTGGTCCAGTGTGGAAGGTCCCGCTGAGATGGAGCTTTTTGCCTGACAGCATGTGTGAAGTGGCTGTGAGTAATGGCGATGTGTGCCTGTTAGTTCCCTGGAGGGAATGGATGCATGCAGCATGGAGGAACAGCCGTGAGAGAACCCTGACGGGTGAGATAACTTTGAGGCTGAAGAGCCTGAGTACTGGACATTGAGTAACCTGTGTGACCACAGGCTTAATAGAGGGAAGCTCTGTAATGGACGCTATGCTGGTGATATGAACTTTATGTTATTGGTCACGGTTTATGCTGCACAATAAACCGCATGGAGTTATGGTTTTATGGCAAACCCGTGCCGGATCTGCTTTTTTGTGGCTGCTGAGCGAGTATCCCCTACTTAGATGACAGCGCTACCTCACAGAAGATATATTTGGATGAAAGCGGTGATAAGTCGGCTCTTTATAAAAGAGTAAATTTATGTACAGCTGTGGCCAAAAGTATTGACACCCCTGCAATTCTGTCAGATAATACTCAGTTTCTTCCTGAAAATGATTGCAAACACAAATTCTTTGGTATTATTATCTTCATTTAATTTGTCTTAAAAGAAAAAACACAAAAGAGAATGAAGCAAAAAGCAAAACATTGATCATTTCACACAAAACTCCAAAAATGGGCCAGACAAAAGTATTGGCACCCTCAGCCTAATACTTGGCTGCACAACCTTTAGCCAAAATAACTGCGACCAACCGCTTCCGGTAACCATCAATGAGTTTCTTACAGTGCTCTGCTGGAATTATAGACCATTCTTCTTTGGCAAACTGCTCCAGGTCCCTGATATTTGAAGGGTGCTTTCTCCAAACTGCCATTTTTAGATCTCTCCACAGGTGTTCTATGGGATTCAGGTCTGGACTCATTGCTGGCCACCTTAGACGTCTCCAGTGCTTTCTCTCAAACCATTTTCTAGTGCTTTTTGAAGTGTGTTTTGGGTCATTGTCCTGCTGGAAGACCCATGACCTCTGAGGGAGACCCAGCTTTCTCACACTGGGCCCTACATTATGCTGCAAAATTTGTTGGTAGTCTTCAGACTTCATAATGCCATGCACACGGTCAAGCAGTCCAGTGCCAGAGGCAGCAAAGCAACCCCAAAACATCAGGGAACCTCTGCCATGTTTGACTGTAGGGATGCCTCTTTTTTTATCGGTCGTCCATGACAGCACCACCTGAGAGAGGGGATCCGCCCTTCAGGAACAGGAAACCTACAGATACAAAAGGGCGGCACCTCTCCCACGCATCAGTTGGTTTCCTGTTCCTAGAGGACGGGACTTCCTTCAGATCGTCCATCATGGAGTCGCCGAGGGATTCCCAGGCCGGCTGACCGACCCAGGTAGCGAGGGGGTCTCCTGCCTCGGTCAAGCTCGGGTCCCTGGAAGCGCCACGGTGGGGCCGGGTAGGTCGCCACGACGGTGGTAAGAGCAGGTGGAGCCAAGGGTCCGGTGGACAGCCGCCTCCATAATGCCGGCACCAGGAGGTATGTATGTCCCGGGCCCCTCCTGGTGCGCTCTCCCCGTGGTCCGTTCTCTCTTCCTGTCCGGCCCTCTGCGCGCTCCCTGCAGGCCTCAGACGGGCGGCGGAAGTGACACGGCGGAGGGGCGGGGCCGGTGACGCCGAAACCGGGAGTCGGGTGCCGGCCGGTTTCCAGCGTGCGCCGCGTGTGCACGGCGGTACTTGGCGGTGCGCGGTGCCCGGGGCGGGGATGACCGGGAGCATGCAGGGGGGGGAGGTCATGGGGGGGTCCCAGGTGGGAGGTGCCGCACCAGAACCCTGCTGACCCGGACAAGGAGGCCTTAAAAGGCAGGAGGTGACGCTGCTGGGGTGCTTCTGAAGGCCCAGCAATGGATACGACAGAAGCCCCCATAGAGCAGCTGGACGAGGTGCAGGAGTACCCACAGAGACAGGCCACAGTGAAACCGCATGCGAGTGGCCAGCAGAAGAAGAAACGGACGGGCGAACAAAGCAACAGAAGTTCCTCCAGGCTAAAGGACCCTCCTGCCTCCCTCCGTGATCCAGTACCTGCCTCCTCTGCATGGGTAAGAGATCTCCGTGAATGTACCCTGATGCAGTGTTCCCTTATGTTTTTTTCGCAGGGGAGGAAAGCTGCGGGAAAACAGAAGCACAGGGAATGTGCTCTCTGTAGTTGCCCCTTGCCGGACGGCCACCCTAAAAAGTTGTGTCAGCCATGCGTGAGACAAACGGTAGGGGTGGAAGGGGACGTTGGCCCAGGGGTAGATTGACAGGCCCTTACACTCTCCCCCGTCCATACAGGTAGCGGAAGAAACGCCGGACTTCACCACAAGCCTGAGGGAGATAATCAGGACAGAGATAAAGGCCCTATCTAAAAAGGATTCTTCTAGGGGAAGAGAATTTAGTCTCTCAGGTTCAGAGTCCTCGACCGCCCTAAAGATCGATGACTCCTCAGATTCCCCGGCCTCCACTTCGTCTTCTTCGGAGGAAGACTCGAGTCGATTCTGCTTCCCCTTAGACCAGATGGATAAGCTAGTTAAAGCAATAAGGTCCACCATGGGGGTAGCAGACACAAAGCCGGAACTTTCATCTCAGGACGTGATGTTCGGGGGTCTAGATCCCAGGAAGCGGAAGGCCTTTCCATTAAATGATAAGGTCCAGAGCCTAATAGATAGGGAATGGAAGAGACCTGAAAAAAGGGGATCCTTACCTACTGCCTTCAAGCGGAGGAACCCGTTTGACGACCCAGTGGTAAACAGATGGGATAAGGCCCCTAAGCTGGACGCGGCAGTAGCCAAAGCCTCCAAAAAATCCTCCATACCCTTCGACGACATGGCCTCCTTAAAAGACCCGATAGATAAGAAAGTGGATTCTTTTTTGAAGGGAACATGGGAGATGTCAGCAGGTGATCTAAGACCAGCGATAACTGCCACATGTACGGCCAAATCCATGATGGTCTGGCTAGACCAATTGGATTCCCAACTAAAGGACGGAGTCTCAAGAGCATCTATCCGGAAAACGCTGCCAATCATCCAAAGTGCGGCAGCTTTTTTGGCTGATGCTTCAGCGGACTCTGCGAGGATGGCAGCTAGAACTGCGAGTTTATCTAACGCAGCTCGAAGGGCCCTTTAGTTAAAATGCTGGCCGGGAGATATCCAGGCCAGATCACGACTCTGCTCCATTCCATGTGAGGGTGAATATCTGTTTGGCCCCGTCTTGGATGAACTTTTAGAGAAAGCCGGGGATGATAAAAAGAAGTTCCCCAGTCTACCGAATCCTTCTTACAGACGTCCCTTTACCAGGAAAGGCTATTTCCGTAGAAGGCCGTCCAGAGATCAGGGCAGATGGGATGACAAAAGAAGGAGAGGTACAGGTTTCATGTTCGGAGGAGGGGAGCGCCAAGAAGGTCCAGCACGTGACACTAAAAAACCGCCCCAATGACTAGTTGCTCCGGTAGGGGGGAGACTAGCTGCCTTCTACCCAGCCTGGTCCATGATTTCCAATAGTAAATGGATACTGGGGGTGATAGCTGCGGGTCTACGCCTATAATTTGCCCGGGTTACCCAAGATCGATTTAAGGTCACCCCGCTCAGGTCTTCCACATCAGAACAAGCTGCCCTGGAGGCCGAGGTGCATGATCTTTGCCGCAAGAGGGTCCTAACGGTGGTCCCAGAGGGAGAAAAGGGGAAAGGGTTTTACTCCCCCCTGTTCCTGGTCCGTAAACCAGATGGGTCCTTTAGGACTATAATAAATCTTAAATCCCTCAACGAATTCCTGGTCATACGCCCGTTTAAGATGGAGACAATTAAATCAACAATAAAATTGCTGTTTCAAAACTGTTTTATGGTGGCGTTAGATTTAAAGGACGTTTACTACCATATTCCCATTCATGCAGCTCATCAGCGGTTTCTCAGAGTGGCGGTTCAGCTGGATGGGTCAGTCCAACATTTCCAATATGCGGCCCTCCCCTTTGGGGTGGCAGTCGCTCCCCGTGTGTTTACCAAAGTAGTAGCGGAAGTTATGGCCCATCTACGTGAATCAGACATTCTTGTGATCCCCTACTTAGATGACTTCCTGATCGTAGGGAAAACGGCAAAACATTGTTTGCAACAGCTACAAAGGGCAATGTCTGCCCTAGAGGGGTTAGGATGGCTGCTTAACATTAAAAAGTCTCGGTTACAGCTGGTGACAGTCCAACAATTCTTGGGCCTGATCCTAGATTCTGAGAAACAGGAATGCCGTCTGCCCCCGGAGAAGCTTGTTCGCCTACACTATCAGGTCCTGAACGCTTGCAATAACCGCACCATGTCCCTCAGGAAAGCCATGTCCCTTCTGGGTTCCCTTTCGGCCTGTATCCCGGCAGTCCAGTGGGCCCAGTTTCATTCAAGAACACTACAGGGCGAGGTCTTAAGGCATCAAAGAATCCTTGAGGGTTACTTAGAGGGCAAGCTAACCTTGTCCCGAAACACAAGGGAGTCCCTAGAGTGGTGGCTAGACAAGGATAATTTATCCAAAGGGGTCCCCTGGGAGTATGACATATCCCGCATAATCACCACAGATGCTAGCCCTACCGGTTGGGGGGCTCATATGGGCGAGATCCTAGTCCAGGGCCTATGGGAGCATCATCAGATAGAAATGTCATCTAACCTGAAAGAGTTGACAGCAGTAGAGCAGGCAGCTAAGGAGCTACTTGTGTATCTACAGGGCCATCATGTGCGAGTGTTCTCCGACAATCAGGTCACCGTGGCTTATATCAACCACCAAGGCGGGACTCGTTCCAAACCCCTGATGAATGTGGCAGAACGGTTGTTCCGGCTAGCAGAGCAGCATTTTTAATCTTTAACAGCTCTACATATAAAAGGGAAGGAAAATATCAGAGCAGATTTCCTAAGCCGCAATCCACTAAAACAAGGAGAATGGTCCCTAAGCACCTCCATCTTCGACCTGATTGTACAAAAATGGGGACAACCAGAGGTAGACCTCTTCGCTACCAGGGAAAACAGAAAATTAAAACAATTTTGCTCCCTAAATCCCAGAGAGAACCCCCTAGCGGTAGATGCCTTTCTGATAAAGTGGGACTTCAGACTAGCATACGCCTTCCCTCCCATATCGCTACTACCCCTGGTGATGAAGAAAATCAGGAGAGACAGAGCAAGGATGATAGTTATCGCTCCATTTTGGCCCAGGAGGGCTTGGTTTTCGTGCCTCAGGACCATGTCGGTGTCCGACCCTTGGGTCCATCCGGACATCCCGGATCTCCTATCCCAGGGCCCAGTGTTCCATCCTCAGGTGGCTGGCCTACATCTGACGACGTGGAGTTTGAACGGACACTGCTGAGAGAAAAAGGCTTCTCCCCAGACCTGATTAACACCCTACTTAAAAGTAGAAAAGTCATCACTACCAAAATCTATGTCAGAATTTGGAGAAAATTCCTGCTGAACTCTGGAGTGGTCGCTGTCGGTTCGGCACCTGTAAACCAAATCTTAGACTGGATCAGTAGATTCATTAAGGCAGCAGGTAGATCCAGGCCAATAGCGAAAGATAGATTCATGCCGTGGAACTTGAACCTAGTCCTCACGGCTATGACAGAAGCCCCATTCGAACCTATCTCACCAGCTTCCATAAAAAACCTGTCCCTCAAAGTAGCCTTCCTGGTAGCTCTAACCTCAGCTCGTAGGGTAAGCGACATCCAGGCATTATCTAGACGTCCTCCTTATATACAGTTCAAGGACGATAGGGTAATACTCAGACCTGATCCGGCGTATTTACCTAAGGTAGTTTCCAGCTTTCATAGGACACAGGAGATACTCCTTCCATCTTTCCTCCCTAATCCAGCTAATGAGAAGGAAGAGAAACTTCACACCTTGGATGTTAGGAAATGCCTCATAGAATATATGGCAGTTACCAATCCCTGGAAAAAAGATAATGCCCTGTTTGTCTCCCATCAAGGCCCTAGGAAAGGTTGTAGAGCGTCAAAAAATACACTAGCCAGGTGGATTAGAGAAGCGATCTCAATAGCATACACCTCAAAAGGCAGGTCGCCACCACGGAAGCTGAGGGCGCATTCCACCAGAGCCATAGCGACCTCGTGGGCCGAGAGATCACAAGTTTCCATTGACCAGATATGTAAGGCGACTACTTGGTCCTCTCCGAGCACCTTTTATAGTCATTATAGGCTAGACTTGGGTACTTCCACAGACCTCTCCTTTGGTATAAGGGTGCTGCAGGCTGTAGTCCCTCCCTAAATAGTTTTACTCTCTGTAATTCTCTCAGGTGCTGCTGTCATGGACGACCGATAAAGTCTTAGTTACTCACCGGTTAACGGTGTTTTTCGGAGTCCATGACAGCACCCGTATATTCCCTCCCTTTAGTTTGGGTGTGCACTTCTTCCTCTTGTATGTACACTGGTAAGGAATAGTTGTGTAAAAGTATTGTATATAAATTATGCTATCAACAATTGTGGTCCTCTTGTGCTCTGTAATCCAACTGATGCGTGGGAGAGGTGCCGCCCTTTTGTATCTGTAGGTTTCCTGTTCCTGAAGGGCGGATCCCCTCTCTCAGGTGGTGCTGTCATGGACTCCGAAAAACACCGTTAACCGGTGAGTAACTAAGACTTTCTCCTGTAAACTCTATGTTGATGCCTTTGCCCAAAAAGCTCTACTTTTGTCTCATCTGACCAGAGAACATTCTTCCAAAACGTTTTAGGCTTTTTCAGGTAAGTTTTGGCAAACTCCAGCCTGGTTTTTTTATGTCTCGGGGTAAGAAGTGGGGTCTTCCTGGGTCTCCTACCATACAGTCCCTTTTCATTCAGACGCCGACGGATAGTACGGGTTGACACTGTTGTACCCTCGGACTGCAGTGCAGCTTGAACTTGTTTGGATGTTAGTTGAGGTTCTTTATCCAACATCTGCACAATCTTGCGTTGAAATCTATTGTCAATTTTTCTTTTCCATCCACATCTAGGGAGGTTAGCCACAGTGCCATGGGCTTTAAACTTCTTGATGACACTGCGCACGGTAGACACAGGAACATTCAGGTCTTTGGAGATGGACTTGTGACCTTGAGATTGCTCATGCTTCCTCACAATTTGGTTTCTTAAGTCCTCAGACAGTTCTTTGGTCTTTCTTTTCTCCATGCTCAATGTGGTACACACAAGGACACAGGACAGAAGTTGAGTCAACTTTAATCCATGTCAACTGGCTGCAAGTGTGATTTAGTTATTGCCAACACCTGTTAGGTGCCACAGGTAAGTTACAGGTGCTGTTAATTACACAATAATAATAATAATAATAATAATAATAATAAATTTTATTTTTATAGCGCCGACATATTCCGCAGCACTTTACATTTCAGAGGGGATTTGTACAGACAATAGACATTACAGCATAACAATAATCACATACAGTAGATTATAACAAATACCAAGAGGAAAGAGGGTCCTGCTCGCAAGCTTACAGTCTATGAGGAAAGAGGTAGACACGAGAGGTGGGTGGTAACAGTTGCCCTGATTGTATGGACCAGCCATAATGTTAAGTGTGTAACAGTACAGACACAGAGGGCTAATGGATGCATAAAGCATGTGGGAACATGATGCAGGAAATCTGGTTATGGTAAAACTTTTGGCTGTGCCACACAGGGATAGATTAGGTTAAAGTGTTGAGGCGATAGGCCAGTCTGAATAAATGCGTTTTCAGGACACGCTTAAAATTGTGGGGATTGGGGACTAATCGTATTGACCTGGGAAGTGCATTCCAAAGAATTGGCGCGGCACGTGTAAAGTTTTGGAGACGGGAGTGGGAGGTTCTGACTATTGAGGATACTAACCTCAGGTCATCAGCAGAACGGAGGGCGCGGGTAGGGTGGTATACTGAAACAAGGGAGGAGATGTAGGGTGGTGCTGAGCCATGGAGGGCTTTGTGGGTGAGGGTAATAAGTTTATACTGAATTCTGGAGTGGATGGGTAGCCAGTGTAATGACTGGCACAAGGTAGAGGCATCAGTGTAACGATTGGTGAGGAATATGATCCTGGCTGCAGCATTCAAGACAGATTGGAGAGGGGAGAGTTTGGTAAGAGGGAGACCGATTAGAAGAGAGTTACAATAGTCGAGACGAGAATGAATAAGAGAAACAGTAAGAGTTTTTGCAGATTCAAAAGTAAGAAAAGGTCGAATTCTAGAAATGTTTTTGAGGTGCAGATGACAAGAGCGAGCCAGTGATCGAATGTGGGGGGCAAAGGAAAGCTCGGAATCAAGTATGACCCCAAGACAGCGGGCCTGTTGCTGGGGACACAAATTAGAGAAGCATCACATGATTTTTCGAACAGTGCCAATACTTTTGTCCACCCTCTTTTTGTGTTTTTTCATTTAAGACAAATTAAATGAAGATAAAAATACCAAAGAATTTGTGTTTGCAATCATTTTCAGGAAGAAACTGAGTATTATCTGACAGAATTGCAGGGGTGTCAATACTTTTGGCCACAACTGTAGGATACATTAGAGGGCGGTCCTCTCTGTGATCATAAGTGACTCTAAGAGGAATAAACAGCTTGTTTGTTGCGGATCGCACTGCCAGCTAACAAGCAGCGTTCAGAGCGTTAGAAAGACTGCTACTAATTATTAAATACAGATAAGCAGAATGTGACACGTAGCCTGCTGGCGTAGCACACTGAATCATCATGTTGTACAGAGCTTTGAAGATTCAGCTCTCTCAATGCCTTGGGTCGTCGTTACTTAAATGTACATGATGTTCTCGCACAGCTGGGCGGGAATACTAATTCTGGTTGGGAAATTACTTCGGCTTTGACTAGCAGTGGGTTGTACAGCTGCGTTCTCACCTGACATGGTTTGTGCATGTAAATGGGTCCATTCCAAAGGGATGCAAATTTCAATTAACTATTGATGGACGATTATTAAATTCAAAGCGACAAAGGTAATTGAGGTGAAATGTGACATCATCGGACTAACTATACATAATTTCATCCTTGTAAGTTGTATGTGACGCAACGATCCAGATAGTGTGCGCGTACATGGGATCCAGCTGTTCCAAAGTGAACTTGCAAACTATTTGCAGATATCTGGATCTTGGGACTTGCACGGAACACATGATCAGAAGTTGCTACGTCATTTTTGAATATGGTTTAAAGAAGCCCTCCTCCTCCCATCAAAGTTTTTATCCTCTTAATATAATGCATACATACATACTGTTGAGAATTATTTTTCAAACTTCTTCCTGCTAAGTCCTGGTTTTGGGTGCTTCAGAAATAGTGTATAATACTGTGATCCTGCCCTCTTGAACGGGTATTCCCATCTCCAAGATCCTATCCCAATATGCAGTAGATGTAATAATAATAATATTATTAGCAAATACCTCCAATTAGACATGTCATTTGACAGCGTGGGAACCGCAGCTGTCTGACCGGCAGTGATATTTTACCACCGATCAGAAGCGGTGTTTGCCACGCTGTCATTCAAGCAAATGGGGTATGGGGGTTCGGCTCCAGGTACTGTTCTGGTAACCAAACCCGAACTTATTGTAACTGTTCGGCTGAACCTGAACATCCGGGTGTCCGACCATCTCTAGTCATAACCATGAATACCTAAAGTATTTAATCTAAGCCTTAAATAATAAGGAAATTTCATTATTCTTTACAATGAGAACATTATACCAAAATTCAACAGCAATAATTAATTGGTATTACCTCCATCATCACAGTCTTCAGGAGCTTTGGCTTTCTTGCATAGCCTGGGATCCAACCATGTTGTGGTCTTTGTGTTATGACTGATAAGAAAAATATATAAAATTCAAGATAATATTCTAGAATTTTAAACAATTATACTAAAAGTACTGCTATGGGGACAATGCCCTAAAGCAGCACAAAGGAATTCCCTTCCTCTGAAACAGGACACCATGTGCTTTAGTACAGACATGAACTTACTCAATGAAGTAGATCATTCCTGCATCAGTGTAGGCCATTTCCCAGTTCTTTGGAAGGGGCTCCAAGTTTTCACCTTGAGTTAAGTAATTCCTGAAGTCCATTGTACTGTTTGTCTGGTTGTAGCTTGGGACCGTTTTTCCCCAATCTGTAGCATCAGGTCTTTCTCGTTCTAAAATAATTACATGAACATTACATGAATAGGGAGACACCATCTAAGGGTCAGTTTAGGTTAAGTGGGGCACTGAATGACCAACGATAAGCAACACGTTTACACAGACTGCACTTCTGATGTGCACTGAATGACGTGTAATAGTTCAGTGTTCATAGGCTGCCTTTGTTCTCGGCAGCACGAGTCCTGTTTACACGGGATGATACACTACTGACAGCAATCTTTTGTGCAGGACACAAGATCATTTAACCTGACATTTATTCATTAATTTAAAGGGTGACTGGCAGCCAGTTTAGACTGCAAGATTATCACAAAACCTTAAAGTGGTTGTTCCCTTTCAGTAAACTAATGTCCTGAGCTGCAGATTATTATAAAAAAATAAAAAAAATGTACTGTCCTCACCTTCCCTGGGTCCACTGGCAAATCTTGGGATCGGTTTGGGATCAGCTGAATCTCGGACAGCAAGTCAACAGCCAATTAGTGTGCTCAAAGGCTCTGAAGCGGGTGATCCGTCTACAATGACAGAGCAGCTGAGCTCACTGATTGGCTGCATCGTTGTCGTCATGATTTTAGCGCTGCAACCAATACCAAACACCAGGAGTAGTGGTGGAGTAGATTTGGGGAAGATAAATCCAGCGTACTTTGTTCCTTTATAATAACCTGCGGCCAGAGACATTCGTTTACGGAAAGGGAAGAACCCGTTTAGTCTCAACAATTACTTTGTTTTCACAATGCAAAGAAGCCTCTAGAAAAGACTGTGAAAAAGTTGCAATATGGCACCAAAAACAATTAAAAAATTCAAATTTTAATTATAACTTCATCAAAAATACAAGAAATAGAGACAGGAGATCCAAGACATGCGACATCTTACACATTTTGGACAGTAAGGCTAAGTGCCCACGTTGCAGAAATGCTGTGGAAATTTCCGCAACATTTCCACACTCCCACTGCGGGTAAAACGCATACGAATTTGCATGCACTTTTCCCACAGAAAACAAGCGTTTTGGAAGCGTTTTTCGCTTGCGCATGCCAAGCATCGCTTGGAAATGTGATTGACAGGATGGTCACACTTGTCAAGCATAGTGCTTGACAAGTGTGACCAACTTTTTACTATTGATGCTGCCTATGCAGCATCAATAGTAAAAGATAAAATGTAAAAAATAAAAAAAAATATTGTTATTCTCACCTTCTGACGGCCCCCGATCTGCTCTGCGGCGCTCCCGTCATCTTTCGGTCCCAGTAATGCTTTGCGCGAAGGACCTGAGATGACGTCACGCTCGCGAGATGTCATCAGCGTTCATTCGCGCAAAGCATTACTGGGACAGGAAGATGCTGGGAGCGTGGTGAGAGGCGGGAAGGACTTCAGGGGCCGCCGGAGGATGAGTATATCACTATTTTTTATTTTTATTCTATTTTTTTTTTTACAGGATTATGGTACCCAGGGCCTAGAGGAGTGTCTCCTCTCCTCCAGGCCCTGGGTACCATCCGCACATGATCTGCTTACTTTGCGCATGGTGGGGATAGCCATATGCGGAAAGTAAGCGGATCATTGCATTCCTACGGGTGCGGAATCACCGCGATTCCGCAAAAAGAATGGGTATGCTGCATATTTTCCGCGATAAGATTCCGCCGTGGAAAAATAGCCAGCATTAGCACAGCATGTGCAAAATGCCATTGGATGCTTTTTTTTTTTTTTGCGTTTTCGCGGCAAAATCGCGCGATAAAAAACGCTGCAAAAGACAGCTACGTGTGCACACAACCTAATGTCCTTACTCGTAGGCATAATGTGCAAGAGATCTTGGCAAATAAATACTTGTTCAATATTCCAAAACAAACGAAGTGAGCTGATGTATTTTTTCTTTATATTCTACAAAAGACCAGCTCTTTGAGAAGATCACTTTCTTATCCAGACCAGGTTTTGTGTGACAGATTTTTAATAAGACCACACACGTCAATCCAATTTTGGATGGTCATCTCAAAGAGGTTTCAAGTCTTTTTTGACGATGCTATCATTTTATATTGTTTTGCTTCAAAACACATTTTTCATACTAGAATATTCATCACACTAGATTATTACATTATTAAGCTACTTTACATTACATATAATTATCATTTACTAAAAATTCTCTCTGTGTAGATCTCAAGGATCTTCACTCTGTTGTAAGTTGGTCTCACCTGCACTTCCGCTACTGCCATTCACGGCCTCCCTTTCCTCATCCTCCTCTTCCTCCGGGAGTGAAGAGTCAGTACGCTGCATTTTACTGACCGAAGTAGTTCTTTTCCGAGTAGTCTCGGTATCAAAGTCTCCATCAAAAAGGACCCCATCCACTGAATCAGGCTGGAAAGGACTAGGCTCAGCGGGAGGCTTTGGAGTACCATAAAAATTGCCTATAGTGACACAAGGTGAATTGAAATGACGCATGATGATATGAAATAACACTTAACAATACAAAAAAAAATGAAAAATAGACAAACGAAACACTATATTAAAAAAAAAAAAAATCTAGGCTTCTAGTTTTAATTTAAACTTAAATCCATCTTTGGACCTTATAGTAAAATAGTGCTACATCTTTTTGACCCATAGGTTAGTACCCAACTAGGTCAACATGAGTGCAAGTTTTCCCTCATTTCCATTGCCACCTTTCAAATTGTTACTTATAGACTGCCCATTTACATAAAAACAATTGTCTGACTAATCAAAACGCCCCAAGACGAAGTATACATAGGAGAATAGATTGCCATTATTAAAAGAGTGTCATCCATCACGTCTCATGCTATAAGTCCAATTCGTAGATGCTTGTTTCTGCACATAATTATATTCTTTAGGCCTCGACCAGGCACCAGTGCTGCACATACGTATTATATCTGTGTTTTTTAAGGATAAAACACATACCCATTGGTCTATGGCAGGGTTTCCCAACTCCAGTCCTCAAGGCACACCAACAGATCATGTTTTCAGGATTTCCTTTGTATTGCACAGGTGAAGCAATTATCACCTGAGCAATACTAAGGAAATCCTGAAAACATGATCTGTTGGTGTGCCTTGAGGAGTGGAGTTGGGAAACCCTGCTCTATGGGACACTTCACATGGCCATTTTGTTCTGGTATCACACACGAAAAGTACCAATACAAGTCTATGAATCATCCGTGAAAAACACGTAAAGCATACAGGTGGCATCCGTGTGATGTCCTTATTTAACATTGAAAAGGATAAGAGAAGCTTTGTAACTTGAACATTAGTGATGAGCGAGTAGCATTGTTGCTCGGGTTTCCCCGTGCATGCTCGCGTGTCCTCCGAGTATTTTGGCGTGCTCGAAGATTTAGTTTTCCTTGTCTCAGCTGCATGATTTGCGACTTGGAGACAGGCTGAATACATGTGGGAATTCCCTAACAAACAGGCATTCCACACATGTATTCAGGCTGTCTATCAGTCGCAAATCATGTAGCTGAGGCGATGAAAACTAAATCTCCGAGCACGCCAAAATACTCGGGAGACCACCCGAGCAACGAGTATACTCGCTCATCAAAATACTAATGACATACTGACCAAACACTGATGACACCCATACCGTTTTTCTTTGTTGTTGTGTACGTGAAAAATAGACTTACTGTAAGAGAACCAACACAATTGCATCACATTTGTTACACTAACATTCATCTGCTTTACATCCAGCCAAAGAAAAATATCTAATCATACTGCAGCTTTTTCTAGGAAACATAACAAAATGGTGCTGTGTGTTGTAATTATCTCTCTCTACCTGTTGCAGATAGAAACATGCGATCCTATTTCCAAAATCCCATTTCTGCATGTGTGCATCGGTAATGAGCTCAGCTTTGCCCATTCGCAATGGAAAAGTACAAACGCGTTTGCCCATAATTCCTAAATGTATTAAAATGAGCAAATGTGCATCTGAAGGCGAAGTAGGGCAGCAGCCATTACGATGGAGCCTCAATAAACACAAGCATTATGAGCATTAGGACACAAGAAAGAGGTCTGGGATGATGACCCATTTCAAAAGTTTCTTCTCAGATTTGAAAACCTATCTTTTATCTTCTTCTTGAGTTTGAGTTCCTAAGAAAACTTCTTAGCCACTGTAGATTCACGCACTTTGGCAGCCGGTAGAGTACACACAAGAATTCAATTCCGGTGTCCAAACAGTGAGGGGTTAAAGCTTAATGAATGATCACAGCTCTCAAATAAAAACAGCATTTTCTTGGTACAAATGTGTGACAAAATAGACAACATAGTTGACATAGCAGATACGGGTGCACCCGTTTAGAATAAATTCCAAAATCTCCCCCACTGGTAGAGACTGACTAACACAACAAGGTCCTTGTCACCTCCCACACACATATAAGTCTGAGTCTGTTCAGCACCTGGAAAGCCTGGAAAGAAGATATGGGTGCGGTCCTTCCCACCCAAGCTCTTTCGGTCGCTCTTAAAACCAAGACCTAAAATCCAGTCCCATTACAATCCTCTCAGCAACCTACCTCATCTTTGTACCTTACATCACCTAGACTAGCCACCTCGGTGACACAACTCCCTTCCATGACTTTACCTCTTGCTTTCCATTAGCACCAATGTGAATATGATTCCTTATCTGTACACCACTCTTGAATATGCTGGCACTATATAGTTGTAAATAGTAGAAACAAAGACAAGTACACATTATGTTAGGGAGCTTAATGCATCAATGCAGAGACAAACGCAACTTAGGGCAGATTTGCCATTTTTCTTATCTGCAAGGATAAAGGTTGCTCGTAAATTCCACTCTGACTGCAATAATGCAAAGTTGACTTGATCTAACCATACCTTACTGTACCAATCCACCGAGACCTATCAAATAAAAGGTAAGCTGACACTTGTGACCTCCTTTAATGTAGATGCAATATTAGCAACAAATGTGACCAATTTGATGACATTCATATAAGCATTGTCACTTATGGCTAGGATGCTTTTCAAACAAAGATGGAATTGTGAGAGCAAATGGTCATCCATCTGGATTCAGGTTATAAGATAGTCAAACCTGTTGATTTGTGCAGATCCCACTCAATTTTTAATTGATGACTGTTGTTGGGTGATACCAAGATTGACCACATTGGATTCTAACATGTTTAACTCTTGTTCCAGAAAGAATAACGGTGACTTATTCCCCTCTTCACAATTGTGCATGTATAATTAGGGAGTTGAGAGAAATAGCTGACTAAAACTAAATGGACACCTACATCCATTTACTAAATCCATTAACATTAGGCTGCATTCACACATCCATGCGTTGCGGTCTGTGGTTCACGGACCAGCTGCAGGTATCCTGACCCGAAACAGACAGTCTCATAGGCACATATGAGGCTGTAAAGTTCGGGTGAAGAAACCTGCTGTCAGTCTGTGCATTGCAGTTCGTACGCTGACTGTGACAAAGATATGTGACAAGGTGATAGATTGAACTAAAATGATCATCTGTTGCGTTAAACATAACAACGAACTTCGCTTTAGTTGACTGAAGAATGACCATGATCGTCTGGATCCCCCTAGTAAAAGATGTCACATAAGCGTTTAAACAGGATAGGAATCATGAATTAAAGGGAACTTGTCACCCCCCTAGGCGTTTTTAACTAAAAGAGCCACCTTGTGCAGCACTAATGCTGCATTCTGTCAAGGTGGCTCTTTTAGTTGGGGTCCCTTCCACTGCTGAAAGAATCGTTTTTATAATTTGTCACTCATACCTCTAGTTTGTCCGGGGGACAGGTCTTTCCCCCCGAACACAGACGCCTCACAGCCATCAGTCATTTCCTCCATTCTTCTGGGCGCTGCCTCCTCAGCGTTCAGTTATTTACCCGGCGCCTGCACAGTAAACTTGTTTCTTGGGCATGCGCAGTTAGCGCTGGCCGTCCACTGACATCACATGATGTCTTCCTTCTCGCGCCTGCATGGACGCGCGGCCCGAGATCCCGCCCCGCAGTGTGAATAAATCAGAAGCGACTGCGGGGCGGGATCTCGGGCCGCGCGTCCACGCAGGCGCAAGGAGGAAGACATCATGTGATGTCAGTGGACGGGCAGCGCTAACTGCGCGTGCCCAAGAAACAAGATTACAGCGCAGGCGCCGGGTAAATAACTGAACGCCGAGGAGGCGGCAGTGACAGGTTCCCTTTAAATGGATGAATAGCAACTGGTACAGCGTAACAGACTTATCCACCATATTTTTGTGCTTAAAACATATAACTCTTGTGTGTAGTGGATCAACCCCAAAGTAAGCACAAAAATATTGACCATGATATATTATCAATTTTTATTGTTAGCATACAAAAGACACAAGTGACAAAAATACAATTAAAAACGCCATACAAAATTAGCCATGAATGACACTCCAAAAAAACAGGTTCTAAGGTAGGAACCTGATATGTGCCCCCTCCAATATGCTTGGGCAGAGACCTATGAAATTGATTTACATGAGAATATAAGTACAAACATGAAAAAGACCTATATAAGCCATGTATTGGATAGAATAATGAACATGACAAAGCATTAGAAACACCAAGCGTTTATAATGTGTATGCCAAAATAACCCTGATGGCGAGAAGATCACAAAGTGACCCTAAATATAAAAACCCCTATTATGAAAATAATATTAAATAATAAAGGTGTGGACCCAACATATGGTTTGCAGTTCCCAAAATGATCTGTCTAGGAAAACCTTGAGGCATGTGTGTAGCATGGGGAACAAGAATAACCTGAATAGCGATTCACCACAGATAACCATGAAGCATTACCGCTACGACACAACACATAAATTACAGTTCCCAAAGTGAACTATCTGAAAAATGATGCATAGAACACAGGCGATGCTTATAGCATGAGGAACAAAATAATAACCCTGATGGCAAATAGCTATAAAAAATCATGAATGCGGAAGCCCTGATACATGGAAAGATAATATACTAATGACGGTATACAATCCATGTGTGGTTACAATTTTCCAATATACGTTCTATAAATGATCCATAAACATGTGGTGCCGCTAAAGAAACAAATAAGGTCCCCTATAGTGCAATACCATGTGCAAGGTTGAAATTATGACACACAGGAAAGCACTAAGGCCTCAAAAGTGAACTGAAATGTCTCTACAATCAGAGACATGCCAGTGCACAAAATGCCTGAAAATAAACCCAAAAGGGTGAAGCAAAAAGGTCTAATAGTAGGTCAGATACCCGCAAGATCTAAAGACTGGAGGGGGGATGTGACCCCACGCGTATCGCCACCTCTAGCGTGGCTTCCTCAAGGGCAATGGAGGTAAGTCATAGTCACAAATGATGTTCCTTATATATGCTAAAAAATCACAATGAACAACTTACAGATGATAGACCAGTACGGCGAGACTGGAGACGGCGTCCAGAAGTGACCAGTGCACAGGCGCTAAGGCTGGTTTCACATTTGCGTTTTTTAGCGCTGGAAAAAAACGCATACCTGCGCATGCGTTTTTTCCCCTATATTTAACATGGGTGCGCATACCTGCGCGCTGGTAAGCGCACGTATGCGATTTTCATGCGCTGCGTTTTTTGGGGTGTGCGTTTGTATTTTCCAGACGCAGCATGTTGCATTTTTTGGCCCTGCAAAAAAGCGCATGCGCACGTATTGCGCTAAAATTGGCCATTATAGCCTATGGATGCGCATATGTGCGCACTGGCATGCTCATGTATGCGTTTTTTTGCACATGCGTTTTTTTTTTTACCATTAGTTTAGACAATGGAATTTAGGGGTTTGGGTAAAGTTAGGGTTAGTTAAGGGGGTTTAGGGTTAGGGTTAGGGTCAGGGTTAGGGTCAGGGTTAAGTATGGTTTGGTTAAGGGTTAGGGTCAGGGTTAGGGTTAGTTAGGGTTTGGGTTAGGGTTAAGTATGGTTTGATTAAGGGTTAGGGTCAGGGTTAGGGTTAGGGTTAAGGTCAGGGTTAGGGTTAGTTAGGGTTTAGGGTTTGGGTTAGGGTTAAGTATGGTTTGGTTAAGGGTTAGGGTCAGGGTTAGGGTCAGGGTTAGTTAGGGTTTAGGGTTTGGGTTAGGGTTAAGTATGGTTTGGTTAAGGGTTAGGGTCAGGGTTAGGGTTAGTTAGGGTTTGGGTTAGGGTTAAGTATGGTTTGATTAAGGGTTAGGGTCAGGGTTAGGGTTAGGGTTAAGGTCAGGGTTAGGGTCAGGGTTAAGGTCAGGGTTAGGGTTAGTTAGGGTTTAGGGTTTGGGTTAGGGTTAAGTATGGTTTGGTTAAGGGTTAGGGTCAGGGTTAGGGTTAAGGGTTAGGGTCAGGGTTAGGGTTAGTAAAGTCATGGTTTGGGTTAGTGTGAGGGGCCACCTAATGTTGGAAAAAAACGCAAACGCGGTAAAAACGCACTAAAAACGCATACAAACGCTTAAAAACGCTGCGTTTTTTTCATGCATGCTCATAAAAATGCTTGAAAAAAACGCAGCAGTTGTATGCTTATGTATGCGTTTTTTCAATGCGTTTTTTTGCGGGAAAAACGCGCTGCAAAAAAAAGCAAGTGTGAAACTAGCCTAAGATGAAATCAAAACCGAAACCTGGAAATCGGAAGGCGACGCAGGCGCAGTCCAAATGTGTGCCGAATTCATTTGGATGTGTGAACCGCTGCGTCATGCGCATATGCTATATATATATATATATATATATATATATATATATATATATATATTTTCTTTATTATTTTCTTTATTTATATTCCCAATCTTATTTTGGACATCACCTTATGCATAATTTTTCTTTCTATAATGGTTTCTCAATGCAGACTACTATCATTATCCTCATAATGCATGAGCATTATTTAATTTTCCTCTATTATGCATTGCAGGTCACATGTCATTGTGACCAGTTTTGTTAGGTTTTCATTTATTTATTCATTTATTTAGCATACACTGGATGTTGCAATATTCTTTTTCTGTTATTATATATAGATTTTTGTTTTCTTACATATGCGCATGTTTGTATGTCTGTCTGATTCCCATATGTCACTACGTTTTCGCCGTATTCTATTCTCAGGCCCTGGCCATGATTGGGCATTGGGCGCCTGTGCATCTGCTCCCCCCGCACATAGCTCTTTGGCCGCAGAATCATTTGCGGTCTCCTCTCTTCTGTTCACGCTTGCGCAGTCGTGCCTGTTCGGCACACATTTGGACTGCGCCTGCGTCGCCTTCCGATTTCCAGGTTTCGGTTTTGATTTCATCTTAGCGCCTGTGCACTGGTCACTTCCGGACGCCATCTCCAGTCTCGCCGTACTGGTCTATCATCTGTAAATTGTTCATTGTCATTTTTTAGCATATGAGGAACATCATTTGTGACTATGACTTACCTCCATTGCCCTTGAGGAAGCCACGCTAGAGGTGGCGATACGCGTGGGGGTCACATCCCCCCTTCAGTCTTTAGATCTTGCGGGTATCTGACCTACTATTAGACCTTTTTGCTTCACCTTTTGGGTTTATTTTCAGGCATTTTGTGCACTGGCATGTCTCTGATTGTAGAGACATTTCAGTTCACTTTTGAGGCCTTAGTGCTTTCCTGTGTGTCATAATTTCAACCTTGCACATGGTATTGCACTATAGGGGACCTTATTTGCTTCTTTAGCGGCACCACATGTTTATGGATCATTTATAGAACGTATATTGGAAAATTGTAACCACACATGGATTGTATACCGTCATTAGTATATTATCTTTCCATGTATCAGGGCTTCCGCATTCATGATTTTTTTATAGCTATTTGCCATCAGGGTTATTATTTTGTTCCTCATGCTATAAGCATCGCCTGTGTTCTATGCATCATTTTTCAGATAGTTCACTTTGGGAACTGTAATTTATGTGTTGTGTCGTAGCGGTAATGCTTCATGGTTATCTGTGGTGAATCGCTATTCAGGTTATTCTTGTTCCCCATGCTACACACATGCCTCAAGGTTTTCCTAGACAGATCATTTTGGGAACTGCAAACCATATGTTGGGTCCACACCTTTATTATTTAATATTATTTTCATAATAAGGGTTTTTTATATTTAGGGTCACTTTGTGATCTTCTTGCCATCAGGGTTATTTTGGTATACACATTATAAACGCTTGGTGTTTCTAATGCTTTGTCATGTTCATTATTCTATCCAATACATGGCTTATATAGGTCTTTTTCATGTTTGTACTTATATTCTCATGTAAATCAATTTCATAGGTCTCTGCCCAAGCATATTGGAGGGGACACATTATCAGGTTCCTACCTTAGAACCTGTTTTTTTGGAGTGTCATTCATGGCTAATTCTGTATGGCCTTTTTAATTGCTTTTAGTTGTATTTTTGTCACTTGTGTTTTTTGTATGCTAACAATAAAAATTGATAATATATCATGGTCAATATTTTTGTGCTTACTTTGGGGTTGATCGCATTCACTATACACACTTCTTTTCTTCCTTCTGGCCTGTTTCTCTAGGTGTGTGGACTGCAGTCCCCCATAGATTATTTGTAGTGCCCTCAAGTTTTTTTCACACTTTTTTTTTAAAACATATAACTCTGTCCTTCATCTTACCTCAGTATACAGAAATCCAAAACAACTGAAGCTTTTCACTTCCTGGACAGTCCTAAAATGCAGGACCCAATTACAAATCTTAGCACTCTTCAAACCCTTAAAAAGCATGGATTCCCCTACTCTGAACTTAATTTTCCACCTGTGAACCAGTCATAAAAAAATGAAGTTACCAGGTTCCTCACTTTTTCTTGTACTGCTACCTCTACTGGTGGTGACTCCATTCCTTCAAAGCTCCTTAAGTCCCTCTCCCCAGCTGTCACCACTTGCCTAACTAAAATATTTCATTTTTTCTGTTTTTTTTTCTTCTTCTTTCAAACATACCATTGTCGCCCTATTTGTAAAAAACATCCATTGACCACAACTGCTCTGCTAATTACAGACTGGTCACTCCATCATCTCATGAGTTCCTTCTACCTGAAACTGAATCTTTCCAAAAATGAAAGTTCTGTGTTTCTACCCACTGCTAACCTATCTAAGGCCATGAGCACACATTGAGTATTTGGTGAGTTTTTTACCCCAGTGTTTGTAAGCCAAAACCAGGAGTGGAACGGTCAGAGGAAAAGCATAATAGAAACATTTGCACCACTTCTGCATTTTTCACCAACTCCTGGTTTTGGATTACAAATACAGAGGAAAAAAAACTCACCAAATACTGAATGTGTGCATGTGGCCTTAGCCTGAAATTGGCGTTTTCGTGTTTTATACTGCTATAACTCCCAAGCAGCGTGCCCACTGTCTTACGGTTAGGTTTTTTCACTCAGGTTTTTCCTTTATTCCATATATTCAATCACTCACTTGCTCAAGTCACATGAGCCTTACCTTAACCTTAAATAAATCTCTAGTATCTACACTTTTCATACTTATGAAACTGGAAAAATTCAGTCACTTATTTATTCTCTTATTCACTACTGCAACTTACTACTTACCATATCCATGTAATGCTCTCCCTAATCTCTTCCCTCTCCAATCTATACTGAACACAGCAAACAGACTTCTATTTCTGTCCAGCCGCTACACTGATGCCTCCCATCCTGTACCAATCATTGCACTGGTTGCCCATCTACTATAGAATACAAAATCAACTCCTCACACTCACACACTGATCTCCTCCCTCATCTCAACTCGACTCGTACTTTCCGTTCTGCTAATGATTTAAGATTATCATCCTCTATATTTGAGCCACCATTCTAGTTTCAAAGGCTTTTCTGGATGTACTAGTTTTCTGGAATATACTACCCCAAACAATAAAATTAATTTTTATTGTCTACAGTTTTACGTGAGCCCTTAAAACATCTCACTTTAGGGAGGCCTATCACATCACCTCACTAATCTAAATGTTCTCAGTTCTCCAGTCATACATTTTTCCTCACAATCTGGTCCTTTCTATAATTTCCCACCACACACTCCATGCACTTAGTGGTATTTTGCATCTGGACATATACAAATACTGGCTGGTAACCGGTTCACACAACATTAAATGAATACCAGTAATTATTAAAATGATGGCTGGACCATACACTACAACCATGTTTTACCTTTTATGTCACCACTATTTCCTAAGATTCCAAGTTCTTACTAACAGTACCTTCACTATTTTTAGTTGAAATGTAGTATTGTGTAACTCTACAATGTGTGATATGGTTTGTACAGGTCCCCACTGATTTGTAAAGTGCTGTGGAATATGTTGGTACTATAAAAATAAAATCATTATTTATCAAACCAGATGTGATAACCTTTTCTCCTCCCCTTCATCAGTGAGCCTTGAACATCCATGACTGATTTACTGGTTGTCCATCCATGGACAACTTATGGTATCAACCACTTAATACCAGTAAGACCCTACAAGACATTTAATTTTAGCGATTCTCTGACTCAAGTCACTAAGCCACCACAAATTGGATCTTGTTAAGTTTTGTCAAATCCTTACACTTGGCCATTCTTCCCATTTCCTAACCAAGAGTGATGTGTTCTAGCAACACACGTCTAGTAAAAGCATGTTATAGTTTGTTCCCCCCAGATAGATTTCCTTTTAGCTTAGGATTTTGCTAGGTAAGTGGATGATGCCAAGCTTACTGAGCAAAAGAACAGTGCTTTACATGCTCAAAAAGCTATACTGCAATCGCTTGAATACCCAACGTACAGAATAAAAGAATGAAAGATAATGGGAGTAGTACGTTACAAAGGATGTGAGAGACCTTTCTGTAGAACTCATCCTTGAAGCCAAGCTTCTTCATTGCTGCACCTTCCTTGGTATAGAATGCAACATAAAAAATGTCTGTTATCCGGACCCTTCTACCCAGGCACATCTTAAATAATATACTACAATGAGCCAATCTTCTCAGCCTTTAAGGAATGTCAGAATTGCACTACAATCCACGTCACAGAAAAGACTATTTAGTAAGTGTGAGCCATGTAATTAAAAGTTTTCAGAAATAGTGAAAACAACAAGTACCGTAACTTTTGCCAATTGTAAGTTTAGAAAGAAATAAACTCAATCTGCACTCAATGTACAGATATAAAGGCTTTCATAGGGTTTTGAAGCTATAAAAAAAAAAAAAAAAATCACATGATGTGGTCACTTCAAATAACAATTAAAAAAATATGAAGAGTAAAATTGATTATAATGTTACCCCTACTGCAGGGCCTAAAGGAGATTCAAAGAGCACCGAAGAGGGAAGTTCTGGGCCCTTCACCGCCACCTCCAGACCTGGCCCGCCACCTCCAGTCCTGACATTGCATAACAACGCATCCGTTTTAGCCAGATTATTCTTTTAATATCCCATTTTGAGTTTCATCAGTGATATACTGGATATGATCAGTAGATTTACATAATATGGTAATGATTTGCTCTGGCACATTTGGAAAGACTCTGTTTTCTGCTGCTCTCAGTTAATAAATCAATCAATGAAATGTATTCCAATAAATGAGTATCTGGAAGTCTTGATCTGGGACAGATTATGAGGGCAATGTGGGTTTCTTAACCAGGTCTCAAGGCCAGACTGCCCTCATCATAATATTTTTTGCGCCACCATCGGTGGTGCTTATCAACCGCATGGAGTGTTGCCGTAGCTCCGCTGCCGCCGATAGTCAAAGCGTAAATTACATTATAATGAATTGGGGATGGGGGTGAGCGAGAGGACATGATATGGGGAGTTTATAAATATAAAGAACTGGAGATTAGGGGTAAGCAAGAGGACATGACATGCGAAGAAAATAAATATAATGAATTGGGGAAGGGGGTTGAGCGAGTGGACATGACACGGGGAGTATATAAATATTATGAATTGTGGATGTGGGGTGACAGAGTGCACATGACAAGGGGAGTATATAAATATAATGAATTGGGGGTGGACATGCAATTATAAGTAACTGGTGATGTATGGGGTCAGAGGAGCAGGCTGGGTGGCAACTTGATGGTTTGCTGTGCTATATCTAGTCTCCTGACTGAATCTGAATACAAGCCTCTCTCACGTAGTCTGCAGGAGAGGCTTGTAGAGGATTCCATTACTCTCCGTGCCTGACCGGCACAGTCCCAGAGCAGCTGGAAGAGCGGTCCCCACAGTTCAATGACTGAACCCCGGCAGAGCAGTGATCGGTGAGTCACACTCCAAAAATAACTTGTCAGTGCTAGTAGCGGCAGAGATGCTGTAATTAGTAGTAGGATGGCTCACAAGAGGTCTCAGTGTCTAATAGCAGGAGACAAAAAAAAAAAATTTTTTATGGCAGTGTTTTTGGACGCAAAATATTTTCGCTGCATCAAAAATGCTAGTAAATCCGTATGTGTTCAGTGAACCATGCACAGTGGGCATGGGATTTCAATAAATCCCATCCACTGTGCTCGTATCCTAGAAAGCAGCGATTTTGATGCAGCGCAGGCAGGCTCGGACTGGGCCACAGGGTAACAGGGGAATCTCCCGGTGGGCCCCTGTGCAGATCTGGGCCCCCAACCCCACTATATGGATAGTACTAGGCATAATTAACTTGATTTACTCTGTACAGAAAAAAACAGCATCTCATCATTCATTAACCAAGCTACCTAGATTATTATTATTTAGCGATATAGGTACATTTGTGAAAGAGGGTAGTGTAATATTTGTATGCAGATGAAATTGGGCCCCCACAGTCAATATTACTGGTGGGCCCTTGGCACCCTTGTCCGACACTGAGCGCAGGTGAGCTGCATCCAAAATGCTGCTCTTCCTGATCATGGGCACATACCCGTAGCCAGTTGAAAAATGACTGAATGTTCTGAGAGGGCGAAACAAAATAATATCATTGCAGTTATGATACCTTTTAATGGCTAACAAAACTCCTCTTCATCGGCTGTAGTTTGTTTTACAAAATAAAACAAAACCTAGCTTTACTCCCCCCTTACAGGGTCCAGCACCGAGTCTCCACATGTGCTCCCAGTGTCTGTTATTGTCAGCAGCGCTTACACCTTGTCAACAGCACTGTGGCTAATCGATGCCTCCAAGTGGCCTGTGGCATCAATTCGAGTAAAACCACCAAGTTCACTGATTGGCTGCAGCGTTGTCTATGTGATGTCAGCGCTGCAGACAATAACAGATGTTGGGAGCTCAGCACTGGACGCAGGTAAGGTGGAAGTTGAGCACATTTTGTTTTAAGACAGGGATTTCCTGAAATTGGAAAACCTCTGCATGAGTGTGCATGACAGTATGTAAGATGACAGTACGAGGTATCTTTTGGGCACAGTTTGGCTTTATTATTTATGCTCTGTTTTCCCCCTGCCCTATCTGAGAACAGAGAGAAAAGCAGAGCTCTTTGATATAAAGGAGGATTTAATATTACAGTCTGACAACTATTACTGAATCAGTTTGTGCACAGAGAAGGTTGTCAAGCACTCTGAGCCAGATATCAGGGCTTTTTGGGGTTGTTGTGAGGGATGGAGGGGTTGGAGGGGCTCCATCTGCCTCAACCATCTAAGGCCTGTTTCACATTTCAGTTTTTTGACGTAAAAATCCGCCAGCGTGTGAAAAAACGGATCCGTTTTGCCACAAACGGATGACACAGGATCCGTTTTTAGCTGATAGTTCATGAAATTTAAAGTGACACAACTCTGGAAAAGGAGGAGGGGGAGAGAGGGCATGCTCAGTATAAAAAGGCGGATCTGTTGGCGGATTCCGTCAAATAACTGTTGCCAACGGATCCGCCGCCCATAGGAGTCCATTATAACGCACTGCGGACAGCGACGGATCCGTTGCTATCCGCTTTTTCGATGCACACAAAAAAGTTTCATTGTCCATCCACTCAAGACAGCGGACGCCAAAATTATGACGGATCCGTCGAAAAACGGATGCAATGGATGACCATCCGTCAAAATCGGCTGCAATGCAAGTCAATGGGAAAAAAACGCATCCGCAAAAAAAAAAAATGGCGGATCCGTTTTTTTTTTTTTTTTTTTTTTTTTGCAAAACGACGGATTTTGACTGACGTCAAAAAACTGAAGTGTGAAACAGGCCTAAGGTACCAAAATGCATGTTCTGGAGCGGGAAGGCATAATACTGCTGGGGTGTATAGAAGAGAGTGTGAGTACGGTAATTATTTTACTACATAGGGGGTCTTATGATGGTGCATATGATTGTTCTGCGGTGCTCAATATACTGATAGGAGTATAATGTCCCTCAGTCACATATACCCCTAGCAATGTACACACAGCGAGCATAATAAGTCTTGAACACGTCACCAATTTTCTAAATAAATATATTTCTAAAGGTGCTGCTGCCCTTAATCCACCCTCGCTCCTTATGCCTTACATTATCTACCAGAGAAGTCAACTACATCAAATTTCTTAGAGGATCCTGAATAGTGATGGGGAACGTGCTAGGATATGGGGTTATCTGAGCATGCTTGGGCCCTAACCGAGTGACTTCAGGGTGCTCGAAAAACATGTTTGAATCCCCCCGGCTGCATGTCTCGTGGCTATTAGACAGCCGCAACACATGCAGGGATTGCCTAACAAACAGGCAATCCAAGCATGCGTTGCGGCTGTAGAACAGATGCGCGACACATAGTCGCGGGGACTCGAATATATGTTTCGAGCACGCCGAAGTCACTCGTTTAGGCCAAAGCATGCTCGGATAATGTAATATCCTAGCACTAATACTGAACAGGTATTCTGAAATCCTACGTCAGGTTGCCATAAGTCATCCTAGGGGGCCATGTGCACACATGGAGCATTTGGTTGGTATTTTACCTCAGTATTTGCAAGCCAAAACCAGGAATGGAAAACCACACAGCTGGCATAAGCCTGTGGTTGAATGATGTCACAGACCTGGTGGCAGTGTATTAATTTTAGTTTGGTATATCAGGGGTTAATCTGACTGGGAGCTTAGCAACTGTTAAGCCCCCGTTACACACTGCGATATCGCTAGCAATATCGCTGTAAAGTCACCGATTTTGTGACGTAGCAGCGATATTGCTAGCGATATCGCTGCATGTGATACTTACCTCCGACCGGCTCCCCCGCTGGTTATCGCTGATCGCGCGAGAAGCTCCTGGACCATTCCTCGTCGTCCACTTCCTGCGGCGCTTCCTGCTGTGACGACGAGCGGAGCCGGGCGGGAGGACGCAGGATCGCCTAGTGTGACAGGTAAGTAGCGATCCCTGTCCCCTGCGATGTCGCTGGTGAGATCTGCCTGTGTGGTGGCTCACTAGCGGCCACCCAGCGATTCACCAGCGATCCTGACCGCGTCATATCGCTGGTCGGGATCGCTGGTCGGGATCGCTGGTGAGTCGCTAGGTGTAACGGTACCCTTAAATGAGTTTGGGTTGTTTCATTGGTTCTTTTCTCTCCTCAGAGCAGGTCTGTTATGATTGGGCCAGAGAAAGGGCGCCAAAACGTAAGCTATAAATAGACCTACATTCCTGTCAGGACTGTTGACCAGCTGAAGAATTCTTTAAAGTTCCCGCTTTCCCTCCCTGATTTTTATGGATTTTATTATTTTATACTGTCGAGGTCCTTTATTAGTGAGAATAAGTGGCTTATCTAAGGTGGACAAGTTTCTGGTTTGTTGCTGGTTGCAGGTAAAATCGCCCAGTGATCTGGGCGGATTGGTTCTGGTATTTTATTAAATTGATTGTTTAATGATTATTTATCTCATTTATGGATTTATGAAATAAAACTCATACTAATATTTTCAGGTAATCTCAGCCAATTTTGAAACCACAGCAGTTGTCGTGTGTCTTATTTCATGTAATAGGTCTTGTGTCATCATGGGTGATAAATCCAGAAGTGGTGTCCTGTGTCTATTATACTTTTCATCTGACTGTTTCAGTCCTGGTTTTGGCTTACAAATACTGAGGTAAAAACCTCACCAAATACTTAACGTGTCCTTTATGTCCAAGTTTGGACCCAAAGAAGGAATTGAGCAGAAATTTGGCTCAATAAAAGAAATAAAATGTCCTAGCTTTAATTCCTTAGCTGTACAAGTATACACGGGATTTCAAAGATTGGAAAAGGGGATTACCGTATGACAATGGCACAAGGGCATACTATAAGCTTTTGATTTTCTACATATTTAAAGGGCATAAAAAACCCGTTCTATTAAGTACATTTACGTTAGGATTTTTAATAAATCTTTACAAGTGATTAAAGGAGATTTCTATTTTAATTGTCTTACATTTTTTTTGTTTTCCCTTGAACAAAAAAAAAAAAAAATGCACAGAAACCCAAAAGAAAGCAAAGGAGGAGACCGGCAGCACCGGAACGTTGGTGCTGGAACGGCATCTGTATTTATCATTATGCATAGGAAACCAGTGGATTAAAAACTGGATATAAATACATACAATCCTTTCTTTTACTATATCGCATGTAAATGCAATAATAAAAAACAACTTCACTTTTTGCCTATAGCGCACAAGAACATTCAAACCAATCCGGATATTGTTATTTACATATCAATATATGGCAAAATGTGCAGCTTAAGTGGTTTTCCCGGGGAAAAAAAAGTCACCTTTTTCATCAGTCTTTCACTATATTAATTTTCCAGCAGTTACAAACATAATGAAAAAATCTAATTTAAAAAACAAACCAAAAAAACACAACAAAAAATATAGTGGTATTGCAATAAAAATGAGCAGTAAGCGAATGCAATCCAAGACTTGGCACCAAGAACAGGACATTATCTCAGTGGAAATTAGGTAACTGCAAATGTGCACATAGATTTTAGGAGACTTGGGGGGGGGGGGGGATCAATTTAGGAACCTTGGATACTGTAATTTTGTCTCTTCTGCAATTTAAAATCAACCGGTAAACAAAATCATACACTTCATTTCTTTCAATGTTTAAAATTAGAAATATTTGGCAAGACCCCGACACAAGGTACAACATGATTCCTGAAGTGTTTTCCTTATATTTTTCTAATCTTGCACAACCCTTTAACTCTAAATACGGTAATAAAATTGATATTAGAAGCATCACACATTCTCTTTAAAGGGGAGCAGTCAGGTGAAATAAATGCTATAAACTTGCAAATATTGGGTACATCTGCAGGTTAGCAGCCTTCTGGACTTACCCAGCACGTGTCCTTAGCCCCCCCCCCCGCTGCCAGGAGGAAACTAACTTTATTCCTCCTGGCAGTGTTTGGGTGTCAGTCACGGGGGCGGCGCCAACGCAGTTTCAGTAACATCTCTGTATATCGAGAATTGGGGCTGCAACTGCAACCCCCCTGGCACTGACTGACACCTCACTCAACATTACGGATGGCTATCAGTCAGTGGCAGAGGTGAGGTTAAAACCGCCAATCTCTATAACACAGAACAGTGAACCGCACCGGGAAGGTAAATCGAGCATGGAGGCATCATTGGGGTGTTGATATGTGCAAAAAAGGGGCAGGTTAAAAAAGGAATTATATTGGCACAATATAATATTACATATATATATAAAAACACACATGGTCAAAATTATTGGTACCCCTCGTTTTATAACAGAAAAACCCACAATGGTCACAGAAATAACTTGAATCTGGCAAAAGTAATTATAACTAAAAAATCGATGATAAAAAACAAGTGAAAGTCAGACATTTCTTTTCAGCCATGCTTCCACAGAATTTTAAAAAAAATAAAAAACTCATGAAATAAGCCTGGACAGAAATGATGGTACTCCTGAAAATAATGTGACAAAAGGGAAATGTTAAATCAAGGTGTGTCCACTAATTAGCATCACATTTGTCTACAATCTTGGAATCAGTGAGTGGGCCTGTATAGAGGGCTATAGATACTCACTGTGCTGTTTGGTGACATGGTGTGTATCACTCAACATGGACCAGAGGAAGCGAAGGAAAGAGTTGTCTCAGGAGATTAGAAAGAAAATTATAGAGAAACATGTTAAAGGTAAAAGTTATAAGACCATCTCCAAGCAGCTTGATGTTCCTGTGACTACAGTTGCACATTATTCAGAAATTTAAGCTCCATGGGACTGTAGTCAACATCCCTGGATGTGGCCATAGGAGGAAAATTGATGACAAATCAAAGAGACAGATAATACAAATGGTAACAAATAGCACAGAAAAACTTCTCAACAGATTAAAGGTGAACTTCAAGCTCAAGGAACATCAGTGTCAGATCGCACCATCCGTCATTGTATGAGCCAAAGTGGACTTCATGGGAGATGACCAAGGCGGACACCATTGTTGAAAAGAAATCATAAAAAAGCCAGACTGGAATTTGCCAAGCTACATTTTGACAAGCCACAAAGCTTCTGGGAGAATGTCCTATGGACAGACGAGACAAAAATTGAACTTTTTGGCAAGGCACATCAGCGGACTTCCTGTTCCGGCGCCTCCATGTGCAGACATGTGAATGAGCTCCCGCTGTCCGCTGCAAATACTCTGCATTTACACAGAGCCTTGACTCACAAAAGGTACTGGGATAATCGTGAGACCATCCGGAACCGTCCGCAACATGGATCGGTTTGTCACGAGAGGTGCAGGGAAGGAGCAGGGGAAGGAGCAGGGGGAGGAGGAGGTCGGAGGAGGCCTGCAGAGTGGGAGCACAGTAATGGCGACGGAGACACAGGCACAAACAGGGCAAGCACATGAGGAGATAGAACGGGAGGAGGAAGCCCCAGAGAAAGAAGGAAATTTCAGCCAGGGGGAGACCGTGGAGGCAAGAAGCACATTGGAAACACAGCTACATGCTCATGGCTCATTAAATTTTAAACAGCTAGCAAAAAAAATGGCATCATACCTTGCTGAAGACTTTAAGCTGGCAGTGGCTGACATGATCCAATCTACCACTAAAGAGCTGCAAAGCAAGATGACTCATCAAGAGCAGAAACTGCAGGAAGCTGAACAGAGAATTTCTGAGGCGGAGGACAAAGTTATTCAGCTAGAAAAACAAGTCAGTGACTTAAAGAAACAAGCCTCCTAACACTGTGGATAAACTAGAGGATCTGGAGAACAGGTCCCGCAGAAGCAATCTGAAAATGATAGGCCTCCCAGAGACAACACACAGCAGCTAAATGATATCTATGAGGTGGAATTGCCAAAAGCACTGGGACTGTCAAATAACTGCAGAGTGGAGCGTGCACACAGGATAGGCCCCCCAGAGAGGCCTCTGAGACTGAGAGGGGCAGGAATAAACAAAATAACAAGGAAGCACAGAGACCACGCCAGGCAGTGGCAAAGTACTTGAACTTTAAAGATAAGGAAGAAATACACAGGGCTTATAAAGCAAGAAGGCGACCACTGATAATTCAGGGACATAAAGTCCTTTTATTTGGAGACTATTCAGCAGAGGTGACACGGAGAAGAAGGGCATTCAGCGAAGCATGCAGTCTGTGGTTTAAATGCAACATCAGATTCCAGCTAAACTACCCAGCAACGCTGCGTTTTAGGACAAGAGATGGTGTGATGAGGTCATTTACAGATCCCAAGGAGGCCATGAAAATTATGTCCCAACAGCAACCTTCATCTGGCCAACAATCACCTGAAAATACCAGCCCGCCGACAGAGGAGAGAGGAGACGGGGAGATGCTGAGGACGAGAGGGGGAGACCCTATCCGTATAGCCTGAGGTCGGATTTGCATTTGGAAGGAGAAAATGAAAGAGAGACAATGGCTAAGGAACAAAGAACCCCAATGACAAGGGCGTTCAGGAAGAACCAAGACAGAATACTAAATGATCTAATGCTTATGAGATTGTGTCAAGATATATACTGGGGTCAGCATAAGTGAAAAGTATGACTGGAATACCTCACATGATAAGATGAAAGGGAGAAATTTTTGTGGTCCAGGTTGAGCTACAGAAAGGCTACTTACACTCCCAATCACCTAAAATAGGAAGACGTACAGTAATAAGGGATATCATCTGTGAACCACATGGTGGTGTACAAAACTTACAAATTTACAGGCATATTCACCCGACCGGGTCAATATTGGACGGAACTATACAGGTTCAAGGAAGACTATGGGACAGCTCGTGGAGAGATCCCCCTTTCTCCTATTTCTTTTTTTTTTTTTCCATTTCTTTCCCCTCTTATTTCTTTTCACAGGTTCTGTTGGACCGAATGGAGAATTTGGGGTGCTGATTTAATTGGTCTGCAAGCTGATCATACTGGCTGACGGCGAATTTGTGACTTCCAGGTTTACGGACATTGTGAGGTTTTCACAACAAAAAGACATACAGTATATAAAGTTGGGATAATGATGACCAGATGTGATGTATATGGAAGACAAGATCTTCATTGAATGTTGATGGGAGTATTTTGTGTTAAATTAAGATATATTCCAGGGGGAAAGTATCATACAAATGCTAGGTTCACATTGGGAGATATTGCTTGGGGAAGATGAAGGGGGTGGGAGTAAAGTATTTTTATACCTCTCTGACATCAAAAAGGAGAGATGGAGAAGGACTTTAAGATAATATGGTTGTGAATATTAAGATGTTAGGAAACTGAAATGATAAATTAAGGGAAATAGATGTTGATCTAAGATTTCGGAGTTTCAAAGTTAAATGAGGGTCAGGGCTCAGATAGAGAATGGATATAAAATAGGTACATGATAAATATAGGATAATAGGCGGGCGGGAAATTGTTTCTCTTTTGGTTTGGATAATGGCGGAAAAAAGAGGAGTCAACAAAGAGGTTGATATATGGAGAGAGGGTGAGATGAGAAGGGGGGGGGGGGAGGGAGAGAGGGAAGTTAAAGTTCATGAGCCCACTGCTATTATACTAATTAATTTATTACTGACTGAGATGACACTGACAGGTAGTCCATACCTAAGAGGGAGAAGCGTCACACGTCCTCGCAGAAGAGCCCATTTTGCAATTAAAAATGGTTAGATTAATAACATGGAATATAAAAGGGTTGCGGTCACCACATAAAAGAATGATGATACTTCCTCACCTGAAAATATTGAAAGCAGATATAGCCTTGCTTCAAGAGACACATTTGGGTAAAGAAGACTTTTTTAGAATGAAGAAATTATGGGTGGGAGAAGTTTATGGTTCTAGCTCGGTAGACAGAAAAGCAGGAGTCCTAATACTTATACATAAAGCATTGGCACACAGAGTTTCATACGTAGAAATGGACCAGGAGGGTAGGGTCAGCCGTTTGAAATTAGAGATAAATAATGAAAGTATTACCCTGTACAATATATATGCCCCGAACATAAATCAAAAGAAATTTTTTATGTCCTTACAGAACAAAATACTGGCTGATAGTGGTAACAACATAATCATAGGAGGAGATTGTAATGAGCTGCTTAAGGAGGAAGAGGACAGAAAAGGGAGCTTAATAAGATTTAATCCAGGAGAAGGGAAGAGATATAGGGGGGAAAAAAGGTTATTTGGAAGATATGATATCGAATCGGCAGCTGAAAGATGCGTGGAGAACGTCACACCCTATGGATCGGGAATTTTCACATTACTCTCATGCACACAAGACATGGTCGAGAATAGACATGTTCTTTGTGGCAGATAAGATACTACACAAGACGTGTGATGTCAATATTGAGGACATGGTGATATCTGATCATAGTCCTATACCTCTAGACTTAGCTAACGCACATCAGAAAGGGACGGACTATCTATGGCGATTTCCAGGAAACATGACAAAAGAGCAAGATTTTGTGAAACGGATGGGGGACTGGTGGACAGAGTTTGCAATGTATAATGAGAAGCACAAACCTAAAGGCCCTTTTACATTTAGCGATGCACCAGCGATCCGACCCGGTCAGGATTGCTGGTGCATCGCTAAATGATCGCTAGTGAGCTTCCACACAGGAAGATCTCACAGCAATGCAGCAGCGATACAGCGGACGATATTCATCTTTCACACACAGCGATCCTGGCGTCCTCCCGCCCGCCTCCACGCGTCGCTCATCGTCACAGCAGGAAGCCCAGTAGGAAGCAGACGACGAGAAATGGAGCCGCCCGATCTCGCGCGATCAGCGATGGACAGCGGGGGAGCCGGTCGGAGGTAAGTATCACACATAGCGATATCGCTATGTCGTCACAAAATCAGTGACGTTTTAGCGATATTGCTAGCGATATCGCTATGTGTAAAACCCCCTTAACCCTAGATTATATTGGGAAACAGCAAAGGTGGAGATAAGGGGAAACATCATGGCTTACATGCAGAGAATAAAAAAACAAAAGAGCAGTACAGAGCAGCAAGCAGCGAAGTTAGGAGCACCTATACAAAATATAATAACTCACTACTGGATAAGGATCAAGATAATTGGATGCGGGCCAAAAAAAATTTTGAAGAATGGGCGGAAAAAAGAGAGCAATTATATAGAAATCACTGGGAGGTAGAATTAAATAGGTATGGTGACAAAGCAGGGAGAATACTGGCTAATTTGGCTAGGGGAAGATATGTGGGTACATCTATAATGGCAATTAGAGATAAAAAAGGACAACGACTGACTAATCCCAAAGATATAAACAGAGTGCTGGGCAAATTCTATGCTAGGTTATATAAGGATGAGGATCATCAAGATGTAGCGGGGGAGACATGGCTGGGTAGAGTTGATATCCCTAAACTGACAGAGGAGGAATTACAGGATTTAAATGGTTGCATCACGGAGGAAGAAATTAGTATGGCAATAAAAGGACTGGGGGCCAATAAGGCTCCAGGGCCCGATGGATTTAATGGTTCATTTTATAAGGCGCGGAGTGAGAAAATAGTTCCCACGCTTAAAGATTTATATAATCATATTTTGCAAGGGGAAGCTGTGTCAGAAGGGATGAATATGGCCTACATAAAGCTCCCGAAGGGAGGGATGGATTTGGAAGACCCTTCAGGATATAGACCTATATCATTAATAAATCAAGATGTTAAACTTCTCTCAAAAATAATGGCAGACAGGCTGGCTAGGATACTGCCTAGATTGATATCAAAGCAAACAAACAGGTTTTGTGAAGGGAAGATCAGCCGTTACTAATATAAAGGGCATGTCACACTAAGAGATATCGCTAGCAATATCGCTATAACTAGTGACGTTATAGCGATATTGCTAGCGTTATCGCTGTGTCTGATACTTACCTCCGACCGGCTCCCCCGCTGGTTATCGCTGATCGCACGAGAACATCCTGGGCCATTTCTCGTCGTCAGCTTCCTGCTGGGCTTCCTGCGCGACGCGTGGAGCCGGGCGGGAGGACGCAGGATCGCCTGGTGTGACAGGTAAGTAGCGACCCCCGTCCCCAGCGATGTCGCTGGTGAGATCTGCCTGTGTGGCAGCTCACTAGCGACCACTTAGCGATGTACCAGCGATCCTGACCGCGTCATACCGCTGGTCGGGATTGCTGGTACATCGCTAAGTGTGACAGTACCCTAAGGAAAGCCTTTGAGGATCCAGCTATGGTCACACTGGGCGCAGAAAAAGCGTTCCATAATGTGAGGTGGCCATGGTTGGGTCAAGCGTTAGATAAAAAAAATCTGGTAGGTCCGTTTAGACAATTTTTGGCGGTAGTATATCAGAATCCCAAAGCAAGGGTATACATGCCGGGGATTCTCTCAGATGCCTTTGAGCTAAAAAAGGGAACGAGGCAGGGGTGCCCGATGTCTCCCTTACTGTTTAATTTGGCGATAGAACCTATGTCGAGATATTTAAGTGATTGCAGTTCCTACAAAGGGATAAAGGTGGGAAATGAGACAGTCAAAAATGCCCTATTTGCAGATGACATAATTCTGTTCATGAACAACCCAGAGGAAGATCTCTCTATGTTGCTGCTTGAAATTGAAAAGTTTGGAAAATTCTTGGGCTTTGGTTTAAATAAGTCTAAATGTGAGATTCTGTTCATGAGGAGTGAGGTAAAACGTGGCCAGGAGAGTAATATAATGGGTATCCCGAAAGCGACAACATCTATAAAGTACTTGGGAATTTATTTGGGGAGAACGCCGAAACAGATTTATGATCTCAGTTATAAGCCTATCATAGACAAAATAGAGAAGGAGTTGGAGAGGTGGGGAAATCTACCCCTCTCGCTGCTGGGTCGCTGCCACCTAATCAAGATGACAAGCTTTGCGAGATTACTGTACCCAATGCAAACTATCCCAATGTTAATTCGTCAAGCGGATGTTCTCAGATTAAACAGGGCCTTTTCTAGATTCATCTCGAGGGGTAAAAGAGCGAGATTGGCTATAAGAACTCTAATGCACACAAAGGAGGGAGGGGGAGTGGGATTGCCAGATATTAGGGGATATAATCTATCGTGTTTAATGAGGAATGTAATAGACTGGATTAAAAAAAAAAACGGGCGATATACTGACTACAAATTGGAAACGGAATTTTGTGGTTTGTGGGACCTGACGGCACTGCTACATACGCCGCTGTCACACATACCGCCAAACATTAAATATTCGGTAATATGTAAAGATACCATTGCCACATGGAAGGCAGTAAGAAAAAAACTAAAAATCTTGTGGAGAGTGTCGAAACACCTGAATCCTTGGGCATTTCCTGCCTTTAGATTAGAGAGAAAATAAATTATACACAGAGTGGTTGGGGAAAGGTATACAGGAGTTAGGGGACTTACTACATCCACAAGAAGGCCGCTGGTTGACGGGATTGGAAGTGATAGACAAATTTGAGCTGCCGAGATTTCATTTGATGTTATATAGTCAATTAAAGCATTATGTATTAGACCTCCTTCAGGATGTGAGGAAGGAAATCAATTCAGAAATATGGGAGGACTTGGTTACCAAAGACATTGGAGAAATATCTATCACCTCAATATATGGGATGCTGAGGGATAAATTACGCCCTTCAGGGAAGGGCAAAATATTTTGCAAATGAAAAAAACATATACATGATGAAGAACTTGAACATAAGATTCTGCGGGGCTGGGAATTGGTAGGAAAGCAAGCATATCATCAATGAACAATGGAGAGATCGTCAGTTCAGAATAATGCATAAAACAATATGTGGCTTCAATATACCTCCGACTCCGCAGAATCCTGATAGGCAGATAAGTTGCCCAAAATGTACAATGCCCAAAACAGACACAGAACATGGATTGTGGTCATGTCCCAGGACACAAGAACTCTGGTTAAAAGTCTAGGATATGTATCTGAAGATATGTGGGATATGGGTAGATCCATGGTGTTGGCTTGTTTCACTTTACGACGGGTAAAACAAGAGGGGGACAGGTACATGACTTGTTTCACACCATTGCAATGGTGACAAAACATCTAATTCAGCAACACTGGCTAGCTAAAACACACCCAGGGATAAAAGAGATCAAGGAAGGTTTAACATCGGTCTTATTTTTGGAAAAAAGAGAAACAGGAAGAAATAAAGATAAAATGACAAAAATTTTTTTAAAAAAAATGGAGAGTGTTTATAGAAACGTCACTGACCACCAGAGAAATTCAAGACTTAATGAGTGCCTTTGTGGATTCGGATTGGTATCTATTAGAGGATTTGAGTGGTAATCTGGGTAAACTGAAATGTGTTATATGAGCTATATGGAGGATAAAGGGGGCTTTACACATAGCAATATCGCTAAAGCATCACCGATTTTGTGACGCAGCAGTGATATTGCTAGCGATATCGCTACGTGTGATACCGGCTCCCCCGCTGGCTATCGCTGATCGCGCGAGATCGGCCTGGTCCATTTCTCGTCGTCGGCTTCCTGCTGGCGCCGACGAGCGAGCCATGGACGCGGGCGGGAGGACGTCTTCATCGCCGCATCTGAAAGTTAAGAGCGACCCCCGACAGCTGCTGCATCGCTAGTGAGATCTGCCTGTTTGGCAGCTCACTAGCGACCATTTAGCGATGCACCAACGATCCTTCCTGACCGGGTCATATCATGGTCGGGATTGCTGGTGCATCACTAAATGTAAAGGGGCCTTAAGGTGGAGCTGGAGATAAGGTGTCTGATTTCAGTCAATGTAATCTATGAAAATGTGGACGTAAGGGGGTTTGATAATTTTATATTTGTTAAGTTTATTTTTGCTTCTATTCAGGCTTAGGTGATAAGCATGTTTAAATATGTTCTTTGTAACAATTCAATGCAATGTTTATAACCTGTAATATGCAACTTCATTACAAAATCAATAAAAATGATGTTTCAAAAAAAAAAAAAAAAAAAAAAAAAAAAAAAGCACATCAGCTCTATGTTCACAGACAGAAAAATGCATATCAAGAAAAGAACACTGTCCCAACTGTGAAACATGTAGGAGACTCTTATGTTCTGGGGCTGCTTTGCTGCATCTGACACAGGGTGTCTAGAATCTGTGCAGGTTACAATGAAATCTTAAGACTATCAAGGGATTCTAGAGAGAAATGTGCTGCCCAGTGTCAGAAAGCTTGGTCTCAGTCGCAGGTCATGGGTCTTGCAACAGGATAATGACCCAAAACACACAGCTAAAAACACCCAAGAATGGCTAAGAGGAAAACATTGGACTATTCTGAAGTGGCCTTCTATGAGTCCTAAATCCTATTGAGCATCTTTGGAAAGAGCTGAAACATGCCGTCTAGAAAAGACAAACTTCAAACAAGAGACAACTGGAGCAGTTTGCTCTTGAGGAGTGGGCCAAAATACCTGTCAAGAGGTGCAGAAGTCTCATTAATAGTTACAGGAATTGTTTGATTGTAGTGATTGCCTCAAAAGGTTGTGCAACAAAAAATCAAGTTAAAGGTACCATCATTTCTGTCCAGGCCTATTTCATGAGTTTTATTTTTTTTTTTTTTAAGTTCTGTGGAATCATGGTTGAAAAGCAATGTCTGACTTTCATTTGTTCATTTTCATAGATTTTTGATTATTACTTCTGTCAGATTGAAGTTAGTTTTGTGACCATTGTGGGTTCTTCTGTCAATAATCGAGGGGTACCAACATATATATATATATATATATATATATATATATATATATATACACATACATACATACATATACACACACACACCTTCAATAAATGTACACTGTGCTCCAAATTATTATGCAAAAAATATTTCCTCATATTTTCTCTAAATTACCTATATGAATTGCAGTCATTGTTATTTTCCAGTCATCTACTATTCTAGTATAATTGCAATGTTTTTCAACAAACTGCCTATGAAAACAGTATATTTTTTAAAATAATAAACACTCAAAATGCATGTTCCAAATTATTATGCACAGCGGAGTTTTCAACCTTTTTATTTTTATTTTGAACAAAAAAATGGTCAGTTGGGAAATTATAAGCATTATCAGCTTATTACAAAATTAATTCAAACAGTTTTCAAGTCAAAACTTTATTCTAGGTGATGTTACATTTGCACATAGGACCCCTTGTTCGAAAGACGATTCTGAACTCTCTCGTCCATTGAATTTGTCAGTTTTTGGATGGTTTGTGCTTCAATTGTCTTGCATGTGGACAGAATACCCTCCCAGAGCTGTTGCTTAGATGTGAACTGCCTCCCGCCATCATAGACAATCCTTTTGATGATGCTCCAGAGGTTCTCAATGGGGTTGAGGTCAGGGGAAGATGGTGGCCACACCATAAGTTTGTCCTCCCATAGCAGCCAGAGATGCAGATGTGTTATTTGCAGCATGAGACGGTGCATTATCATGCATGAAAATGATCTTGCTGCGAAAAGCACGGTTCTTCCTCTTGAACCATGGCAGTGAGTGGTGTTTTAGAAACTCCACATAGATTATGGAGTTCATCTTTACCCCTTCAGGGATCCTAAAGGGGCCGACAATCTCTCTCCCCATGATTTCAGCCCAAAACATTACTCCTCCTTGTTGGCACCTTAGCCGTGTTTTCATGGGGTGTCCATCAACCAGCCATCCTCCACTCCATCTATCTGGACCATCGAGCGTTGCACGGCACTCATCGGTTAACAAAACAGTTTGGAAGTCAGTCTTCATGTATCGTTTGGCCCACTGGAGCCGTTTCTGCTTGTGTGCAGTGGATAGAGGTGGTCGACAGGATGGCTTACGCACAGCTGCAAACCTCTGAAGGACCCTGCATCTTGTTGTTCGGGGGACGTTGGAGGCACCAGCAGCTTCAAAAATTTGTCTGCTGCTATGACAAGGCATTTTTGCAACTGCTCTTTTAACCTGACGCAATTGCCTGTTGGAAAGAGTCCTCAATTTTTCCTTATCAGCACGCACACGTGTGTGCTGGGAATCAGCTACATACTTCTTGATTGTGCGATGATCACGATGAAGTGTCTTGGCAATGTTGACTGTAGTCATGCCTTGACCTAAATACTCCACAATTTGTTGCTTCTCAGCAGCCGACACATCCTTTTTTTTTCTTTCCCAGTTTGGCAAAAAAAATGTAGGCTGCTTAATAATGTGGAACAGCCATCTTAAGTAGTCTTGCCTTTATTTGGACACACCTGCCAAACTAATTTGCACAGGTATCTGCAATTGCTTTCAGTGATATAAAGAGCCCTGACACACATCACCATCAATGAGTTTAAATGACAAAAAAATTCTAACCTTATCACTCCTAAACTCTTTCTGCATAATAATTTGGAACACAGTTTACATTATTGGATGCAAGTTTTTAGATATTAAGTGTTAAATCTTTCTTTTTAGTGCGGAGGTTCGTTCTGCAATAACCTGTTTAACATACAGAAAAATCACTCCAAATCTCAACAGCGCACATCTGAACTAGGCCATACTAATACCCTGGGAATTTAGCAATGATCACGCGGTTTGTCTTCTCCAGTTCACTGCAATATTGGAGAAAAATAATGCATCCAGCGTCTCCAGCTTGTGCGGCTCTCAACAAATCTATTAGTTGTGCGGTGGATGGGAAAGCAATGATTGCAGAGCAAATCCCTCAAACTTCTGACCTTATCTAAACGCCCACACAAGATTTCAGTTTACCCGGACAAATAGCTCTAAACATTACCAGAACAAACCCCGTTGTCTCCGCTGATTCCCCTCCCTTCTGTTGAAAGTCTCCTTTGTCGATTACAAAACCACACAAAAACACTACACTTAACAGGAGCAAATCCAATTGCTATTGCCTCTCCCGTCTAATTCATTCCTCCGGCTGGATCTACAATGAGTATCCCTTTTATCTTGTTCACTCGCAACAGGTCATGGCTGATTACTTCATGGGTAAAGTGGATGTGACTCATAATTACATTTCTGACCTCTCAGCATCATCTCGGCTACTTCTAAATCCTCTTCAATCACCTTTGAGCTACAGCTTGAGATGCAGATGGGTCACAGGGCCTCTAATCCGATCCATTGTTCCTTGTCCTATACAAGCTATTATTTATCCCCCTGGGGCCACATGCCCATAATTTTCTAAATTGTACAGACAGCTGTTCTTTAAGAGGCAGCTCAATCCAAGGCACATGCCCACGCCTTAGTTTACCTGTGCACCTTCGATCCGATGTTCTCCATGAAATATACACATGTGAATTCTACAATGTCCTACAATGCTCTATATCGAGTTCTCATGATCATTAAATAGGAGGGTTTAGATAATGCGGTGGCATGAAAAAGTTTAGGCACCCTTGGTCATAATTACTGTAAACAGTTAAGCAAGTTGAAGATGAAATATTATCTAAGGATGCATGCCCATGATCAGGCACTGCTGCGGGTTTGATGTTGCGTATTTATGCAGCCACATACCTGCAGCGTCCAGATGTTGCAGCATAATGGAAGGGATATCTAGAAATCCCACGTCCACTATGCTGTACAGATGCCCGCGGATCACCCTCAGAGACTGTGGCGCGTGACTCCAGACCGCAGCATTCCAATTTCACTTGTGGAGACGCTAGTTGGACGGTTCAGTGAACACATGTGGATTTACCTGCGTTCAACAGACGGCAGAGCTTTGGACGCAGCGAATAGTTGCCATAGTTGTGCAGGTGTCTCCGAATAGTAGAACAAAGTACCAAAACTGCAGAGTCTGCTAAATCAAGGTTTTTTTGCATTCATGCGGGGGGGGGGGGCTGATTTACCTCTCTAGAAATCCTAAGAGCAGCTCTTACTGAAATTTTACTTGATCTTCCAGACTTTATCTTGACCTCCACTGTTCCTGTTAACTGCCATTTCTTAATTACATTTCTAACTAAGGCGAGAGCAACTAACACTTTATCTTCTTCTCCTGCTTTGTGGGCATCTTCCATTTTAATTTTCAGACTGCTAGACAGCTGCTTAGAATAACCTGCTGGCTGCTGTTTTTTGCCACAAGGTTAGAGGAGGCTGAATTTTTATAAAGTTGGGAAATTTGCATCATCTTGCCTTTCCTAACAATGATAGTGAACAGGCCATGACTAACAGGCTAGTTAATGTCTGAAACCTTGAACAAAGTTATCTGAGCACACAAATCTCAAAGGGTGCCCAAACTTCTCCATTGGCCCATTTTCCTTTTTGTAATTTTAAAATGGAAAAGATGAAAATACATAATTATATATATTTTTGTCTAAAATACAAAGGAAATGTGTCATCTTTAGCTTTAGGCCTTTTAGAGATCATTTCATCTTCAACTTGCTTAACTGTTCACAATAACTGTAATTTTGACCAAATGTGTTTAGACTTTTACAAATAAATACCAAACTACCGTGCTCACAACAATGTGTAGCCAGCTGTGATTAATGACAAATGCACAACATGCCAAAAAGGGTACAAAACAGGGTACTCACTATTGTGCGTGCTGTGCCCTGTTTATGCTCCGTTCCAATGGATGGAATATGCAGGCTGCCCGCTGCTGACTGTGGCGCGCTACTCAGGAGGGTTGTTTCTACCACTTGCAAACGGAAGGATGCTCCCTGCAGTTAACTTAGCCTGCACATTCCATCCATTGGCCTCTACGGAGGAACGGAGCATAAACAGGGCACAGCACGCACACTAGTGAGTACCCGGTTTTGTAGCCTTTTTGGCATATTGTGCATTTGTCATTAATCACAGCAAGCTACAGATTGTTGTCAGCGAGGTAGTTTGGTATTTATTTGTTTTGCGCTTTTTGGCAGAGATCACACTGTGTCTGCCAGTTTCTACCAGCAGCTTTCAACTCAGATCAGCGCCGGTGTGTTATTTTTAATTCATTTGTGTTTAGACTTTTGCATGCCAGGTATATCCTGTTCATGTGATAGCCACATATATGCACGGTTCAAAGCCTTTATAATCACTCCAGCAACTCTAATGAGTATAAAAAGTAGGTAAATTTCAGCTTCCTAAAAATTCTAAACTTTATTTCGAAAGCTTAGAAACGGAATCCATGTCACAATCAAATGGCAACGAGTTTTGAACATGTTCTGGCAATTTTTTGTTTGAGCTGAAGTGAGTTCGAAACTCATTGCCTTTTGATTATGACGTGAATCCATTTTTAATCTTTTTAAATTAAGTTTAGAATTTTTAAGTAGCTAGAATTTACCCCCTTTTTCCTGGATTATCACATTTGGTCATAATGGCATCCCCTGCTCCTGCATGCCACGAGTTGGTTTCATTAAACTCTTTTCCCAATTGAACTCTAATGGATGCCCATAGTGTGGCCAGAACAGATTTTCAAAATTACCAATCTGTTTCACAATGACCTACGCCCCCCCCCCCAATATTTGGGGAGATTCCTGTTGTGCAGCACTGACAGAAGACAGCCCTTGTGCAAGAATAGCATATGGATTGCTTGCAGTCCAACAGACCATCATAATGGACAATTCTATCTGCTTTGGAGGTGGAAGTCCACTTTGCCCCTTGGGCATCTGTGAAGGTACACAGGTTGCACCACTAATTTGACTGCCCTCAGGCTCAATGTTTGTAGTCATTAGACTAAATAGATCTTAGCAGTTTATTTTCTCAAAGTCTGAACAAGGCAATATTATGTGTCAATGCAAAATACCATGAGTAAATATAAAGATTCAAGGACGCATCAAAAGCATTATTCCCATTTTTGGTAAATGATCAACTATCACTAGGATAAGTCAACACTTTAGGATCGCTGTTGGTCTTACCTTCCTGAAACTAAGAATGAAGGGGCTGCCACGCTAAGTCTTCTTCAATTTTATTTCCCTGGTGGCCTGGAACACCTCTAAGCGGTAAACTCAAGGTAGTCCTTTTAGCTTCAATGGCGCTACACGGAAGTAAGGGACAAACTGAAGAGGGACACAGGGCTGCAGCCCTTCATTCTCTGGATAATGGAGCCAGAGCTTGTACATAAAGTGATAATAAAAGAGTTTCTACTAAGTTAGCAAGGCAGATTATCTATAAAATATCTATACTGGCAGTTAGAAAACTACAAAATAAACAGGCAGCAAATTTACATCATTACAAGCTAGAAATAAAAAAATGACAAAATGTAGATCAAAATAATAATTATAGTAAATATAAGACAATCCACACAAGAAAATACATGATCTACTCTCTAAAAAAAAAAAAAACAAGTAGTAGCAAAATCCTGCCTACAAAGTGGGAAAATTAGCTGGGAATTCCCATAATCACAATGGCAGTCAATTAGTAGTAAAGTAGATACCTGTAGACATAATGAAGCAAGCTGACAGGGAGCACCTAAGCAGACACAACGCGCGTTCCGCCTCTTCATCACAAGAATCTCAGCAAGTCATCACTATCCAAAACTAGAATTAGCACCTTGTCCGAGAACAGGGCCCAGACATTACCCTCTGTAATGAAGAGTTGGCTGAACGTGCTACTCTTCTATTCACTGTCAGAGATATCCAAGTGCAGTGCTCACCTATCTACAGCAGATTTATAGACCACGAATCAAGTGGTAGCCACTGCTCCATCCAACAGGGCATATCTTAGAAATATGCAATAAATTACTGAGGAATGCCTCTAAACTTAACCTGTCACAAAAAGGTGACTCTTGAAGACAATGGACATACAGTTACATGGCATGAAAAGGTCTGCATTGGCAATTTGGCATACACTTACCATCATAGGTTCCACTCTCCAGCAGCACCCCGCTATCTTCTAAGACTTTAAACTGATCCACAGTGATAAAATTATAATCAACACCAGGGACTTCTCCATCTCTTGGCGACCGAGTTGTACCTTAAGTGAGAAGGCAAAAAAACAAACATACCGATCACGTTATGGATCACTAATGACTGGCCTGGACTATTCAACAGCAAGATAAAACAAAAATAAAACTTCACATAAAGAATTGTGTCCAGAGGGACGATGAAAATCAGGGGCCAAGATGAAAAACCAAATACGAAAAAGTTCAAGAAATCCTCATTTGATAGAGCTCTTTTCTGTGAAACTAGGGCAATGAATAATGTAGTAAGAGGGAATATAAAAACAGACACGTTTTTGCAAAGTCTTGGAGGAATGGCAAAGTCTGAAGGGGAACAGAATTCATTTTCAATGTTACTAAGCTAGCACTGTAGCCATGTCATTGGGTGGGCAGGGAATTGTAGAGCCCTTAGCAGGCATAAAGCAGTACAAGGCTAACGTGGTATGTTCCAGCTGGATACAAGATGACCAAATTCTGATACTAAAATGTCAGAATTGTATGACTACTACGCAGGCCTGTGGAGTCATAGTTAAAGTCGAGGAGTCGGAGCTCATTTTTGTGGAGTCGGTGTCATGGAAAGTGAGTCGTCAGAGGTGTGGCTTACCCATTTCACAAGCCCTAGCAGGGCTGTGGAGTCGGATTCCATTTTGTTGGAGTCAGAGTCGTGGAAATTGAAGAGTCAGAGGTTTGGCTTACCGACGCCACAGCCCTGCTAATACGGATAGGTACTACAATCTAAGAGGCCCTACTGTGGCTCTGTATGCCATGATTTCACATGAAGATATAACAGAACTAGGCCACGAGATATAACAGGAAGAATACCACTACCACAAACTATACAATGTAAAAAAGTCTGATGTAGTAGGAGATGAATTTTATAATCTATGTAATGGGCAATAATGCACTTCAAATGCCCTCTTAATCTTAAAAAATAAAGAAATAAGAAATACAAAACCATTAATTCTCCTACCACTCCGCAGCTTTCTGTACTGTTCCATCATTCCCATGACTGGTGTTGCCAAAAACTAGCATCGGTGGTGACATTTGTGTAAGGCTACTTTCACACATCAGTTTTTTGCCGTCAGGCAGGATCCGTCTTTTTTTAGAAAAAACGGATCCGGCATAAATTTTGGAGAACTGTAGAAACGGATCCGTTTTTTTGCTGGATCCGTCTCTGTTCCTGGCGGCTGGCCAATTGGATCTGAGCATGCGCAGACTTAAAAAAACCGGATCCGGTTGCTGGATCCGTCTTTTTCTGGATCCGGCGCATTCCGGCGCCCATAGACTTTCATTGTAGCAAAAAGCTGGAAGCGCCGGATCCGGCGCTTCCGGCTTTTTCGCCGGAGACAAAAAACGTTACAGTAGACGTTTTTTCAAGACGCCGGAATGAGACAAGTTGCCGGATCCGGCAAAAAACGGATGAAACGCAATGCCATCCGGCGCGATCCGGCGCTAATGCAAGTCAATGGGGAAAAAACGGATCCGGCATTGCATTTTGCCGGATCCGTTTTTTCCAAAAAAAAGCCGGATCGCGTCTGAAGGCAAAAAACTGATGTGTGAAAGAGGCCTAAGAGTTACCACCCACCTTTCGTGTCTACCTCTAAGACTTTACACGCGCCGCGCCAATTCTTTGGAATGTACTTCCCAGGTCAATACGATTAGTCCCCAATCCCCACAATTTTAAGCGTGCCCTGAAAACGCATTTATTCAGACTGGCCTATCGCCTCAACACATTAACCTAATCTATCCCTGTGTGGCACAGCCAAAAGTTTTACCATAACCAGATTTCCCGCATCATGTTCCCACATGCTTTATGCATCCATTAGCCCTCTGTGTCTGTACTGTTGCACACTTAACATTATGGCTGGTCCATACAATCAGGGCAATTGTTACCACCCACCTTTCGTGTCTACCTCTTTCCTCATAGACTGTAAGCTTGCGAGCAGGGCCCTCTTTCCTCTTGGTATTTGTTATAATCTACTGTATGTGATTATTGTTATGCTGTAATGTCTATTGTCTGTACAAATCCCCTCTGAAATGTAAAGTGCTGCGGAATATGTCGGCGCTATAAAAATAAAATTTATTATTATTTTATTATTTAAGAGTATGGCAGGGACAAAGATGCTCTTCATCCCTTCCTAATAAAACAGGTATGCATTCCGTAGCAATGAGAATAATGCTGTAGAATGGTTATATATTTTGATAACGGTTTTATTGTGTATGATTCATGTTTATTACTCAAATGACAATATAATAAGATGGTAACATTAGGACACAGATATAAGGATAAGAGAGTGATAGATATAGTTAGGATTGGGAAGTGCAATGGATGGCAATGTAGGATCAGGAAGTATACAATAAGGTAATAGTTAATACAAATAGGAACAGCCCGACTTAGGAAGGGGGACGGGTCATATAAAGGCAAGTATTTCCTGGTTTAGAGTTGGAGATCGTGTTGATTGAGGAATATAAGATGTTGATTGAGGAATATAAGATTTATTGAAGTAGTGGTTCAGGGCCAGAGGGCTGAAGATGGATGCTAAGAGAGAAGAGGGAAAACGCAGCATGAAAACGGACGTGACATATTTCGGTGATTCATCCTGTAATGTCAGGGACCAATGGCCTGAAAAAGGCATGGAGGAGCCAGCCTCGCTTTTGTTCCCAAAGGGGAAAACGGACAGGGATCCACAGACAGGAATCGGGACGGGATTCTTGGAAACTGCAGTGCCTGGCAGAACATCCCAGGGGCAAGGAATGTCAGCAAAAGAAGGGATAGCGCAGGCTGAAGGAACGGTTACCAAACTAACATACTGTGCTGTATCCGTGACTAAGACTGATCTGCTGAGTAAAATTAAATTGATGAAAATGGATCAAGAGTCTGTGATAGACTGTGTGGTTGCATCTAGATTGTGTAAAAAATGAATCTTTAGGACCAAAGGTGAGTGTTATCCACTTTACACAAACTACACAACAGACACTATTTGCTTGTAGGGTACCAGGGTGTGGGAGAACAGCTGCCCCTCCCCCCCAACTACCGCCCTGTTCACCTTACATTTGCACATATGGCACGTGACCACTGAAGCCAGAGATTTGCTGCAACAGTCACATTAACAGTGGACAGGATGTAATCACTTCCTGTATTGGCAAGGACCACCAGAGCCACAACCCTAGGAAATTTAAGAGAGTAAAGTTTACTTCTTATTTATATTTCATAGTTAATGGGAATCTGTTAGCAGATTATTGCTAATTAATCTGAGAGCAGTATGATGTAGTGGCCGAGAGCTTGATTCCAGGGATGTATCACTTATTAGGCTGTGTGCTGTGGTTTCAATACAATCAGTGTTTTATCAGCAATGGATTATCACTGAAGGACTAGGTGTCCTGTGCAAGTCAGTCAGGCTAATCTATTAAATACCAGTAATTGGCATTTTGCTGACAATGCACAGGATGCTATCAATCAGTGGTGGTTATACACAACTCCTGATTCTGACCACTGCTACATCAATCAGTAGAGAAAACAGAGATTCTATCAAAAATGCACCAAGCAGACCAGTAAGTCCCTGGAATCAAAGTCTCTGCCCCTACATCATGCTGCTCTCAGATTCCATAGGAAAAACACGCGGACACATTCGGTTTAATTTACCCTTTGCCCAATTTTCAAAAATGCACGGAGATAAAATATTTTGCTGCAGTTTATTTACAATTTTAATAGTGTTTTGCTATAATAAATGGCCATTCACCATTTATCTGGCATTGTAGATGGATCTTAAAGTCATAGTTAAAGCACAGAAAGTCTCATAACTATCAGTCTGTTAGGTTTATCTGGAAGTGACTAATGTGACCAACACAAAAAACACAACTCATAGAAAGTTCTTGTGTACAGCACTTGATAGGGTAGGAATGGCAGTTCTGGAGCTCAAAATGCTGCTCTAAGGCTGTGTGCACATGATGCAGATTTGCAGCGGATCCGCAGCGGATTTTACCGCGCAGAAACGTTGCATATCCGCATTGTGATGTACAGTAGCCTTAAAATCAATGGAAAAAAAAAACCGCTGTGCAGATGCTGCGGATTTTTCCGCGCGGTCTTCCTGCGGTACAAAATCCGCAGCATGTTACTTTTTTTGTGCGGTTTTTCATCTCCCCTGTCACCAAATCCGCAGGGGGAAAACCGCAGTGGAAAACCGCACAAAAAACGCAATAAAACCGCAGGAAAAATGGAAGAAATCCGCAGGAAAAATGCAGGTCATTTGACCTGCGGATTTCTTCCATTCTGCGTGGAAAAATCCGCAGGGCTAAAAAGTCCGTCTGCACTCAGCCTAATGGTGACTGACTATAGTTGCAACTTTTTATCCAAAGAGCCTTGTCTGTGTGCGCCTCCCCCCCTTCCTCTCTATATACTTATGCATCTAAAGCCTCATTCACATGAATTCTATGGGTCTTTTTGGGTTAATCCCACCCATTCTTGGTGGTCAAGGGTGCCCCAAATTTGCAGGGACAGTTTCTGGAAAAAAAAAAAAAAAATATTGAAAAATTGGGAACGTGTCAGCAAATTGAGACCACTGGGCATCTATAAACTGGTGTAATGAAATACTATGGAAAAAAGCCACACTGCATATAAAATATGTATTACCATGCTGATTTTACAGTGAAATTTTCATGACAAAATCTGAATTAAAGCCCTGGCACAAAAAAAATGAAAAGCCATATTATGCTCTCAAATCTGCAGTGTTTCTTACCGACTGCACGTGAGGGAGGTTCTCTAATCTCCAGGAAATTTATAACAAATACGGTACATCACATGTTAACATGGTCTCAGCAGAAGATATCAGAAAAAGTATCTATTGCTTAAATAAGTTTTTTGTGTTACTTGTATTTTTTTTTCAATTGGCAATGTTTTTTTTTTTTTTTTTTTAAATAAAGAAAAAATAGCAATTTTCACAGTGGCCACAAGGGCTGCTTCAGACTCGTATTTCCTGTCCTTTCAGTATCAGTTTAGGGCACACATGTCAAACTCTGGCCCACAGGGTGATTGCGGTATAGTTGGCCCCCAACGCCAGCACCGCCCTTCCACCCCCGCCCAGCATCACACTCTCAACTGTATCTGCATCCTGGATGTGGGGGGCGATATGGAGGACTATGTGGTGGGGCATTATATTGTAGCTTGGAAAATGTGGGACCATTACACTATGTGGGGGCCATTATTCTATATGGAGGACTATGTGAGAGCATTATGCTGTATGGAGGACTATGTGAGGGCATTATGCTATATGGAGGACTATTCGAGGCCCATTATTCTCTATCAAAAGACTATGTGGGGCCCAATATTCTGTGTGGAGGACTATGCGGGGCCCATTATACTGTATGGAGGAGTATGAGGGGTCCATTATACTGTATGGAGGTCTATGTGGGGCCCAATCTACTGTGTGGAGGGCTATGTGGAGATCACAGGTGGGGCATCATACAGTGTTGGGGTCACCATTTTTGCTGCGAGGGGTACAGTAGGGTCATCATACAATACGTGTTGAGGGTACTGTGGGGTTACCATACTGTGGTTGGGAGGCACTATTGTTGGCATCAGACTTTATTACATGTATTTATTAATTCAAGGTTTTTTTATCCTTTTATTACATATTTAAATTAGGCCATTGGGACATACGCTTTTCACTTCTCTTACATGACATATTATAACATTCCAATACGTCCATTTGTGATTGTATTTAGTTTATCTAAGATCTATTATTTAAAATGTACTTTGCTCGTGGGACAACCTCTAACTTTGTGTCTATATGAAAAGGTTCATCATTATATTTGATAAGGAAAAACTTCCTCCATTGTAGACATGTTTTTAATAATTGTCAAAGTTAGCCTACGACTTTGTCCAATATTCTAATTTTGGCCCTCTGCGTATTTGAGTTTGACATCCCTGCTTTAGAGCAAATCTCAGTAGAGGTAGGATTATAATTAACTATATACACAGCTGATAGCACAGGATCCATTAATCACAATAGGCAATGCCACAGGTGACTCTGATCCTCATTTCTATATAATGACCTTTGAACATGCTGACTAGATGCTTCAATACAAAACCTAAGGTCAGAGTCTGCTCATTGAGGCTATGTACATGGGTTGTTTCCTAAAACAAACAGATTTCGTCTAAAAAAAAAGGTAATCAATGTGAAAATTGCAAGATATCTATTTTTCGATTTTTAAAACAGATTGTGACATGGGGTATATAAATAAAACAATTTAAAAAAAAAACCAACAGAAACCTGATTTAAATAATTAATGATCTTACAATAATTACCCTTTAAAGCAGAAGAGTACCTCTGTGGAATCTCATTAACAATAAAGTTACCAGAGTTTATGGAAAAGAAAACAAACAACCTGACATCTCGGTAAAATAAAATTACAATAAAAGGAACACATTACATTGTGTTTCAACCCTATATACTGCTATAAAAGTGACTGACTGTACAGAGTACAATTAACAGTACTGTTCAAAGCATTATCTTGGGAGAAGGTATAAAAGGATAATGATTCTATAGATGATACGAAGAACTGGTGTAACCTACTTTGCCGCTTGCAAAAAAAAAAAAATAAATAATATAATAAAAAATTGTTTTTTTTTTTTTGCTACTGAAACAATCACATAAAAGAGCTGAACAGACGATGAGGCTGAACACACAGTCACACCTGTTTGAATAAAATGTGTCCCCCATACATAATTCCAAGTCATTCAGACTATAAACGCCCTCTCATTGCTCGTATTTGTCTCATCGGCCTCTTATCAAAATTGGTTTTGGCCATAATTATCTGTTACAAATCTCCGCGACTGACCCTTCAACACGATACAAACTGTGGTTTTAGCGTAAAAAGCTTCTCTAATTGGCCTCCCCTGGATTTATTTTGCAAAAGAGTAGCCACGCTTGTTAAAAAGCAGGCATAAAAGGATTTTGTGTGTGTCTAAATGGGCTTCTAATAAGACGAGGCAGACAGCAGATGTCTTGACCAGAGACTGGTTTTTAACAGAATAATGTGTCCCATCCCCGTTGACGAGTGGTCTCCAACCTTGTATTGGTTTTTGGGAAGTGTAATGACTTGGCTACAGAGCAGAAAGGGATTGGGGTTTTTTTTTTTATTTACATTTTATAGAAAATTAGAGGCCAAAACAAGGTTCAAAAAGTCCAAAATGAGGTCTTCAAAGTCCGAAAAACCTTCAAAATCTCTCACCCTTCAAAACTGACACAAATGTATGTTGAATCTGCATGTTCTATTCATTGGATCTATTATTAATCCTACATAAAAGTACAAAGAAAACTGTGCCGGTGCCAAGGTATTAAGACATAACGCAAAGCGGGACAAAACCTAGATAGTCCATGGATCTCATGATTTACTGATACCCCCTACATCTTCAGGTGACTTGCCCAGTGCATATATGGCCTTTAGCCATCAGTGGAAACTATTGCTACTATGTTCTCTGTTTGACAGGAATCAAAAACTGCAAAAAAAACAAAAAACCTCTTGCTCATCATTGAACCACATCTGGAAACAAAATCACCATCAGCAGCTCAATCTGGGAAAGTAATTGCCACTTCTAGCGTGTACAACCAGTTGCCTGCATGGCGCACAGCTTTCCTAGGAGTCACTGCTAGGCAGGGATATCACTCTATAATGATCGCTTCACTGGAAATGTCCATCAGATCCACTGATCCTGAAGTAGTCCAACTGGCTCTTAAAATCTATAGTCATTACAATGGAAGAATCATAGAATGTTACAGTTGGAAGGGACCTCAAGGGTCATCATGTCCAACCTCCTGCTCGATGCAGAATTCACTAGAACATCTCAGACAGATGTCTGTCCAGCCTCTGTTTGAAGGCTTCCATTGAAGGAGAACTCACCACCTCTCGTGAAAGCCTGTTCCACTCATTGATCACCCTTCACTGTCAAAAAGTTTTTTCTTTTTTTTCTAATATCTAGTCTGTATCTTCTCCCTATCAGTTTCATTCCATTGCTTCTCGGGTTTCCATGTGCAAATGAGAATAAGGATGATCAATGTTATTAAAGCAAGCACATGCCTTAAATGGGTTGTGTCAAGATCTTATAGGGGTAAAATTGCAAAGTGCATGGGGAAAAAAATGAACTTTGCAATTTGCCTCTTATTAAATATCTTCCTCATTCTCAAGAACAGAGGAATTTCACATTTTACAGTTTACAGCTCGTTGCCATGGTTCCAGGCCATTCTACAGTCTCAGAGTGGCCTGATAACTTGGTGAGGAGCAAAGTCGCCTGGAGGCGCTATTGCTTTCAACCTGCTTGTATACGGCTGCAGCAGGCCGGGTCGCAGGATCCGAGCAGTGTAAGGGTGTGTGCACACGTTGCGGATTTGTCAGTGCGGATTTGCCTAAATTCGCAGGTCAAAAGACTTGCGGATTAGCCTGCGGTTTTCCCCTGTGGTTTGACACCTGATCATGGAGCAGGTGCCAAACTGCTGCGGAATCCGGGTGGTTGGATCAGGATTCACATGGGCACCAGTTCGAGGCAGTGATAATCTCCTGCCGATAAAATACTAATTGTATTGAAAAACAGCACACAGCCTAGTAAGTGACATATGCCTGAAATCAGTGTCTCAGACTGTACCTCGTGCTGCGCTCAGATTACACAATAACGCAATGTAACACTGTTCCGTCACAGTAGCTCATTTAAGTTTACTGATGGATGCGGAGCATGAGAAAACTACAAATGTGCACAAATCAAGACAACTAGGACACATTAATAAAAAAAATCTTAAATGAGACAGTAACATCACAATATTGTCTACACACAAATATCCTAACGTGAAAAACAACAAACCAAAAGTCAGGAACAAAAACGTGAGCCTGTCGGTATGTGTTAGAATTGCTGTCATTTAGGAGAATGATTCCTGCAGGACACATAAATTTTGCTACTTTACTGCAGTCATGAAAAGAACGGCCATTTTTCACACTGGCTAAAAGTGAATATATTAACAGTGCAATATTTATGCTGCCAGCGTGAGAAGATGAAATCAGAAGGGATAGGGAGAAATGTTATAATTGATGAAACTTGCCTTGGGGATCAATAGAGAGAGGCAGTGAATCTAACCCGTAAAAGAATCACTTGGGCTGTAAAATATACTGAGCTGTTGAGTACACTGTTTAGGCAAACGCCTCCTGCAAGGACAAAGATACATCCAAATATCTCAAATCTGGTCTTATCAATCAGAAAACAATAAGGTTTCATGTGAATGTAATTAGGGGATATTTCCAAAATCACATATTGTCCTCTAGTCATAGAATGGAGGTTAAAAAGGGTTGTCCAGTCCAAACAGAAAAGACTGCAGTCACTCTGTGTGACTGCAGACTTATGAATCCCCCTAATGTACGCACTGTACACTGCAGGGATTTGCAAGTTTCTGACCAGGGACCAGAACGTATTGACATGCCCACTGTACGACTGTGTGAGGGACGACTGAGATGTCTCTCCACTCCTGAAATGTGCCCCCACCCTTGGGATTCCACAGGATCATTGTTTGCCTTTAATTCAACTCCAGGAACAAGCCCTTTGACTAGCAATTCGCACAAGGGTGTGAGATTCTTTTGTCTAACTCAAGCACCACAGGTCACAGCAAGGCTCTGAGATATGGAATGTGGAAAATGACCTATAATAACAGAAAGCAATATCTCGGAGCCCAGCCGAGTACATTTTCGGAACTGGCATTTCTACCCCCAAACGCCTGTGCTCGGCAGCCACCTGTAGACCTCTGTGTTATGGAGTTATGAAGCATAGCTACCAGGGCTTACATACGGTAGGCATATTTGGTCTCCCTGCACAGATAAAATCAAGCAGAATCCAGTGGCACCACTGCCGTTCCATTCAAAGCTTCAGGCAGAAAGTTATGTGCCTCCACGGTTGTGGACAGAAAATCATACTCTCAGATATGGGAGGAGACAGGCTGCACAAGCCCAGGAGTGGGTAGAGAGTGTGGGAGGGAGCTCCTCATTTTGAGCTTAGATTTCTACTGGCAGGAGGACCATTAGCTGACTCAGCCAGAGGAATTACATAACTAAGATTTGGACCTGTGATCACATGCTACATAACACAGTAATTGCAACCTATCTATACCCTATCCTTGTACTACACTCTTGAGTGTATACCTGTATATTGTTCTGTAAACATATGCCTGTAAATTTCTGGTGCGCCTTTCGGCGATTAAATATAAAATTAATCTCGTTTCTGCTCTTTTATCTCAGTACAGGAATCCCCACGTCCGCATGCTCCGTTGGACAATTATACGCTACTAGGGTTGGTTTCTGACCTGATATAAGCCTGCTGACGCACGGGGCTTATTTCGAATGAGGAACTGATGGCAGCAGACCGTACTGTTTTAGTGAGGAACTCTGGCAGTGAGGACCGGGAGGTTTATATATATATCCCCAGCCTGGACTGGTAGTGTATATCCCCCCTCACAGGGAGCGCCTCAATTAATCGTAACTATAAGGGAAGCCTTTCCGGTGAATATTTGCCCTTGGTGCAGTTCCCTGATTGACCTGGGGCAAGTGGTGGCGCCAGAGAGCAGATCCCTGCTGGGTCCTTCTCTCCCCTCCCCTGAGGTGAGCGAAGTCGACACTCCCTTCCCCTGTGCGATCTATCACAGGCTGCATCACTAGACAGGGCACGGCCACGCTACATACAAATATATGGAATGATGCCACGGCCACTGGACGGGCTCTGGCCGGGAGTATCTATAACTCATACATACAATCCTCCAGTCCCGGCTTAGAAATCGGCCAATGGGGGATTCAAAAGTCTGCAGTCACACAGAGTGACTGCAGACTTATTGATTTGGACCTGACAACCCCTTTACATTTTTGATCACTGACTCGGATCACCGCAATCCCGATATCAGGAACCCCTGAGAAAAGGGGTCTTTGCAAGCTTGTCTTGTAGGAAGCAAACATACACAAGCTCAACCTTCGCTCCATTAATTTTATATAGGAATACCAGAGGAAGCAGAGCACAATGTTTGGCTATTTCCAACAATCCCATAGACGATAAACGGAGACTAAGTCCAGCATGCACACCTCCGCTCCATGCAAGATGGGGCTACAGAGCCTGGCCTTTGGGGTTCCAAAACCCCAATTGTCAGGATCACTGGGACCCACAACAATCAGCAACTTATCCATTTAATCTATGGATGGTAGAGTTAGTGTAAAGTTATTCGCATGTCCCTTTCCATTGGCCAAGGCAAGTAGTCTGTGGCCGCTGGAGGGGAGAGGGTGTACCGCTTCTTCCTGGCACTTCTTTGGATTATAGACATCCTGACGTGATATCCCTCCACGTGTCATGACGCAACAACGATGTTACACCGGACCGGCTAATCAAAAGGCGGTATTCCCTCTCTTGTCCAGTGGCCACAAACCACAGGTTCTATTGGTCACAACAGTAGTCAGTGGCCAGTCGACAAGAAAGGGAATACTGCCTCTCAATTGCATCCATTCGCGGTTTGCACCAGTTCTATTGGATTGGGAATAACTTGTGATTTGGAAAATAGCTCGTTAAGCACAACATGGGGCAGGTTGTGCCAGAATTGTGTGCACCAAGCTAATGTGGTGATTTCTATATTTCTCCCAGGAGATTCGAAAAGCATAGTATTGTTTTTATATTCAGTACTCTGCACTGATGGTCCTGTGATTTACGCCATTCTCACATTACAGAGGTGATAAATTAGCCAAACACAGACTCCAATATGTATGACACGTGACCACTACAGCGGACACGCATGGGTATAAGCCATCATATAGCCAGTACTTTATACAAAGGGTGGCAGGGGCCTATAGTACTACCAGCACTGGAAAAGTGAAGTATGTAAAACTAAGTTAGTTTTTTTTTTGTTTTTTTTTCAATTTTACACCATAACCACCCTTTAGAAAAATCTGAAAATTAATTAAGAAATTTCAGAATAGGAATGAGATATTACCTGACCATTACCTGTAAAGCAGGATTTCAGCTCCAAACTTTTTATATGGACTTGTAGCTCATTAAAGACAAGTCCAGCAATACCTTTTCCATGGCCAGTCCTTTCCTCCACTATGGAGAAATCAGCGTTTGCAATGATATGCTAATGAGGCTGTACATCTGACGCCTCCGTCACTCTAGCTCTATTTCCCGAATGTTTGTCGGCTTCATCACCTTAAGTCACACAGCATGGAGACTGTAAGTCAAGCAGGAGGAGGCAGCGTTCGGTGAGGAATAGAGCTGGAGTGACAGAGGCTTACGATCTACAGCCTTGCTTGCTGGTCAATTCAAACTTAACGGATGAACATAATGTAAAGAGAAGGGAGCTGCAATCCCATAAAACTGTGCCGTCCGGAAAAAGCGGTAACATATAGTGCAGAAAAACCTTTTCGGCACAACAGGTAAACTGGAGATATATAATGTGTTTATTGCAGACACATACTTGGCATGAACAACAGAAGCAACACTACTACTGCAACGCTGGCTTCCCTCAGGCTCTTGGCCACCATGTGAGACAGATCTCACTTTCTCTGCTTTCTCTGGACAGATAACCATGAACAAGCCCGGAGTAGGCTGAAACGTTGGTTCTGTTGTTCATGCCAAGTGTGTGTCTGCAACAAACACATAATACTGCTCAGGCAAAAATTAAGAGACCACTTTCAAATGTTCAGTTTGTCTGATTTTTCTCTTTATAGATACATTTTAGAGTAAAATGTAAATTGCTCTTTTATTCTATAAACTTCTGACATGCCTCCAGATTTCCAAGCAATAAAATTTGGGGTTTTTTTCTGAAAAGGAGAAACTGTCAAAATAAAAAACCCCCCAGTGTTTTCAGACCTCAAATAATGCAAAGAAAACAAGTACATAATCATTTAGAAATAACCATACTAATGTTTTAACTCAGGAAGAGTTCAGAAATCAATATTTTGTGGAATGACCATGTTTTTTAAAACCAGCTTTCATGTGTCTTGGCATGTTTAACACCAGTCTTTCACACTGCTTCTGGCGCAAAAAATTAAGCAGTTCTTCTTTGCTTGATGGCTTGTGACAAACCCCATCCTCCTCTTGATTACATTCCAGAGGATTGGTCTCTTAATTTTTGCCAGAGCTGTACATCTCCAGTTTACCTGTTGTGCCAAAAAGTTTTTCTACACTAATATGTAACGGAGTAACAGACTGGCCAGTAAAGGTATTACTGGACTTGTCTTTCATTGAGCTACATACACAAATTGTCTCTTCAGAGAGGAAGAGGACTATAACTCTAGTGCCATCTATTGGAAGTAGCAATCCTAAAATTCAATATAGAATCTCCTATGAGCCTTGTCACATGACTTAGGATAATAGCCAAGCCAGAATCTCAATTTGCAGACATTGTGTTACGCGGTACTGCCCCTCGTCAGTGCAAAGTGTGAGATATGGTTTGGCTGTGTGAGAGGCGTCTGACCGGGATCTAAGTAGCATTTCTCCTTGTGGAGAGTGACATGTTAAAGTTGGGGGGGGGGGTGAAATCATTTTATATAATACTAGCTGAAGAGCCCGGTCATAGTAACTAACTGTCCTCGGTTTTAACAAATTATAATGATTATATCTATTCTTTTGGACTCCTATATAAACAGTATTATATATATATATATATATATATATATATATATATATATATATATATATATATATCGCGTATATACTCGAATATAAGTCGAGATTTTCAGCCCCCTTTTTGGGCTGATAAAGACCCCCCTCGACTCATATTCGGCTCACGGTTCAAACTTACCTGGTCCCCGTCGTCTCCGCGTTCCCCGGTATGTGTCTGCGGTCCCCTGCAGCCTGTCAGTGTCTCGGCGGCATTACAAGTCGATGTGCGCCACTCTCTCCCAGCGCGCCGCTCTCTCCCGTCCTCCGGCAGTGACGTGCAGGGGCGCGATGACGTGGATAGCACGCACCCTCTGCCTGAGTCACTGAAGAGCCGGTAACGCACAGGAGCAGCTGTCAGCAACGGAGGTGAGTATATAGTGTTTTTTTTTTTTAAATTCCAGCAGGGGCAGCAGCAACATGATAGGATTACGGTACCGGTAATCCTATCACTTGGCCAATAAATCATGCACTGTGCAGCATTTATGGGGGAATACCTGTTGTGCAGCATTACGGTATTTGGGCCACCATTACTCACTGTGCAGCATTTATGGGGGCATATGTTCTGCAGCATTACGGTAATTTTACTTTTATTCTTATCTTTTTTATTTTTGAAATTTATCAGTATCTTCGGCAATTCCCACCCTAGACTTATACTCGAGTCAATAAGTTTTCCCAGGTTTTTGAGGCAAAATTAGGGGGGTCGACTTATACTCGGATCGACTTATACTCGAGTAAGTACGGTATATATATATATATATATATATATATATATATATATATATACACACACACTATATATATATATATATATATATATATATATTATATATCTATATCTCTCCATCTCTCTCATCTCATACACACAGTATATATATATATATATATATATATATATATATATATATACACACACACAGTTGTGGCCAAAAGTATTGACACCCCTGCAATTTTGTCAGATAATATTCAGTTTCTTTCTGAAAATTATTGCAAACACAAATTCTTTGTCATTATTATCTTCATTTAATTTGTCTTAAATGAAAAAAACACAAAAAGAATTGTCCTAAAGCCAAATTGGATATAATTCCACACCAAACATAAAAAAGAGGGAGGACAAAAGTATTGGCACTGTTCGAAAAATCATGTGATGCTTCTCTAATTTGTGTAATTAACAGCACCTGTAACTTACCTGTGGCACCTAACAGGTGTTGGCAATAACTAAATCACACTTGCAGCCAGTTGACATGGATTAAAGTTGACTCAACCTCTGTCCTGTGTCCTTGTGTGTACCACATTGAGCATGGAGAAAAGAAAGAAGACCAAAGTACTGTCTGAGGACTTGAGAAACCAAATTGTGAGGAAGCATGAGCAATCTCAAGGCTACAAGTCTATCTCCAAAGACCTGAATGTTCCTGTGTCTACCGTGCGCAGTGTCATCAAGAAGTTTAAAGCCCATGGCACTGTGGCTAACCTCCCTAGATGTGGACGGAAAAGAAAAATTGACAAGAGATTTCAACGCAAGATTGTGCGGATGTTGGATAAAGAACCTCGACTAACATCTAAACAAGTTCAAGCTGCCCTGCAGTCCAAGGGTACAACAGTGTCAACCCGTACTATCCGTCGGCGTCTGAATGAAAAGGGACTGTATGGTAGGAGACCCAGGAAGACCCCACTTCTTACCCCGAGACATAAAAAAGCCAGGCTGGAGTTTGCCAAAACTTACCTGAAAAAGCCTAAAACGTTTTGGAAGAATGTTCTCTGGTCAGATGAGACAAAAGTAGAGCTTTTTGGGCAAAGGCATCAACATAGAGTTTACAGGAGAAAAAAAGAGGCATTCAAAGAAAAAAACACAGTCCCTACAGTCAATCATGGCGGAGGTTCCCTGATGTTTTGGGGTTGCTTTGCTGCCTCTGGCACTGGACTGCTTGACCATGTGCATGGCATTATGAAGTCTGAAGACTACCAACAAATTTTGCAGCATAATGTAGGGCCAAGTGTGAGAAAGCTGGGTCTCCCTCAGAGATCATGGGTCTTCCAGCAGGACAATGACCCAAAACACACTTCAAAAAGCACTAGAAAATGGTTTGAGAGAAAGCACTGGAGACTTCTAAGGTGGCCAGCAATGAGTCCAGACCTGAATCCCATAGAACACCTGTGGAGAGATCTAAAAATGGCAGTTTGGAGAAGGCACCCTTCAAATATCAGGGACCTGGAGCAGTTTGCCAAAGAAGAATGGTCTAAAATTCCAGCAGAGCATTGTAAGAAACTCATTGATGGTTACCGGAAGCGGTTGGTCGCAGTTATTTTGGCTAAAGGTTGTGCAACCAAGTATTAGGCTGAGGGTGCCAATACTTTTGTCTGGCCCATTTTTGGAGTTTTGTGTGAAATGATCAATGTTTTGCTTTTTGCTTCATTCTCTTTTGTGTTTTTTCATTTAAGACAAATTAAATGAAGATAATAATACCAAAGAATTTGTGTTTGCAATCATTTTCAGGAAGAAACTGAGTATTATCTGACAAAATTGCAGGGGTGTCAATACTTTTGGCCACAATTGTATACACATACATAAACACACAGATATATATCTATGTGTATAGCCCCGCCCACTCCGCACAGCCACACTTACTCTAATATCCCACATCATCTCGAGCCACCGGACTACTACCCCAAATATCCCACATCATCTCGTTAGAGCCAACGGACTACTACCCCTAATATCCCACATCATCCCGTCAGCCAGAGCCACTGGACTACTACCCCTAATATCCCACATCATCCTGTCAGCCAGAGCCACTGGACTATCCCTAATATCCCACATCATCCCGTCAGCCAGAGCCACTTGACTATTACCACTAATATATTTCCACAATTTAGGCCTGAAAAAAATGGCACTTCCCAACAAATATATATACCAAACAGATCATGGAAGCATATTGCCATAAAATACACATTGCTTTATTGACATACATACAAAAGACATAGACAATTGTAAAAAGAGATGGATGTCCAAATAGATATCATGGGTACATATGTCTCCATAGAGTATTAAAAATACACCAAGGGGTACGAATCATATATCAAAAAGTCATAATATAGTACATCTGGCACAAAAACATATACCCCATGTAAAATATACTGCAACAAATACCAACATGTGTGTCACCAGCATGGAGATATACAAGTAAATAAATTATAGGCAGAGAGGATGTAATACCCTGCATTGGCAGTAATGCTAGGCCAAGATGCTCTAATAGCATACACAACAACGTGTTTTAAAAGTTAAAATTGGCCAAAGCAATAAATATGAAATAACTGTAGAAAAACTCTCTGCAATCTACATAAACATATCACAAAATTCAATCTGTATAACAAAATAGATTATAAGCAGAGAGTATATAGTACAATGCATTAGCACTAAATGTTAAGCCATAATAGTCTAATGACACAAAAAGTGTCTAGCAGTGTGTGCTCAAGTTGAGTGCTGCCAAAGAAATACAGATAGAGATCCACATTGGTGCTCACATGGCTACAGTGCCCCTGTTCTGAGTGTATGACAACAATCCCTGAGAAGTAAGAGACGAACATATGACCTGTGATACCGCGGTCCCCGACGCGCGTTTCGCCTTAGCTTCGTCCTGGGAGGTAAGTGAATGAGGCTACAAGGTACATATAGACATATATAGTGGCATAATTGCATGAAATCTCTTACATGTGTGAGATCGCATAGCACATTGTCCCTCCGTTGTAGCATTCAGCGTACCGTGCACACTCTGCGTGGACACGTTCGCTGGACGGGCTAAGACCGCCTCTCTGCCCTGACACGCCGGGCGAAGGAGTGGCTTGCCCGTCCGCGACGTCATCCTGCAGCGTGGCGCGTTGCCTTGGTAGCGTGTCCTCCCTGGCCTGGCTCTGCCGCCTCCACATCATGACGTGTGGCCGGGAGGCGCACACCGTGATGACGTCACACGCCGGGCGCTATGCGATCTCACACATGTAAGAGATTTCATGTAATTATGCCACTATATATGTCTATATGTACCTTGTAGCCTCATTCACTTACCTCCCAGGACGAAGCTAAGGAGAAACGCGCGTCGGGGACCGCGGTATCACAGGTCATATGTTCGTCTCTTACTTCTCAGGGGTTGTTGTCATACACTCAGAACAGGGGCACTGTAGCCATGTGAGCACCAATGTGGATCTCTATGTGTATTTCTTTGGCAGCACTCAACTTTGAGCACACACTGCTAGACACTTTTTGTGTCATTAGACTATTATGGCTTAACATTTAGTGCTAATGCATTGTACTATATATTATAATCTATTTTGTTATACAGATTGCATTTTGTGATATGTTTATGTAGATTGCAGAGAGTTTTTCTACAGTTATTTCATATTTATTGCTTTGGCCAATTTTAACTCTTAAAACACGTTGTTGTATATGCTATTAGAGCATCTTGGCCAAGCATTACTGCCAATGCAGGGTATTACATCCTCTCTGCCTATAATTTATTTACTTATATATCTCCATGCTGGTGACACACATGTTGGTATTTGTTGCAGTATATTTTACATGGGGTATATGTTTTTGTGCCTCCTATACCAGATGTACTATATTATGACTTTTTGATATATGATTCGTACCCCTTGGTGTATTTTTAATACTCTATGGAGACATATGTACCCGTGATATCTATTTGGACATCCATCTCTTTTTACAATTGTCTGTGTCTTTTGTATGTATTTCAATAAAGCAATGTGTATTTTATGGCAATATGCTTCCATGATCTGTTTGGTATATACTACCACTAATATCCCACATCATCCCATCAGAGCCACCGGACTACTACCACTAATATTGCACATCATCCCATCAGCCAGAGCCACAAGACTACTACCCCTAATATCCCGCATTATCCAGTCAGCCAGAGCCACCGGACTACTCCCCCTAAAATCCCACATCAACCTGTCAGCCAGAGCCACCGGACTACTACCCCTAATATCCCACATCATCCCGTCAGCCTGGGGTCAGAACCAGAGGGCTGAGTGGAACGGTCCTAACTGCCATACCGGGGATCCCTTTAAGAGAGGCCTGTCATCAGAACCAGAGCGCTGAGTGGATTTGCCCTGACTTCCATACCAATGATCCCTTTCATAGAAGCCTGGGGTGAGAATCAGAGCACTGAGGGATTTGCCCTAACTTCCGTACAGGAGATCCCTTTAAGAGAGCCTGGGATCAGAACCAGAGCGCTGTTTGAATTTGCCCTGACTTGCATACCAATGATCCCTTTAATAGAACCCTGGGGTCAGAATCAAAGCGCTGAGGGATTTGCCCTAACTTCCGTACAGGAGATCCCTTTAAGAGAGCCTGGGGTCAGTACCAGAGCATTTGAAGGCAATTGCCCTGACTTCCATACCAGGGATCCCTTTAAGAGAGGCATGGGGTCAGAACGAAAGGACTGGATGGATTTGCCCTGCCTTACATACCGGAGATCCCTTTAAGAAAGGCCTGGGGTCAGTACCAAAACACTGAGTGGATTTGCCCTCACTTGCATACAAATGATCCCTTTAAGAGACCCTGGGGTCAGAACCACAGACATGAGTGGAACAGTCCTAACTTCCATACCGGGGATCCCCTTAAGAGAGGCCTGGGGTCAAAACCAAAGCGCTGGATGGATTTGCCCTGACTTCCATACCGGAGACCCCTTTAAGGGGGAAGATGTGCCTATGGGATGGAGGATGTGTGATGTGTATATGGGCATGGGAGGGGGGGGGGGATTCATTTCTGTCATGTGCTCTGTGCTCCTTTCTGGGGGGCAAACAATGGCTGGGAGCTTATGTTCCCGGGGATGCTAGATTTCTCCCACCATGTCAGTGTCTGCTGAGGTGTTGTCAAGTGGGAAAACTTGCTCATAGTAACCAATCACAGCTCAGCTTCTTTCAACCAGCTCTGGTGAAATGAGAGATGCTTAGTGATTGGTTGCAAGGAAAACTGTTGCTCATAGCAACCAATCACAGCTCAGCTTCTTTTGAACAGCTCTGGTGAAATGAAAGATGCTTTGTGATTGGTTAGTGATACACACACACATACATACAGTATTATATATAGAGATATGTATATATTAGATATTTATTATAAGGGGCTTTGCGTGTGGAGGGAGTGTGGCTATGTGAAGTGGGTGGGGTTATGTGGAGTTGGCGTGGCTGATATATATATATATATTTATTATTTATATTACAGCTTTAACATGCTTAGATAAATAATTGAACCGACACGATAGATGGTGGGCAAACCTTTCTATGATGAACCACACCACAGTCAATAGATGCAAAACGACCAGGATTTTCCAACAACCGTTTGTAGGTTTTCTACTCTTTGTAGCTGCCATTCTATCTCTGGATTACAAACTTGTTTCTTTTGTTTATTTCCCGTAAATGACTGGGTTTTAATTTTGGTCTTTTTGACCTTGTGGGAATGGCATCAGGTGATTGCGCACTTGCAGCACTGGCTGAACTTTACAAGCTTCTCTGTGCCATCCACATAAAGGCATGCAAAGCCATTACACTAATGGAAGTGAGTCATTCAAAAACATCCTGAAATGTGTCACTGTTTGAAGAATCTGATCATGTACTAACTCTATGTGAGAAAATCAGCTTAAGCACTGTTGAAAGGGAACATTAGAGGTAATCAGGAAATGTCATTCACACTTGTACTGATTTCTAGATTATGTTATGAAGTATGGACTTGATACCAGTTCTTTTCCCCCCCTGGATATATTTTAAAGGTACAAGGCAAAAATTAGTCAAGAAAATGAAATAATGCAGAAGTTGTGCTTAAATGATGAGTGGGAAGGTGAGCTATTCAAATAACTGTAGGGTTAAAGAAATATCGTAATTAAAAAAATGCTTGTTTCTATTTGAATTATTAATCAGTAATGCAAATCTATGTTTTTCATGTAAGGTAGGAGCTATAACGAGCACTGCACACAGAACTGATTGCAATGTACATGCTTCCCACTAATGAGGTTCTTTTATTTCCAAAGAATAAAAAAAAATCACAGTTACAGGGTAATGATAAAATAGAAGCTGCCCCTGAAAAATGAAGAAACGTAAATTCTTGTTTAATCCTTCCATGAAAGTAGTTCTCGTCTCAGGTCACTGAAGCCTCCACAGGGAATCGAACACTGTACCACCCACAAACTAGAATCTGAAAAGCTCAAAAACAAGTATTTTCATGGATCTATGGTCCTTATTAGGACAATCCAGTCGAGGTATGGGGTCTTAGAGGCAATGCTCTATGGGGGAAAAAAGAAAGTTGTCTTAAAAGTGCCAAATGTTGGTAACTATGCCCAAAATTCCATCAAGGAAAATAAGAATAAGACTGCTAAAGAAATAAAAAAGAGTGAAAACCAGCATCTTATAATGTAAGTGTGGCCTTAAGGGGTTTGTCTCTTCAATACAATCCATGTCCATATGTCATTATAAAGCAGACATAATAAAGGAGTTTTGCTGCTCAGGACAATTCAGGGGGTGAAATAAGTACTGAACATATCACCAATTTTCTAAGTCAATATATTTCTAAAGGTTCTGTTGATATGAAATTCTCACCAGATGTCGGTAACAACCCATCCATTAAGTTATGTGGAAGAATGACAAATGGAAAAAGTATTGAACACATGCAGAGGTGCAAAAAGCCATGGAAAGTTATGACACTGAAATCTATAGAAAGCAATCCTTCCACTTACTGATAAATAATATCAGCTGGTTCAACTGATGGCCTATAAAAAGGTTTCACACAACAAACATCTCATGATGCGTAAAACCATTGAGCTGTCTCAAGACCTTCACAACCTTAAGCCCCCGTTACACACTGCGATATCGCTAGTAATATCGCTGTAAAGTCACTGATTTTGTGACGTTGCAGCGATATTGCTAGCGATATCGCTGCATGTGATAGTTACCTCCGTCCGGCTCCCCCACTGGTCGCGCGAGAAGGTCCTGGATCATTTCTCGTCGGGCGCTTCCTGCTGGGCTTCCTGTGTCGCCGACGAGCGACGCGTGGACACGGGCGGGAGGACGTCAGGATCGCCGTGTCTGACAGGTGACGACCCCCGAACTCTGCTATGTCGCTGGTGAGATCTGCCTGTGTGGCAGCTCACTAGCGACCACTTAGCGATGCACCAGCGATCCTGACCACGTCAAATCACTGGTGCATCGCTAAGTGTAACGGTACCCTTAGGCTGGTTTCACATTTGCGTTTTTTTGCGCTGTAAAAAAACGCATACGTGCGCATGCGTTTTTTCCCCTATATTTAACATGGGTGCGCATACCTGCGCGCTGGTAAGCGCATGTATGCGATTTTCATGCGCTGCGTTTTTTTGGGGTGTGCGTTGGTATTTTCCAGACGCAGCATGTTGCATTTTTTGGCCCTGGAAAAAAGCGCATGCGCACGTTTTGCGCTAAAAATGGCCATTATAGCCTATGGATGCGCATACGTGCGCACTGGCATGCGCATGTAAGCGTTTTTTTAGCGCTGCGTTTTTTTGGTGGTGTCCACTTGTTGTCCTAGTTATAATCTTCTAAAGTAAAAAAAAAAAAGTCTATATAAAGGAGGTGCCTGCCAAAACTCTGCCACTACTACACTGACAGATTGAAGAGCAGACAGTCAACCAAGAACCCATTATATCAGCGAAGAATGTGAGTATATTACATTATATGCCTGTCCTTTTAAATTATGTATGTACTAATGATTTTTATTATTTTTACATGCAGTATGTCTTCAGAATCCGAGTATTCCCCATCGCGGCAGGAATTGGCGCAAGCAGACCGTGAGGTGATTATTTTAGTGCATCTGGTAAGTATATCTGCTGCTTCTCCAAATCTCTTACGTTTTTTTCAACTTTTTTAAGACATCGTCATCATCATCTTCTGCGGACGGGACTAGTGAGGGCGAAGAGCAGGAGCAGCGAAGCCAAGTCCCGGTGGTGATACGGAATGTAAGTATCAAATGATTTGTAATGTTCTTTATTTTTTATCTTCTATTTTTACTCTTTTTTATGTTTATTTTTTTGTAACTTTTTATTCAATTTAAATTGGATTATTCTAATGAATGTGTTTTGTCTAGGTTCCACAACGGGATGAAGATGTCTACCTGGATAATGAGCAGCTCATCAGCCTGGTCCAGGAGCGTTCGCCGTTGTGGGACAGCCGTGACCGGCTGCACAAGGACATTGTGGTGACCCGGCGGCTATGGAATGAGGTGGCCGCAGCGTTGATGGATGGCTGGGACAGCGCCACAGCATCCTCCAAAAAGGCGTTTAGTGAGTATTTCCCTGCTCTGTATTGTGCCGCAGTGACTGTTGTCCTTGACGGCACTGTTGGGTTTCGTGCTAGGCGTATTCTAGCAGGAAACCCAACAGTGTCATCGGGGTCTACAGTGACTGCTTTGAGTATTGTATTGCTACATTGTGCCGCAGTGACTGTTGTCCTTGACGGCACTGTTGGGTTTCGTGCTAGGCGTATTCTAGCAGGAAACCCAACAGTGTCATCAGGGGTCTACAGTGACTGCTTTGAGTATTGTATTGCTACATTGTGCCGCAGTGACTGTTGTCCTTGACGGCACTGTTGGGTTTCGTGCTAGGTGTATTCTAGCAGGAAACCCAACAGTGTCATCGGGGTCTACAGTGACTGCTTTGAGTATTGTATTGCTACATTGTGCCGCAGTGACTGTTGTCCTTGACGGCACTGTTGGGTTTCGTGCTAGGCGTATTCTAGCAGGAAACCCAACAGTGTCATCGGGGGTCTACAGTGACTGCTTTGAGTATTGTATTGCTACATTGTGCCGCAGTGACTGTTGTCCTTGACGGCACTGTTGGGTTTCGTGCTAGGTGTATTCTAGCAGGAAACCCAACAGTGTCATCGGGGTCTACAGTGACTGCTTTGAGTATTGTATTGCTACATTGTGCCGCAGTGACTGTTGTCCTTGACGGCACTGTTGGGTTTCGTGCTAGGTGTATTCTAGCAGGAAACCCAACAGTGTCATCGGGGTCTACAGTGACTGCTTTGAGTATTGTATTGCTACATTGTGCCGCAGTGACTGTTGTCCTTGACGGCACTGTTGGGTTTCGTGCTAGGTGTATTCTAGCAGGAAACCCAACAGTGTCATCGGGGTCTACAGTGACTGCTTTGAGTATTGTATTGCTACATTGTGCCGCAGTGACTGTTGTCCTTGACGGCACTGTTGGGTTTCGTGCTAGGTGTATTCTAGCAGGAAACCCAACAGTGTCATCGGGGTCTACAGTGACTGCTTTGAGTATTGTATTGCTACATTGTGCCGCAGTGACTGTTGTCCTTGACGGCACTGTTGGGTTTCGTGCTAGGTGTATTCTAGCAGGAAACCCAACAGTGTCATCGGGGTCTACAGTGACTGCTTTGAGTATTGTATTGCTACATTGTGCCGCAGTGACTGTTGTCCTTGACGGCACTGTTGGGTTTCGTGCTAGGTGTATTCTAGCAGGAAACCCAACAGTGTCATCGGGGTCTACAGTGACTGCTTTGAGTATTGTATTGCTACATTGTGCCGCAGTGACTGTTGTCCTTGACGGCACTGTTTTTTTTTTTTATCAACAGTGGACAAAGTCCGAACACGTTGGCGTTCGATCAAGGACCGCTTCAACAGTGATGTTCGTGCTGAGGGCCAGGTTCGCAGTGGATCTGTGTCAAGGACCAGAACTAGATACCGTCACTATAATGCGTTGCAGTTCCTAAGACCGGTCCTTGCCACGAGATCATAAGTATTATAAATTTAGGGTTTTTATTTTTATTAATCTGTGTTTTTCTAATCCACAGCTGATGCTTCTTGTAAAGGCATGGTAGTAATGATTTTCCTTTCTTCCACAGCACCTGGAGCAGCACCCTGCAACCTGGCCCTGGAGCGGTCCTTCCTCGGACGTCCTCTGACCCGTCCCAGCCATCCGACAGCCAGGAAGCACCTTGCAGGTCAACCACACACACAGCTGGTGACCAGGAAGCTGGGCCATCAGGTGTTCCCCTATCCCAGGTCTCTGCCACTGGTTATGCGGGCACTACCCGCCAGCGGCAGAGGGCCTTGGACAGGAATGTCTTGCCCGAGTTTATGCATTTGAGCGAGACATTTAATTCCAGCCTCAAGTCACTGTCCGACAGAGTTGAAAGCAGTTTTGCACTAATGGAACGTGGTTTTAACCACTTTGAACACCGCTTCAATTCTGTAGAACAGCGCCTTGACCGTCTGGAGGCCGACCTCAACAGACCAGCACACCATTTTTTTAGTAAGATTGAAAAGGGCATGGCGGAACACCTTAGTCCTGATCAACAGCTGAATGTGCTGCAGGCCTGCAACAATGCTTTCTTGCAGGCTATGCAGCATAATCGGTACGGTCAGCAGTCAGTGGTGTCCTTTCCACCTGTGCCACCATTGACTCGCTTCACCTCACTACCGACTTGTGCTGCATACCACTGCACGGACACCTCTATTCAAAGCCAGGACACCCACCGTTACACCACCACAAGTCTGAGTGCAGCTGGTCACTTCACCGACACCACCATGGCAAGCGCTGCTCCTGTCTGGAGCACCACCGCCACTCCCATGCATGCGTGGAGCTCAGCCACCACTAGGCAAACATGGAACAGCCCTGCCGCTACAACAACATGTAGTAGCCCTGCCACCACCACTCTGCAAACCTGGACCATCACTGCCGCCACCAGTCCTCCTGCAAGGACGAGCACTGACAACGAAGAGCAGCAGCAGCAGCCACCTCAGCAGCAGCAGCCACCTCAGCAGCAGCAGCCACCTCAGCAGCAGCAGCAGCCACCTCAGCAGCAGCAACCACCTCAGCAGCAGCAGCCACCACCTCAGCAGCAGCAACCACATGAGGCAGCAGCCGCCACCTCAGCAGCAGCCGCCACCTCAGCAGCAGCCGCCACCTCAGCAGCAGCAGCCGCCACCTCAGCAGCAGCAGCCGCCACCTCAGCAGCAGCAGCAGCCATACCAGCAGACGGGGGACCTACATTCAATATTTGCCCCTAGTTCAAGGCGAAATCTATCAAGGCGGGCATTGGGCAAAAGTCGGTCCAGGCACACAAGCCTACGGCGACATGCCATTACAACTAATGTACCTGAACAGATTTCCTCTCCTCCAAGTGTTCCTAGTTTAATTCCCTTAACTGGACTACCTTCCCCCACAAGTTTTGTTGCCCCTTCCCCTCAAACACCGTCTTCAACTGCAAGTGTTGCATATTCCCTGCACACCCCCAAATTGAAACCATCTGCCCCCAAACGACGGAAAAAATAATTTTTTGGTTTATTTTTGTGATAAAAAATAAATTTACATTTGTGGTTCACCATTACTAAGTTTCATTAATGTTGTTTGCGCCGCTCACACACACTGATGGGTAAATACATGTTAAAAACCAACCCAAGGCCTAGTATAGTCATATGTGAAATAACACGGACTAGTATAGTCATACCAAGGCCTAGTGTAATAACTCGAGTTTTACCAACTTGGATCTGGTTTCATGAAAAACAAACTGTTGAAACTTGTCTTAAAAATAAGTTTCTTTCTAGTTTCACCAGTTTGTTTTTTGTGAAACAAGATGCTAGTTGTTAAAAATCGAGTTATTACAGTATGCCTTGGCATGACTATACTAGGCCGTGGTATTTCACATATTACTATACTACTAGCCCCAAGGCCTACTATACTCATATTTGAAATAACACGACCTAGTATAGTCATTACAAGGCCTAGTGTAATAACTCTAGTTTCACCAACTAGAATCTGGTTGTTTTTCGTGAAACAAGATCCTAGTTGGCAAAAATCGAGTAGGCCTTGTTATGACTATACTAGGCCGTGGTATTTCACATATGACTATACTAGTAGGCCCAAGGCCTACTATACTCATATTTGAAATACCAAGGCCTAGTATAGTCATTCCAAGGCCTAGTGTAATAACTTGTAAGTTGGAATGGAGCAGATTACATTCATCCACTCAATGCTGACTTGTATTCCCCATGGACTTTCATTGGGGTTGGGTTTTGAGGGTTGTGTTTTGAGAAAATCACATACTTTGTTCAACTAGTTGCACAATTTTCTCTTTGAAAAAAAATGGTTTCCTGATTCATGGCCTGCAGCTTTGCTCGTTCCAATATATTTCACGCAGACTAGCAATGCTGCATTTTAACTCATATGTGTATTTACCTGCCCAGGTGTGTGAACATCAAAAAATTCAGTTATACATGGGAAGTTTTTTATTTAATTGGAGTTTAAAAAATATAGTGCACTCAGTAATGGTATCAAATAAGGTTTTTTATTACCATAAACAAACAAAAACATTACACCATTTCATCTTGCCAGTGCACCCGTCCTACATCAGAAATAAAGTAGGCCGCAAATTGGTCCCTCATTTGGCCAACTTCAACGGATGACCTGAGAGTGTGCTGAGTGAATTCAGGCAATGGGTTAGGAGCATCATCGTCCAGTTCAAAGGTCGGGTGCTCTTTAGCCATCACAAAGTTATGTAGAACCACACAGGCCTTCACCACCTCATCGACTGTTTCAAGTTTAAGATTAATGGCCGTGCCCAGAATTCGCCATCTGGAAACAAGAATCCCAAAAGCACACTCGACAGTTCTTCTGGCCCTGGTCAGCCTGTAATTAAATATTTTTTTGGTGTGGTCCAAGTCCCGGCTGGAGTAGGGTTTCAGTAAGTTTCCGCACATTTGAAAAGCCTCATCGCCAACCATTACAAAGGGCAGTGGCGGAGCTTCGGTGTGAGGAAGAGGCCGTGGCATAGGGAAATTAAATTGGTTGCCATTTTGCGCAAAAAAACGCATTAAAAAAACGCATACAAATGCATACAAACGCTGCGTTTTTTTCCTGCATGCGCATAAAAATGCTTGAAAAAAACGCAGCGTTTGTATGCATTTGTATGCGTTTTTTTAATGCGTTTTTTTGCGGGAAAAACGCGCTGCAAAAAAAAGCAAGTGTGAAACTAGCCTTACTGTTGCAAAGCATAATGATGTCATTGGTTACAGAATTTCTAAACTACTGAAGGTTCCAGTGAGCACTGTCGGGGCCATAACTGGAAATGGATAGAACATTTCACCATAAACCAGCCAGGACCAGGTGCTCCCCTAAAGATTTCAGAAAGAGGAGTGAAAATCATTATCGTAAGAGTTGCCCAAGAGCCAAAGACCACCTGTGGAGAGCTACAGAAAGAGCTTGAACCCCGCAGGTATAATTGCTTCAAAGAAAACAATAAGTAATGCACTCAACCTCCATGGCCTGTATGCATGCTCACCACGCAAGACTCCATTGCTGAACAATGAGCATGTTCAAATGCGTTTAAAGTTTGTTCAATAACATTTAGACAAGCTTGTGAAATACTGGGAGAATATAGTCTGGTCTGATGAGACCAAAACTTGACTCTTTAGATGCCATAACACACACCATGGTTGAAGGCCAAACCACTGCATATCACCCATAACACCATGGTGTGTGGCCGTTTTCCAGCTTACGGCATTGGCAAACTTCACATAATTGAAGGAAGGATAAATGGACAAATGTATTTGATAAAAATCTGCTGCTCTCTACCAGGGTGATGAAGATAAAACGACGGTGGACATTTCAGCAAAACAATAATCCCAAACAAATAGCCAGGGAAAGTCTCAATTGGTTTCAGAGAAAGAAAATAAAGCTGCTATAACGGCCCAGCCAATCACCTGACCTGAATCCAATAGAAAATATATGGAAGGAACTAAAGGTCAGAATTCACAGAAGGAGCCTACGAGACCTTCAGGATTTGAAGAGTGTCTGTGTGGAAGAATGGGCTAAAATCACACCTGAGCAGCGCATGTGACTAGTTTCTCCATACAGGAGGCGTCTTGAAGCTGTCATCACCAACAAAGGCTTTTGTGGGACGTATTAATTAAATTTCAGTAAGTGTGTTCAATACGTTTCCCTGTGTCATTTGTCATTATTATACATGACTTAATTTATGAACATCTATAGTTTGATTTCTTTGACATTATGGATTGAAAGGGTTATTACTAACATCTGGTGAGAATTTCATGTCAATAGCTCCTTTAGAAATATATTTACTTAGAAAACTGGTGACTTGTTAAATACTTATTTCACCAGTTGTATTATGGGCTTGGGTTGTCTTCGGGTTCTTTCACATGACCGTATTTTCAGTCCAAGTGTTGTCAGTAGAAAAAAAAAAATGGACCACACTTGGACCAATGTTATTCAATGAGGTAGTGCAGATGAGTGATTTTTATTAATTAATTTTTTTTTAACTGTGCAAATCTGCATGTGGGGGAAAAAAAAATAATAAATTGCAGCATGAGCGAGTTTCCTCCGTAATTCGGAAGAGACTCAGCTATTCCAGTCTATGGGTGTGTAAAATAAAAAATTGGATGCGATACGGAGCCACAGTCAAGCATCAGATTCAGATTTTTAGGGATGTATTTCATTTCTGTAGCATAGGAAACTGTGAATGGTCTTCTAAGTGATTAATAGCTGCTGTAAAAAATGGATTGTACACGGACAGCACACGGATGACAAGTGAGAAAAAAGCCGTGCCACTTTTCTGTATGAAACTTTTATATGCTTGTGTGAACCTACCGTTCAGGAAGCAACCCCATAAATGCCCATTAGGCAGAAACGCCCAAGCAATTACACCAACCAGACCTGCAGCAGTCACACAACTATTACAGAGGTGCTGGCGAGTAGAACAAGGGATTTGGGATTCCGTACTTCAGTTTGGCCAATTACAGCCAGTTAAAGGAAAGGTTGGGATAAAAATTGGTGAATGGGTGACTTAGCACCTATACAAATCCCTTTACTTTATAAATCTGTCCTACAGTTGTGCAGAAAACACTCTTTATTCACATATCCTAATTAGGGTGCATGATGCACCACTGGCACGGACGAGCAGCTCAATGCACCTCTCTGCCCCCTGAATATAGATACCTCCCCCTCTGGTGATTGACAGCGCTGGCTTGCCCATAATGATCGCTGTCTCAGGAGAAAGCTCACTCACCGTCACGAAGTTCCAGGATCGGAGAATGTGGGCAGCCTCTGAGGGCTCAGGTCCTGGCTCACTGCAGTGTCCGCAGCAAGGAGAGAAAGCAGTGTGTCCACATACTCCAATTCAGGAACTCACGCAGTGAGTGATTGGTGGCACCAGAGAGACACAGATTTGATGTTTTGGGCAAAGAACACTTTCAATCACCAGAAAGGGAGGCAGACATATCTATGGTTTGGAACAGACCCCTCTTAAAGAAACACTTTGATCAAAGTCTTTCTTCTCTTAATATATTGTAGTCATCAAATTATATAGCACTGTGTACTTAGAATTGCTTATTCTGAATTTCTACCCAGATAACGCTTCTCTTTTCTCTGCTCTATGTAGAAACAGGAAGTCTCCATTCCCTGCATGAATCATTCCCCTCTTCAACTCCAGACCCAGCTGCTGCCTCCTCCCCCTGAGGAGGACTTTTGCAGTGATTCATGACTTGTGCAGGGAAAATTGACCACCTGTTCCTATATAGAGCTTACAAGGATTCAGCTAGTCAGTTTTTTAATCATGTGATGTCATAGACCTAATGGAAAAGAGAAGAATTAGCTGGGTATAAAGGCAAAATGCTATAAAACATGATAACTGCATTATCTTAATAGGACACAAACTTTGATAGGAGTGATTCTTTACAAAAATTGACACACAGTATTTGGTAGATCTGTTGCGCTACTGGAAATCTAAGCTCCTGTCCCACAGTTTTGTGACTAATAAGGGCTGGGGACTGATACATATGGTGTTTAGGCTGAATGTACACAGGAATGTAGCAGTACAGTAATGGAGGGGTCCAGGAGGCTTGGTTTCCAGATTGCAAATTTTGAAGAATGTAAGAAACGAACCGACAGGAGGAAAATCCAAGATCGTCAAGTGCGTTATGTCGGACCCAATGCTACATATTGCCTTTTGGCACGAACACGGATATAGCTGACACATGTAGCTGAACGTGTTCCTACATGATTTCTCTTCATTTGTCTAAGCTCTTCATCTGATGGATGCTCACTGCACTCAAAACACGGCACAAGGGTAAGGCTTTATTTGAAAGGCAGATGGGAAGGAGTGCAGACTGTTTAGACAGTGTGAGGTAGCGCTGTCATTCAAGGGGATACTCGCTCAGCAGCCACAAAATCAGATCCAGCACAGGTTTCCATAAAGACATAACAGACCATGTGGTTTATTCAGCAGCATAAACCCATAACAGCAACATAAAGTTCACTTAACAGCATAGCGTCCGTGACAGAGTTCAGCTCTGTTACTCTGTAGTCATACAGGTTAAACATGCACAGGCTTTCTAGCCTCTGTTATCTCACCCACGTCAGGGTCACTCATGGTTCCTTTAGCATACTGCAGACGTCCATTCCCTCCAGGGAATTAGCAGGCACGTGAAGTCATTGCACACAGCGTTCACTTGCTGTCAGAAGGCAGCCCCCACCTCTCTCTCAGACAGGGCCTTCCACACTGGACCAACCAGGTCCCAGCATTCACCCCATGTGACCTACCCTGGCCACATTATATGGTCCATAGCCACGCCCACCGGGTCACATGACGCTGACCTCATCACAGGTCCTTCAAGCACTTACACACTCTTTACAACAGTGTTCTTTAAACACACCCCCTGGGTGGGTTTGTAGGTAACCAGGTCCGCCCATCTCTCTAGTTACCTGGAGACTTCTTCCTGACACATTGAAGCAACACCTCAGCAATGTCATTGCTGATCCACACACATACATAAGTCTCCATCTCAAGGCCACCCACCTTGAGATACATAACGGTCCTTCCATATTCTGCCACTCATCCTCTCTCTTGGGACCTCCACACAGCGCCCCCTAGCGGACACAGTGGTCATTACACCACATACCTCCCCCCTCTGTTCTAACTTGTGGGGTTGAACACACAACCTTACATCAGGCTCTCGAGACCGGGCAAGAACTGTCTCGTATCATACGGCCTCATCTCTACGTTAGGCCTCCCCCGCCCCCAGCGGTCAGAATATCAGCTCTGATCTTTGGTCCTCCAGTTACAGTCTGTCTGTGTCATCAGACACTATCTAGTCACCACATTCCTCTCCCTGTTTGTTCCGTTCCCCGACCAGCTCCCCCAGTTGGTACGGTCATCAGTCTTAGTTGGGCCTACTGTCTGGCCTGAGTCTGACCCATTCAGCGTCTCACAGGAACCAATGTCTCTCAGCCTCGTACGGCCCGTCGAACTGCCACTTTCTGACATTCTTTGGCCACTTGCCATGTCACTACTTGGAGGAACCCTTCGGGTCCTTACATGTTGGGTTGGAGGCGGCTGCCACCTAGTATTCCGTACTTCTTTATTAATTTGCCGGCAGTCCAGCCTCAACTGCTCAATCTCTTGCAGGTACCCCACTCGATACTCCAAGAGCATCCGAAAGTCTCTCAGGCTTTCCCCGGAGCCAACCACCATGACGGGAATCCTACCTTCTTCACTGGATACCTGGTCTTCATCATCAGGAGGGATCCTCATCCTCACCACACCGGAGATATTCACAAGGTCTTGCATTACCTTCCCAGATCTTCCAATGATTCTCCCAATCAGAGCTTTGGCTACCGTAACCACCTCTTTCTGCAAACCCAGCCGATCCATAGCCTCCCTTGCCAAGTCTAGGCGTCGAACAGCCTTCACATTACTCCGCCTGATCAGCTGTTTGGCGTGGAGACATTGCAGATGCATCTCCTTCAGGACAGCTACTCGGTTTGATGTATCTTCTCTGGCTGATACTATCACCAACTGCCGAGTCTCAGGTGCCCAGCGCACCTTCCACACTTTGACCGCCTCTTTGAAAGCCTCATGCACACCTTCCTCAGCACAGGCTTCTTGCATGTGTTCTGGTACATCAATCACAGACTGGAAGGTTGTGGTCTTGCTCTCTTCCTGGACCGAAGGCTCTAGCTTTACCACGGACACTTCCATCACTATCGTTGACCCGACCGGGTGACTGTCTTCTTCAGTTCTTAACTCACCAACTACACACGATTTGATCACTTCATGACCCTTTGCCACGATGGCTACTGGCAGTTCTGTCTTATTATCACTCGCGCTCACCCGCGGTAAGTCTTCGTCCAACTTCTCCAGCAGAAGACTTTTTACTACTCCTCTGAGTTCCTCCATCTCTTCCTTGAGGTTCTTGTTCACACTTTGCAAGGTGGACAGGTGACCTCTGAGCTCCAAGGCTTCATTCTCGAGCCCCTCCACCCTGTGCTCGGCCAGTTGTCTCAGGACTCTTTCTTGTTCGAGATGTCCTTCCACTGTCTCCTTTATCAGCTTTATCTCACGATCCTGTTCTCTTTTGGCCAGCATGTGTCTCACCACTACCTCTTTGATTATATTGTCAAAGGGTACCACTGGGTCAGTCCCACCAGTCGAGTGAACCGTCCCGTTACCGTTTAACCGTGTCAGGTCCATAAGTTGGGCAGATGTACTACTTCTTCCGGTCAGTTCTACCTCTGACCTGTCCACGTCAGGAGCCGTCACTGTCTCAGTGTCTGCTGGCCCCACAGTCGAAACGTCTCCATTGTCCGACTATACATCATCAAACAAAACAAAGTCCCAGCCCCTCTCCAAGGCATAGACTAAGTCCCGTGGTATCCCGCCCCCTTGGCACTCACCACTTTCGGTCCCCTTGAACATTACTCTGTCTACTGCATAGTTCACCGTGACCCCATGTTTACAGCGAACCCTGGCGTTTTTCTCGGTCAGAGATAAAACGAGAGGAGTTCCTGTCAGAGTCACCTGACTGAGTCAAGTCAACCCGAGACTCCTTCCTGGTGCAGCATCACGGTACACACCTGTGGCCCGTCATTATCCGGAAAATACATGCCGCACTCCTCAAAACTCATACAGACACAATGCGGTTCCCCAGACATACCCACTGAGGCAACCAGTGCTGCCATTTCCTGAACCACCCCAATTTGGGTCACCGCCCCCTCCCGGGACTCCACCCCTTTTTGGGTTACCACCCCAATTTGGGTCACCGCCCCCTTCTGGGACTCCACTTCTTTTTGGGTTACCACCCCAATTTGGGTCACCGCCCCCTTCTGGGACTCCACCCCCTTTTGGGCTACCACCCCGATTTGGGCCACCGCCCCCTTTCAGGATCTCCCCATGTCTGTTATACCGGTCTTCTCAGACCACCGTTCACACAACACAGTTTATGTCTTTTAACGATACCACACAAGTCCTTGCTGGCACCACCACAGCTCCTGCTGTCACCGATCACCTACACCACCGGCTGCTGTTCACACACAGCGGCTGGTGTCCTCTTCGCAACCCCGCCGAATTACAGGGAGCCGCTTGTTCCCTTCGTAACCCCGCCGAGTTACAGGAAGCCGTTTGTCACCTTCTTGACTCTCCCACTTGAGTCACCGCAGGCTGAGTTGAGAAAAGAAAAAAAAAAACAACACAAAAAAACTCACGTGTCCTTTCTGTGTGCTATTCAGGACGTTCCATCTCCTCTCCTGAGACCGTCCAACACACAGGGTGCACCGGGTGCTATTCAGGGAGCCGACCCTCCTCCCAGGGTTTCCCAACAAACCAGCCACACCAGATCCAGGGGCTTAACGGGTGCTCTTCAGAACATCCGTCTCCGCCTGAGACTGCCCAACACTCACGCTTCACCAGGTCCAAGGTCATACCACATGCTCCAGGGATCCGATTCTTCTCCCAGAACCTCCCAACACTGACCCTCCAGGACCTTGCTCACTGAACCCTCCAGGTACACAGTCTTTCACACTGACCCAGGTCAGTACAACACGAACACCTGTCCGTTACCTGTGTCGGCCCCACAGGTCCTCGGATACCTCTTCTCCACAGAGGCACCCCATCAATCACCAGTCTCTTTCTCACTGACCCCGGTCAGTACAACACGGTTATCACGACCGTCACCTGCAGGCCACGCAGGTTCTCGGACCCCTCTACCGCAAAGGTATCCTATAAGTCTCTTTCTCCTGGGGAAACGGCCGCACTGGGCTCACCGATCTGGACAGTGCCTTACTCACTAGGCCGCTCCACGGTTCCAGAACCACAGCCGGGCAGTGACTACCCCAACCGTCAGCCTTCCTGGCTCAGCGTTGCCCTTAGCAACCGACTTTGTAGTCCTCTTCCGTTGCTCCCAGTAACAAGGCTACAATAATGCCCATAGCTTTCTCCACCAATTGTAAGGTAGCGCTGTCATTCAATTAGGGGATACTCGCTCAGCAGCCACAAAATCAGATCCAGCACAGGTTTCCATAAAGACATAACAGTCCATGTGGTTTATTCAGCAGCATAAACCCATAACAGCAACATAAAGTTCACTAAGGCTACTTTCACACATCCGGTGTGTGGGGTCCGGCGGCGTGCGGCGAAAAGCCGGGCCGCCGGATCCGGCCTGCAGCTGTGACACCGGATGTGTGTGCGGCGAGACGATACGGCTCGGACATTATTAAAGGAGCCGCAGGACGAGGTGGACAGAGGCAGCCAATGAGACAGCTGCTGAAAGGGAGGTGAGGGGAGGAGAGGATAGGGGAGGGGAGGGGAGGGGGGTGGAGAGAGAGAGACATGGGGGGTTAACACTTAGTGTCCAGGCAAGAGAATCTCTCTCTCTTGCCGGGCACTTGTGGGGTTAACCCCACAGAGAGAGATCTCTCACCCAGACACTGTGAGTGTTAACCCCACAAGTGCCCGGCGAGAGAGATCTCTCACAAGTGTCCGGGTGACAGAGAGAGATCTCTCTCTCTCTCGCCGGGCACTTGTGGGGTTAACATTCACAGAGTCCGGGCATGCGCTGTGGAAAAAGCCGGTCCGGCGCTGCAAAAAAACGTTACATGGAACGTTTTTTCCAGACGCCGGACAGGCTGTTTTTGCCGGATCAGGCAAAAACCGGATACGCCGCATAGGTATCCGGCGCGATGCGGCAATAATGAAACTGAATGGGGGAAAAACCGGATCCGGTGGCAACCGGCGCCGGATCCGGTTTTTACACTTTTCGCCGCATCGCGCCTGATGCTGAAAACCGGATGTGTGAAAGAGGCCTTACTGTAACAGCATAGCGTCCGTGACAGAGTTCAGCTCTGTTAGTCATACAGGTTAAACATGCACAGGCTTTCTAGCCTCAGTTATCTCACCCACGTCAGGGTCACTCATGGTTCCTTTAGTATACTGCAGACGTCCATTCCCTCCAGGGAATTAGCAGGCACGTGAAGTCATTGCACACAGCGTTCACTTGCTGTCAGAAGGCAGCCCCCATCTCTCTCTCAGACAGGGCTTTTCACACTGGACCAACCAGGTCCCAGCATTCACCCCATGTGACCTACCGTGGCCACATTATAATGGTCCATAGCCACGCCCACCGGGTCACATGACTCTGACCTCATCACAGGTCCTTCAAGCATTTACACACTCTTTACAAGAGTGTTTTTTAAACACACCCCCTGGGTGGGTTTGTAGGTAACCAGGTCCGCCCATCTCTCTAGTTACCTGGAGACTTCTCCCTGACACATTGAAGCAACACCTCAGCAATGTCATTGCTGATCCAAACACATACATAAGTCTCCATCTCAAGGCCACCCACCTTGAGATACATAACGGTCCTTCCATATTCTGCCACTCATCCTCTCTTGGGACCTCCACACAGCGCCCCCTAGTGGACAGAGTGGTCAATACACCACAACAGATATGACATACAATAAACAGCAGTAATCACCATAAACGGCTATTGAAGAAACATGACATAAAAATGTAATGGCTTCCAAATGTACAACAAATCCTCTTGAAATAAGTGCCCACATATCTCAAGGTAGAGGAACGTCTGCGGAAAGACTGGAGAAGAACCCATTAATATTTGATCCAAAGTATGTCTGAGCTTCTTGTAAGACATAAGGATGGTTAGGTACGTAAGTGCAGTTGCCAACAAGGAGGGTCCAAAAAGGGATAGCAGGATTGTAGTATCGCAAGATTGTCAAATGCTACACTGAAGAAACAGGAGGAAAAGTTTAATATGAAGTTGAGGTGTAGATGAACTGATATTTTGGAAAGAACATTCAATTAAAAACACTCATGATTGCAATCAATGGTAACCACATCACCATATCCCTACTCTAAAGGCCACCAGGCACATTAATCCCTAAACCCCTAGGTCATTTTCCTCCCCTTCTTCCAAGAACCATATTTTTTTTTATTTTTTTTTTCAACAAAGTCGTATGAGGGCTTTTTTTTTGAGGGATGAGTGGTATTCTTCAATGACACAATTGATTTTACCATACCGTGTACTGGAAAAAGGGGAAAAAAATCCAAATGCGGTGAAATTCTACAATAGTTTTTCTTTACCATGTTCACAATATAGTAAAACTGACCTGGCAATATGATTCCCCAGGTCCGTAAAAGTATGCAGATACCAAACATGTATGATTTATTTTTGATTATGTGGTTAACAAAATTGAGAAAGCTGTATAAAAAAAAAAAAAAATTGCTTGTGTCGCCATTTTCCGAGACTCGTAATGGTTTTCCTTTTCAGGATATGGGGCTGTGTAAGGCCTCAATTTGTGCGCCGAGCTGACATTTTTACCGATACCATTTTGGGGTACATACAATGTTTTGATCACATCTTTCTATACTAATGCACAAAGCATGGGCAACAAACAAGGAGAATTGGAACTACTAACACAGGAAAAGAAATATGATGTCATTGGAATCACTGAAACTTGGTGGGACAATACACATGATTGGAATACAAGACTAGAAGGATACAACTTATTTGCAAGAAACAGATTTGATAAGCGAGGAGGGGGTGTCGCATTGTATGTTAGAAACGCGTATATCTGCACAGAGATTGAAGCTTCAGAGACTGGGAGTTCTGTGGAAACTGTTTGGGTAAGAATACAAGGACAGAACAATGGAAAGGACACCATTGTAGGCATTTACTACAGGCCGCCTGTGCAAGCTGAAGATATGGATGAACTCTTTATGCATCAAATGGCCAAGTTCTCCAAAAAATATGACATAGTTGTCATGGGAGATTTCAACTATCCAGACATTTGTTGGGAATCTCTCTCAGGCAAAACTAACAGGTCAAGGAAATTCTTATCCTCTGTTGCTGACAACTTTATCTTCCAAAAGGTAAGGGAGAAAACAAGGGGAACTGCTACCTTGGATCTAATCCTTATAAACAGGGAGGAAATGGTTGAGGAGGTAAAAGTGGCTGGGACCCTAGGAGGTAGCGACCATGCTATTTTAGAATTTTGGATAACTAGAGGCGGAAGACCTGTGAAGACTCAGACATCAAGGTTAGATTTCAGAAAGGCAGATTTTAAAGGATTCAGAAAGAGAATTGGAGGGATCCAATGGCTGGATATCCTTAAAGACAAAAATGTCCAGGAAGGATGGGAAATCTTGAAAAATGAAATTCTCAAAGCACAGTTGTTAACAATTCCGAAAAGAGGGAAGAATAGGAAGCATTTAAGGAAACCAGGATGGATGAACACAGAACTTAAGCACATGCTAAAAAGGAAGAAAAAAATGTTTATAAAATGGAAAGAGGGAGGCATATCTAAAGAAGAATATAATGCTGTCTGCAGAACCTGCAGGGCACAAATCAGATTATCTAAAGCTGAAAATGAATTGAGGCTTGCAAGAGATGTCAAAAGCAATAATAAAGGATTTTGGGGATATGTCAAAAGTAAAAGAAAAGTCAAAGATGCTATAGGATTTTTACAGGATGAAAATGATGAAATGGTAAGACAGGATGTTGAGAAGGCTGAACTTTTAAATTCCTATTTTGCATCTGTTTTCTCTCAGAAAGGAAATGTAACATCAACTGTTATTCACTGTCCTATTAAGGGAATAGAAGAATCCAGGATATCTATAAACAGAAAGATAGTGAGGAAACACTTAGCTAACCTAAATGAATTCAAGTCTCCAGGTCCAGATGAATTACACCCCAGAGTACTGAAGGAGATAGCAGAAGAAATTTTCGAACCCCTCTCCATAATCTTTGAAAATTCTTGGAGAACAGGAGAAGTGCCAGAAGACTGGAGAAGAGCAAATGTTGTTCCTATCTTCAAAAAGGGGAAGAAGGTGGACCCAGGCAACTATAGGCCGGTGAGTCTGACTTCTATACCAGGAAAGATCTTTGAACAAATTATTAAACAACATGTATGTCAATACCTGGATAAGAATGAAGTGATTAAACAGAGTCAGCATGGGTTTGTAACTAATAAGTCATGTCAGACTAACTTAATTTCCTTCTATGATGGTATCACTGATTGGGTGGATCAAGGAAATGCTGTAGATATAGTATATCTTGACTTCAGCAAAGCATTTGACAAAGTCTCTCATACAATCCTTATTGAAAAAATGACTAAGTATGGAATGGACAAGGCAACTGTTAGGTGGATTCATAACTGGCTTAGTGATCGGACACAAAGAGTGGTCGTAAATGGCTGCACATCCAGTTGGAAGAATGTCTCAAGTGGGGTACCACAGGGCTCTGTCCTGGGCCCTGTATTGTTCAACATCTTTATCAACGATTTAGATGAAGGAATTGAGGGTAAACTGATTAAATTTGCTGATGACACAAAGCTAGGAGGGATAGCTAATACTAGAGAAGAGAGAGAGAGGATTCAAAAAGATTTAAATAAACTGGAGAAGTGGGCAGCAACTAACAGAATGGTTTTTAACAGGGAGAAATGCAAAGTACTACATCTGGGCAATAAAAATGAAAAAAGCATATATAGAATGGGAGGAATAGGGCTAAGTGACAGCACATGTGAAAAAGACTTGGGTATACTAATAGATAACAGACTGTATATGAGTCAACAGTGTGATGCAGCAGCAAAAAAGGCAAATGCAATTCTAGGATGTATTAACAGAAGCATACAGTCTAGATCACGTGAAGTCATTATTTCCCTCTACTCCTCTTTGGTCAGACCTCATCTGGAATATTGTGTCCAGTTTTGGGCACATTTTAAAAAAGACATCAACAAACTGGAGCAAGTTCAGAAAAGAGCGACCAGAATGGTGACCGGTCTGCAAACCCTGTCTTATGAGGAAAGGTTGCAGGATTTGGGAATGTTTAGTTTGCAAAAGAGAAGACTGAGAGGAGACTTAATAGCTGTCTACAAATATCTAAAGGGCTGTCACATTGTAGAAGGATCAACTTTATTTTCATTTGCACAAGGAAAGACTAGAAGCAATGGGATGAAACTGAATGGGAGGAGACACAGATTAGATATTAGAAAAAACTTTTTGACAGTTAGAGTGATCAATGAGTGGAACAGGCTGCCACGAGAAGTGGTGAGTTCTCCTTCAATGGAAGTCTTCAAACAGAGGCTGGACAGACATGACTGGGATGATTTAGCGAATCCTGCTTTGAGCAGGGGGTTGGACCAGATGGCCCAGGAGGTCCCTTCCAACTCTACGATTCTATGATTCTATGATTATTGCAATGTTGCGGCGGCCATAAACAAACAATTCTGGAGTTTCCATTTTTTCTCATTATGTTGTTTACTGATCTGATTAATTAATTGTATATTTTGATAGACCGGACATTTCTGAGCGCAGCAATAACCAATTATCATAATTACAGGCATATGGGGTAATTAGCAGACCCCTGGCTGTCATGACAGCCCATCAGAGCCCCGCGATCACGTGACAGGCGTGCAGATTGCCGGGATGAATGATGCACTTCAGGTCGGTGTCTGTTAAATCTTGCTGCCTGTGATTGACAGTGTGATTTAACTGGTTAATAGCAGCGGGCCAAGTACCGCTCAACCTGTGACTATTAGAGGCATGTGATGACTGATAACGATGGTGGAATAATTCTTATGCTTTTTTTGTTGTACTAAAAGTTGGGTTACTTTTGTAGAACTCTACACATAATTTTTGGACACTGTGTAATCATTTCCATTATTTGCTCATAGTTTCAGCTGGTACTCACAGGGTATCGTTCTTAGGTACAGGTTATCTCTTATCACTTGCTGTAGCTTATGGTCTATGGATCCCTTCTGGAACTGTAGGCTCAGATAGTGACGAAGATCTTTATTAATAACTTTACCTGTAAAAAAAGAAAAGAAACCTTGTTAAAATTTCTACATCCCCTTTACTTGTTTCCACCAAGAGTAATTTGATGAACAGTGCCCTGGTCTTCTGTATAGTCCGGTCATCCATGGCAGCCTGCCTTCACTTCTGCGCTTGGCATGCTCAGCTTGGCATCCTGGGTGGCTCTGGGGTTTAATAGGGTCTCTGGCACCTTACAAGTCCTGGTGACTAGGCCACACAAGAAGTCAAGACGTAGCATGACCTAGAAAGCGTAAGAGGTGTCCAAGATGTGGGGTACATCAGCAGTGAAGACCAGCTTCTACGGAGGCCCGGACTGGACATCAAACCAGGACAGCATGAATCAAATTGCCCAACTCTGATGAACAGCACAAAACAATTATAGACACTTGAATGAATATTTCCATTAAAGGGAATCTGTCACCCCTTTTTTGAGATATCATATAATGATATCATTCAATTGTGTGTCACATAAGGATTCTCTTAGTACTTTTGCTTCCCCCTGACCCCGCACCTTTCATGCATAAATATTTTTTTTATATCGGTTCAGATGTATGTAAACTGCAGTGGCCTGGTCCGATGGGCGGGGCTTATTCAACTGCTCCCCCTCCCTGTCTTGCTCTACACATTTCTTCCTGTGTAGAGCAAGACAGGGAGGGGGAGCAGTTGAATAAGCGCCACCCATCGGACCGGACCACGGCAGTTTACATACATCTGAACCGATATAAAAAAGGTATTTATGCATGAAAGGTGCGGGGTCAGGGGGAAGCAAAAGTACTAAGAGAATCCTTATGTGACACACAATTGAATGATATCATTATATGATATCTCAAAAAAGGGGTGACAGATTCCCTTTAAGTTGTCTAGGATTAGAAAACAGATTCATCTCTCTTCCCCCAAGCAAATGCAGTTCCTTCTCATTTAAGTTGAGGGGGCTGAATCGTGTTACCAGGGGCAGAAGTGGCATCCTTTATGTGATTAAAGAATCCATTTTTAATCCTGGATGCCTCCTACTTCTACATTTCTAGCTGTGCCTGAGGAAAGTTAAGGCCTTAACGATATGTGCGGTTATCGTTCAATTGAAAAAAAAATAGGTCTTGCTTCTCAGTGGACTAGGTAGACATTTGAAGTCAATAAATGGTTTTATTTCAAGCAGTTTACTAATGCCTGGTTGGGCTTGATTTCTTATCTCGAAGATTAAAGCAGTCGTCACACACAGCGATCTCACCAGCGAAATCGGTGTGTGTGCCGGGTATCACTGATAGTCCTGGAAAGGCCAGGACATTTTTTTGATCTCTGGTCTCCCGCTGGCCAGCACGCATCACTGCGTGTGGCAGGTGGGAGACCAGCGATCAGCGAGCTGGTAACCAAGGTAAACATCGGGTTTCTAAGCACCGCGCTGGTAACTAAGGTACACAGTGGGTAACTAAGCGACGTGCGTCGCTTGTTACCCGCATGTCGCTGTCCTGACCGCTGGTGAAGCTGCCTGTTTGGCAGCTCACCAGCGACCATGTAGTGACACACCAGCGATCCTAACAGGTTCACATCGTTGTCGGGATCGCTGGTGAGTCGCTATGTGTGACGGGGGCATAAGAAAAGCTTATAGTGAGTAAACTCGACAGAAGCAAACTCCCCTCTCTCCATGAAGAACACATGTAGCAGAGCATGCATGTTTATAGGGGGAGAAGCCGGCAGAAGAAAGAACTGTTGGAAAAACAAGTCTTAGACTTGAGAGAGCACAGGGGAAATTTAAAAAGTAATCAGGATTAGGATTTTACCACCTGAGAGTGGCATAACGTAGGACCAAAGCTCCCAATTCCAGCGAGGTGTCACTTACTGGACTGCTTTCTGTAGTTTTGATAAAATCACAGTTTTATCAGCAGGAGATTATCACTAGAGGACTAGTGAACCAGCTGTCATGTAGTCCTCATATTCATGAGCTCTGTATAACCTCGCCCCAGCACTGATTGGTAGCTTTCTGTGTACACCGTATGTTGGCAGAAAGCTGCTAATTAGTGGTGTGGGTTAGGGTTATTTAGAGCTCAAAATTCAGCTAACTGCTCGATCGGCAGGACGTAAGACAGTAATTACAGCAAACAAATCAGTGATACAATGCGGGAATCACGGTCTCTGCCCCTACATTATGCTGCTCTCAGATGAGGGAACCAAAATCTGGTGACATATTCCCATTAAATCTTACTTGTAATTCTAATTTATAATTTCATTTTACACATGATTTCTTCAATTTTTCATTCATATAAGTTTAGATGATCTTAAAAGGGAAGCTATCATTAAGAATGACCTATGGAATAAATACGGTTTGTGTGTAAACTGCATTTTTTTAAATTTTGGACAATTTAATTTTATTTTTTAACGTAACAAATTTAATAAAGAAAAATGACTAATCTTTCAATTTTCACACTGGCCACTGGGGCATTTTAAACTCATACTTCTTGTTTCAGGAAACAACACATGACACGTGCATTGCCACAATGGTCAAACGCCAACCTTATGTTTTATATTGAAGTGTCTAAGGAGACTGTGGAAAGGTCATTGTGAAGGGAGAAGGAGCATGGCCAGCTGTGACATCGCCTACTGTCAATGATGGATCCTGCGTGATCACCTGTATATAGAGGTGCTGCCTGTAATCCTAACCCTAGTAATAAGAAAACTCGAAAAAATTGTTCCTGAAAAAAACAAGACGTTTGAGCCTAATAAAGCCCCTGTGGACACAGAAAGTTGCATTATTACTATTTTTGCTTTAATAATGACTGTAATATAAAACATTTCCTTTTTTAAACACAAGCAACACAGAAACTTTATTCAAACAATAGGCCATTTTCTGATAACAGCTTCCCATTAAACACGACCTTTAATTGTTGGCTTGTTTGCAGGATCTTATCCCTATGCCCTCTCCAATACATAACAAAATGCACTGAGGCAGGGAGATGGTCCTTTCCGAATATCGCCAAAAGGAGGAAAACAGCTGTTCTATATAATAAAATCAGAGCAAATCTCGTTAACAATCCAGACACTCCAGATAGAAATGGAACCGCAGTATTGCACGTTACTTACTCACTGACGGTTTTTAAGCTAATTTAGTCATTTTCATGTTTCCTTTATATGTGCGCTGCCCTGCTTCGCTCTATAGAGATTTAATGTAAGAACTTCCTTTTGTGCAAGATAAAGCCTCAAAAGATTTGTAGTGAATACATCTCAGCCCAAGCATTGTATATGGACCTATTTCTGGAATGCATGCCTCCCAATGGGCTCCATTTGTCAGATCACGTCAAGCTAGTGAACATTTGACAAACTTCCTGATAGCTGAATCACTGCCATGTCTTTTGATTGTGGTCATGAATCAAAACCTGAAGAGCATAGTGAGAAACCTATTTTATTCTGGAAGATGTCAGCCAAATATAGAAACTGTGCAGAGTTTGCAAACCTTTTTACATAACTCGGTAGAAAGATATACGCTTAATGACTTCCCAACGTGCGCCATTGACCTGCACTGTTCCATCAGTCAGTGCCTAATTGCTAAAAGATATATGGTTAAGAATTTAATGAAGATTAAGCTGTGTTAATTACAAAAAAAAGTCTCTGCATTTCTTTAAGATTTTCCTTTCCTCCTTATATTGAATTCTACCAATAAATAGGAGCAAAAGGGTGACTCAGTGCTTCTATATGGTGCCTGGAGTCCAGTATTGAAATCCGACCAAGGGCAACTGTAAGGCGTCAGATTCCTGCGTCGGCTCTGCAGGAATCCAGACCCTTACATTCTGCGGTCTCTTGCTGTTTATCTACTGCAGAGGAGATTGCCTTGCAGCAAATCTCTCCAGAGGCTAAGTCCTTCAGTCCATCTTCTGAGCATGCTCATGAGACGATCTTCCATTGGAGATCGGGAGTCATGTGCTCAGGTCCTGCTTCAGATCTTATTGGTCCAGCTCGGAGATCTGGAGGCTTCCGGAAGTTCCCAGCTGCTATAAAAGGCACGCATGGCTGTTCCACCATGCATTAGTATAGTCATACTTGCTGCTGTGTGAATGAGGATGGATGCATGATTCTGGTGAATGACTCATTTGAAACCCCTACCCTCTGATATTACGTTTGTGGTTAGGGATTGAATTTAGTTCCAGCACCAGAGCGCCTCTGCTTCATCATCCACAGTTGCTAGCGTCCAACATTGCGCTTGCGTAGTAGCATTGTCGTGTAGCGGCAGTGTCACACGCCTCGCTGCAGTTGCAGCACTCCTTGGCATCCGCAGTTGCGACGTTGCACACACGGTAGGTCTAGAGGGATGCAGTCCCGCTGTCCTTGGCTCTGCTCCTGTGACCTGATACCATGTGTGCAACTATCCTGAGCACTGTGACTTTAACAGGCTCAGCCCTATTGTATTTGTCTTGTGTTTGGCGTCTCTGTGACTCAACAGAGATTGCTCTGCGCACCTGGGTGAAGTTTAACCCCGTGCGCACCTCCGCCATTTTGCTCCTGCCACCACTTAGCAGCAGTTATGTCACCTACTGCACGGTGGACCCCGAGCGGCGAACGCACTTTCCTTTTGCTTCTCAACCTGTTCCACACCGTTTCCACCCTCAATAACTGCATGCTGGAGCAGAATTTGAGGATGTAGAACTCCATTTCCACGTAGAGACAATATTTCAAGTATTCAAGGTTTCCATTAGGTCTCTCATCTTCCAGAAACTGCCAAGACTTTCCAGGAAGAGTTGATAGTTGGTGTGAAACGATTTTGTACGACTCATCAAATAAGTCGGTAATCTGTTGCCACTCATCAGGAGCCCTAAGAACCACCACTTACCTGAAGGTATCTGTGACTCTTCTTTTGATTAGCCAGCCTGGCATGACATCATTCATGGACATATAATGGTGCTCCAGGCCGGTTGATCAAAAGAAGATGGATGTCGTCAGATAAGAAGCAGTTCTCATGGCTTGCATCCTGCGACCATAGATTAATGATGTAGCCGATAGCGTGAATTGACTCTCAGGACCCGGTCCCGGTCTAGCTGACATGTAGAAAAAGGGTTTTATGAAGTCACTAATTACATTTAACATGGAATGAGACAAAGTTACTAATTGACTAAGAGAAGGATAAGCAATCATCATCTTTCTGAATTTTTACTGATGCCACTGCAACAATGTATACATCAGACAGACTCCAGGGTCGTGGCCTGCGACAGACTCCAGGGTCGTGGCCTGCGACAGACTCCAGGGTCGTGGCCTGCGACAGACTCCAGGGTCGTGGCCTGCGACAGACTCCAGGGTCGTGGCCTGCGACAGACTCCAGGGTCGTGGCCTGCGACAGACTCCAGGGTCGTGGCCTGCGACAGACTCCAGGGTCGTGGCCTGCGACAGACTCCAGGGTCGTGGCCTGCGACAGACTCCAGGGTCGTGGCCTGCGACAGACTCCAGGGTCGTGGCCTGCGACAGACTCCAGGGTCGTGGCCTGCGACAGACTCCAGGGTCGTGGCCTGCGACAGACTCCAGGGTCGTGGCCTGCGACAAAAATTGCAGAAAACTGCACAAAATTCTGTCGTACATCAGTAACACAAAATCATCAGACTCTTGATGCATAACACAGGACATCTTGATAGTAGACAGCTATCATTTCCCATTACATACATTCACTGATCATTGATGGTTTAACTGTAAGTACTCTCTCTCTCTTTTATTTTTTATTATAGCCCACAATACCCTTTGGGATAAAATTATTCATAGTAACATAGTTATTAAGGTTGAAGGAAGACTTAGTCCATCTAGTTCAACCCATATCCTATCCTAACTTGCCCTAACATGTTGATCCAGAGGAAGGCAAAAAAAAACCCCATGTGGCAAACAGTAAGCTTCACATTGGGGAAAAAAATTCCTTCCCGACTCCACATACGGCAATCAGACTAGCTCCCTGGATCAACGCAATATTAAGGAAACTAGTGTATATACCCTGTAATATTATACTTTTCAAGAAAGGCATCCAGTCCCTTCTTAAATTTTAGTAGGGAATCACTCATTACAACATCATATGGCAGAGAGTTCCATAGTCTCACTGCTCTTACAGTAAAGAATCCACGTCTGTGAGTATGCTTAAACCTTCTTTCCTCCAGACGTAGAGGATGCCCCCTTGTCCCCGTCACAGGTCTAAGAGTAAAAAGATCATTAGAAAGGTCTTTGTATTGTCCCCACATATATTTATACATTGTAATAAGATCACCCCTAAGCCTTCAATTTTCCAAACTAAATAACCCCAAGTGTAATAACCTGTCTTGGTACTGCAGACCCCTAGTTCCCTAATAACCTTGGTCGCTCTTCTCTGCACCCGCTCCAGTTCAGGACTATGTCTTTCTTATACACCGGAGACCAGAACTGTACAAAGTATTCTAAGTGTGGTCGCACTAGTGACTTATATAGAGGTAAAATTATGCTCTCCTCATGAGCATCTATGCCTCTTTTAATGCATCCCATTATTTTATTTGCCTTTGCAGCAGCTGCCTGACACTGGCCGCTAAATGTGAGTTTGTCGTCCACCCATACACCCAGGTCTTTTTCAGTGACCGTTTTGCCCAGTGTTTTACAATTAAGCACATAATTATACATCTTGTTCGTTCTACCCAAGTGCTTGACCTTACATTTATCCCCATAAAAGCTCATTTGCCATTTATCAGCCCAAGCTTCTAGTTTACATAAATCCTCCTGTAATATAAAATTGTCCTCCCCTGTATTGATTACCCTGCAGAGTTTAGTGTCATCTGCAAATATTGAAATTCTCCTCTCTATGACCCCTACAAGGTCATTAATAAATATGTTAAAAAGAAGCGGGCCCAAAACTGACCCCTGTGGTACTCCACTGCTAACCATGACCCAGTCCGAGTGTGCTCCATTAATAACCACCCTTTGTTTCCTATCCCTGAGCCAGCTCTTAACCCACCTACACATATTTTCCCCTATCCCCATTGTTCTCATTTTATGTATCAACCTTTTGTGTGGCACCGTATCAAAAGCTTTTGAAAAGTCCATGTACACCACGTCCACTGCATTCCCTTGGTCCAGTCCGGAACTTACCTCTTCATAAAAGCTTATCAGATTAGTCTGACAAGAACGGTCCCTTGAAAACCCATGTTGATATTGGGTCATGAGGTTATTCTTCTCCAGATACTCCAGTATAGTATCTCTTAGAAAACCCTCCAGGATTTTACCCACAGTTGAGGTTAAACTTAATGGCCTATAATTCCCAAGTTCAGTTTTTGTCCCCTTTTTGAATATTGGCACCACATTTGCTATATGCCAGTCCTGTGGTACAGACCCTGTTATTATGGAATCTTTAAAGATTAAAAATAATGGACTATCTATAACTGTACTTAATTCCTGCAGTACTCGGGGGTGTATCCCATCCGGGCCCGGGGATTTGTCAATTTTAGTGATTTTTAGACGCCGCCGTACTTCCTGCTGGGTTAAAGGAAAGGTGCCACAATTTTATATAATTTGCAAAAAAAAAAGTAACAAAACATGTTGTTAAAGCAAATGTTGTACTAACTAGGATTTATGGTTTGTTTGTAATAATGTTGTAATGTAGCCACTGGGCGCTGCCATCTTGATTTGCAGATCTGTGGAGGAATCATACAGTCTGCAAATATGGCCGTCCCTGGACATAGGAGACTGCGGTCGGCTCCCGACCCCACCATGCAGCCTCATTAGCAGTGAACTGGGCACGCCCCTGTGGGCTGCACCATTCACTGCTGTAGGTGTGGCTGGGCGCCATTTTACTGTAGCCCAGTGCTATCTGCTGAGCTCCACTTTCTGCACCGTGCTTTCTGCTCAGCTCCACTGTCCTCCTGCTCTGTCTCCGCCTCCTCACTCACACACAGCCCCAGTGATCTCCGGTAATCTGACACCTTTGCTTTTATGAGAGCTTTTATGGCTGTCTGAGGAGGACAGTGACATATATAGCCCATAGTCTAGTGTATAATTGGGGGGGGGGGTCTGGAAGTTTCACCAGTGTGGGCATATCTGTAATACGGTCTCCTGTGATACTGCCTACTGAGCCGTGTATCTAATCCTCTCCTGTGTGATACTGCCTGCTGAGCCGTGTATCTAATCCTCTCCTGTGTGATACTGACTGCTGAACCGTGTATCTAATCCTCTCCTGTGTGATACTGACTGCTGAGCCGTGTATCTAATCCTCTCCTGTGTGCTACTGACTGCTGAACCGTGTATCTAATCCTCTCCTGTGTGATACTGACTGCTGAGCCGTGTATCTAATCCTCTCTTGTGTGATACTGACTGCTGAACCGTGTATCTAATCCTCTCTTGTGTGATACTGTCTGCTGAGCCGTGTATCTAATCCTCTCGTGTGATACTGACTGCTGAACCGTGTATCTAATCCTCTCGTGTGATACTGACTGCTGAACCGTGTATCTAATCCTCTCCTGTGTGACACTGACTGCTGAGCCGTGTATCTAATCCTCTCCTGTGTGATACTGTCTGCTGAGACGTGTATCTAATTCTCTGCCGTGTGATACTGCTCTCCTGAAATACTCTGTGCTGCTGTCACCCTGCTGGTTTTATGTGTGATCTATATGGCGGCATTGTGTGTGAAGTATATGGCGGTATTATTTGTGATCTGGTAAAAGGGGACCCATTCTAGGGTGGTTCTGGCTGAGCACCTGCACACGGGTCAGGGGTAATAGGTGCAGTCAGGGGAGGGCTGGTGAGGCAGCTGAAGAGAGGGGTCTCATTTTTATCGTTACTGTATGGCTACATTTCCCCCCCAGCCTGCTTCCCAGCGTCACCCCGGACTGCGCCTGTCGCCTCGCTTTCACACATCGCCAGGACAGGATCTGAGGAGGGGAATGGGGTCTTTGCATGCAAAGTCTGGATCAGAACAGGCCATCAATCAGCAGAAATGTTTCCTGGATTTCTGTGCTGCTGTCTCCCTGCTCCTCCCCCATATATCTCTGTGTGCCCCCCATAGACCAGCACACTGCTCTCCTGAAATACTCTGTGCTGCTGTCACCCTGCTCCCTCCACCATATATCTCTCTCTGTGCCCCCCATAGACCAGCACACTGCTCTTCTGAAATACTCTGTGCTGCTGTCACCCTGCTCCCAGAATCCTTGCTGCCTGCCATCCTCGGTGACCGAAGACCCCATTCCTCTCCTCAGATCCTGTCCTGGCGATGTGTGAAAGCGAGGCGACAGGGGCCTGATATATGGAGGGAGCATGGTGACAGCAGCACAAAGTATTTCAGGAGAGCAGTGTGCTGGTCTATGGGGGGCACCCTGTTCGGTGCCAGGGATTGTACATAGAGCGTTGTGTTTTATACACCTGGATGGACCGTCTTCTTGTCTGCTCCACAGAAATCCAGGAAACATTTCTGCTGATTGATGGCCTGTTCTGATCCAGACTTTACATGAAAAAACAGTAAGTATAACTTTGCAGGCCCCCTCAAAATGGCTGCTCACTGTGTTCCTAGATGTCATCCTCTCTTTTCCCTTAGCAAGCACCCAGTAGGGGAGGAGAGGAGTGACACCACACCCATGTCAGCAGATTCCGCCCATACAGTGTCCATTTTAGGGCATGATCATATATCAAAGTCAAACATCATGGACACTGTATGCCCATAATTACTGCAGGACAGTAATGTTAGCTAGTTGTACACTAGGTTTTTGTGCCAAATTTCAGTATCTGCTCCCCCTAGTGTTAACAAGTGGAAATGCCAAACTTTTTAAAATTATTTTTCATATTTTACAAAATTAAAAACAAATAACATTTTTTAAGAAAATGTAAACATTAATTCTTTACATTTTTTCAATTGCTGAAAATTTTTTTTTGGGATGGCACCTTCCCTTTAAGCAGGTGACATTTAATGGAGAATTTGTATCCCTGATCATGTTATCCGTCATGGGATTTTCTTGTGTAAATACTGTTGAAAAAAAGTCATTTAGCATATTGGCTTTTTCCTCATCCACCATTTCACCCAGACTATTTTTAAGGGGGCCAACACTATCATTTTTTAGCTTCTTACTATTTATGTAAAGAATATTTTGGGATTATTTTTACTTTCTCTGGCAATGAGTCTCTCTGTCTCAAACTTTACTGTCTTGATTTGCTTTTTACAGAATTTATTTATTTTTCTGGATTTATTTAATGCCTCATCACTACCTATTTGCTTTAATTCTCTAAATGCTTTCTTTTTGTCCCTTATTGCGCCCCTTACAGCTCTATTTAGCCATAGTGGTTTCTTCCTATTTCTCCCATGTTTATTCCCATACGGTATATATTGTGCACAGGTCCTATTCAGGATGCTAATAAACGTCTCCCATTTTCTTTGTGTATTTTTATGTCTCAGGATATCGTCCCAGTTAATTGCACCAAGATCATCTCTCATCCGTTGGAAATTTGCTTTCCTGAAGTTTAGTGTCCTTGTAACCCCTCTACTACACATCTTATTAAAGGATACATGAAAACTTATTAATTTGTGATCACTATTATCCAAGTGACCCTCAACCCTTACATTTGATATGCGGTCTGGCCTGTTGGTTAATATTAGCTCCAGCATTTTTTTTTTACATGGTCAAGACAGTAAACTGAGATCTATGAACATGAAATAGACACAATAACAATCCAACTAAATTAGTAAAACAGGGAGCATCACTATGAAGCATACAGTCATACTATGGTTAATATTATACATCCAAAATCTCAGTGAGCGCTATTACAATGCTTTGACCCCACTCGGCAAGAAAGTAGGCCAGCAGATGCTTAGGTAAATTGTCTGTAATAGCTTTCTATGACACAGTGAGGTCATTGTTCAGCCACAGAATTGGCGTGTTAACATGTTTATTTAAAACGTGGCAAGGATGTAATTTTCTGATGAATGTTTCTTGTCGGACATCCATGCTTAACAAGAGGCTGGCGAAGAAGCCATACCTAATGATCTGCCTTTGAAGAGGCAACGATCAGAAATTTATTGGAACATTTGCCCACAAAAAAACACTGATTTAGAAATATTCGAGAGACAGGACAGAGCAAAAAAAGAAAACATCAATTGTAAGCTTATGATCAATCAACAAAACACTCATAGCGTTTAATAAAAATGTCTCCCCTATCCTTAAAGAGGAATCTGTCAGCATGTTTTAGATATGTAATCTGAGGGCAGCAAAATGTAGGGGTTAATAACCTGATTCCAGTAATGTGTCATTTACTTGGCTTTGTACAGTGTTTAGTCAGCAGGAGATTATCACTACAGGACTAGACGTCTTGTGCCTCCTAGTCAACTGCTATGCAACCCCACCCCCACCACTGATTACCAGCTGTCAATATACAGTGTACACAGTTAGCTGCCTATCAGTGGAGCGGGCGAGTTTATACAAAGCTACAGACCAGCGAGAGGCACATCACTGGAATCAGCGTCTCAGTCCATACATCATGCAGTTCTAAAGTGAGGTAGAAGAAACCTGGAGACAGATTCCTATTAATATTGTTTAGTGGAAGCTATGGGAATGGATGCACAAGGTGAAATGTCATGTAGTTTCAGCTACAACCCGACTCAGAAGGCTCCAGTCTACAATTGTTCTAAAACCCCAACATTCTGACTTTATTCTGAAATTTAATCTGCAATAATTGAAACATAAGCTGCCCACACACAAGATAAAATTTGGTTGAAATCGACAATCTTGGCTATGTGAATGATTGTTCGCGATGGTTGACTGCAGATTTTCGCCTGCCGAAAACATGATCTGTCAGGATGGAAAATTTTGTGTGCACTTGGTAAAAAAAAAAAAAAAAAAAATAGATGTGTATGTTAATCTGGCATGTTGATGGTTAAACCATTTGTACAAACGGTGTGAGACACTTGATTGGCCACTTTCTAGTTGATCTGCACAGCCATAGATTAGGGATTAGGTATAGGCTAGGATCACACGACCGTATATCCTCTCATCCGAGAAAATTGGTCTTATGATGCCAATTACAGTCTGATGAGTGCTTTATAAGAGTGTAAGCATAGTGTGAGCCAATACTCTCAAATAAAAAAAAATGGATGTCTCCATCTTTTCCATTGTGCCAGTCCGCGGATGTCATCCGAGTGCAGAGGGATGATTTCCAGGTACTCATTGACTTGCATGGCCGAGTGTGATCAGGATATTGGATCAAACTAGGGCAAACTGTGATGTTTTTCCTCTAACCAGCTCTGGCCAAGGAAAAAAATCAGACATAGGCACTGCCCCATAGAACAACATTGGTCCGAGTGTGATCATAAGTTTTATCGGATTGCAATTGGACCAATAACACCATAGCTATGGAGTCGGAGTTGTGGAGTCGGTGTCCATTTTGGTGGAGTGGGTATAAAATGGCCCAACTCCTAAAATATGCAATAAAATGGGTTCAGTGCAGGATGTGTTGGAAACGTTTTCATAAGAATTTGGAAAGTTATGAAATGTCCGATAAATCTCTGTTCTGTTCCTGATCCGAGGATCTCGGCTTTTAGCAGAGATGAATCTGTGCTGCACTTTACGTACATGCTCAGTTGTGACCAGTGCTGTGGGGTTGGAGTAGTAGTTGAAGTCGAAAGTCAGTGAAATTGAGGAGTCCGAGTCGGTGGTCTACATGAACCCTTAGAGTGAGGGTTGTTAAACTGGTGAATTTGGGTTACGAGTAACATATAGGGTCAGGCTAGTTCTCCTAAATTTCAGGTACAATCATCTCCGCAGATCTCTACTAAATTGAGACCAGGGGTGTCTGGGTAAGCATTGTAGCAGGGGCTACAGGGATCAATGAGGGAAAGTATAACCGTACTTCTATTCGTGTAGAAAAGTCTGAACACTTTAAAAAAAAAAAAAATAATAATATTCCCTACTAAACCCTAACATGGACACTAAATCCAAGTGATGTTTTGTAAAATGAGCCCTTCATAGCAATCACTAAACTGCATACAAGTCTGAAAGACGTTTGGAAATCTTTTAACGAGTAGTGATCATGGGGACTTGTTATGGCTTCCGGTCATTAATTTTATTGATAAACCCTGTGGTAACGGCTCCCCAGCCTAATGTGGCCGCTTACAGGAAACAATAAATTGCTTTCAACAGGAAAAGGATAAAAGTTTGTCAGTTTAGTGTCCCGTTAATAATTTAATTAGGCAAAAGTGCTCTACAATGAGCATAAAAACAATATCCGCACTATTAATAACCACCAACATCGTAAATGTGAATGTTCGGCCCTTCCGTCAATCTGAGAATCCCCAATACTCTCCCAGGAGATAAATGGGACCCCACTGAACATTTTGCCGCTTCCATTAAGTGCTGGATACTGTCATTTGTATTCATTTGGGTTGACGTCTTCTACCATTCGAAAAATAAACAGCTTTACATAGAAAGAGCTTAATACAGCAAAAAAAAAAAAGATGAAAAGACTATTCTGATCTGAACTCTCTTAAGATTGCTCCTATGACAATAACAAATGCCTTAAAAAAAAAAAAAAAAAGAAATTGAATGCAAGAGCGTGAGCGTCCACATAGCTATGTGGGACACGTTATGTCCTTTGTTAAAACTGAGAAGATGACACAAAACGCTTTATCTCAAGAGATTCTCCGAGTTATTAAAGTGCCTTCACTTGGACAGTGTTGAAACGAAACAGAAGACGACAGCTTTACAAGAACCACCAACAGCAACCAAGACATCACTGTAATTGGCTTCCAAGTTGGATTTATTCAGCTCTCGAGAGAAAAAAACAAACAAATTAACTTTAGCGTGCCCAGAGAACAGATTTACGAAGGTCTGCTGGTAGTGGTATCATCAAGCAAAATGGTGGCTGCGGACAATAAATGTGAGACGAAGATAATCACCAACTGGCTGGCACTTTACAATATGGTCTCACTACAGCAATGGTTTTTAATAGGACACAGTGACAATTCCAATATGACTCCAAGATACAGGGCAGGGCCCAAGGGGGATTCAAGGAACAAGAGAATTCAGAGATCATAGAAAATCCTTTCCAGGACCATTGAGATTACACCATCGGACTGTGTGTCCAAGACACAGTGTGTGTACTCTGATGAAGGTCCTTGCTAACCGAAACATCAAACTGTACTGTGACACTGTAAATAAAATCACTATTTTCATTAACACCTGAGTGCCAAGTTTCTCTACATCACAATTTGGTTTGGGACCCTACTTGTGCACTTTGTCTTGGAGTGCCGCTAATTTCTAGTGTCAGAGCAGGGAATAGCAGTCATCTGATAACAAGTAAGTGATAGGCATGCGCCTGGCCAAAATCCAATTAGATTGTTTCTGGCCCCGATTGATACACAATATACTACTAGTATTCAGAGAGGCCTCACCCAGTCGGAATGTTGCTGGGAGTGAAGAATCATCACAGTGCGCGCCAGGATTCACAGGTGTGTAGTCACACATAGTGACTGCAGATTTGTAGTTTTAGACCGGACAACCCCTTTACTTATTGTACTTTCAGGAAGGCTAAATTGACCTTTGTACATGCACATTAGGTACTTCAATACAAAAGATAAGGTCAGAGTCTGTTCATTGTGACTCGTGCACACGCGTTGTTTCCTGAAACAATTAGGAAGTTAAAATCTTAAAGAAAAAAAACCCACAGTGGCCAATATGAAAACTGCAATCTAAAACAAATTGTGAAATGAAAATAAAAAAATAAAAATAAAATGCAATTAACATAAAAACAGAATTTAAACTTACCGGTAGATGCTTTTATTTAGTTAAATGGATCCCTGAGCTTAGAGACATTTATATTAATAACATGAATGTTAGGAAAACACCAAACTTCTTATTCTTCGGTAATCTAAAGAATACAAAACTGTAGGTCACAGTCTGGGCTCTAGAGAAATATTTGCCTGAGGGAGGTAATGCAACTGAGGAGAGTTGTCAAAAAATATTATCCAAAATGGATGTTTTTATTTATTTATCTTTTAAAAAACCTCTCTTTAAAAAGGGGATATGTAAAATTGTGAAGTATGGGACTCCTTTCCTTCTGGCATATATTCCTTATCCAGCAACAATGAAGAATTGGAGCAGCTAGCGGGGCAGAGCCGAAGAGCGCGGTGAGAGATTCACAGGGGATGACACAGCGGTTCTTCAGACATGTCCTGCTTTAACATCGCAGCTCTTCGAAGTGCATCAGCTCTTCACATGGATGGAGACCTCAGAGGCCAAAGTGCTAATAATTTCCACATTTAATGCTATATAGCTACTTTATTTTATAGTATTAAATAGAAATCCCTCAATTTATACAGCCAAAGGCAAATCTAGTGCTGGTGATGATGAGAAACCTGGAATACTCGCTGCTGATGATGATGAGAAACCTGGAATACTCACCACATTACGGAAACATCTTGGGTTTTTCATCTCTTCTATATTTATCAGCTTGGAAAGTTAATGAGGAAAAATCCTATTCTTCTAGAAGATGAGGTTGCCCTGATGAAATACATAACTTCAATTTTCAGGAATCGCTGAACCCTGCTTAATGGGCTTTCTGGGAAAATGACAGGGGCACAATAGATAGCTTTGTGGCGTTCTGTCAGATGGATGAAGTGGAGACACAATGCCTGGGCTATTTGTGGGCTGCAGGGCCACTGCGGAGCTGCTGATATGACAGATTTGCTAATGACATCTGACAGGAGTGTCACAAAGCAATGATTGTGAAAGACCTCACTGTAAAATAAGATTGCTATAAAAATATTTTCTTTAGTTCGGTTCAAAAATCAAAGAGACAATTATGCTATTGTCTGCTATAGTGTGAACCAGACCTTTCATATTTACATGGCGGTATGATAATGAACAGGTCTATGCCACCTCCGGATGTAAATCCCCATAATATTCAGATACCTCAGGAACGTTCCTGGAGAGATAATCCCTATGTTATGTTATGTGTGCCGTTTTACCAATCTATATGGTAGATGGAAAATTATACTTTCATCCACATATTGTCATCAGGATCAAAATCATTACTGTATCTGTAGTGAACTGCCTAACCATAAGGGGAGGCCATCATCATGTTCCCCAGGTCCAATTGGATCTCTTGCTGTGACCCCACTGTAATCCACATCCTAAACCTATGCTTTAAGGGGCTGTGCAATGAAAACAAATTATCACCTATTCCGAGGAGAAATGATAACTTGCTGATCGGGTGGGTGTCTCATCAGTGGGACACACACAGATTAGTAGAATTGGAAATGTTTTTCCACGAACTCTTCTCTTTGCAAAATGGAGCAGCAGGTCAGATCTCATACCTCCACTTCATTCATTCTCTTCAGGGGAGCCAGAGAAAGCCGAGCACAGCGGTTGGCACTAACAGGAGTGGCGGTTGAGCAGGCATACCACCGTTCTACGAAGGGTTGTAGAGATGGAGTCGGTGTCAATTTTGGTGGAGTTTGAGTCGGTATAAAACGGACTAACTTCGACAATACATAATAAATTGGTTCAGTAGTTCAGTGCAGGATGTGCTGAAAATGTTTTTAGAAGAATTTGTGAAAGTTATGAAATGTCTTATAAATGTCTGTGCTGTTCATGATCTAAGGATCTCGGCTTTTAGTGGAGATGAATCTGTGCTGCACTTTACGTATATGCTCAGTAGGGAGGCAGGGCTGTGGGGTCGGAGTCGGGGAATCTGAATCGGAAGTCAGGGAAATTGGGTACTCCAAGGTTTGGCTTACAGACTCCACAACCCTGGTTCCAAGGGATTGAGGATTCGAAATTCCACTTATCGGTGCAGTTTTAATGGGCCAGACCCCCACTGATCAGCAAGTTATCACCAATCTTATTGACAGTTTTCACCAGACAACCCCTTTAGTTCACAGACTAAGAAAACTGTAAAATATCCTTTAATTTATCGGAGCTGAATGCAAATACCTACCTACCTAGTACGGACCTTCCTTTATCCATCCTGCAGTGTAGAAAATCCCACCCCCTTGCCTTGACAGGGGAATATGACATCTCTTACGCCATCCACAACCAGCAGCATGGTCCTGTTCACACTGCATTGCCCCAACACATTCATTCAGAGGCTTTCCCCCAAATCCCCCTAAAAACAAAAATCAGGCGGCACCCCTGATGGGACCAAAGAATGAAAAGACACAAATAAAGTTCAAGCAAAATCCATTTGCATTTTTTTCTGGAATTTTGTCATTTTAGCTGGGCCAAGAAATGTGGTCTGCTACATTTTTGTGCTGGTCTAAAAATAAGGACACCTTCAGAAAAAACTACAAATGGAGTTCATTTGAACCGTGTCATTGCAGTCTCTGGTCTGACGAGGGTACACCTGAATAACGTTTTCATCACCGATTCAGATGGATCCCCAGGACCTACTGCAGAAAGGCAGTTTAAACAGGGCTTTAGTGTCACGATTGCCCAGACATGTGCGTAGGCGAGTCTCCTTACAGCCTTTAGGATAGTGCGAAATGTGCACGTGCCAAGCTTCACATGAATGGAGCCAACGCGGGATTCCCTCCAAGGTGTGTATGATGCAAGGGTGTTTACAGCAGGAGGAGTATTTAGAACAGGGAACCTCTTAAGGTTATGGTGTCAGTGAATAAATGTACAAATCTTTGGAGAGTTTCCTAGTATACTTCTTGCATCACTATCTCAAGATCTTTGCTTGCTGCCTTTTAATAACAATTTTCAAATGAAAAATCCCAAGAACACAAATTAAAGCAGCAAGGAAAAAAAAAAAACACTTAAAAAAAGTCAGTATATTCAAGATATCGTATATTGATTTTTTTCAAAAACATAATGTTGAGTCTAAAATTAGCAGTACAACAGTACATAAGAACCTTCATAGATGTCCCAAAAAAAACCCAATATGTTAAGAGCCAGAGGCAATTTTCTTGGAATAATAGCTACTTTGCTCTTAGAATCAGTCCAGCCATGATACCCTTTCTAACCTACTCCTTCTACATAAGCCTATGGTGCATTAAACCCTTTATTAAAGGCATTATAAAGCTTGCAGACATCAATAGAGACACATTTGTGAAATTTGTAATCATTGTACATACGTAACCATGGAAGAGATGAAAAGGTCTTAGACACAGCCGATGAATACTCCGATATATAGAACAACCCATGTTGACGTAAAATGTACTTTTAGTTCAGGTATATTGGAGACAATGCCTCCCATTCACCAAGGATACAGCTGTGGCCAAAAGTATTGACACCCCTGCAATTCTGTCGGATAATACTCAGTTTCTTCCTGAAAATGATTGCAAACACAAATTCTTTGGTATTATCTTCATTTAATTTGTCTTAAATGAAAAAACACAAAAGAGAATGAAGCAAAAAGCTAAACATTGATCATTTCACACAAAACTCCAAAAATGGGCCAGACAAAAGTATTGGCACCCTCAGCCTAATACTTGGTTGCACAACCTTTAGCCAAAATAACTGCGACCAACCGCTTCCGGTAACCATCAATGAGTTTCTTACAATGCTCTGCTGGAATTTTAGACCATTCTTCTTTGGCAAACTGCTCCAGGTCCCTGATATTTGAAGGGTGCCTTTTCCAAACTGCCATTTTTAGATCTCTCCACAGGTGTTCTATGGGATTCAGGTCTGGACTCATTGCTGGCCACCTTAGAAGTCTCCAGTGCTTTCTCTCAAACCATTTTCTAGTGCTTTTTGAAGTGTGTTTTGGGTCATTGTCCTGCTGGAAGACCCATGACCTCTGAGGGAGACCCAGCTTTCTCACACTGGGCCCTACATTATGCTGCAAAATTTGTTGGTAGTCTTCAGACTTCATAATGCCATGCACACGGTCAAGCAGTCCAGTGCCAGAGGCAGCAAAGCAACCCCAAAACATCAGGGAACCTCTGCCATGTTTGACTGTAGGGACCGTGTTCTTTTCTTTGAATGCCTATTTTTTCCTGTAAACTCTATGTTGATGCCTTTACCCAAAAAGCTCTACTTTTGTCTCATCTGACCAGAGAACATTCTTCCAAAACATTTTAGGCTTTTTCAGGTAAGTTTTGGCAAACTCCAGCCTGGCTTTTTTATGTCTCGGGGTAAGAAGTGGGGTCTTCCTGGGTCTCCTACCATACAGTCCCTTTTCATTCAGATGCCGACGGATAGTACGGGTTGACACTGTTGTACCCTCGGAATGCAGGGCAGCTTGAACTTGTTTGGATGTTAGTCGAGGTTCTTTATCCAACATCCGCACAATCTTGCGTTGAAATCTCTTGTCAATTTTTCTTTTCCGTCCACATCTAGGGAGGTTAGCCACAGTGCCATGGGCTTTAATCTTCTTGATGACACTGCGCACGGTAGACACAGGAATATTCAGGTCTTTGGAGATGGACTTGTAGCCTTGAGATTGCTCATGCTTCCTCACAATTTGGTTTCTCAAGTCCTCAGACAGTTCTTTGGTCTTTTCTTTTCTCCACGCTCAATGTGGTACACACAAGGACACAGGACAGAGGTTGAGTCAACTTTAATCCATGTCAACTGGCTGCAAGTGTGATTTAGTTATTGCCAACACCTGTTAGGTGCCACAGGTAAGTTACAGGTGCTGTTAATTACACAAATTAGAGAAGCATCACATGATTTTTCGAACAGTGCCAATACTTTTGTCCACCCTCTTTTTATTTATGTTTGGCGTGGAATTATATCCAATTTGGCTTTAGGACAATTCTTTTTGTGTTTTTTCATTTAAGACAAATTAAATGAAGATAATAATACCAAAGAATTTGTGTTTGCAATCATTTTCAGGAAGAAACTGAGTATTATCTGACAGAACTGCAGGGGTGTCAATATTTTTGGCCACAACTGTATGCCAGTTTGGGCGGTAATCTTGGCCAACAAAAAGTTGCAACTTTTTCCATCACTCAGAAAATTTGAGCATAATCAAGAAAAAGAGGTTTCTGGTCTCCAAAGGCATTTAAAAAATAAAAATAAAAAATATCAAGCCCTAAAATTGTGAAAATCTTGGCACAAACCAAAGCACACGTTTAATTTTCTGACTACTTTTGAGTCACAAATACACCATAATTAATTGAATGGAGAGTGCTTTTATACAAATTTGTAATAAAACCACTGGTATTTCCAATTAAATAAGCCAGTTTTAGTAAATGTGTGACAAAGTTTCTACGCGTTGGAATTTTTGCATTCTATGTTCCTCCTTTTCTAACCACAGATTTTCATAGGAACAAATATCAAAGTAGATCTATTTATATTTTAATTGCAATTGGAGACTAAAACGGCCTGGCAGCGTTACAAAACATATATTGTTCTGAAGTCATCTCCAAGATAAATACTTCGGCAGGAAACATGGATTTGTTTATCACTATAGAATGTCTGTTGCTTTATTTTATGTACTGTACACATGCAAATATTTTTCTCTATATAGCCAAAAAAGGAGAATAAACCAATGGCAGCTGTCAGTGGGAATCCATTTACTTTTACAGAGGTGGGATTCCCAAGTAAGAAAAAAAAAAATGAAGAAAACCAAAAAGGAGGTCCAAGATCACCTCACTCTGGGATATAGGCTGCATCATCAGACAAAAGGTATGAACAAGAGTGGCACGATTAATCGATTAATAGCGAAAAATAAAATCAAACCATTATTTTCCCAATCATTGACAACCCCCTTTACACTTTCAATGCCATCACTAGGGATGAACAATCACTTTGCATAACCCCGGTCCGAGTGAGTGGACACAGGTTGTGGATAAGAGCTGCGCAAATTTTTTTACCTTTCCGGTTTCCTCAGTACAGCATTTGTTTCGCCGGCCTGGAGTGACTTCATCTGAGTGCGATGATCTGCACAGACGAACCCATGAGATCAGGAAATTTGTACAGACCCCGTCTATGGCCAGAATGCACAGACCTAGACTGTGGCTGTGCAAAGCATTCCGCTGATCTCGAGTCACCACATATTGGCGAGACAGTCTAATGTGTATTGGGGCCTCCTGATTCTCGCCATGTCAGATTTCAGACTACTGATCCTTATGTTCTCTAAGAGGTAAGGCATCTCCAGAGACAACTAGCCCTGCCTCTCTTATAGAGAACACAGGAGCACTCGGCAGATCAAGTGACCCTGTGCATGAAAGAGTCAGGTGAAATAGATGCCAGCGTTTGGCAGCTATCTAGTGTCGGACAGGGGTGCCAAGGGCCCACCAGTAATAAACTCCAGGGCTCCAGTTGTCAGCTATATGCAAATGTGACATTATCCTCAATCACAAATTTATAGAAGAATGAACTGTGTATAGATTGTTAGATAAACAAGATGCTGCCTTTGTACATAGAGATTCAAGTACCGTATATTGTGCCAAGTACTGCTCAAATGAAAGGGTGGTGGCCCACTCCTGCATTGGGGCCCACCGGAGAATTCTCCTGTGGGCCAGTCGAAGCCTGCAGCTATCTATTTATTGGGAACCCCTCAAGGAGCCATGAGTGTAAAGCCAGGTCCCTATTGTTGGTCAAAGGTTATGATGGTTTTAACGAGGAGAAATGAAGTATAGACTGTGGTAGTATTCTTGCCTCTGAAGAACACTTTGGCTCAATGCACGTACTTGCACTTGTAGCAAGAGGGCACCAAACTGTCAGCAGAAGAAAAATAGGATTCTCAATCTGAAGTGAATACACATTCCAAGTCCAAATAGGTGATAAATGGAGAAATTGCTCCTCTATAACATCACAACTCTAATTGTTATATTAGGGCATTTCATTGCCACAGTGCTTCAGCACCATAGGTCTATACCACATGGTGTTTCCAAGACAGATGTTGCTCAAGACAAGAATGAATACCACATATTGTAGCACTTGCTGGCAGGAGAAATATATAGTAATCTAAAATCAGAAATGCTTCACTATATCACTTGTAAGAACAATTTATGAGGCCTGGAACAAATGGCTGTTGTACTTGGGCAGCATGCAAAGTGCCTGGTACCGAGGATGTCTGGCATCACTCAGTTTTCTTTTCAGAATTGAAGACAGCAGGTACTTAACCAGACAAGGCCTTCTTAATATAGTGCTGGGATCAGTAGTGTTGCCATATGTCAGTAAGTCACGGGGTAAATATGGATCTAAAAAAAGCTATATGCATATGGGGATTTTTAGCAAAGTAGTTGAAAGAAAAAATAATTTTTTCCCCCAAAAAATTTCGGACTCAAACACAGGAAAGATATAGGAGCTGGCAGGTACTACCGGTGAGAGTCTATGTAGAGGGCATGGAAAAGGAGCAAGAGGCAAAGCGCCTCCCTCCTCTTCCATCTAAATAAATTCTTACCATCTCCTAGCTCAATAATGCAACAATCTGTCTTCACTGGATACAGATTTTCACCCTACATTTAGAGTTTTGAGAATGATCAGTTCAGACGAAAAAATAAGCAGATTTCTCGGATAAGCTCTAATACAAAGTTGCTTGTTTTCATGTGTATTATTGACTTATGGAATAAAAATTAAAACGCCGGTTATTCTTTAGAGAAAAGTTATTGATACCAGGCAGGAAAAACTGAAGTAAATGTATATGACAGACCGCTTCCTTCAAAATGTATATTCAGTGGTGGAAATACTAGAAATCAGTCTCATTTGTGATGTTTGAAAAGGAACCTACCGTAATTAATGGTTATTAATAAACCCTCATAGAAGGATGAAAAGCACCCGAAAAATATAAAGGATTCTATCTAAATTCTGAAAAAGAAGACAACAAATGTAGACTTTTTACTCTACCGTGGAAAAAGGCGTATTCACTATTACCATCTGTTTAAGAATGAAAATGTGGAGAAATAGTGGCCAGGCGAAATAGAAAAAGAGGTTTCCAAGTGTAAGCTCACCTTGCCGAGTTCAAACAAGCTCATCTGTACTGGGGATACGGAAATTAGTTGTAGGTTGTATTACTTGTCACCGGGGTCAGGGGAAGATTTATTCAGAGTGACAACTCAAAGGTCTCAGTTCAAATACACTGAAGATTTGTTGAAAGGAGGACTGTGAAGTTGAGAAAATTCGGCAATATAATTCAATCTATACCTCAGCCTGCAGCAAATAGCATGATTTAATATACTCCTCCAGAAGATTGCTTTAGTTCCTCCGATGACTTTCCAAAGCCAGCTTCAGCATTGCTGCATAGGATATATCGAGCATACAGTCATTATGTGTGTTTTCCAAAAAAGGAACCTGGCTATCCAGTGTTTCATAATAGCCCATCAATCTTCCCCATTTAAATTACGGTAACTAAATCAATAATAAACCATATAATTACGAAAGGTAATAAAGATTATATTCTGGGAGAGGCCCGAATTCCTTGAGTGCCCAAATATCTCCCATTCCCATTGCAGACCGATTATTATTTAGTAACTACACCTTTAATTCTGTTATGTAATTAAGGCTGGACTCATATAGGATGTACAACGTGTTAAATTTGGTCAAGGAGTTTTCCAACATTTTATTTTAAACAGCAAGCGTTATCTAAAAAAAAATACTATACTCCTCTCATTTCCTTTGGCAGTCCAGCACCAAAGCTCCCGCAGGTCACACATTTTGTTTAAGAGCAGCTGGCATGTGAACACCGCAACCAATTAGCTGCCTCAGTGGTCATATTCTATACTACCGATATCATGACTCCCATGGCCGAGACATGATTCTAGTAGTACAGCACATTAACAATACTATAACTTACAGGCTAGGAGCAAATATATTAATAGTTAACAATAGTCTATTTCACGCAGTAACAGACTTTGTTTTCACTCCCTAGTTGTCCTTACCACTTCTCGTTGGGACCCTTGAGAAAGCCTGATGAGGGGAAACTAGTCTAGTTACGGTCAATGGATGTTCTATCTGATGGGCTGGTTTTAAATGTTATACTTACAGGAAATACAGTTAAGTGTGGGGAAGTAAATTTTGATCAGGATTCTAAGCGGCTCATTCCTTTCTGTATCTTTTGTATGTCCTGTACGGTCTTTTTATAATCCATCACCATTCCAAATAAGGCTACAATAATGTTTTGCAGCGGTGAGAACTGATGTGTTTCGAACCCAAGGAGTCTTGTATAAATGGATAGGAGAAAGCATGTATCATATGATGGTGCCGAGAAGGAATAAGAAGGATAAAGAAGCCTGGTAAAAAGCAGTGGGAGATGGACTAGGGTTAGCTACTGATTAATATACGGTACTTGCCAACACTAGCTCCGAGCCTATATGTTATAGTCTTGTTCAGTTTGTTTTGTACCATCATGTCGAGTGTAGTAGGGTATTTTTTTAGTTAAATTATATCTTGCGGGGTCCATCGATTGGTTACAGCTGTCGGATGCTCACTGCTTTAGAGACACCACTCCAGCGTTTATTTCCAAGCTGGAGTGGTGACACGAATTTACATTCCCTGACCCTACTATTATACTTACCAGCTGTCATCTTGAGCTCTACCGGTCCTGCACAGTAATCTAGTCAAAGACATTGGTAACAAGCTCTCAATGTCGGTCTATGAGAGCCTCACTCTAGTTCTCAAACTTACACTGAGTTGTGACTAAGGATGAGCGAGTAGCTTCGGATAAGAGCTTCTCCAAATAGCTGCATCAGGAACCCAGATACCTGGAGTGCTCCCAATAATCAGGTGTTTGGCACCGCAGTTGCATGTGCCGTGGCTGTGTGACAGTCACAACTCAGGCATGGAGAGCCCAACAAACAGGCTCTCCATGCATGCGTTGCGACTGTCACACAGCCACGGAGCCGAACAGCTGATCATCGGGAGCGCTCCAGGTATCCGGGTTCCAGATGCAGCTTTAAGCGCTATAGCTATTTGGATAAGCTCTTATCCGAAGCTATTCAATCAACCCTAGTTGTGACTTCTGGCTCGCTCATCTAACAATGGAACGATGAGGCAGGTTACAAAACGCAGAAAATGACCGGATAGGCACTGCGAACAGAAGGCGACTGGCAAGTATGAGACTGGGGGCAGGGAACTTGCAAGGGTGACACCACTCCAGTGCTACCATTGAAAAAATTTGCTGGAGTGGTGCTTTAAACACCAGGAAGACTACCGACGGGCCAGTGTTGGATCTGCAGGGGTAATAAGAGAATATGTCCATAAAACGACAACATGTGGTGGAGTACTCCACATTTCAACTTACCGTACGTAATGATTTTGTGAAATTAAGTACAAGGAGGCGTAGAAACCTATAAACACAACTTTTCTGGTTAAATACTTTTCCCTTCCATTGCTTTCGAGACGAGGCTTTTTTATTTTTATTTTATTTTGCAAATAGAGAAAAAAATACTTGAGAAAACAAGTGACAAAGCGCTCCCCACAGGCCTGAGACAGACGGGGAAATAATGCAGGCAGGGCAGTTGATGTGCCATTAAGAAGGAAACAGGACAGTGTACAGCTGAGAAGACATAGAGAAACTCTGGGGAGATAATTAGGCCGGTATAATGTGGTCAGCTTTTCATCAGGATCCAACATTAACCACTGCAGACACTAACACCGATGTGTGCCTTATTAGAACACTTGTGCACCAGTACAAATCAGACAAATAGCAAGAATCTGTCATACCTGACCATTAAATATGTATTACAGAAGATGCAATAGAAACTTTGACAAACAAGATTAGGGTGTCTGTCTAAATGTGTTCCGATTTTCTATTACACCTTATGTTCAAATTTGGACCCAAAGGTAAGATCTCAGGGAAACTGGAAACTGAGGCAGTAGTTACTTACCAACTGTGGCCCAATAGGAATTCTTTATGAAACCAAAGAAAGCAGGTTGTACTGTATAGAAATCTCTGTACATGCAGCACATCCATACAGGTAAATATGCTTGCCCAACTTAGGCCCTGGAGCAGATTTAGCTGTAGCCTCAAATTCTGGCTCTGGGACCAAATGTTAATTTAATAATTATTACAAAATTAAGACAAAAGGGTGTATAATGGCACCGCACTATTTCTACAGGGCTATACCTCCATGCACCAAGAGACTGGAGGCTAAACTGTACCTTCCCATGCCTCAAATTCACTTGAATAAGGTGTAACCCCTATGAAGGGTCATACATATCAGATCGAGGTTAATGGTTAAGCAACCGTCTACAGGGTGGGCCATTTATATGGATACGTCTAAGTAAAATGGGAATGGTTGGTGAAATCAACTTCCTGTTTGCGGCACATTAGTATATGGGAGGGGGAAACTTTTCAAGGTGGGTGGTGACCATGGTGGCCATTTTGAAGTCGGCCATTTTGGATCCAACTTTATTTTTTACAATGGGAAGAGGGTCAAACTTATTGAGAATTTCACAAGAAAAACAATGGTGTGATTGGTTTTAACGTAACTTTATTCTTTCATGAGATATTTACGGTACAAGTTTCTCTTTGTTTGCAGCCATTGACATGTTGCAGAGGTTAACACGTGAGGAGCGGATAGAAAATATGTTGATGTCTGGTGAACGCAGTACCCAGGTCATTGCAGCAGATTTCAATGCACGACACCCTACGCAAGAAAACTGTCACCATTCCCATTTTATTTAGGTGTATCCATATAAATGGCCCACCCAAAAGTAGTTTGCCTCATCACTGAACATAATGTTCTGTGGAAACTGAGGGTCCTGTTCCAATTTTTGCTTTGCCCATTCTGCAAATTCAGCGCGCTTATCTGTCACCAACCATTCCCATTTTATTTAGTTAGGTGTATCCATATAAATGGCCCACCCTGTATATTAGCCATTACCATTGTACAAAACAAGAGGCGAAGGATGAGTGCTCCCTTTCTGGGAATGTTCTATAGAAGAATGATGCTTTGTGAAATAAAGGTATTTTGTCAGACTTTAGGCCAAAAACAACTTTTATTCAGGCAAGGATTCCTTGTCATCAGTCAGCTTAATGGTAAATTTTGACGAATATACTGAATATTCATTACGGTTACGCCTTTTTCATCAACTTTAGTTTACTGTGAATGGGCAACTTAAGTCCTATTGTAGATACAACCAGCAGTTTCTGGGATTCAGTTTACGGCCAGCGAGAACAGGAGAAATATAAAATCTTGTGATTTCCAACAATCTTCAAGGTTTAAAGGAGTGTTGGTTTATTTTATACCCTTCATGAATATAGGCGGCTCATAACAGAATAGTAAGTAGCGTTACTCAAAGCAACATAAGTAAAAGTCCACCCAGCTAAATCACACCCCTGTGTTCTGGACAGCTCTCTTGAGGGCTAGCACACCCTGAGAGATCCGATGAGCCAGAACACATCAACCCCTTTTCTTACTCTAACAGACTTTAATATGCAGCCTTAAAAGTATAAAGTAATGACACTGAACGATCATGTTCAGTGCCAAGTACATTTTCATCTGCAATCAACCCATAAACAAAGCACAGGATAAATCCAGGCAAATTCATAAATATTCAGCAACGTAGGTCTAATGCTTTATTCTTTCAATAAAAACCGCGTGATACGGATTTAATCATTAAGAGGTAATTCTTACACTAAGGGGATTTAATGTACAATTCTAGACTTGATAATAAATACACCTTGGAAAGATGTAATTTATACTATAGATGCAATCAAGAAATACCTGTCTTACTAGAACTTAGCCTTTTTTGTTCTGTATCCATTTTTCTTTGAAAAATATTTGACAGAGTAACACATTAAGTGCACACATACACAAACATCCACAGGAAAAAAAATAAAAAACAATGTAGATTTATGTTTACAGATTCTTCTTATTTCATGTGGAAAATGTCCATTGGATATGCAGAGCAGTTTAGAAACTATGCATTGTTTGTCATAGGGTTGCTTCACTACTTTTCTATTGATGACTTGATCCTGGGGGTAGGTCATCAATATCAGATCAGTGGGGTGATAAGCACTCGGCACCCCCTACTGATCGGTTATTCTTGGTTCCGATGGCGGATGACTGTTCGCATATGAGGAAATGAACAGCACAGCTCTATTGAATGTATAGCGGCTGTAGCCAGTTCATTCAAATAGGGGCGGATGTGACTGTAGAGTTGTGGCAATGTGTAATGCGCACACTGTTCTGATTCCCCGGTGAGTATAAAAAAAGGGGGAGACAGAAGCGCACAATAGGGTCTTATCCAATGATATAAACGTTTCACAGATATGGATCCACTCACCTGGTTCAGTTGTGTGGAACACAACAACCATAAGCACAAATGGGTAGGATCCGATGAACTGCAGCAATCAGCCGGTCACTAGAATTGCATACATAGGAAGGAGAGAAGTCCGGCTTTCAGGATCGCGCTGTTCCAATCCAAAGTTCAAAAGAAAGTTATAATCACTGCTTGGTCCTTGGATTAACTCCTTGTGAACTTTGGACTGGAACAGCGCGATCCTGAAAGCCGGACTTCTCTCCTTCCCCGGTGAGTAGGCGGTCTCGAGACCACATGTATGCAACGTGCATAATTATGGTCATGTGCTGACTACAGTCTAGTCAGTACGTGGCTGCAACTATTTAGATCACATACATGTGGTGTAGTGACTACCTGCTCACGTGGAGAATCACGACAGTGTGCATAGTGACTGTAAAATCCATTTAATGTGCAGTATTAACCCCTTAATGACCGCCAATACATCTTTTTACTGGCCTGAGATATAAGAACAGCATCCTCATACAGGTGACAATCCAGCAGCTGTCGGCTGTACACTATAGCTGACAACTTGCTGCATTAGCCACAATCAGTGCTGGCACCGTCCATATCTGTTTAACCCCTAATGCTAGGTTCACATTTGCAGATGGCCGAGCTGTGGAGGGCTGCAGACTTCCTCCATGAAGCTCGGTCCTCTGCCGCACCTCCTCCGGTCAGCTCCGCCTACGTCTGCATGCGGCCTGCTTACCTATCTTTAACATTGGGTACACAGGTCATGCGGATGTATGCGGATGCCTCCGCATGTGTCGTTTTGACACTGCAGCGACCGCATCAAATTCCAACATTTTGCATTTGATGTGTTCCTGCATCGTCAAAACGACGCATGCGGAGGCATCCGCATACATCTGCACGATCTGTGTACCCAATGATAAAGATAGGTACGCAGGCCGCATGCAGACGTAGGTGGAGCTGACCGGAGGAGGTCCGGCAGTGGATGGAGCTTCACGGAGGAAGTCCGCAGCTTGGCCATCTGCAAATGTGAACCGAGCCTTAAATGATGCTGTCATATTGACTACATCATATAAATGGTTAAGAGAGTGTGGGGGCTTCCGATTTAATCTCATCAGCACCCTGAGATCATGATTGTGTGGTCCTGATGTTTGCAATGACAATTCATGGCTAAATAGCGACCTTAGAGTCTCTCGGCTATAGCGGCCTGTTAAGAAGTTAGCGACATTTAGGTGGTAAAAAAAACACTTTCATTCCTATCATGCCAATTTGCATTAATTCTTGAAAATCACCTGAAGGGTAAATAAGCTACCTGACAGCACTTTTCAATATGTCCAGGGATGCTGTTTTTAAAATGGTCTCACTTTGGTGTTTCTATATATTGGAAAACCTCCAAAAGTCACTTCAAACCTGGATAGGCCCTTTAAAAAAATACATTTTGCAAATTTCCTTTACAATTTGAAAAATTACTGCTACATTTTTAAACCTCCTAAAAGGCTTACCAAAATAAAATAACGTTTTACACATGATGCTGATGTAAAGCAGACATGTATGAAATGTTATTTTTTAATGTTTTTCTGTGGTATGACTGTCTAGATTGGGATAATCATTCAAAGTTTGAAAGCTGCAAATTTGTTTACATTTGTCAAATTTTGGATATTTTTTATGTTTTGTGTTTATATCAACCTAAATTTACCATTATCATAAACTATAATGTGCCACGAAGAAACAATCTGAAGACCACTTGGATTTGTTGAAGCGTTCCAGAGTTATTACCACATAAAATGGCATTGGTCAGATTTCAAAAATTTGGCCCCGTCACTAAGGGGCTAACACCACTCGGGTCACCTCTCCCTAGGGCCTTTTTCCAAGCTTCAGAGAATCTTCAATACGGAGAACGCCCGGGTCCCATTAGACATAAAATGTATTTTCTCTGCACATAATTCCCTTATTACCAATTAGCACCTTGCTGCCCTACCTACATGAGTCACTGGAGAATTTAGTTCAGTTATATCACACACTTGAAAAAAATCTACTGATTGGTAAACTATCCAAGGCGGCCATCCCTAAATACTGTCATCACAATTGCTTTTATGTTCCAATCTCAAGGGCCTGTCACACTAAGCGATATCGCTAGCAATATCGATTTAATGTCACTGGTTTTTGTGACGTTATAGCTATATTGCTAGCGATATCGCTATGTCTGATACTTACCTCCGACCGCTCCCCCGCTGGTTATCGCTAATCGCGTGAGAACGTCCTGGACCGTTTCTCGTTGTCAGCTTCCTGCTGGGCTTCCTGTGGTGCCGACGAGCGACGTGTGGACGCGGGCGGGACGTCGGGATCGCCTCATCTGACAGGTAACGACCGCTACGTCACTGGATCTGCCTGTGTGGCAGCTCACTAGCAACCACTTAGCGATGCACCAGCGATCCTGACCGCGTCATATCGCTGGTGCATCGCTAAGTGTGACAGTACCTTAAAAGTGGCGATCATGCCTCAAGCAAGAAAACTCGGGGATGTCGCAAAGCTTTCCGGGCAGCTGTGAGTTTCAACATGATTACGGTAGTTCAAATATGGCATGAAAACTAGAGAAGAGCCGGGTCAGTGCTCCCTGACCTTGGACAGGAACTGCATAAATTCCCTTATCCTCGGAGATCCTAAGCTCGGCTTACAATTAGCAGGGCTTGCGAGCTGTCACCATACATCACAAATGGTGTCAAGAACGGCGAATCAAAAGTTGCGTTGGGGAATCCGGAAGCTCAGAAAATTTGAGCAGCTCCTGTTGAAGACCAATGAACATGGACCTGGACAGTTGACCGGCATTGTGCAAAGCGATCCACTCGTCTGCTACTAACTTTCCAAATAGGCAGGAGTTTCAGCAGGGGCTTTTTGGACTAAACTTTTTGAAGAAAAAGGAAAAACAAAAGGAGGGGGGTGTCCCTGACTGCAAAGGTAAGAGCACCAAAAATTGAGCACAATGGCGGGATTTAGACACGCATGCACTATAGAGGAGAGGATAGAGATCAGTTGCTTTGAACTTGTTCTTAGATACGCACACATTCAATTTTTAATTAAACGCTAACATTTCTGTGTTTTGGAAAAGGATTTCCATGTTGTAGATAATGCTGGCGTACACTAAGTCTCCACGGTTTTCTGCTTCTTCTAATTGTATTTTTAGTGCTAAAATCTCCAGCTCGCGAATGATCTGGACCTTACAGTTATAATGAGGGAACAGACTTTACATGGAAATGGCGCTTGTGTACACCAATCAAACTCCTTGTTTTGCATTACTTTACGCGATCTGCACCGCTCGCTATGCTAAGCCAATACTATCTCATGATGTTTTCCCTTTTTATGCCATGGAGTTTGACAGACAGGTACAAGAATTTGATTCTCAGAGGCCAAGAAGCTAAAGAGAATGAGGGCTTTGTCTTTGCCTTTTAGAATGTAAATTATTTGATTGTACAGTAAACATGAACAAGGTGGAAATTTTGCATCCAAAAAAATGTGCACAGGAATTTGGGAGGTAAATTCAATATTTTATATATAACAGTGCCACACATTTTGCAGTCAATCTACCTGAAAATTCATAATTACAAGCAGATTTTTTTTCGCCAATTATGCAGCTCATATAACTATACATTAATAACAGCCAAACTACATGATTTCTACAAGCATATTTCCACAACATGTTCTGATTTTGCCGAATTCCTTTTCCATGACTTGCGAATGATGTTATAGGAATGGCGTCCACATATACTGTAAATTCCACCATTTATGGCCATGGTCCTACGCTCAACTTCTTCCACTTAGCGCTGTGTAACCCCACTACATCTGAAAGGAGTTTGTATGTTCTCCCTGTGTTTGTGTGGGTTTCCTCTGGGTTCTCCGGTTTCCTCCCAAAAACACACTGATAGGGGAATTGCTACTGAGAGTCCCAATGGGGACCGTAATGATGATATCTGGAAAGTGCTGCATAATATGATGGCGCTATAAAAGTAACATAAAAAATAATAAATTATTAGTCTTGCTACGTGCTTGGCCAAGTCATATAGTACAAACCTATTTACACTTCTAGACCCATATTCTTGGATCTCTAAGGAAAATGGTGCCGTGCCATGCTATTAACGTAATAAGGTGTCCCTGTCCAACCCCAATATCTAAGGGTGCATTCACACATCTATGTGTCACTGACTGTCCACACATCTCCCGACCCGAACTCTGTAACCTCATAGGCATATACACAGACTACAAGAGATCAGCGGGTAGTTCATGTGTCGCAGTCTGCACGTGAAAACACGGATGTTTGAATCTGGCCTTAAATTTCAATAATGACTACATTTTTCAAATGCCTATGGTGAATACAAGGAAACTTGTTACAGTTTGTGTGAAGACACCTTCCCACTTTAATTTCTTAACTCGTCATCTTTTAGGGATGTCCTACTAGAAGGAAGCAGATCTTCCACCCCCAATCAACCTTTATGCACCCCCAATGCAGGGAGCCATCATCAGACGAGACATCCACCCTTACGCACATAAGGAGATGTGTGAGCTCCATAGTCTATGAGTATCATGGTACCAAATTTTGTAGGTATCATGTTATTGGTTCTCTTATACACAGCATGCCCAGGTCCATAATTCCGACAATACTGAAAATGCAAATTTCATTTTTCACAGAATAAATTTATGTGAGCTTTCCATTTACCAATAAGGAACCAGATTAAATATGGCTGGTTTTATAATTACTATGTTTATACAGCGGTTCAATGCAAACATCTAATCACCGTGTCTTTACCATCACACGTTCACTGTAGCACTAATCCCATATACTCTGTTTAATCAACCATATGCTTTGCTTTCACACTTGTAGGGTTTCCAGTCTAATCTTTCATTTGTTTTTAATTATAACAAATTTAAATTAGAGCCAAGTGGAGCATTACCAGGATCCTACCCAGATCTGCGGGGAAACTGACGAGACAATTCTGTATGAAAAAGCAACGTGTTGTATAAAATGTATATATATTATATTGGCTATCCGGACTCATTCTACACCCACACTAGTTGTTCTAGGTCATATTCAGCCGGGTATAAATCCCTACTGACTCATTACAAAAAGGTGACCAACCGGAGTCCCACAGCCTGCACCCTGCAATTCACAAGGAATTTAGTAGTCCAACTAGAGGGCCAATACTATTTTAGACTGTTCCTATTAGCAATTTATTAAATGGGGTTGTCCACTACTAGAACAACTTCTTGTTCAAAATGTTTTGCCCCCAAAAAATAATAAAGCCTATACTCACCTCCTGTGCCAGTGCCGTTCCTGTGGTGTCGGCACTTGATCTCTTGAACTTCCTCTTAATGCTCAATTCGACAGGAGGCAGGGACAGGGAAGCCGGCGCTGATTGGGTACCGGTGTCATGTGTCACAACATCCGCATGGGGGCCCAGGAAGAACGTATGCCAACACTGCAGAAATGGCGCTGGCACGGGAGGCGAGTATAAGCTTTATTATCTTATGGGGGCCAAGCAAAAGGGTATGACAAGAAGTTGTCCAAGTAGTGGACAATTTCTTTAAGGAACTGCTATTTCTGCCATATGAATTATTTATCTAAAAGACTTGTAAGCCAAAGAGTACTATAAATGGCTAGTAAAGGTATGACTTCAGCTATTCAGATGATGTGAGGACATTTTTTTCACGAATGAATGGAGAAAATGGACAAACAATACTGGTCAACATGACCGATAAACTATAAAAAAAAGATGGTAACCACAGTAAAATAATGCTCTCTGATCATATGAAGTAGATTAACCCTTCAACAATGACCGCCTAAAGTAAAATAATACCAAAAATATAAGTTTGTATGTCAATGAAAGTAGCCTTTTTTGGTCTGAAGTCTGCCTTAATAGAAATCCATCCAGAAGTGATCTGTTTCATCCTAAAAATATATCAGACCCATGTCATCTGTGTAAAGGGAAAAGAAGGAACGAGGGATGCAGTGACGGGACGCAGGCAACAGAGCAAGGGTAAACCGGTTTATTTACAGGGGAATACTCCATGCAGGGAGATAAAAGGTGGAACAGTATAAATGGCAATAGGATTTGCAAGGTGAAGTACAATGGTACAATTCGGCAGTTCAGTAGCAAACGTATAAGGAAGTCGCAAAACTGCAGCTCCTGCTGCAAACTCTATGGCACCCACAACGGCTAACGCAATGTCCTTTATTGGGGTTCAATAGAACAACAATACCACCCGTCTTCTAGTGACAGTGGTCGGTTTCCGGTACCTTCCACTGCCCCTAGTCCATATACCATGGTGGCTGAACAACGAAGAAAGCCACGGTACTGTCTAAGCCCGACATGACTCCTGCACTACTCGTCTCTGTCTTTAAAGCGAACCCAAAGTGGCTGACGGCAATACAAGTCAGAATATTGTACAAGTCCTAGGTGGCTCGGCAGGGCCTTAATGGCACAGTCAGGGTGCTGGCGTCTGTCCAGTTCCCGGTCACACTTATGGGGCATGTGTGTAATACTCACGGCCACGGAGCGTTCTGTGCTTCACTTCCTGACAGTCACCGGACTCACGCTGGACATCTTTCTCTCTGGTCCCCGCTATTGGCGGCAGGCGATGACAGGCACTAGCTGGCACGCTGCTAGTGCTCTCAGGGCATGGCACTTCTCTCAGTTTGCTGCACGGCTAGCTCAGCTCTACTCGGTGTGCACGGCTCAGCTCTGTGTATACGGCTCAGCTCTGAACAGCTCTGCAGCAGCAGCGGCCCCTCTCTCCAGAGTGCTGCTGGGCACACTTGGCTCTGTAGGTGACGGGGCCCTCTCTATGCAATCCGTCGCAGCGTCGGTACTCCATGCAGGGGACAAGGGAAGCAGAGCGCGCCACTCACTGTTCTGCACGCTGCTCTACCCAGGCGCCAAACTGCTCTGCTTTGCGCGCTTTCTCCTTTTATCTCCCTGCTGCTGCGCGCCCTTTTCTGGCTAACTCAGGCTTCCCCCAGACAGCAGGGGAAGGTCTGTTCCACTCAGGCTTCCCCCCCTGGGAACAAAGGATGCAGTCTTTCTAGTTCAGGACCCGGCAATACATCTGCATGCACTCAAAACTGTGCAGTCGGTAAAACTCCGATACGGACTCCTGTGTTTTACACGCACCTTCATAACTGGCCAATTATTAGTAAAATCAAATTATCTGTAGTAAAAATATACATATTTTTTTTAATAGGGGCCTTAAACTGAGAAAAACAAAAAACATAACTATACTATTAACAATTGTAAACTTGTCAAGATTTCTAAAGAAGGTAGAAAATTAACCAATATTCACGACTAATAGTATTTTTTTTTAATCTGGAGTTGGCACATTTTCATCAGATCCACCCAAAATTCCACCGCCCTGCATGCATCCTAAGGATAATGGACCATATACAAGTGAATTATTACCCCCTAACATTTTTTTATTAACGAAACTTTCAGTTCACTAGACTAATATAGAGCAGCAAACAAAAACTACTTTACAGGCAGTCATCCAGTTCTGATCGCTGCTTTTTCCCACTTCTGCTCTGTCAAGGTTATGAATTATCGAGCCACGTTTTATTGCAAGGAAAATAGGAATTCATAAATCTGAAATAAACGATTTATATACTTTACATTAACCTGTCTCTGCCGATTAGAAATTGTGAAAAAAAAAAAAAGAAGAGAGTACTACCTTAGAATCCAACCGGTTTCTATTATATGTTAGTCACAGAGTAACACTGGGGGGTTAATAGAGGTAGCAGAGACTGGCGCAGACTGCTTCCCTTGAAACGTTGGACTTCTCGTGAAGATCAGCCTACACATTACATAAAAGTGGCCGTTACTTAACAAGCAGAGCTGCCCCGCGTCACCCAGCTGCGCAGCAGATCTGGCACTCCGGAGAGTGGTGACAGGAACAGAGGGTGTTAGGAGTGGGATTAGCGGGCTGACAGCTCTCCTTCAATCCCCAGTAAAGTATACATTATTTAAACGTGCGCTGAGCAGGCATGAAAGACTTGTCAATGCTTATGTTCCTTGTGGAGCTGGGAAGACAACACAATTATGCGCAGCGCTCCACAGGTCTGACTTCACAATGTGTCGTAAACGGTGAGAACAGGAACACAATGCAGATTGGAAGATTAGGATTATCAATAATGCCAAACTACGATGCATAACAAAACCTGGCACATGTGCATGATGAAACAGCAAACCAGTCAGCGAGCCACAGTGCAATGTCGGGCAGCTAAAATCATACTATTTGATGGAGTCAAGCCCAAGTTGGAGATGACTTTGGACGTCGGTTGTGCTGCACGTTCCCCCCAGAGGAGAGGCCAATTTACTGCTCGTATGATCCATCAATATTAAAATTCTCATTCGAAAGTTCACAATTTGCTGTATTTCAGGATTTCAACTGGCCACCAAACTACTGATCGGTACCTCCTACCAGGCAAGCGATCCCTAGACGTGTAAATTACACACGCTTAATATTTTATATGCTTAAAGGGAATCAGTCAGTAGGTTTTTGCTACCCCTGAGAGCAGCATAAAGTATAAAAAGAGACCCTGAATCCAGTTTACTGGGTGCAGCAGTTGTGACAGAGATTTTAGATGTAGCAGCTCACACCACAGCACTCTGTGTACAGTAAGCTGCTAATCATTGCTGGGGGCGGAGTCAGACTAGGACGTGGGCAACTAGTCCAGGCACTGATAATCTGATAAAATACTAATAGTATTGAAACAGCAGCACACAACTTAATAAGTGACATATCACTGATTTCAGTGTCTCAGCCCCCCCATCTCATGCTGCCCTCACATTACATAGCAAAAAAACCTGCTCACAAACTGCTTTTAAAATACAGGGTGGACCATTTATATGGATACACCTAAATAAAATGGGAATGGTTGGTGATATTAACTTCCTGTTTGTGGCACATTAGTATATGGGAGGAGGAAAACTTTTCAAGATGGGTGGTGACCATGACGGCCATTTTGAAGTCAGCTATTTTGGATGCAACTTAATAAATGGACCACCCAAGTGTATCCATATAAATGGCCCACCCTGTACATTTATATTCATAGAAAATATATAGCAGCATGCGCCTCAGATAACACAGAATATATATTTTGGACAGCCACAGATCATCCATAAGAGTCAGTGATAAGCGGTCATAAAGGAGCACTTAGGAAGCAACCCAGGGGCAGACAAGGATGTCAGATCTCCACCGCAGCTCCAGCCGAAAACCTCCAATTTAGGATAGGAGCAATGAGAAAATGGAAAACGGTCTTAGGAGTGCAGGAAGGAGACTCAGACAAGAAATGGGTTTAAACCAAGATGTGTCTCGATGGAGGATCCGTCTTCATGACATCCACCTGATGAAGACGGATCCTCCGTCGAAACACGTTGTGGTTTAAACCCATCTCTTGTCTGAGTCTCTTTCCTGCGCTCCTAAGACCGTTTTCCATTTTCTCACAGATCATCCATAACACATAGCTTGTCCATTAGGCTGCTTCTACACTGCACTATGCCTTTCACTGAAAGCAGAGTCCGGGAGAGCTTCCAATCTACATTTCATTTTTTTAAAAAAAAAAACAACACAAACTTCCAAAATAAAAGTTTATGATACAAGTGCCTACTGCACTATTCCATACAGGTAAATGTTGGATTTAGTCTCCTACGTAAGTAATTGCCATCTAGAGGAGGTGAGAGCGGCAGCAGCTCTCCTTTCTTCAAGATGCCTTGATTTGTCCGAAGAAGGGGAGAGTAAAGCCAGCGCTGATTGGCTGTAGGGATCACATGACTACAGTAGAGCTAGTGCCGCCACCGCCGGAACAACGCCGGCACCAGAGCGGAGTATAGGTGTCATTTTACTGAGGGGAACATTATTCAGAAAGGGTTGTTCAGGGACTGGACAATCCCTTTAAATTCCTCTACTAAATTCCTCTTCTTCTACTGCAGTGAGAAATGTCATAAATAAGTGACAATATGTGACACAGTAATAAGGCCAACAACACCAAACTCCTTGCATTTTACAACGTGATATCCAGAAGTAAAGCTAATGGAAATGATAAAGGCACTTGGGGCACACAGATATGAAAAATTGATCCAGGAAGGTTAGCGGGTTTCTCGTGCTCTTCCATGCAGGAACTGCACGCAGCTTTTAAAACAAATTCTGGCAGCAAACCCCCTTTAAGAGTCCAAAATTCACCGTTACAAAAGCCAGGCCAGATCTGACATACAACAGCTGCTGTCAGACTAAAGCTGCATTTATGACTTGTCAGAAGCCAGAGGAACAAAGGTGGCTGGCTGATGCACACCCGCTTCTGCTAGCTCATCTGCCAATGTTGTGGAAACAGGTCAGTCACACAGCATTCTTATGGTGAACGCAAAGAAGAAAGTTCAGTGTTGTATAATGTACTTTAGTAAGGTCACCTTCTGAAGAATGCCACGGTGCTTTGCTACAGCATGCATTGGAAAGTCTCCAGAATCCGCAGCGCCTCAGCATTAAAGAGATACTATCGGTTCCTACTATGATACATGATGTTAAACTATTCAGGCTTTAAAATGCTTAATATTGTGACATCCTTGCAGTCCTGTCTGATTTTTTCACGAACAGTGTCAGCCCTTATTGAACAGTGTCAGCCCTTATTGAACAGTGCTGGAGTGTGAAAAGACACATGGGAAGAGGCATTCAATCGGCAATGTATGCAATACGTTTCCAGGAGGAATAACAGAGGGAAGATGCGACACAGAATATATATAGATATAGATTTCATCTGGAATGCTTTTATTAAAATGGACATGTCAGAAGCGTTTCAATTATTAAATTTCAGTTACCTCACCATTATATAAAAATATCAGTTTATGTTACGATCAGAATCTGTACTAACAGATGGAAAGAATCAGATCAGCATGTAGACATTGAAAAGGGGTTGTTTTTTATGTCACTAGTAAAATTAAGAAAAGAAAAAAAGCACACTTATCGCAGAGACCAAAAAGCTACTCCTCCATGGTGAGCTCATGACTTTATTTATGCCACATGAGCACTGCAGCCCACCAACAATCACAGCCTTCGCAGTTCCATTATGTGGAAATCTAAAGGCTGCAGCCCATCAGCGTGTGATGATAGGCTGCAGCGCTGACGTCTCATAAATAATGTTCCGAAACACATTAGGAACATTGAAAATGGGTTGGTCCAAACAATTTGGAGAACTAACCACAGATCTTCTGGAGGACATAGGCACGCGCAAATCCTTCTGTCTCTTCATGTAATCTCCAACAGCCTCAAACCCCAAACAAAGTCAATGTCATCAGGAACTAGGAGTAAAGAAGAACAAGAAGTCCTGATACGGCCCCATAGAGCCCTGATCTGAGAACTGACTGTGTTCAAGTATACATCCACAGAAAATCAGTGGTTAATTCTCCAAAATGCTTGGTACAACGTCTCTGCCGATTTCCTATGAAAGTTGTTTGCAGGTGTATCACAGCAGATATTGATTTGGTTTAGATTTCTCTCTTGTTCACTTTGCAATTTGTAAAAATAAACTATTAACTCTTCTATTTTTGAAAGAAGTCTTACTTTACAGCATTTATCCATAGTAATGTGTGTTTTGCAAGATAGATACTGTATATATATATATATATATATATATATATATATATATATATATATATATATACACACACATACATATATATATATACCTACATCTATTTATATAATTGCCTTGTAATGTTTTAATTTCCTGTTCTGTCCAGATGTCACCGTATCCCAGATTCCAAGCGGAGGAAGTTCACTGACTGCCATATTGGGACACCCAAGTGATGAGTGTCTCAATATGGAAACTGCTGCTGGTACCAACCTATTGCGCTGTACCACCAGCGGAACACCATCGCACTGCGCCTGCGCGAATTCCGCGCAGGCGCAGTGAATCATTCGGCTGATCCCGGCGACAGATGCGCAACGTGTCTACAGGCAGAGGAAGCCGGTCACATTAATTGGGTATTCACAAGAATGAAAGATCATTTTAAGAATTGTCTGTGTCTGACCGTGTACGGAGAATACCACAGAGGATCACAGAGGATTCATTTAGTTAGGTAAAATATTTCCCTGACTGTTTTTAAACAATATTTTACCTCATAAAATGTATCCTCTGCGATCTCCTGCTGTAATGTCAGTATTGTCTTTTGCTTCCTCCCCTGCCCAGGAGCTGTGGTATGTTCTGTACACGGTCAGACAAAGACAATTTTTAAAATGAACTTTCGTTCGTGGGAAAACCCCTTTAAATAGAAATTCCTCCTGACATGCTGTGCACTGACTGTTTAGTGATGGGGTACACAGATCAAACAAGAGATGACATCAGAGGAGATGACATCAGAGGAGAAGACAGCAGATGGGGAGAGAGAAAGCGCACAGGGGTGAGAGAGACCGAGCACAGGGGGGAGACAGCTCAAACGGGACAGCACATGAGGGGAGAATACAGCACAGGCAGGAGAGAGACAGCAGACAAGGGGGATAGCACATGGGGTAGACAGGTCAAAGAAAAGAGCACAGACGGGAGAAGTCAGCACATAGGGAAAGAGAGAGTGGATAAGTGGGTGAGCACATGGGAGGGGGATAGATTCGCAATGCTGCAAAGCTCGCCCCCATCATGACATTACCGCCCTCCCGATGCAATAGCATCGGGCCTCCATCTAGCATATGCATATACACACACACACATTATATTATATATATATATATATATATATATATATATATACACATACACACACACACACACAAATATGCTGTGTGTACATGTAGTGGTTGATATGGAATCAAATACTTATTTCTCACTGCAAAATTAACCTACCCTTAAAATTATAGACTGTTCATGTCTTTTTCGGTGGGCAAACTTACAAAATCAGCAAGAGATCAAATCATTTTAGTTTTTTTGTAACAGAAAATTCTAAATATAAAATAAAAAAATACATTTAACATTACCACAATGTAAAGAATAGGTGATTTTCTGGTGACGCATGATCTTTAAAGCCTTTTTCAGTACTCTAGGTGCACAACAAGTCCGGGAATCCTCAGTAATGGGAGAACAATCAGGCCGGCCACCTCCGCCGTATCATCATGAGAGAGCAGAAGCAGAGTTATTTAGTGAATATGAGAACACATCACAGGAATATAAAGTGAAGGAGAAAACTAACAATTTAATGCACTGCTGAGCAAAGAGAAATACCACACCACAATCATATGAGCAGATCTGCATGCTAATGGGGTGCAAACCTTACTTCAAATGCACCACCAATACACTGAATGCCAAAAACGCACCAACTAAATTATTACTGTATCTCAATGGATAGTGAAATGTTAAATGCCCTTACTACGCAGCTACGCGCCACAACCCAAACGAGCACAACAGTGCATGCAAAGGTTACCAAGCCCATAATCGCTCTTATAAAACCGCCCTTTGCAACCTTTTCACCCTTTTTTTCCCATATGTTCAATGACTATTATTATGCATTTTATGGATGAATAAAAATACATTAACAATAAAAAGCAGTACTTGCAATTTGCTATCTAGTCTATTACCTGACCAGATTGCAATAACTATAAAAAGAAAATAAGGCTTGTAATTGACTGTATGGAAAAGGCGCGAGTCTTTAATTGGAAGGCATAAACGGTAAGGGTCTGCAAATTGTAGAGATTAACGGGATTTAAATGATCAGTAACTGAATAGTAACCTATATCGCCTTAATTCCTAGACTTCATTTTCTAGCTACAAATCCTCAATTGTACATGACATTTACCGTAATTGCATTTAGTTTTAGTTAAGTGGTCTATGTACTTTTAGGCAACAGAATAATGTGCAGAATAGGAAAGCTGTAAATTAATTCAGCCAAAAATTATGTTGCCTCATCGCTGGAAAACTATACCAAAAGGTCGGCCAATATGTGCATCCCTTCCGTCGCAGTCCACTGCCTATTGTCAAGAGTCAATCCATCTCTAGCAGTAGAAGCGCCGCGACAGATTGCAGGAAGGGGCGCAGGTCTGGGTCTTTCCCAGTGGTGGATACAGAATTGGGCCCCTGTGCAAGAACAATATATATATGGGCCCTTTGTGCTTTATGATGAGCTTTTGGGCTGCAATTTCACCTACTTTGGCCCCCTTACCTCTTGGGCCCCTGTGCAGCTGCACAGGCTGCACCAATGATATGACTGCCTCTGGTCTCACCTATTAAAGGGACTATCCACTGCTCATACAACCTCTTCTCAATTACTAAATTCCCCCCATATAAAATAAAAAACGGCCTGAACTTGCCTCTGCTGACAGCAATGTCACCAGCCAGAAATCCCAGGGTATTAGCAGTCTGTAACCAATCAGAGGCCATTGATGGGCCGCTTCACGCTCATTTCCTTCAGACACAACTGACAATCGGTGGGGATCAGAGACTAGCCACAGCTCTCACTTCTTCCGGGTGTCTGTTTTGTCTGAAGGAAGTAAGAATGAAGCAAATGACCGATTGGATAAAGGGTTCACATGACTCAATGTCACACGAGCCCAAGGGAAGAACCAACAACGTCATTGCTGGAGCAAAAATAGCACCGGAGGTGAATACAAGCAATTTTTAATTTAAATTGAGGAATATAGGAAATGAGAAGGGGGTGTTCGAGTAGTGGATAACCCCTTTCAAAATTTAATTTTTATTGAAAGGTTACATTTTCAATTACAAAAAAAATAAATAAATAACTAGGACAATGTCAGCATCAATATAACAGAGTATAACTATAATGTCCAATAATACATCAAGTTATAAGAAAAAGGAGGGAAGGGAACATTTTAAGCAATCAGTACTACAATTATGAAGTTACTAAAGTCCAATGGATACCATACATAGCGCAACCAGGCACGAACCAAAGCGGAGCACAATCCAGACAGAGGAGAGGCATCGGGGAAAAGGGTGGGTCACATCAGTCTGATGGAAGACGGTAGGTATCGGATTCCTGGAGTGCAAACCAGTCTCTCCAAGTCTCACAGTATCTATCACAGTCAGTGGGGGACTAGGCAATCAAATGTTCCATCCTATTTAAAAGGGCTATTTCACAGAACCACTCCTCCAGAGAAGGTGAAGAAGTACTTTTCCAGTGACAATGAATGATATTCTTATGTGGACAACCCCTTTAAACTACAAAAAGGCAAAATAGAGACTGGCTTTCAATTTGGCTAAGGGAAGCTCTGTCAGAAACAATGCATATTGAACATATTAGAATTGGAACCCATCACTCAATTCATGCTGTCCAAACCACATGCAGCATAAATGAGAGCCTGGGTGCACGACTGCAGCTAGGTATGTTATTCTCCAAAACGCTAGTGTTAGAAGAAAAGAAGTGCCGCCCCATGGGCATCTCTAGATTAGTCTAGTCTCTGACCGGATTTTTCTATCCATATCTGCACTGAAAGTCTCCATCATTAGAGAAGATAGTTAGAAGTGCAACCCCAGGAACAGTGCCGGATTAGGCTAGTATCTGACTGTATCTTCTATTCATACGTTCTCTGAATTGGTCCAGCGTCAGAAGAGCGTTAGAAGTGCCGCCCCGGGGGCAGTGCCGGTCTAGTTTAGTCTCTGACCGTATCTTCTATTCATGCATTCTCTGAATTGCTCCAGGGTTAGAAGAGCGTTAGAAGTGCCCCCCGGGGGCAGTGCCGGTCTAGTTTAGTCTCTGACCGTATCTTCTATTCATGCATTCTCTGAATTGCTCCAGGGTTAGAAGAGCGTTAGAAGTGCCGCCCCGGGGGTAGTGCCGGACTACTCTAGTCTCTCACCATATCTTCTCTTAATGCGTTCTCTGAACTGCTCCAGTGTTAGAAAAGCATCAGAAGTGCCGCCCCGGGGGCAGTGCCGGACTAGTCTAGTCTTTGACCGTATCTTCGATTCATAGATTTTCTGAATTGCTCCAGCATTAGAAGAGAGTTAGAAGTGTTGTCCCAGGGGCAGCATCGGACTAGTCTAGTCTTTGACCGTATCTTCGATTCATAGATTTTCTGAATTGCTCCAGCATTAGAAGAGAGTTAGAAGTGTTGTCCCAGGGGCAGCATCGGACTAGTCTAGTCTTTGACCGTATCTTCGATTCATAGATTTTCTGAATTGCTCCAGCATTAGAAGAGAGTTAGAAGTGTTGTCCCAGGGGCAGCATCGGACTAGTCTAGTCTTTGAATATGGTCCCTGACCAGATTTTCTATCTAGATCTTCTGTGAAATGCAAGAGCAGCATGAATAGACTACAAATTCCCTTTCATTTGTCTTTGGGGATGAGGGTAGAAAGACAATGCTCTTCTACAGGTTTTGTGTGAAAAGACTGGAAAGAGTTGAAATTCATCCTACTTTTAAAGGACAAATATCATAAACAAAAGCAGGAAACCAATTCGTATAGAGCAACTGTCAACGATTAGAAAAAGAAAACCCACTTAATACTGTCTGATACTGCAGTATACCTCATTCTATTGGAGCGGATGTTTAAATCTTAAACCCAGCCGAGTGGTGCCATTTTTGGGAAAACAATGTGGACATTTCTGTGATCCAAATTTACACAATATAACTATGGTTAGCTTCCTAAATGGAGGAATAAAAGTCCAAATGCTGGTGGCTGTAGACCCATAAGTAATGATAATACTATAAATGTCAGCTATTTAATAGTATTTTCCAGAATTTACAAATGGAAAAACAGCACATATTGTGACATACTTTTGGTATCGATGTTGCCCCATTCTAATCTGACTCTTCCTCGGTTTTTGTTTTACATTACATTAACATGGGTGGAAATGCACGATGACAAATGCATGACGTCACAGGGATTGTATACAGATAATGAAAAGATTGAGCGGAAGGGGAACAGAATTAATTTGGGATTTCTAGCAGTGCCCCTTCAATTACCTTATTTTCCATTTCAATGAACACTTATCAGCGGGATACAGAAGCTAACACTAAAGAAGACAGAGAAAGGATTCAGAAGGATCTAGATAAGCTGGAACAATGGGCATTGACTAATACAGTAGAACAGTATTTAACAGAGAGAAATGTAAGATTCTACATCTGGGCAAGAAAAACAAAAATTACATCTACAGAAAGGGAGGAATAGAACCAAGCAACGGCACGTGTGAAAAAGACTTGTGTATACTAATTAATAGATCACAGACTGCACATGAATCAACAGTATGATGCAGCAGCAAAAAAGGTAAACAGTTCTAGGATGTATTAAGAGAAGCACAGAGTCTGGATCACGGGAAGTAATTATGGCCTTCTACTCCTCCCTGGTCAGGCCCTCATCTGGGATACTGTGTCCAGTTCTGGGCACCTCATTTTATAAAAGACAATGAAAAACTGGAGCAAGTTCAGAGAAGAGATACAAGGATGGTGAGCAGACTGCAAACTATGTGCTACGAGGAATGGTTAATGGATCTGGGAATGTTTATCTTGCTAAAAAGAAGCCTAAGAGGAGACTTAACAGCTGTCTACAAATATCTGAAGTGATGTCACAGTGTAGAGGGATCATTCTTATTATTTGCACATGGAAACACGAGAAACAATGGAATGAAACTGAAACACGAGAAACAATGGAATGAAACTGAAAGGGAGAAGATACAGATTAGATATTAGAAAAATCTTTTTGACAGCGAGGATGATCAATGAGTGGAACAAGTTGCCACGAGAGGTGACGAGTTATCCTTCAATGGAAGTCTTCAGAGACTGGACAGACATCTGTCTGAGATGGTTTAGTGAATTCTTCATTGAGTAGGGGGTTGGAAACGAGGACCCTGGAAGTCCCTTCCAACTACTTTCTATGATTCAAGAACAGGTTCTAAAAGCGGTTATTTGGTACTTTTCTTACTCCCAAAGGGACTAAGATACTTGTTAACTACCAGCCTATTGTGACTGGCACTGATCTCTGCTGGAAATTCTCCTGCTTTATTTGAACCTACATCAACTCAACACAGAAACTCTTCCTCTGCTCTGTCGACGGGGAATCACTGCCGACGTTATGCTGACGGACAGCCGGCTCCCCACAGTTCAGTAGCGGGAAGCCAGTTATCAATCAGCATGACACTGGCAGAGCAGAGCGGAAGAGAAGCTGCTCTGTTGATGGGACATCACCGAACGCCAGCAGGAATGGTCCGTGACCACTCTGAGCCACCAGTGGTTGGCACCGGGCAGAACAAGAAGGTAGCAATCACTTGCCTGTAACATCTTAGCTACATAGAGAAAAATGAGGAAAGTCCTGGACAATCCCTTTAAATGTTTGATGCATAAGCCCCACTGATCACGATTACTACAGTGGTCCCAAGTGCTGTGTCCTACTCCCTTGCACAATCATAATGGAGAGGACTTGTATGGCATACTGGTCAAGCATGTGAACAGGTGCTAAACGATCTGGTGAAAACCCCTTTAATAATGCAAATTTTTTTCAATGGGAGGAGTCAAGATCATTTTTCTTTAAGAACATATTGAAATGCTTTGTGTTGTAAAAATGATATTACCCATGATTGGGCTATCCTATGCAAGCCTCAATGAGCGCCAGTGCTTAACAATCCCTGCAATCTTGGAATAGAGAACTCAAGTTTTATTAAGTTGCAGATAAGCGTTCAATCGACATTTCAGCACAAAGAACACCGCTCAATCTGAAAGATTGCTTCTCGGAGCTGGAACACGGATTGATTGCCTGTTTGCAGGTTAATACAATTTGAGTGATTTAGTGCAATATTTCAATGAATGCTCCATTTCAATCCCCCAATTCAATATGCAGATATATTCACTGTCAAGAAGCAGCAGCTACATTCCCTTTACCTTTTCGGTTTACGGTGACATTTCCAGATCTAAATTTCTGATCCATTCTCCCAACCCATCATGATCTGTTTCTGAATTATGGTGGTTGTTACGAGAGAAAAAAATATTATCTCTCCTATATCTGTGGCAGATATAGAAGGTGGGGGAACCTATACCCGAGCTACGAATTAAAGGGACTGCCAAGGTTAAATAAAAAGTCTACAGTCAGTGAATGTGACTACAGACTGAGAAATCTTGACAGTGTGCAATGCGCACATTGTTACGGTTCCCCGGTATTCCCTGTGCAGGTGGTAGGTGATGTGCCCACATGTATGTGATTTGTAAATTTGTAGTCACGTGCCAACTAGTTTCACCTGACTTTTCTCAATAGAAGAAAATTAAGAGAACCTGAGGAGTCTAGTAGCCACAAGACTGCAAGTGTGGAAATCGCCTCCACAAGGTCACGTAACAGCCACACACGCTCGGGAAATAGAAATAGTAAGACCATCGCATACTGTCACAATTCGACAGTCACATAAAATGGACTTCAGACTTTTCATTCTGGCCTAGACCACTGCTTTAAACCCATTACTTGGTATTATTTGAGTCACATTTTGTGTATCTGTCCAAAACCTTTGAATTAGCAAAACTGTCAAGGAAAAATACATTTTTAAAAAAAAAAAAAACTTGAAAAATCGTACAAATCTTATAGAGAATAAGGTGAATGGACTAAAGCAACTAAGAAGGAGCAAATTACTCCTAAAAATGATAGAAACAATAACGATGAAATCAGGGCCCTTGTTTTCTTATTTCTCACTGGTTATGACACCTGTCATTAGTGAATGAAAACTTTTAGTGTTTACCGTACATTTCGAGCCTCTAAATCCTGTCACTGGGACTACACTAATACTGAGCACGGCCACTAGGTAAACAGGGTGGCGTATATAAAGAGATCGCAGCAACTGCATGACCACAGCAGCCAATTTGGTAGGTGGGCTGCGTCAGACCCCCACGGATCTGACATTGATGGCCTATCCTAAAGACGGCTTGACAGTCCATACATGCAGTGCGATTTTAGGATCAGACGCAGGTCTCCTGACTCGAAATCAACAGCCTCCTATATGCCTGTGAAGTGGTTTGCAGCATTTGTGTCAGGAGACCTGTGCCAGTCCGTAAAACACAATCTGTAAATTGATATGAAAAGCTGTATGAAAGAAAAGCCATGAAGCTCGCGACCTTGAAACACTGTCAGTTGAGACACTGATTTCAGGGATGTGTCACTTAGTAGGCTGTGTGCTGCTGTTTCAATACAGTGAGTATTCTATCAGCAGGAGATTATCACTGCTGGACTAAGCTGGCTCACCGATATATCTTGGTCCAATCACGCCTCCAGCACTGATGAGCAGCTCACTGTCAATAGACAATGTACACAAATAGCTGTGGTGTGGGCGGGGTTAGCTTTCTGAGCTCTGCTATATATTACATCTAAAAACTCTGCCTGTATCACAACTACTGCACCCACTAAACTACATGATACATTGCTGGAATCAGGGTCTCTTTCTCTACATTATGAGGTAGCAAACCTGGTAACACTCTAACTCGCCGCTAACATAGGTGCAACGTGTGTTACTCTTATCAGGCATATTGCGAAAATGACTGATTCTGTGTGCAGTTCTGTGCCCTGCACAAAGGTGCAAAAGCCTCCTGCTATTTACATGCACTAGGCAGGTCAATTAAATGGAAAATGGCCATGGGTTCTCCATACACGGCCATCTGGCCATTTTATTTTTTACCATAGCAGTCCAAAGCTGAAGTTTTTTCTGCACATATTCCGCATCCCGAAACCAGATAGAGATATGATGGCCTCTCTGGGTTATATCTGATACCACAGTCCTCAAAATGGTCCCTCAAGACTTGAGAACGTCATTGAAGACATTCTCATAATGAGCAAGCAGAGCAACTGGCAACATTTTAGATATTCTTCAAACGCCTGAATGGCATTGTAACGTATCTACATCGTTTTTTGCCCAAGAGTAAAATGATACAAAAGGATCCATGATATTTGCATAAAAAAGCTCTTCTTCAAATACGCCTTCAACTTCGCTGCTGACGGGAAAGAATGGAATGACTCTAGAAAGCCTTCAGGTACTTCCTCTGAGCAGTCCGCGCACAGGAAGAAGGGTTTTTAGTTAAATATGCTAATTCATTCAAATGACTTTTACTCATCAATACCTAATCTATTTCATCATTACAGACTGCCGCAGGCCTGTTCAAGTCTAATCAATATCACACTTAACCGAGCATTGGAAAAACAATCTCCTGACATATGGAAACTAATTTTTGTTAACATAATATCTAAAAGCGGTCTAAAAAATAGTTGGTTGAAAAGTCAAAACTCAGTATGGTGATCTGACTGTGGTTGATTTTTGGTTGTGCCGTGAAGAGTAATCATCATCGGCGTTGGCCCATTCCACACAAATCAAAGTAGTAGGGGCATGGCTTAGATTTTTCCAAGGTGCTGCCCATTCCTCTGCGACTTATTTTGGAAAAGAAGAGAATGGGTCGGCGATCTGGCAGATGGCAGCAGTTTGGAGGGCAGCAGGTATGGTGACTATATACGAGTAACGTATGGTCACTGTCATACCTGTCCAGTCCAGAATGGACCTCATGTATTTGAGAAGTAGCTCCTTACAAATTGTCCATACTGACCACTCAGCTTTGAAGCACATTGTTGATCTGCCGGACACTGTTAGAAGGGGCTGCCACCAACTGGACAACAAACATTTTTTTCAATCAAGACCCCAAATATAAAGTAAATATAAAGTAAAACTAAAAATTCACATCCCGCCATGACACTGTTCCAGCAATGTAAGGGCCACTATTCCCGAAGTCATGTGACAATATTGTGTCAGCTGCCGCCTTTACTAATTCGTAAAAGCGGACATCTGTCTTTGATGGGGTATTGATGAGCTGCAGCCAAACAGTGGCTGCTTATTGGCTACATCTGACACATGACAACAATGTTAGGTCACTGTCCTGGACCAGCAGTGCCGATGTGAGAGGCGAGTATCCACTAATTTTATTTTTAATAGGTTCCTGAATTATGGCAGGTAACCTGTGACCAAGAAAATTAAATCCAATAAGCAAGCAAGCTGCAAAACAGGGGAAGTGGAGTAGATTGATATATAATTTTGTATAACCTGTGTTTTATTCATTTAATCCTCTGCTTTTTCTGGGATTTTCGATCCAGTGGGTGGTCCGATCAGTGATTGACCACTACATCGGTATGAATACTTATACATAGAGAGCGATCAGTCACGGATTGAGATTTTCGGTCCAGTGGTCGGTCCTATCAGTTACTGATAGCTGTCAATCACTGATCAGACCGCCCACTGGGCCGAAAATCTTAAAAAGCAGAGGATTAAATGATTAAAACACAGGTTGTACTGAGACTTTCCTCTCAAAACTATATAATCAAACTATTCTGCTTACCCTGCTCTATAACATGGTGCCTGCAGAATAGAGTGCATTTTCATGGTGACAGGTTCCCTTTACGAAGGTGTTATCCAGTAGTTTGCAAACCTCTTTAATACGGCTTAAGTTGTTTTTTTGTTTTGTTTTGTTTTTTTGTCTGCATTAGTTTTCTGCAAGATGCAATAATTGAGAAAAATATATCAAAATAAAGGTACACTACAGAATAAAATTCACACAAAATCTGTATGCCACACTCCGGTCTGTGAATTAACCTTCAAACTGCTTGGAAATGCACTTCTGTGTGAAACAATAGCAATGCTGACATTGTACCAGAGCACAATATCACATTCCAAATAGTTGTCCAGAAGGCAAAAAAAAAAGGCACAATCAGCCAAACGAAACCTTTCAAAAGACAAAACACAAAATGTTCTCGGGCCCTAATGTATCATGGAACAAAAGAGACGGAGGGAAACTAGTAGTTAGCCATATAGCTACTGAATAGGAGCCGATCTGCTTTGCTTGACAATGGCCACTACACCGTGCGTGGAGCAGTGCTGTTCAATGTCTACATGCAGCGTGTCCGGGAGCTGAAAACAGCTGACCGGTGGAGGTGCTGACAGCTGGCCCCACACCACTCTGATATTGATCACCTCCAGATAGATCATCAATAGCAAAAGGCAAGACAACCCCATTTACAGTCATATACACTGCAGAGCTGTACAGTTTCACATTTACTATGGACCTATAGTTCCACGTGCCATCACGCAGTATATTATGGAGGTTTTGTCTCCATGGAACAGGTCACAATTTTTCTAAGAATTAGGCTACCTTCACACAAGGCGCTTCTGGTGAATTTTTGATGTTGACGATTTTCTACAACCATTAAGTAAAATGGGATACTTGCATTTTTTTTTTTTTTTTAGAAAATATGCAACGTAAGAAAAACGCACCAAAAACTCATCGTAGGAACGTAGCCTCAGAGACAAGAAAAACCCCCTTGTATGAAATCAGAGACACACAAAATTACAACCTTAGTATTGGCTTTGAGCAACTCAGCTTATAGAGAGAGATACAAGATATTCGAGATATACTACAGATTTTTATTCCTAGGTATGTCAAAATAGGTATGTAAAATAGAAATGTAGGAAAGAGTAACAAAGTTAGAAATTTCATATGTACCTATATTACAATAACTCAACAAACAACACACTCAAGACAAAACCACAGCTTACAAAAACATAAAAAAGCTAGTCAGAAAAAGATACAAAAGTAGATTGTTTAAAGCCTAAAGCAATAAAAGAGGCCACGATTATGTTAGTCATTAGCCAACTGCTGTGGGAAAAAGGCTTATATGTGCTCGCTTCAGATCAAACACCAAGACTCCTCTATTCCCACAATTACAATGAAGGTGGAGAGCTCCTTTCAACTTCAAACACACTAAATAAAAATAAGAAAATAACGATTGTTGTGTCATGGTCTTGATCTTCTATATGCCAAAACGACAATACCTTCCTATCATCTTACAGCAGTTCTCTAATAGATGTGGTACAATTTTCACTCCAGCCGTGGTTTGCAATATGAAAATGTAGGCTAGCAATGATGGTATCTACTTGGCTTTGGCATATATCCCACCATATCCCACTACTTGGCACCAGGACGGGCTACAGTATTATTACAATATTCAGGTTTTTGGATCTTCGTACCATTTGCGAATACAAACACCATGGCAGCACATTGAATGGAAAGTTAGACAGGTTAAATAATTCCACTTAAATTAAAGTTCTCGTTGTCAACCAGAAAAATGGCTGCTTAACAAGAAAATAAAAAGCAACGAACAGAAATTCAACAGTCGTGAATTTGTAGAAGCAATTCCCGCAAATTTGCCATGTTCCAGTTTAAAAAGTGGGCTTTGTATCAATCCCACCCAGGAACAGATCCCGGCAGCTGTGTGAAATTATTACTATTGCTAAGAAACAAAGGGATAAGGAGTAGTGATGAGCCAAAGTGCTCGGTTATCTGAGCATCCTCAGGTGCTATAACCAAGTGTCTTCGGCGAGCTCGAAAAATATGTTTGAGTTCCGGCTGCTGTATATCACGTGGCTGTTCGACAGCAGCAACACTTGCAGGGATGGTTAGGCAATGAGCTCTGGTTCATGCTGCCTGTGGTTTGGGCAGCATGAATCGACTGACAGATTCGCCTTAAATTAGTTTTTGAATCTTTTAGGAGCACACCACTCCCCTGCTTTCTATTTGCTGAAGGCCGTTGTTGCGCTTCTGAAGACTGACAGCTCGGCCCAGCAGCATGATAATGCAGCGAGTCCAAACTGTACACTTTCTCATGCTGTGGGCTAGAACAGCGATCTGGATAGCTTCAAGGCAGTGCTTGCAAGATCTAAAGCAAAAAGCTCGTCAGCGCTCACTTCTTGCCTTGGAAACCGGCCCACCACTGACAGACGGCAGAAGAAGCTGGTAGCCTGGATAATTGACCAGTAAACTGTATGTTGTTCTTTAGTATAGAGAGATTTTTTAAGAAAAGGTAAATTGTAAAGTTGCTTGTTTTTACAATTTTACCTATTTAAGAAGAGGAGACAACTGGGTTATTCATCCAGAATACGGCACCTATAGATCTGTTGGGCAATACTGTCAGAAGCATAACCGGAGTTTATCATTAGCACCAACTACTTGCTTGTGCTGTGCTCATCCGCTTTCTGGCTTTGGATTAGAGCAGGTCATGCATACGGTGATATTGAGCACTTGCGAGGGCCCCTTGGAGGAATGCAGCAGTACTCAGAACAGTAGTGAAAAATGACAACGGCTCAAAAATGCAATTTCAGCTACAGGAGACAGAAAAAAGCAATGCTTTAGGAGCATCCTCACATACAGGTTTCCATGCATCATATACATTACCAGTCTGGCCCTGCTTCTCTACTTATAAAGACCTAGTTTCAGGCTTCACAGGGTGCACAAAGGCAAAAAAAATACTTTATGCGAGACAAGACGCTTTACAGAACAAGGCTTAACATCCCAGGAAGCATTCAGAGAAGTTCATCGAGCTAATAAGTGATCGCCGGCAGCAGTGCCCTCTTGGAATCGGTGGCATTGATAATGGCCATGAGCAATAGACAGCACCAAAGGCGACGTGCCAGCCATTCATATAAATCAGCAGAATTATCTAATAATAAATACAAATTACAGTAGTAGAACTGAACGAGCATAACACAACATTGCGCTTTATATATGGAATAGCAAAGCCTTCTATAGCTACATCGAACAGCTCTGTGGGCAGATTTTATCCCTATGTACGAACGCTGCTTATATATAACTGAAAGACAGAAAACTAAAATCTACAAGGAGCTATTAAACTGTGGGAGTCAGGAGGCAATTCACTTACTGCAGGGTAATTACTGTGTGCCAGTGAATTTTTCAATACAGTTATATTGTAACTAAATGCAGGCAAACAAACAAACTCCAGAAGGCGTCAACTACCGTGACCTTACCGCAAGTGCTCAATCGAATCTTAGAAATGGAGTTTTATGGTTCACGATAAGTCAAAGTCATGACAAAAATAATTAAAATGAGATGTTCAGTGGCGTGGAACAGTAATGGATCCCAATGCTTCAGGCTATGTTCACATTGCATTTTAGCCTACGGTCAGGGGGCTTACGTCTGAAGCCCTACATAACATGGTTCGGACATATGCGCTGATGGGGCCATTTACGATGGAGACAGAGTCACTGTGTGCTGGCGGACATTTTTGGTCATATCAGGCAACTTGAGGTAGACTTCAAGATGTGGCCGAACTCGCCTCAAATAGGTGTATAGAGCCGAAATGATGTCAGACAAAAAGTGACTGTCTGCATCACTACATTCAATGGCCATACGGCCGAATGCAATTTATCAGGGCTTCAGACGTAAGCCCAATGGAGCCACTGACTGTTGGCTAAAACGTTATGTGAAATGTGAACATATCTTTAGATCGGTGTTCAGCCAACAGCTATCCTTCCCAACTCCCCCATACACAGGAAAGCTCGGCTCGGAGAGCTGCGGTCACACTCCTCTGATAGAAGGTCATCTCACATGGAGTAAAAGGAATTTAGCAAGTTGGATTCTTCATCAACTCAAGATTAGCTGTAGGTTGAGAGTCAGGAGGCTCTCCTACAGATTAGATGGGCGGACTATCCCGATAAAGTCAGCAGGTTCGGAAAATTTCCTCTAATGTGTATGGTGGTCTTTAATCAAAAGGCTTCTACATAATTTGCAAATACATAATTTTGTAGATTTAATAAACTATATATCTGAAAGCCACTTGGCAGACCATTTTAAAACTACATTTTCTGAATTTTGCAATTATTCCATTTATACAAAAGATGTTTTTCTATTTTGGAGGACATATGAACCTTGTGTTAGAATGGTCTGAAGAATACTAGTAGGGCAATGAATTCTGATACTAAGATTACATGCGATTCCCTGCAATCTGTCGAGGAATTCGGCAGCAACTCTTAAGTTTTTTTTGTATCGCCAGCAATGGTGAAATACAGAATCACACATTGCACACTGAAATAACTGGCAGATTAGTCATCAAGACAGATCAACCTTGTTGTAGTTCTTCTATCTGGCTCATAACTAGTAGTGCTTGACCAAGGATCTCTCGTTACGACCTAAGAATTTTCAAGTCAGGTAGCTGAAAATGTTTTTCTTTATTGTTATCTACCACAAAACGTGCTGATAAGACTGCCTTATTAACAGCATGATGACATACCGGTAATTGTTTTAGCAAACCAATGCAATATACAGTATTCCAAGGGTTTCTGAAAACTGATTTATGCATAAAGACGAGAGACTCCCTGTCAAATACCGAGGTGATTTTTTACTTAAGTCAGTGACTGACATGATCATGACACTCCAGACATCTGGAAAAAAAAAAAGGTTCAAAAGATGCTGGGAATCCAATTTATTTCTCAAGATGAGGTCATGTAACTAGTGAGGTGTGAATTAGGAGCAAGTAACAGCATCACAAATTATTGGGCATATTACAAGTTATTTGAAATAAGGACAAACTGAAGAATGTTCTTGTGTCAATGATGAAAACATACCGTAGATAACTTTTCAAACCACTAGTTAGGAGATCTGCAGTACACGTGCACTGTACAATTAAGAGGTACATGAACTAGAAGAAAAAAAGTGACTGTGCAGACGTTAGCAGACATTCGTCCATGTATATGTAGGGAGGAGGACCCCCGCAGAGTGTCCGGACTGGAACCAAGGGGACCGCCATCTGAGTTCCTAAGGAAACAGTACCCAGGGAGCAGAGAAGGAGAGTGGACTGCTGAGAGTGACAGGACAGCAAGGGGAGGGGCGAGTATAAAAGGGACAGGGAGCAAACAAGGGAGTCAGTTGGTGATACGTCAGACACGGAGCAGGTGGCGGAGGGGGCGTGATCGAACGAGGACGACACCGACAGCTCAGAGAGGAGACCAGCAGCAGAGGGTAGATACGCAGTGGTCCTCAGGAGAGAGGGGCCGGGGTTACCGACGGGACTGCCTCTTCACCCCAAGCTTGGGTCACGATCTGCCCCCGGTCGTCCTCTGCCGTTACCGCTGAGCCCGAACCCGCTGTGGCCTGTTCGCTGCCCCTCCCGGCCACTGCCGTCCCACTTCAGCCCGCGGTTGCGGCCTGCCTGCTGCCACCCGCAGACGCTGCCATGTCACTTCAGCCCGTAGTTGTGGCCTGTATATCAGCGCTCACAGCCGCCTTTACCCCGCTGCAATCGGCAGTTGGGGCCTGTTCCTCGTCAATAGACACTCTGCACACAGCCTCAGGCTGTGCGCGTGGCCAGTAAACCGCCACTCTTAAAGACTGCGACACAACCCTGCTTGAGTACAAGAGTCCCATTGAACTCGCTAACAAGCACAACCCCGCTGTTACTACAGGGGGTTACTTCATCGCAAGACTCCATCAGGGCCTCTTGTGCCCCAACTCCTCCTGGGCGCTGGGGCGCCTGAAGACTACTCCAAATCTTCAGCGTGTGGGCCCAGCAGCTCCGTCGCCAAAGCAGCCTCACCAAAGACGCCAAAGCAGCCTCATCAAAGACGTCAAAGCAGCTTCATCCGCAATGCAGCTCCAACAGAGATGCAGAAGGACGTCAGAACGGATAAGTGACATTATGAAGTATAAGGACCCGTAGACGGCCATACCGCAGCCCCATAGTCACCGGCCTTGGCCGGGTTAGTCGTGATCTTTTCAAATAGTGTTTGGTTGTACTGAATCCCTGCGAGGACAACTTTGTTATTCCTTTTTGGTTGCTTAGTATAGCCCTAGCGGCTTCAATTTATAAAAGTTTGCGTTCCAAAGTTCAACCAGTCTCGCGTCTTGTCCCTGCATCCTGCGAACCCGCTGTTACCTCGTATACACGGCATCTTTTTCAAGGGTTCAGCTCCGAGATCCACCTGAAAAAGCACTAAGTGCTCAAAAACATTCATGTCTACGTAGAAAAACATTTTTCTGCTCACATGTTCAGTCTTTTGAGCGTCTTTTAATCATTTAAAATATACAAAAATTCCAAGCGGCTTAAAAAAGTGACCAGTCCATTCTTCAGGCATTTTCCACTCTAAAGACGCTATATACATTAAAATATAAATCAATGGGAAGTCTCAAAGATGGTCAGAAGATGTTAAGTCACTTTATATGACTTATGTCAGCGTCTTTGCTGGGAAAAAAGCTATTTTTTTCTCCATTGCTGAAAAGAATTGGAAAAAAAGTGGCCCCAAAAATTCGGTAAAAACGCCGCTGGTCAAAAACATCTATCAAACGTTCAGAAAACAACAATGCGAAAACTATGAAAAAACACACTTCATGAAATACAAATGCCAGGGTTTCCTGAAGTTGCTACCTCTTGAAAGACTGGGTGCATCTGACCGAATGGAAAAGATGCTGCCTGCAGATACCCTTATTAGTGTGCAAATTATGGCTTACTGTGTTAAAATAGTATGCAGCTTCTATACAAGCTATTGAAAGGCCCTCAAAAAGTCAATTTGTAGAGAAGAGACCAAAACTTAATCTCATTTTCCAAGTGGTAGGTGATACTAGAAAAAATTTATATTTTTTTTTATATTACAAAAGTTTTGAGAGCGACTCAACTTTTGTTTTCCACACAGTTTGCTGCTTGTGTTTTTAGAGCTTTTAATCAGATGCCTCTATGGCTACTGAGGTACAATTAGGCATTTCAGAAGATTTTAAACTTTTGACAAATACATCAAGTTCATGCAAAGACTCGATATTTACAGTGTTCTCGGCCAAATCCTGACTCATAGAATCATAGAATCATAGAATCATAGAATCGTAGAGTTGGAAGGGACCTCCTGGGCCATCTGGTCCAACCCCCTGCTCAAAGCAGGATTCGCTAAATCATCCCAGTCAGATGTCTATCCAGCCTCTGTTTGAAGACTTCCATTGAAGGAGAACTCACCACTTCTCGTGGCAGCCTGTTCCACTCATTGATCACTCTAACTGTCAAAAAGTTTTTTCTAATATCTAATCTGTGTCTCCTCCCATTCAGTTTCATCCCATTGCTTCTAGTCTTTCCTTGTGCAAATGAGAATAAAGTTGATCCTTCTACAATGTGACAGCCCTTTAGATATTTGTAGACAGCTATTAAGTCTCCTCTCAGTCTTCTCTTTTGCAAACTAAACATTCCCAAATCCTGCAACCTTTCCTCATAAGACAGGGTTTGCAGACCGGTCACCATTCTGGTCGCTCTTTTCTGAACTTGCTCCAGTTTGTTGATGTCTTTTTTAAAATGTGGTGCCCAAAACTGGACACAATATTCCAGATGAGGTCTGACCAAAGAGGAGTAGAGGGAAATAATGACTTCACGTGATCTAGACTGTATGCTTCTGTTAATACATCCTAGAATTGCATTTGCCTTTTTTGCTGCTGCATCACACTGTTGACTCATATTCAGTCTGTGATCTATTAGTATACCCAAGTCTTTTTCACATGTGCTGTCACTTAGCCCTATTCCTCCCATTCTATATATGCTTTTTCCATTTTTATTGCCCAGATGTAGTACTTTGCATTTCTCCCTGTTAAAAACCATTCTGTTAGTTGCTGCCCACTTCTCCAGTTTATTTAAATCTTTTTGAATCCTCTCTCTCTCTTCTCTAGTATTAGCTATCCCTCCTAGCTTTGTGTCATCAGCAAATTTAATCAGTTTACCCTCAATTCCTTCATCTAAATCGTTGATAAAGATGTTGAACAATACAGGGCCCAGGACAGAGCCCTGTGGTACCCCACTTGAGACATTCTTCCAACTGGATGTGCAGCCATTTACGACCACTCTTTGGGTCCGATCACTAAGCCAGTTATGAATCCACCTAACAGTTGCCTTGTCCATTCCATACTTAATCATTTTTTCAATAAGGATTGTATGAGAGACTTTGTCAAATGCTTTGCTGAAGTCAAGATATACTATATCTACAGCATTTCCTTGATCCACCCAATCAGTGATACCGTCATAGAAGGAAATTAAGTTAGTCTGACATGACTTATTAGTTACAAACCCATGCTGACTCTGCTTAATCACTTCATTCTTATCCAGGTATTGACATACATGTTGTTTAATAATTTGTTCAAAGATCTTTCCTGGTATAGAAGTCAGACTCACCGGCCTATAGTTACCTGGGTCCACCTTCTTCCCCTTTTTGAAGATAGGAACAACATTTGCTCTTCTCCAGTCTTCTGGCACTTCTCCTGTTCTCCAAGAATTTTCAAAGATTATAGAGAGGGGTTCAAAAATTTCTTCTGCTATCTCCTTCAGTACTCTGGGGTGTAATTCATCTGGACCTGGAGACTTGAATTCATTTAGGCTAGCTAAGTGTTTCCTCACTATCTTTCTGTTTATAGATATCCTGGATTCTTCTATTCCCTTAATAGGACAGTGAATAACAGTTGATGTTACATTTCCTTTCTGAGAGAAAACAGATGCAAAATAGGAATTTAAAAGTTCAGCCTTCTCAACATCCTGTCTTACCATTTCATCATTTTCATCCTGTAAAAATCCTATAGCATCTTTGACTTTTCTTTTACTTTTGACATATCCCCAAAATCCTTTATTATTGCTTTTGACATCTCTTGCAAGCCTCAATTCATTTTCAGCTTTAGCTAATCTGATTTGTGCCCTGCAGGTTCTGCAGACAGCATTATATTCTTCTTTAGATATGCCTCCCTCTTTCCATTTTATAAACATTTTTTTCTTCCTTTTTAGCATGTGCTTAAGTTCTGTGTTCATCCATCCTGGTTTCCTTAACTGCTTCCTATTCTTCCCTCTTTTCGGAATTGTTAACCACTGTGCTTTGAGAATTTCATTTTTCAAGATTTCCCATCCTTCCTGGACATTTTTGTCGTTAAGGATATCCAGCCATTGGATCCCTCCAATTCTCTTTCTGAATCCCTTAAAATCTGCCTTTCTGAAATCTAACCTTGACGTCTGAGTCTTCACAGGTCTTCCGCCTCTAGTTATCCAAAATTCTAAAATAGCATGGTCACTACCTCCTAGGGTCCCAGCCACTTTTACCTCCTCAACCATTTCCTCCCTGTTTATAAGGATTAGATCCAAGGTAGCAGTTCCCCTTGTTTTCTCCCTTACCTTTTGGAAGATAAAGTTGTCAGCAAGAGAGGATAAGAATTTCCTTGACCTGTTAGTTTTGCCTGAGAGAGATTCCCAACAAATGTCTGGATAGTTGAAATCTCCCATGACAACTATGTCATATTTTTTGGAGAACTTGGCCATTTGATGCATAAAGAGTTCATCCATAGCTTCAGCTTGCACAGGCGGCCTGTAGTAAATGCCTACAATGGTGTCCTTTCCATTGTTCTGTCCTTGTATTCTTACCCAAACAGTTTCCACAGAACTCCCAGTCTCTGAAGCTTCAATCTCTGTGCAGATATACGCGTTTCTAACATACAATGCGACACCCCCTCCTCGTTTATCAAGTCTGTTTCTTGCAAATAAGTTGTATCCTTCTAGTCTTGTATTCCAATCATGTGTATTGTCCCACCAAGTTTCAGTGATTCCAATGACATCATATTTCTTTTCCTGTGTTAGTAGTTCCAATTCTCCTTGTTTGTTGCCCATGCTTTGTGCATTAGTATAGAAACATTTTAGTTTGTGATTGGTTTCTCTTTCTCCAATATTTTGACTGATGACAAACCATTCTTGCCTAATATATGCGTGGAGTTTATCACAATTTTTTTTGTTTTTGTCACGACCCACAAAGGTCAGTCCAGTAGACGGCACAACAAGCACCAGCAACGGGATGGAAAAAGGGCCAGGAAGGCTCTAACAGTAGGGAAATAAGGGATGGGGCACCTCCTAACACAGCCTGTGCCTATCCCTAAGCTCCCCAAACGCCCTATGTGGGTCCTTCCCACCGCCGTCACATGCCTAGTCCCTAGCTATCTCCTCACTAAACCCTGGCTAGTGCACTGGCCTGCAAGGACCCTAGCTCACCACTGCAGATGGTGTAAATACATGGCATAGTGACAAGCACGAGACAGATAAGGAAAAGGGGAACAAGAAACCTAGCTCTAGCCACCGCTGCCAAGCTTCACACAGCAGAGGACACAAAATCAGGAGACCAAACTCCACCGACGTAGCAGATAAACCGCTGGCACCAGAGAGGTCCAAGCTGTTAGGTTGGTCTACATAGAATAACTCTATTACCAACAGTCAGCTGATGTGTCATGTGAATATTTAAAGGATGGTGAGAGTGATCACCAACAACATCAGCTGACCTAGCAACAAGGCAGCATCCAGCAAGGAAACAGACATTAACACTTGCTGGCATGAAAGCAAAAAATGTTTAAATTAAAGCAGAACCAGAGCTGTCACGAATCCAAAAATGAATTGTGACAGTTTTGTTGTCCACACACTTTTTGAGGACTGACCACAGGTTCTCAATGGGATTGAGATCTGAATGAGTTTCCTGGCCTCCATGGATTTAAGACTGAAAACTTCAATGCTTTGCTCACTGAGCCACTTAGTTATCAACTTTGCATTGTGACATGGTCTCCATCATGTTGGAAAAAAACAGTGTTCATCGCTAAATTACTCCTGGGTCGCAGCTCTTGTAGGACGCTTAGACACCATTCTTTATTCATGGCATTGTTCTTAGGCAAAACTGAGAGAGTCCACTCCCTGGATTAAAAGGCAACCCCATGAACGGTCCCAAGATGCGTTACTGTTGGCATGGCACAAGACTCATGGTACTGCTCACAGTTTGCTCTACAAATAATCATTCTTCCAGATGTTCCAAACAGTTTGAAGGTGGCATCAGAGAACATAACTTTGCAGGAAGTACAGAGATTATAGTTCAGAGGCAAAGTTATTTCCTCTGATGAAGTTCCCTTCAGACTGCTGGAGACATTTGTGTCAGTCTCAAAGCTTTTGACAATGAATGTACACACTCAAGTCTCAACATGGAAGGAGAAGGTGAAAAAATCCAATGGCAGAAGTGCACCTTTACAGTTTCTCCACAGCTTCCATCCTAAGTATGTTTCTGAATTTTAATCAAGAGCTGATATGCAGCCCAGTGACAAGCCAAGATGCCTTTCAGCAGAATTCTTGGTTGGAATCAAATCACGACCAATGCCATTTTTGACACAGCACAGCAAAATACGAGGCGACTTTAGAATAAACAGGAAATTAAACAAAAAAATATTAGCATTGGAAAAAAAAGTAGATTTTCTTTTTGGAAAAAAAAAAATTACAGCATCATTTAAAAATTAAAAGTTTAACATTTGCCAAATCTCTGGCTATTGAAAGCCGAAATTAATTTTTCTCCAAAAAGAATGAGAACTGTTTCCTCAGCATTGAACCCAAGAAGCCATTAATCAGTCACTCATTCTCAGTTCGTTGTTCTTACATAATTCGCTTGCTTGATTTATCTGACCATCATGTAGCAGCTCTACACAAAAACAATAGGGAGCCATCATGAAAAAAAAGGATTTACAAAATACAAAATATTAGTCTAATGAAATACACAGAAACAAACACATATGAATACAGATAACCTATTTGTCCACAGAGATGTAGAATACAAGTTTCTTTAATCTATTTCCCTAGCTGCTCTAGTTTCTGTTCTAATTTCATCTCCCTGAAACATTCATAATGAATGAACAGCTCGCATCTCTCCTGCCTTGCTGGCTATTATAGTGCCTGGAAACGACTGGTAAGCTTCATTACACAGTGAGACTTTATGCTATATAATGGATAATAATGCTGCATCCTGCATATGGCACCGGGAGAGAACCTCATTAATAGATATCTGGTCTAAACCAGACTACACTGTGTTCCAAATTATGTAAAATGAGTTTAGGAGCGATAAGGTTAGAATTTTTTTGTCATTTAAACTCATTGATGGTGATGTGTGTCAGGGCTCTTTATATCACTGAAAGCAATTGCAGATACCTGTGCAAATTAGTTTGGCAGGTGTGTCCAAATAAAGGCAAGACTACATAAGAAGGCTGTTCCTCATTATTAAGCAGCCTACATTTTTTGCCAAAATGGGAAAGAAAAAGGATGTGTCGGCTGCTGAGAAGCAACAAATTGGGGAGTATTTAGGTCAAGGCATGACTACAATCAACATTGCCAAGACACTTCATCGTGATCATCGCACAATCAAGAAGTATGTAGCGGATTCCCAGCACACACGTGTGCATGCTGATAAGGAAAAATTGAGGACTCTTTCCAACAGGCAATTGCGTCAGGTTAAAAGAGCAGCTGCAAAAATGCCTTGTCGTAGCAGCAGACAAGTTTTTGAAGCTGCTGGTGCCTCCAACGTCCCCCGAACAACAAGATGCAGGGTCCTTCAGAGGTTTGCAGCTGTGTGTAAGCCATCCTGTCGACCACCTCTATCCACTGCACACAAGCAGAAACGGCTCCAGTGGGCCAAACGATACATGAAGACTGACTTCCAAACTGTTTTGTTCACCGATGAGTGCCGTGCAACGCTCGATGGTCCAGATGGATGGAGTGGAGGATGGCTGGTTAATGGACACCCCATGAAAACACGGCTAAGGCGCCAACAAGGAGGAGGTGGAGTAATGTTTTGGGCTGGAATCATGGGGAGAGATTGTCGGCCCCTTTCGGATCCCTGAAGGGGTAAAGATGAACTCCATAATCTATGTGGAGTTTCTAAAACAGCACTTCCTGCCATGGTTCAAGAGGAAGAACCATGCTTTCCGCAGCATGATAATGCACCGTCTCATGCTGCAAATAACACATCTGCATCTCTGGCTGCTATGGGAGGACAAACTTAGGGTGTGGCCACCATCTTCCCCTGACCTCAACCCCATTGAGAACCTCTGGAGCATCATCAAAAGGAGTGTCTATGATGGCGGGAGGCAGTTCACATCTAAGTAACAGCTCTGGGAGGGTATTCTGTCCACATGCAAAACAATTGAAGCACAAACCATCCAAAAACTGACAAATTCAATGGACGAGAGAGTTCAGAATCGTCTTTCGAACAAGGGGTCCTATGTGCAAATGTAAGTAACATCACCTAGAATAAAGTTTTGACTTGAATACTGTTTGATTTTGTTTTGTAATAAGCTGATAATGCTTATAATTTCACAATTGACCATTTTTTTGTTAAAAATAAAAAGGTTGAAAACTCTGCTGTGCATAATAATTTGGAACATGCATTTTGAGTGTTTATTATTTTTAAAAAAATACTGTTTTCATAGACAGTTTGTTCAAAAACATTGCAATTATACTAGAATAGTAGATGACTGGAAAATAACAATGACTGCAATTCATATAGGTAATTTAGAGAAAATGAGGAAATATTTTTTGCATAATAATTTGGAACACAGTGTAATTTATTTCGGTCGACAACACTATACAAGTGATATTACACTACATACATGTTTATCATTTACCACAAGCCATTATGAAAAATGACAAGCAATATGAGGTTTACCACAAGCCATTATAAAAAATGACAAGCAATATGGGGTCTTGTGTTTTTTTAAGCTTCTACAATATTTTGAGTTTTATATATGTTAGTATTTAATTATTAACTTCTAGGGGTGGCTACTTTATAGATAAAAATTGAAAAAGGCAGTAGAGTACAGGCAGTGCTGCAAAATATATACGTACCTTTAGATCAAACCCCTAATGGGTGTGACCATTAAAGCTCCACCCCAGCTGTGGCAATAAAGGCCCATCCCAACAGAGGCAAAAAAGGGCCCATCCCACGAGTGGCAAAAAAGGCGCAACCCAACAGTGGCAAAAAAAGCCCATCCCAACAGTGGCAATAAAGGCCCATCCCACCAGTGGCAATAAAGGCCCATCCCACCAGTGGCAATAAAGGCCCATCCCACCAGTGGCAATAAAGGCCCATCCCACCAGTGGCAATAAAGGCCCATCCCACCAGTGACAAAAAAAAAATGGCCCATCCCACCAGTGGCAAAAAAAAAGGCCCATCCCACCAGTGGCAAAAAAAAGGGTCCATCCCACCAGTGGCAAAAAAAGGGTCCATCCCACCAGTGGCAAAAAAAGGGTCCATCCCACCAGTGGCAAAAAAGGCCTATCCCACCAGTGGCAAAAAAGGCCCATCCCACCAGTGGCAAAAAAAGGCCCATCCCACCAGTGGCAAAAAAAAGGCCCATCCCAACAGTGGCAAAGAAAGGCCCATCCCAACAATTGGCAACATATAAGTCACTCTGTTGCCAGTATCAACCAATACAATGGATGTGCTCTGATTTAGAGGACACGGTCATGTAATTTACGAATCTTATCTTTCATTGTGTTGACACGGAGATCATTCATTGTTTACAGTGAATACAGACCCGTTTGATCGCCTTTATTGTCACAGTAGGGGGGTTGTGATACTTTTGGGGGCAAGGTAAAAAATACAAATAAAAATGAAAAAACATCCTGTAATTTAATTCTCACATAATTCATTATGGATCTAAACTAGGCTATATGTCTATAGTACCTATGTCAAATCCATATTTTGGGTTTTTAACAAAAATTAAATGTAATGCTTAAAAAGTAACTTGGCTCAGTCAATTTGATTGTACGAACAATAAGCAGGTAAAAAACACTATAATTTAACCAGCCTAGAGCTCCGCAATACAGTGACCTTCACAAGGTCATATAAGAGTCCTCTAAATATGAAGGTCCTTAATGGAAGCCGCTAATGTTCCCTTCACGTGGAATCTATTATGAGTGGTAGATTATAATGGAGGACCTAGGAAAGAAGACTTAAGAGCAGTACTAAATATGCACTCCGGATTGAGCAGCAAATATGTCTCGGATCTTTGAAAGAACAGAGAAAATGTGATTGCTTAAAGCATCTTTTCTGGCTCGTGTTCAAAGGAACACTTCAGTATAAATCATAACACTGAGACACCATCATAAATACTTCGCAAACTCATTAGAGTTTCTGAAATTAGCCTTCTAAATGACTTTATGACATATTCATTCAATTTTCGATATTTTTTTTCCCTATTTCACAAAGTCACGCAGAGAAGATTTGTACCATCAGACTGGGAAGAAACGCATTTTCAGCCATACTTTATTTAAAAGGATTTAGGTTGGCATTATTTAAGAACCACGCTGTTAAAATCATCATTCTGTAGAAAATGGAAGGTCTTGAAATAGGTCATGTGCTTGAGTGCCTTTTTAAGCAAAAATGGTCCCGAGTATAGTTCTGCATGTACAAGAATAAATATATTGCAAACATAAAGAATTTCAGTAGTAGACATTTATGTAACAATTCTTCCGTGTAGGAATATATCCTTAAATACTTCCTTCTCCCAAATCTTCTTAAAACCTCAGCTGCTTTACATATCCATACAACTAGGGGCAAAGCTGAACTTCTTCACATCTAAGATTTCTTTTTTTTCCCATATGAATCTGATGGACCATGGTACTCTCTACTGTCAGACACCATGTTACACTTAAGACATTGACATCTCCAACATTCGGTGCACATGGGGTCTCAGAGCACAGAGTTCGAAGAGACTCTGAACGCAGTGGAGCCTTAGGCCTGTTTCACACTTCAGTTTTTGTCCATCAGTCAAGATCCGCCGTTTTGCAAAAAAACCGCATCCGCCATTTTGCTTGGCGGATCCGTTTTTTTTCCCCATTGAGTTGCATTACCGGCGGATCTTGACGGATGGCCATCCGTTGGATCCGTTTTTTTGCGGATCCGCCAAAATTTTGACGTCCGCTGACATGCCCGAACGGAGCATGTAACGTTTTTTCGGGCGGCAGGATCCGCACTTCACACTGCGCATGCCCCAAAAGACTTCACTCAGCCGCAAATTTAACCCTAAAGTCTGTTCTAGCGGCTGGAAAAAAAAATCTCTCCTCTCCCCGGGCTACGGTTCCTTTAAAATTCTTCATTCCTCGGATCCGTCAAAAAAACGGTCCGGTGGCATCCGTTCACCAACGGATCCGCTTTCCGCCATTTTGGCGGATTTTAACTGACACAAAAAACTGAAGTGTGAAAGAGGCCTTAGGCCTCTTTCACACTTCAGTTTTTTTGCATCAGTTCAAATCCGCCAAAAAGTCAGACAAGCGGATCCGTTGTCAACTGATGTGAACGGATGGCACTGGATCCGTTTTTAGACAGATCCTGAAAATGAGGAAATTTAAAGGAATCGCTGGCTGAGGAGAGAGAGAGAGAGAGAGAGAGAGAATTTTTTTGTTTTGTCTGGCACCCAGAAAGAAATTCGGGTTAAATCAGTGTCTGGAGGATCCGCCAGAGAAAAAAACCTTGCAAGCTCCGTTTTGAAATCTTTGAGGATGGTGACGGACAGCAACTTTTGGCGGATCCTCAAAAAAAACGGATGCAACGGACAGCAATCCGTCATAATCCGCCATTAATGCAAGTCAATGGGGAAAAAAACGGATCCTCAAAAGAAAATTGAGGATCCGTTTTTTTCAAAACCTAGCGGATTGTGACTGATTGTAAAAAACGGAAGTGTGAAAGAGGCCTTAGACGTAGATGTAATTTGGTGAAATGGGGGAAAAAAAAAGAATCTTATGACCAAAGAATAAGTGCTGTCATGCAGCCAGTATTTAGAAAATGGAATGCGTAAAGGGGGAATAATTGTGGCTACCATAGACGAAGCAGGAGGATGTCAGTACCATTTAGAAATTAGGAATGTAAAGGGTTAGTCTTTACATTAAAGAGGTTGTCCATTACTTTTTAATTGATGACCTTTTGTTAGGATAACCTATCGTTATGATCTTCGCTGAGCTGCTCCTTCTTCTGATGGTGGCCGCTGAAGGGTACTATACACCCACCTCATATTGATGTGAACAGGAGGCAGATGTGCAGTACCAAGCTTGGGCCACTATCATAAGACTGCCAGCTCCACAAGCCAATACTTCTGGCTGGAAGCCACCACCAACAATGATAACAGCTGATAGGCGAGAACGCCAGGTGTCGGACCCTGGCCAATCAGACATTGATGACCTATCAATGAAGAAGTACTGCATGTTCTCCTACAGTTGTAAGTCTTCCTCACAGATGTTACAGTTTTCCTAGTCTCAAAAAGGCACTTGATGGGGGAATATTGGAGGGAAGGGTGGGAAGATATACATCCAGACGTGTGCTACAACCTTCTCCAGCCGAATAGCAGCTTTCCCATGTTTTTTTTTTCCATTGGAAGACCTGAAGGACATGTTTCTCCATCAATTGCCATTTTGAGAATATGAGAGCGGTGCAGAGCTATCTATTGATCACTCGAAAATTTGGAAGTGTTTAGAGAGCAGATTTGAAATAAAATACCATTTCTACTGAATAACTTAATTGAGCTTTGATCCGCTACTTATAACCAGGTCTTGACTAGAGAACATACGTCCTCTGAGAACATGAAATAATTGGTTCTCGGGGACCTGTCACATTGTAGCAGCTAGAAGACTTGAGGGTTTATTTAATAAGCTTGCAGTGTAAGCCGCCCAATCCATAACACGTACTGTAAGGGGAACTTGCAGCTATTTCCACAGTTCATAATCCTCTTCTTTTAATAAAGCTATAACTCAAATAATTAAGGACCTTAAAGGAATATTGAACCAAAAACTTATGCAATAATACAGATGATAGTCATCAAACCACATATAGTAATGATTCTCTAATTCAAGGACATTCAAATATGAACACCACACATGGATCTGGAACGGGAGTCAGCAACTTTTTTTTTTTTTTTTTTTACAACATGCTGTTTTAACAAAATATTAGGAATAAAAATACTCAGTATTCTTTACAGCCAAAATAACCAAAGAAAGTAGATCTGACCCACTAAGCCAGGGGGAGCACCATGGCCAAGCACTTCCACAGTCAACAATGTAGCTTTGGGGGGCTACCTCCATTAGCTGTCCGCTACCATGCCAACATCCAAGCTGAAGTCCTATCGCCAACACTGGATGATCTAGGGTTAGAGCGTAGAGGGCATGGGAAGGAAAAACATTCCACAAATATAAATTCTAGCTTCCAATATGAGTAAAAGAGATATTCTCTACTTAAAGAAGCACTCCCATCAAAATGTTTATTCTCCTAATGTATTACAATCATATTATATAGCACTGTGTACTTACAATTGCTCATTTTGTCCTTCTACCCAGCTAATTCTTCTCCTTTCCATTAGGTCTATGACATCATGTGATTAAAACCTGACTAGCTGAATCCTTCTAAGCTCTATGTAGACACAGGAGGTCAATTTTCCTTGCATGACTTGTGAAGCACTGCAAAAGTCCCCGGCGGTGAAGAGGTCAGTCCAGTTGAAGAGGGGAATACTAAATGCAGGGACAGGAGACTTCCTGTTTCACATAGAGCATAGAAAAAATAACTGGGTAGAAAGAAGGCAGTGTTATATAATATGATGACTGCAATATATTAAGCGGAAAAACTTTGATGTGAGCGCTTCTTTTAAAAACAAAAAATTATTGAGGGCAGGGTGGTGTAAAATTACCAATAGGGAATACTAACTAATACCGATAGAAAAGTTAAATAGTTTAATAGGTAATCTAAAAAGCAAAACAAAAAAAAACCCTCACTATTACTGCCTTCTGAATAGGAGTCATTTCTCTGCTTCTTACTTCTGCTAAATAGGTAAAAAAGAAGAAATCTTTTTTACTGCTTGTATGAAATATAAAGGGTGCAGCCTATCAGCTGATAGGATGCAGCAGTCATGTGGCACCCCTCCTTGCCAAATGTTGATGCTAGGAGACTACTGGGGGATACAGTACCGAGTGCGGAAGATTGTCATCTCTCCACAAGGTGAGTATAATTATTTTTTTTGTGTGTTTTTTTTTTTTTTTTTTACATTTGATGTTCGACCACTCTGGACACCCCAAGTATTACTTTTAAAGCAGGGGACAACCCTTTTAACTTTTATCACCATTTTAATAAAACCATAGTACAATCTGCCAATGCTGAAAACACGCTTTTCTGATGGTCAAAATCTTTTAACAGTTCAATCTGTGTAAAGTGGAAAAAAAGGAATATACAATAAAGCAAGGAATACAGTTAAATGTAAAAAAAAGCTCCAAATATTTCAGAATAATATTATTCTTTAAAAAAAAAAATAAATAAAAAAAAAATTATTTATATATATATATATATATATATATATATATATATATATATATATATATCTGACAGTAAAACTCGGAGATGGGGAAAAAGAAAGGACATTTTCCGGATTCAATTTCTGCGCAATAAGTATAACAGGAACGGCAATGAAAAGCGATACACGTGTATCAAAGGCAATGCCTCAATCTAATCAAACAATCTGGAGGTCTAGAATTCAATAAATTCCTATACAATGAACCGATAGGCTTAATACGCAGCGGCAAACAGCTGAACCCCGCTAGCAAAGAGCAGATCGGTACAAGAGCCCGCACATGAAATGTAATTATGTGGTGTCAGCTACGGATACAAAGTAACATCATATCTGTCTTCAATTTCGCACAGTGCAGGCGGACGATCAGGCTTAACGTACCACGTCAACCGCTACAGTTATCCCATTCGCGCCATATATTGTGCCATGTTTTGGCACAAGGAAAAACAGAGATAACGCTGCTATTCAAACATTTACGACAGTCGCCTGTGACCTTGAACAAGTCACCTTGGTTCATACATAATAAATGGAAAATAGACAAACAACCACCAGTTAATTCAAGGTAATGGAAGAGGCAGGAATGGCAAAAAAAGAGAAATTACTTCTTCCATCATTACTTCTGTCCCACATATCATCTATGATACATACTGTGCTGAGAAATGTATTCAGAGGGGCCAGAAGCACAGTTGAACGGTGAGGGGAGGTTAGCTATTGGATTTTCGGTTCATAAAAGTTAAGGTATTAAATAGAATTGGTCTGCAGGGTTTTGCAGTCTGATACCAGCATGAAGTTAGGACACAGACCCCAATTCTAGTGTTTGGTATGTTACTGGGGCGCTTGCTGTAGTTTTGATAAAACACTACTCTACTAGCTTCAGTTCTAACGGTCTTTTTAATATTGAGCTTCTGCTATGTAATCCTCCATATTAATGAGCTTTAATTGATAGTTCTCTGCCTACACACATGGGCATGGGTGAGGTTAAACTGAGCTTACATTTGAGAGGACGGCAGATAAATTAGTGATTTTATCAAAACTACAGCAAGAAGCTTGGTAAGTGATACACTGCTGGAATAAGGGTATCTGATTGGGAAGATTGTGACCAAATTTATGCTTCCCAAAGTCTCTGTAAGGAAAGGAAGGAATATTAGAATGGGACTATGACCAGTCAGGAAGCACACCACCTATAGGGTGCCGTAGTGTAGGGTCATGTATGGAAGGAACTGTTCAGAAATACAATACATACAAATATATGCAGTTTATATGAACAAATGTGACCACAACGTAATCCACATGCAACTAAGATTTTGTGCTGCTTCTTGTTCCCCAAACTGATGTTATAAAAGCTATGTTTTGGTTTGAACAGATACATACCATATACAGTGCTGCAAGTGATCAACTTGCATAGGCATAGGTTAGTATAGGAACATCATAGGTCGCCTCCCACCCTTCGACTTCGGCGCTGATCCAGCATTTTTACTGGCACATAGCCGATTTGATCAGCTGTCATGTGCACCTAACAGCCACAGGTGGAATTGCAATCCACATGCGGTTAACGGTGGCTTAGTGGTTAGCACTGCAGCCTTGCAGCGCTGGGGTCCTGGGTTCAAATCCCACCAAGGACAACATCTGCAAAGAGTTTGTATGTTCTCCCCTTGTTTGTATGGGTTTCCTCCGGGTTCTCCAGTTTCCTCCCACATTCCAAAGTTAAGTAATTTAGATTGTGAGCCCAAATGGGGACAGTGATGATAATGTGTGCAAAAACTGTAAAGCGCTGCGGAATATGTTAGCGCTATATAAAAATAAAGATTATTATTTAACAAGCACTAATGGGAAGTGCGTCACATGCCCTGCTCATCAGCCTCCCTTCCACATGATCGCGGAGCGCCGATGGGTTGGCATGACAGCCCGGGGTCTGCAGAAGACCTTTGTGCATGTCACTGCAGATCTCCTATGGATGCCTGCCCGTGGACGGTGCTCATAGCAAGTGAGCACTTCTCTGCTCCACATAGAAGGGCTGAAGTCCTGCTATGTGTAGCACAGGTGATCAGAAAATCACAGCTTCAAGTCTCCTAAGGACATTAGTGAAACAATAAAAAACTATATTTAAAAAAATAAACAAAAATATAAAAAGTTCAAATCAAAATTAATAAAAAATACACATATTTGGTATCTACAACCTACAGAGAATGGAGCATATAGCCCTGCACAATGAGTGTCCTCACATGGCCATATTGTCTGTAAAATAAAACAGTTATGGCTTTGGGAAGAAGGGGAGCAAAAATGGAAAATCCCAAGGTCACGAAGGGGTTAAAGAAACTGATGAAATTGTGCCCCAGTACATCAATATCATGCACCTGTTACACACAGCAGAAAATATATGCACTAGTTATCAGTAGTTATAACAGTATGGCAATCATTACACTATGCAGACATGTATGCTGGATGCATGTGAGCATACAAATAAGTAAAGTGCTGATAGTGCTAAGAGAAACCCATAGAGAAAGGAGGTGGGGGCGGGCAGCTAATACCTATAAAAAAAAAAAACTGTTTGCCCCCTTCCTGATTTCCTATTCTTTTGAATGCGTGTCAGACTTAAATGTTTCAGATCACCAAACAAATTTAAATATTGGACAAAAATAACACAAGTAATCACAAAATGCAGGTTTTAAATGAATGTCTTTATTATTAAGGGAAAAGAAATCCAAACCTACAGGGTGATGTGTGAAAAAGTGATTGACCCACCCTTAGTAGCAACAACTGCAAACAAGTGTTTGTGATTACTGTCAATGAGTCTTTCACAACGCTCTGGAGGAATTTTTGCCCACTCATCTTGGCAGAATTGTTGTAATTCAGACACATTGGAGAGTTTTCACGCATGAACCAACTTTTTAAGGTCTTGCCCCAGCATCTCAAATCAGATTGAGGTCAGGACTTTGACTAGGCCATTCCAAAGTCTCAATTTTGTTTTCGGGCATTTTGTGTTTACTTGGTCTAACATTTAAATTTGTTTGGTGATCTGAAACATTTAAAGGGAACCTGTCACCCCCCAGGGCGTTTTTCAGTTAAAGAGCCACCTTCAGCAGCACTAAGGCTGCATTCTGTGAAGGTGGCTCTTCTTTTTCTGACCCCAAGTAATGCCACAACATTAACTTTTATAATTAGCTCCTCATACCTGTAATGTGTCCCACAGGTATATTGTGTCCCCCTCTATCAGCCGCCTACCATCCGTCAATCATGCCTGTCCGGTGCCTTGGCACCGCCCACCATCTGTCCATCATGATGCCCCGTGCGTCGCTGCCTCCTCTTGATTTGAATCCCGGCGCCTGCGCTGTAATAAGTGACATCAGGCTACTGCGCAAGCGCATTGTGGAGGCCCCAGATCCTGCCCCGCAGTGTGTTATGATGTATTCACACTGCGGGGCTGGGGCCTCCGCAACACGCAGGCGCAATAGCCTGATGTCGGTTCTCAATGCAAATTGAGATTCTGATTTGGCTGTTATCTAAGTCATATTACAAGACTCGTTAAAGCGTTGATTGTGACTTGTAGGATCGCTACTACCAACAGGTGGCGCTATAGAGTTCAAGTCCTCTTTTTCTCTGAAGAGGCAATTTGCTAATTATTTTCCCAGAGGAGCATTGCACATTGAATAAGCCTCCTTACCTTGACAAGCCAGAGCTGGCATGTCACTCTCCACAAGAAGAAATCTTATCCTTTAGACCTCAAAACTAAATTGTAAAATGGTAAATGGTGCAAACTACAGCGAATATATAAAAATCACTCCCTTTTTCTAGGTGGCTTTCAAAACTAGCAAAGAAAGTGTTTAAGGGAGAAAATTTGCAATATGATTTTTGGTCATTTTGTACAGTATTAGATCTCCCCTATAACAAAGTACAATATATACAGTGCTGTGCAAAAAAGTTTTATGCAGCTGTGGGAAAAAATGCTACAAAGAAAGAATGCTTTCAAAAACAGAAGTGCTAATCAATCACTTTTTATCAATGGGCAACATGAAAAATGAATGAACAAAAGAGAAATGTAAATCAAGTAATTATTTGGTGTGACCATTCGGTCTTCAAAATCGCATCAAAGAACTAATTCTAGTCCAGTTGTGCAGTTTTGGAAGGAACTTAGCAGGAAGGTTGAAATCAGGCCTAACTTTTGAAAGCACTTTATATACCTACTAGATGATGGCCCGATTCTAACGCATCGGCTATTCTGGAATATGTATGAAGCTTATTTATGAAGATTTAAGAATAATGCAATGAATACACAGGATTTTCCAGGCAAAATATATACATTATCATTAAATATTATTGCTCATAGAACTTAATACAACTGAATGAAATTATTAAACAGATTATCAAAATATATAAACCATTACATGAATATCTGAGGGTTAAAGTCCGCACCAATATCGCTGATTGGTCGCCGGGCGCGATCAATCAGAAAAGTGTGGTTCAAATCCCGCAGCAATTCGCGGGCAGACTGCATCTGTCGCTGATTGGTCGCAGCTGGCCGGCCGCGACTAATCCGGCTAGTGCCAGTCATCTCCCGGCTGCATCGCCGCTGACTTCCGTGCGGCAGATGACCAGCGGCAACCGTCGGGAGATCAGCGGCTAGTGCCCCAGATCTCCCAACGGTAGGGGTGGGGTGCGTCGTTCGAATTTGGCGCCAATTCGCGGCCAGACTGCGCCTGTCGTTGATTAGTCGCGGCCGGGCGCGACCAATCAGCAACGCGGGATTTACAAACAGACAGAATTAGACGATTATACAGTAGATTGTTACACATACGACTAGTTAAACTTTTTTGCCTAAAAAATGCTGCACTGCTATGCTAATGACAACATGATCACTTACTGTTCTACATGATAGATGAGAGCCAAGGTTTTGTAGGCCAATACCTACAGTTGTGGGCAAAAGTATTGACACCCCTGCAATTCTGTCAGATAATACTCAGTTTCTTCCTGAAAATGATTGCAAACACAAATTCTTTGGTATTATTATCTTCATTTAATTTGTCTTAAATGAAAAAACACAAAAAGAATTGTCCTAAAGCCAAATTGGATATAATTCCACACCAAACATAAAAAAGAGGGTGGACAAAAGTATTGGCACTGTTCGAAAAATCATGTGATGCTTCTCTAATTTGTGCAATTAACAGCACCTGTAACTTACCTGTGGCACCTAACAGGTGTTGGCGAAAACTAAATCACACTTGCAGCCAGTTGACATGGATTAAAGTTGAGTCAACCTCTGTCCTGTGTCCTTGTGTGTACCACATTGAGCACGGAGAAAAGAAAGAAGACCAAAGAACGGTCTGAGGACTTAAGAAACCAAATTGTGAGGAAGCATGAGCAATCTCAAGGCTACAAGTCCATCTTCAAAGACCTGAATGTTCCTGTGTCTACCGTGCACAGTGTCATCAAGAAGTTTAAAGCCCATGGCACTGTGGCTAACCTCCCTAGATGTGGACGGAAAAGAAAAATTGACAAGAGATTTCAACGCAAGATTGTGCGGATGTTGGATAAAGAACCTCGACTAGCATCCAAACAAGTTCAAGCTGCCCTGCAGTCCGAGGGTACAACAGTGTCAACCCGTACTATCCGTCGGCGTCTGAATGAAAAGGGACTGTATGGTAGGAGACCCAGGAAGACCCCACTTCTTACCCCAAGACATAAAAAAGCCAGGCTGGAGTTTGCCAAAACTTCCCTGAAAAAGCCTAAAACGTTTTGGAAGAATGTTCTCTGGTCAGATGAGACAAAAGTAGAGCTTTTTGGGCAAAGGCATCAACATAGAGTTTACAGGAGAAAAAAGAGGCATTCACAGAAAAGAACACGGTCCCTACAGTCAAACATGGTGGAGGTTCCCTGATGTTTTGGGGTTGCTTTGCTGCCTCTGGCACTGGACTGTTTGACCGTGTGCATGGCATTATGAAGTCAGAAGACTACCAACAAATTTTGCAGCATAATGTAGGGCCCAGTATGAGAAAGCTGGGTCTCCCTCAGAGGTCATGGGTCTTCCAGCAGGACAATGACCCAAAACACACTTCAAAAAGCTCTAGAAAATGGTTTGAGAGAAAGCACTGGAGATTTCTAAGGTGGCCAGCAATGACTCCATACCTGAATCCCATAGAACACCTGTGCAGAGATCTAAAAATGGCAGTTTGGAGAAGGCACCCTTCAAATATCAGGGACCTGGAGCAGTTTGCCAAAGAAGAATGGTCTAAAATTCCAGCAGAGCATTGTAAGAAACTCATTGATGGTTACCGGAAGCGGTTGGTCACAGTTATTTTGGCTAAAGGTTGTGCAACCAAGTATTAGGCTGAGGGTGCCAATACTTTTGTCTGGCCCATTTTTGGAGTTTTGTGTGAAATGATCAAGGTTTTTGTTTTTTTGCTTCATTCTCTTTTGTGTTTTTTTCATGTAAGACAAATTAAATGAAGATAATACCAAAGAATTTGTGTTTGCAATCATTTTCAGGAAGAAACTGAGTATTATCTGACAGAATTGCAGGGGTGTCAATACTTTTGGCCACAACTGTACATATGCATAGGTCAAAGTACAGAGCTAATAAACACAATCCAATAGCCTAAAGAAAGAAAATGCATAAAAAGATAAAATAAAAGTGAAAACAGGTCAAAATATACCAAAAACTGCCCTAAAATTCTTTTTATTCTGTCTTTTTAATTCTACACCCATTTATCAACTGCCAGAGAATATCTGTTCCTTTATCCTTTTAGTCATATAAAATCGGTAAAAATAAAGCATATTTTGGTATAACGCATGTCATTCATTACAGGTTTTAAATACAGCCCTTTATTACAATTTGCACATCCTACCCATCTATTGTATGCTAGAACAAGAGGCCAAGTGAATGGCATTCTGCTTGATGTAGTGCTCAAGGACATTGCTTCATGTTCTTCTCAGATATGCCAGATACAAACTGCAGCTTTCTCAAAAGGAATTTTTTTCCTAAGGCACATATAACACTCTAAACCATTTTTAACACCACTATGTCACTAAATTATTAATACTGAGGCCTCATTATGTTATAAGAGGCCGCCCAGCCCATATGACCATATGTGTACCAGTACATCAGGTTGTATAGATCAGAACGCTCCTACAGTCTAAATGTTCAGGAACTCATAAAAGAGCTTAAGACTGGCCAAAGTCAAGGCCCTGATGGCTTCACATCCCAGTTTTATAAAGGTACTAAAGCTCATTCTTAAGTCCTGTACACTCTAAGGCCTCTCAGGCCATCATGGATGGCCCATTTTATTCCCGACCAATCCTCTTCTTTCTTCTTTATTTTTTTTTATATAGCGCTAACATATTCCGCAGTGCTTTCCAGTTTGCACACATTATCATCGCTGTCCCCGATGGGGCTCACAATCTAAATTCCCTATCAGTATGTCTTTGGAATGTGGGAGGAAACCGGAGAACCCGGAGGAAACCCACGCAAACACGGGGAGAACATACAAACTCCTTGCAGATGTTGTCCTTGGTGGGATTCGAACCCAGGACTCCAGCGCTGCAAGGCTGCAGTGCTAACCAATGACTATTAGCACTTCTATGTGATTTCAAAACCAGAACCTGGTGGCAGCAAGAGAACAGCTTGCCCTGATTCCATCTCTAAATGGAGTCTGTGGATTCTTTTCCGGAAATACCCTTGGTTTCATGACCCTTAGTTAGCTCAGTGGAGCACCTGATCTGGGTCCAGGACTTCCTCCTTTTGCCTCAAGTCACGGACCTACAACCACCCATGTTTGGCTGCTGTTTCAGTGCTCACCTAGATGCATCCTAGCTCTTCGTCCCCCTACATATGTGCTCAGTCTGACTATAGTCCCTGATGGAACTTACTTTTATTTTCCTTTCTCCTTTCTGGTTAAGATTTTTCTTCCCCTCTCCCAGCTACATTTGTCCTACCAAGTTTGAAACGTTTGTAGACAGAGAACTTGTATTGTCGCCTTGTGTTACCTATTCACATATTTACCTTAGTGGGTAATTCATGCTCTCTTATGTTTTCTACATGCAAACTAGTTTCTATGTTACCTGCTTATTTGTCTAACAGTTCAACATGTGATGTTAAAAAATATTCAGAAAAATAACTAACAAAAAACTCCGGCATATAAAGTTTTTCCTCTGTTATTCTTGCTAAAAACAGGTACATACATTGACACGACGGCCTTACCAATAGCTTGTGTTTCTACACAGACTGGACACTATCCTGTCAGTGCTGGCCGTGATAACAGTATATAAGCATACAGATTTGACAAAGGGAATTGTAGCAATCAGCTGCCAATTTACGCTCTAATTTTCAGAAAGAACAAGAGAAAAAGAAAAAGGTGATATAAAAGAATTCCCCAAAATTAAAGTAATTGTAATTTTATTTGATAGTATTATCATTTAACAGGTATAAATATTTGATAGGAGTTACAAAGATAATTAAAAAAATATAAAATTTTTAAAGCAACGCGTTTCGGGGAAACAGGATATCCTTTATCAAGCCTAAAGAGACCATCATGACTGATAGAGTTGTCAAATAAAATTAAAAAAAAATCTTATCTTTTTTCCCCCATTTACTCCTTAGTGGGATATTTTGTATCCCCGTTTTTTCCTGTGTTAACCAGCTCTCCAGGCAAAGTTTGTAACTGCTTCTTGAGGATTTAGGGAATCACGGCTGCCTTCCAATCTACCGTATGTTGAAAATTTACAAATGTCCTTACATCAAATAAGTGAACACTTCCTACTTTTTTTCCACCCATTTTACACTTCTCACAGTGCCGATTTAAATTTACATTTTATCTATTTTTTTTAGTACCGCATTTCGTCTAGATGGACAAAATAGAGAAACAGAACAAAATGTGGTAAGAAAAGACGCTGTAAGTATTTACTAAAACAGACAAGTCAGGAGGACTGATGGTTCCTTTTAAAGGTGCTGTCCTGCTAAGCAGGGGTGGGGAACCTCAGGCCCCAGGGCCATTTACGGCCCTTAATGACCTTTAATCCGGCCCCCGGGCAGATTCTCAGGGACTGCAGTGCTTTGGCAGGGAGTTGTATTTTGACTGCCACCAGCTCATTAATTTCTTCTTGCTCTGTGAGCATACACACGCAGTGCTCACTGCTCAACACTGAAGGGTATGCAAGGAAAGATTACGTCCTGACACCAGTGCCAGAGTCAGGATGTACTTTGTGGGCGGAGTTTGTACAGCCCGCGAAGGATGGTATTGGGCGGAGTTTGTACGCCCCGCGAAGGATGGTATAAATATCCAAATGGCCCTTGGCAGAAAAAAAGATTCCACACCCCTGTGCTAAAGAAAACCTAATAAAAAGGAAAAAGGGATCCAGCATCTGAATCTTCAATAAAAACATGTTTTATTACAAAAATGGATTTAAAAAGTTACAATTCCAAAGTAGACTATGTCTAGCAAACGCGTTTCAGACAGGTGTCATTGGCAATGACAAAGGACACAGTTCTGAAACGCGTTTGCGAGACATAATTGACTTTGGAATTGTGACTTTTAATACATTTTTGTAATAGGGAGTGTTTCTGTTCAAGATCCGGATGCTGGATCCTTTTTTCCTTTTCTGCATTGACTCTTCAAATCTGGGTGAGCTGAGCTTTTTTTTTTTAAATGTTGACTAACGAGAACCCCTTTCAGAATGAAGCCCCTCAAACACTGCAAGGGAAATGTAGCAATAGTTCTCGGCAATACGAATGAGTGGCAGTTCTTGTAATAGAAAAACGGTTCAAGTCCATAAGAAAGGAGCAGCTCTCATACATTTGTCGCTCATTTTTCTGCAATTAGGAAATAATATAAATATTCGAATAAGTCCATGAACTCATAACTTTCAATTTATCTGTACAATAAGAAACATTTCCTGACTGAAGTCTTTTTTTTAGAAAAATAGTTTGATACTCTTTCATGGGATTAATTTATCAGTAAACCTCTGGTTGAGAAATATTTATGTAACGTTCTGGGAAAATAATGCCCTACTAATTAATTTGCTTAGCCTACAGTCCCCTTAGAAAAATAAAAAGGCCAGCCGTAAAGAGCTAAGTAATGAAGACACTATGCCACTAACTTGTTTTTTTATATATCTAACCACAGGCCGACCAGTGAACCAAAAATCAACCATCCAATTAGAAAAACATGCGAAAACTCAGATAACGGAGATTTTTGTAGTTGTGATCACGTATTATTCCAAAAGAAAACCAACACGAGAAAAGAGGAAAACCCATACCTTCTGAAGTTACAATTGAAAAAGTTGTAATATTATGGTTTGCCTCTTTTTTTATTTAGTGGGGTACGTATACAGACAAAACCCCTGAACATGAAAAGTATGAAAACCCTTAGGGTACGTGCACACGCTGCGGAATCCGCTGCGGATTAATCCGCACGGATTTTGCAAAAACCGCAGATAATCCGCAGGTCCAAAGACCTGCGGATTATCTGCGGTTTTGCCTGCGGTTTGGTCCTGCGGATTCACTATCTCCACAATGGTGGAGATAGGAACCCGCAGCGGTTTCCGCAGAAAGAATTGACATGCAATTCTTTCTGCGGATTCAAAACCGCAGCAAATCCGCGCGGTTTTTTCCGCAGCGTCGGCACAGCGTTTTTTTTTTTCCCATTCAAATGAATGGTACTGTACACCGCAGCTAAAACTGCTGCGTGTCCGCAGCGGCCAAAACCGCTGCGGAAACGCAGCGGAATCCGCAGCGTGTGCACACAGCCTTAGAGAAGAAATTTCACCAGTTTTAGCATGTCAATTTAGTCACATCATTAATTAGTGGCCGCAGAGCGGAAAATATTTTGTTATTTTTATTTACTTTTCTTATCTCTGTTGTGGAGAGAGTCGCTTGTAGAGATTAGATACTAATTTATTCAATACCCAATGGGGCGCTAGCACAAATTTTTCTTTGGGGGAAGAAAAAAAAAAAGAACACAACCCAGAAAAAATAAGATATATATAAAAAAAGCTATCAGACATGTATAACAGGAAAGCCTGCCCTTCTGTGTTTAACAGAGCAGAGCTATAAATCATTACAAACACATCTGGCAGATTTCATCTCACAGCAGTCAGTGTGTGTGTGTGTGTGTGTGTGGGGGGGGGGGGTTACAGCAGAGCAGTGTCATTACAAACATCTTGTGCAGATTTAACCTCTCAGCACTTCTCAGCTCTGCTGTGATCACACCCTCCCCACACTGACTGCCTTGTGATGAGAGCTGCTAGAGTTGTTTGCAAGAACACTTAGCTCAGCTGTACTTTAAGCAGGTGGAACAGAGATCGGTGAAGGGAACAGGCTAGTGATGAGTGAGTGGGCTCGTTACACAAGTTTTCTGAGCATGCTCGGGTGTTCTCCGAGTATCTTGGGCGTGCTCGGAGATTATGTTTGAGTCCCTGCAGCTGCATGATTTGCAGCTGCTAGGCAGCCTGAACACATATGGGGATTGGCCGTTTGTTAGGGAATCCCCATATGTATTCAGGCTGTCTAGCAGCCGCAAATCATGCAGCTGCGGGGACTCAAACAATCTCCGAGCATGCTCAAGATACTAGGAGAACACCGGATCATGCTTGAAAAACTTGAGTAATGAGCACACTCGCTCATCACTAGAGCAGGCATGTGTGTCATTAAATGTTTCCCAGAAAAGGCCTATTATAAGCTTTTCTGGGGGAGTATTCTTTTTTTCCCCCTGCATGACATCTCCTGCTTACAATTCGTCATCATCATGCAGGGAAAAAAGTAGCCAATTATAGTGAAGAATCTCTAACAACATGCCCTTGGGCTTAGCACGATTAAGAATCTAAACTTTACCAGACAGTAAAATACTTTTTATTCAGCCACAATTCCATGATGTGGCCAATTTAACATGCCAAGACTGGTGACAGGTCCCCTTTAATGCAGCAAAATTACAGAGCCTCTTCAAGTGTCAATGCCGAAACTCTCTCATGCACGTGTCCATCCTTGCTTATTTCTAACCCAGACATATCCCGATATGTATAGCTTTTTGGGTGGCAAAACATTGTACTGAATTAGTTTAAAGGGTTGTTCTGAAGACTCCTGCAGGAGCACACTGCTCCCCAGATTCCTACTTGCCAGAAGACAGCGCCCTCCTGTTTCAGAGCAACACTTACAATCTCGCACGACTGGCCACGACTGCCAAACTGCAATGGTGGATAGTAACGTAGGCAATAAGCAGTAAGCAAAATTAAAACACTACTCCATTCCTATGAGAGAGGATTTTTAGTAACAAGTAAATTGAAAAGTTAATTATCTTTACAAGCACTATGCAGTTTTAGCCATTAAAGAACAAATAATCCTAATTACAAACTGTATATGAAATTCAAAGAAAGTTAAGCTGAGGGAACCATTAAGAGTTCCTTACAAGAAATTAATGCTTTTTCTCTTTTTCTAATTGCAGCGAGGACCACTAGATTGCAAAATTGGCTGCAGTGGGGGTTTTCTAAATGGGGAGCCAGAACAATTTATCTACAGGTTAGGACAATCTAAAAAAAAAGCAGATATGTTCCATCAACAAGGTAAGTTATGGCTGTTTTATAGCAGTAAATCACCGATCACCCAATAAACACCCTCTTTCGGGGGTATGAAGAACGTCTTGTACAGTTTCCCTAAATTCTATTTCTCATAAGATTGGAAAGCTACGGTAGATCAACGAGCCCCATGTATCTCCAAAGCCAAAGTGGCGATCATATGGGGATGAGAAAATACCTGACAAATAATTGTGAACTGCACAGAGGATATCCGTGAATAAGCTTAACAATCCAGAGCGGCGTTACCTGGAAAAGCGCAGTCTACCTACATGCTGCACGCTGAATGGCTCAGCCGGATAGAGAATACTGAATACGAAGCCATCATCAATTTAACTAAAGTACAACTGTAAACACCATCATGCTTCATTAAAACTAAATTATATGTGACTACACCTACCTTGAAGCAGCATCTACAGATACCAAGCAATGCCTATTGTGCAAATTGGTTTCTGCTAACAAATACAGAAAGGTGCCAAGAGTAATAAGTTAATGTCAAACCTAAATTATTTCCCATTTCTTAAGCAAAATAAAAAGATGAACTAGCTCAGACGCAGACTGGAATATCGGACTTAAATTGGCAAAGATCCTAGAATACTTAAGGAAGAGTGGCCTGTCCACAAGCCCCAAATGCAAGTCTAGGGGTCACCTTGAACTTTGTAGCTAAATGAAACAAATAGAGGCTGGATGGAGCCATCTTTAAAGAGAATCTGTGGGCATGCTTTGCTATATAATCTGAACACAGCAGGCAATCAAGGCCAAAACACAGGTTTCAAACATGTGTTACTTATCAGGCTGTGTGCGGTTTACTTACACAGAAAGTTTGATCACCTGGTGATTATCATTGCTCTGACTAGCTGGCAGGTGCTTAATAGACAGACTCTGACGCCTCCTCTGATTAGCAGCTCACTGTCAATAGACCCAATAAACTAAGCGATACATCGTTGGATTCAATTTCAAGGGTCTTTTTCCTTCATTATGATGTTCGCAGATGAGGTAGCAAAATCCTGGTGATACCCTTTAAGTCTTAAAAAGTGAACTCAACCTCATAAAATGCAGGGAGATAAACAATTTTAGGATGCTTAAGCCCTGAAAAGAAATGTTCATTTTTCAGGGCATGGTTAATCTTATAGTATCACCTGACAGCTAAAAGACCAATTACTAAATGGGTCCTCTAAAGAAGATCCGGTCATAATGCTTCAGATTTTTAACCCAAAACTGGTTAAAAAAAAACCATACTAGCATAACGAAACTATAATAAACTTTGATAAAGTTCCAAAAAACAGATATTAACCTATAAATAGCATGAAATTTTATGAAAATGAAAAATAACCGAAAAAAATATATTTAACCAAAATAAATGATTTTGTTAATTACAATACACACAAATACCAGAAAAAAATAGATTAAAATACCCCACAAAACCAGAAAAAAAAATGAACTATGCATGATACTTCCAGAAAGAAAGCTTGAATATTTGATGTCCTAATGACAATATAAATGATCTGCAGTTTACGAGGATGTTACAGTGAAACTGCAGATTGGGGCCTCGATATTACTGACTCCTTGAGGCAAAAACGGATATGGCTTCACAAAATGATGTAAGGCTACGTAAGGATACGTTTATTTGTGAACCATTCCATTGTAGATTTTGCTTTATGTTTGGGATCACTGTCTTGTTGGAAGACAAATCTCCGTCCCAGTCTCAGGTCTTTTGCAGACTCCAACAGGTTTACTTCAAGAATGGTCCTGTATTTGGCTCCATCCATCTTCCCATCAATTTTAACCATCTTCCCTGTCCCTGCTGAAGAAAAGGAGCCCCAAACCATGATGCTGCCACCACCATGTTTGACAGTGGGATGGTGTGTTCAGGGCGATGAGCTGTGTGCCTTTACGCCAAACATATCCTTTGGCATTGTTGCCAAAAAGTTCAGTTTTGGTTTCATCTGACCAGAGCACCTTCTTCCACATATTTGGTGTGTCTCCGATGTGACAATTTTTATGGATATGTGACACTTTTTACGGATATCTTTGAGAAATTGGTTTCTTCTTGCCACACTTCCATAAAGGCCAGATTTGTGCAGTGTACGATTGATTGTTGTCCTATGGACAGACTGTCCCACCTCAGCTGTAGATCTCTGCAGTTCATCCAGAGTGATCATGGGCCTCTTGGATGCATCTCTGATCAGCCTTCTCCTTGTTTGAGATGAAAGTTTAGAGGGGCGGCTGGGTCTTGGTAGATTTGCAGTGGTATGATACTCCTTCCATTTCAATATGATCGCTTGCACAGTGTTCCTTGGGATGTTTAAAGTTTTGGAAATCATATTGTATCCAAATCCGGCTTTAAACTTCTCCAAAACAGTATCACGGACCTGCCTGTTGTGTTCCTTAGTCTTCATGATGCTCTCTGTGCTTCAAACAGAACATTGAGACTATCACAGAGCAGGTGCATTTATACAAAGACTTGATTACACACAGGTGGATTATATTTATCATCATTAGTCATTTAGGACAGCATTGGATCATTCAAAGATTCACAATGAACTCCTGGAGTGAGTTTGCTGCACTGAAAGTAAAGAGGCCGAATAATATTGCACGCCCCACTTTTCAGTTTTTGAATTTCCACAAAAATTTAAAACAACCAATAAATTTTGTTTAACTTCACAACTGTGTCCCACTTGTTGATTCTTCACCAAAAATTTAGTTGGCATCTTTATGTTTGAAGCATGACTGTCCATACCTTATAAAACCTGCCCTCTTTTTTCCCGACACAAAGAAAGCACTGTAAACCACCCTTCCAAAAAACACAACTTTATGAAAGATTAACCAGTTATAACAACTTCTTCTTCTTTTAAACACCCATCGTTGGAGGGGTAAGGTCGCAGCTCTCCATGTTAACCATCGGAAAATTGTGGGGATGTGCCACCGGACTCCCGGCACATGTTACCCAGTCTTACTATTCCGCCAACGCTGCGACTTTCAACCAGCATATCAAGAGCCAACCCAAACTATACACTAAAATAACAAAAACAAAAGGGAGGGAGGGTGGGCCACTCTCGATCCCAGCAGTCAGAGGCGGAGACACCTCAGGCAGCACAATTTATATCCCTTTCAAGGGAGGGCCCGAACCGGAAGGAAACCTTATTGACCAATGAACATCCTTCCCATGAAGGCAAGTGAAAAGAAAACCTATTAACCCTTTCTAGGCGTCCCAGAGGAAAAAAGAGCAGGTAGACAATATTATACCATAGAATTGCTAGTCAGTCAGGGGCCCCCAGCAGATAAAGCCGCGCTCCCTCAGATATGTGGGAAAAGGTTGAAAACTTCCAGGGGGGCGAATACTTTCATAAGGCAATGTAGCTTAGCGGGCTCTAATGGGGTATGCCAAAAAAGTACTCTAAAACCATAATAAACAGTCGATAAGAATAAATATAAAGAACGGATCAGAAAAAAAAAAAGTTTTCAAAGTGACTTAACTTGCGCTCTCTAAACTACACGGCTAATTTTCTCCGTAAAACAATTACACAGTGCTCATTACTCAAACAGATAAACACAATTAGAAGTTATGCGCAGATTCGTCAAGGAGAAAAGAAAATAATTAATGTTTCACAGAAAATAAAGAAAAATTGTTGTTGGGAGGCTAATTAAGCCCCAGTAGGAAGGGCAATATTGGTTGTAATTAATTTATCATTATACAGATAGTTTCCATTATAAATTACAAAATAAAAAAAGCGCGTAATCAAATCCTAATAGTTTTCTATCAGCCAGCAACAAATTGTGGGAGACCGGTAATGTGGCGGCAATGATGGTGGAAAGATTTGCAAAATATTCAGGATTTTTGGCATAAAAGAGAAAAACAAAGCTAGCTTGACCCTTTACTTAGGTTGTATACAAGGAGCCTGAGTGACACTCCAAGCCAGATTACTTTAAGGAAAAATGATAACAAGCGAATTTCATTAACCCTTGGTTTGTAATACAGTGTTGACAAGATTCCCATAGTCCCTATTTAACTAAATTAGGTTGCAACTTTCCCATGTGTTCAGGGCCATAGTAGCCCAAAATTAAGACAAAATTACAGAGTTTTTGCAGACATTTTTACATTACCAATCGGGAAACAAATTTTTTTAACTTCCTTCAAGGAAAGCCTTGCAGAAAAAAAAAAAAAGTACAATTACTAATGAAGCTGCAAGTCGTGGCTGGAATGAGCTCTGCAGGAGCTGGAAGAAGTAAGATGAGAGAAAGAAAGATAAGTCTCTGGAGGAATAATGTCAGATAATGAAGAATGATGCACATAGGCAGTGCCAAACAAAAGCAAGATTATCAATACACCTTAGCTTGTTTAGAATTACATTTCAAGAGGAAATCGGAAAAATGGTGTCAAAGGACAACTAACACCTATAGGATCGGACCCAAATCTGGTTTACAAAATGCACAGGGCTTGGTTTTAACATGGAACTGTACTTTTAACAAGCTTTGCATAAATCAATAGTACAAGCGAATAGAAGAAACTTTGTAATATATCTTATAGGAGAAATTAGCTTCTTTCCCTATTTATTAGAAACTTCTTACTCCGTCTCTGCCTATTGAACTTGCCACCCACTCTCAAAAAAAAAAAAAAATAATAAGCCTAGAGGGGTTATCCACTACTTCTTAAACTAAATGTTCGACCTTGATAAAGTAATAAAAGTCTATACTCCCCTCTCCAGTGCCGGCGCAGCTCCCACAGTGTCGGCACTTGATCTCCCCGGGACTGTGAAGCGGTTTTGTGACTGATTGGGCGCCGATGTTACTGTCCCCGCCTTCTGTCAAACTGAACATGAAGAGGAAGCTGGAGATCAACTGCAGCCCGTATTCCCTCTTCATGTTTGCTTTGTCTGAAGGTGGAGACAGTGATGTGTCATTCCACTGCATCACAGCCCTGGGACCACAAGTGCAGACACCGCTGAATGGCACTGGCATGGGAGGGGGATATAGATTTTATTGGGACTGAACATTTAGTTGAAGAAGGGGTTGCCCTAGTAGTGGACAACGCCTTTAAATCAGTCTGGGTCAGACAGGATGGGCTGCAGACTCAGTCTGGTGCCAATCAAAATAGATAATTATACTGGATGAGGGGTGAGCAGCAGGTATAGGAAACAGGCAGAGGGAAAGGTAGAAAGAACATGGTGAACTTTTTGAGAAGTCTTACCTCACTGCCCATGCTGACTCACACCCAGTGAACTCAGCACTGCTGTAGCGCTATGGCTAGCACCCTTGCATGGTGTCCCCTTCTCTCTCTCTATGCAGGGACGCCAGCTTACTCATTGCCTTGGCCCCGCGGCGTGGTTCTCCGGCATGCTCCGGTTTTTTCCTGGTGTGCGTGCGCCTCTGCTCTTAAAAGGGCATAGCACATATCGTAAATGCCCGTAGCTTGTTGCCGACAGGCATTTACTATAATTGGTACACCTGGAAGATGGCACCCAGACAATTTCTGGGAGTCATCCTGTATATAGGACTCCCTCTACCTTAGGGAATCGTCAAGCAATCAGTCAATAGGTAGTTGGTGTTCTACCAGTGAAGTTATTAGGTCCCCTGGTCCTGCTGTGGCCAGTGTCCTGAACACGAATCCCTGGTCTCAGTGAGGCCAGTGTCCTGAACTCCGAATCCTTGGTCCCCCATGTGGCCAGTGTCCTGAACCTGGATCCCTTGTCCTGGTGTGGCCAGTCCTGAATCCGGATCCCTGGTCCTGATGCTGCCAGAGCCTGAACGTTGTCCCCTGGTCCCTAGAATGGCCAGTCGTGACCCCAAAGTCCCCTGGTCCCAGTGTAGACAAAGACTGAATTTTGTACCCCCGGTCCATGTGTGGCCAATCACTGACCCAGTTTCCTAGACCTGTGTGTCTGAACATAGCCCTAGTCCGTGTCAGAGTACCTGACCCCTGGGGTCAGCAGCTGCTGTACCAGGATCTGTCTAGGAGTGGTACCTGGCCCAGACTGTCTCCACCATCAGGAGCTCCAGTGAACACCTGATAGCTGCTTAGCTATGCCTCTTCCTAGCCAGACCCCATCTTGTGGCAGTGGGTCCACAAATCCACGTGCTGCACTGTTGGGCGTAACAACTGCTGTATAATATCCTCCCTTCATGCTGCTATTACTTGTTTCTGCATGCTAAAAAGTTAATTAAGAGCAGAAATCCCTTTGTGTGTGCTGAGGGGTGTATACGAGAGAACACATCTAGTCTTCTCACCACAACTACAAGTGGGTCACAGTTTAGGGAGAAAGCATGTGGGATATAAAAGTCATATAATCACAAGAAATGGTTTTATTGCTCATATACACACGGCAGCTTATTCTGAAAAGTTACAAAAAGTACAGTTACCGTTTAAATGGTCACGATGCCCTAGTCTCGGGTGGTGGATCTGTCTTGGGAGGTCTATTGGAGGGTCATCAAATGATCCCCATTCTTTTGTGATGTATTTACAGTAAAACCCGCACTAGCTGAACCAATAATTCCCTGATTTAAAATAAATCTTAATAAATTAGCAAAATCCAAAATAAGTCAGACCGTAAAATTATATTACCGTATATTACATCAAGATGAGCAAACAGACAGAAGAAAGAGCTAAGGCAAACGTTGGAGCACTGTACATCCTATAGAAGAAGGGAAGCTCTGGATGTCGAGAGAAGCTTGAAATATCGTAATTGGGTGGCATCAAACTGATATCATTTGCTTGCATTTATGCACAGATGCGCATCAGGCCACCTACGAAGTCAGTGATCAGTGTGGTATGATAACCAATTGAATCTGACAGAAACAAATCCAGAAAGGCATTACTCTTACAGTACATACATTCATAAAGAACATCACGGGAGAACCATGCAAATTTTACTAATGGAAAAACCAACCCATCAAAAGGCAATAGCTGATTCAAATTGGCAGCAGCTTTGTTTCTATGGCTGAGAAAGAAAATGTTCTATTTCCGTAATCCCTAGATTCCTAATGTATATGTGTGAAGATGAGAGAGAGAATGTGAGTGATGGCACACATAGCGAAGGGGAGGCCAAGGCAGCTGGGGAGAAGAAGAGAATGTTCGGAAGGATGGATTAGGAAATGATGAGCAATACAGGACTGTAATAGTATTCTATATCTCCTAGTAAAGTATCAAGTAATGCACAGTGCACAGGAAATGTGATATAAACCATAAAAAATAAACATAATATAATATAAACAGAAATAAAAGCAATAAATAAGGATGAAAAACAACATTGGTCAGATCATAAAAAAAAATAAAGCTAGGGATGCAAGAAAGGGAAGCTAATAAAAGTAGGAAAAAAAAATCTGCCTTGAAAATCTGGGTCATCAAAACAAAATTACAATCCCATGGTAACTCTTAGTACAAACAGTGGAGGGGTCAGGTAGCCTTTCACAAATCAATCTGTATTGAAACTAGTCAGTCACCTGAAAAAAGCCGGACAGCAGAGATAACCACACACAAGAGGCAACATAATAAAAGGGAGGTCTGACTGTCATGCTGCGGTCCACAATCAGTCACACCAAGATTTCCCAATTGTCACGGGAGAAAAACTCAAATCAAAAGCGCACACAAAGTAATAGAACACGAACACAGAAAGTAGAGTTAGATGGTCGCCCTGCTTCAAAACAAAGGGAGCAGAGAGAGGTTTCACCATCTGATCTGTGGGAGATTTATCAATGTATTTCTGCCAGTTCTCTTTCCAAAGGTATTTTTTGTAACTAAAACTTAAACTTCCATTTAAAGACAATTGACAACCACCAATTGACAACAACTATCCTATTAGGGACATCTGCTTCTTTCTCCACTTATGAGCCACTTATTCCCCTCCCCTTGCATCCTGAACTCATCATCCACTTAGAAATACAGCTACAATCCAAGCAGCTCAAGAAATGATGGACTCCCAGCTCACTGAAGACTACAGCTGCCGATTAAAGTCTATGGAGAGGGGAGAGAAGAGCGGAGAGAAATAATAATAATAAATTTTATTTCTATAACGCCGACATATTTTGCAGCATTTTACATTATAGAGGGAACTTGTACAGACAATAGACATTACAGCATAACAATAATCACATAGATCATAGCAGATACCAAGAGGAGTGAGGGCCCTGCTCGCAAGCTTACAATCTATGAGGGAAAAAGGGGAGACACGAAAGGTGGGTGGTAACAGTTGCCCTGATTGTATGGACCAGCCATAATGTTAAGTGTGTAACAGTACAGATGGCAGAGGGCTAATGGATGCATAAAGCATGTGGGAACATAATGCGGGGAACCTGGTTATGGTAAAAACTTTTGGCTGTGCCACCCAGGGATAGATTAGGTTAATGTGTTGAGGCGGTAGGCCAGTCTGAATAAATGAGTTTTCAGGGCACGCTTAAAATTGTGGGGATTGGGGACTAATCGTATTGACCTGGGAAGTGCATTCCAAAGAACTGGTGCAGCACGTGTATAGTCTTGGAGACGGGAGTAGGAGGTTCTGATTATTGAGGATGCTAACCTCAGGTCATCAGCAATAGGCACAAACACACAACTCATGCTTCTACTTTCTTGTATTCATCCCAAACCAAGGCTTGAATTGTAGCTACACTACTCAATATCGCGGTATAATGTCCTCCATGCAGTTGCTACTTCAAAACATGATACATTAGAGACAGGAGAGCAAACATCTCCCCGTCTGTGTGCTGTTAAAGCAAGACATCGTATCAGCTAGTTTCCGCACACAAGCTAAGAGACAACTGATTTAAATTACATTATGTGTAGCGCGCATATAAATTAATTGGTCATATAGTCTGTCCAAATCAAAACATACTTACCTGTTCAATCCTCCGAAGTTCCAGAAATAAGGCTCGGAAGGTTCTTGTCAGTCTTTGTTCATAGACTATTCACATCTACATTAAGGTTTTAGGCACAAATCTGCCAAAAATGCCGGACAAAGTAGCATAGCATGAGCTACATTGTCTCATAAAATGATGACCACCAAGACAGAAACTTGACAGGCCTAAAAGTATAGATAATAGGGTAGCCAGGCATGTTGCCATCAGACATTTGCTGGTTCTGGCACTGCCTATTTTATTTTCTGCTCCTATAATAAAAGAGGAATGGAAATAAAGAAACAGATGTGAACACAGTCTTACAGAATATACGGAATTGTACAACATTGCTGGTAAGAAAAACACACTATGTTCAGTTAAGTAACTTGAGACTGAAAAAATAAATTTCCAATTTGAATTTACTGAATAACAACTAATGAAAATCAGACACTGCTTTTAAAATCTGGTTCAAACAGATTTTTTTTTTTTTTTTAACAACCAATGAAACTGGCCTGGACAAAATGATGTTTCCTTTAACTTAATATTTTGTTGCACAACCTTTTGAGGCAATCATTGCAAACAAATGATTTCTCCAATTCCTAGTGAGACTTCTGCACCTGTCCCCAGGAATTTTGGCCAACTCATTGTAAGCAAACTGCTCCAGATATCTCAGGTTTGAAGGTGCCTTCTCCAGACTTCATGTTTCAGTTCCTGCCGCAGATGTTCAACAGGATTTAGATCAGGGCTCTTAGAATGTCACTTCAGAATAGTCCAATGCTTTGTGCTTAGACATTCTTGGATGTTTTTAGCTGTGTGTTTTCAGTCAATATTCTGTTGGAGGACTCATGACCCGCAACTCAATCCAAGTTTTCTGACACTGTGCGGTGGCACATTTGGTTCCATAATGTCTAAATAATCTGAGATTTTATTGTACCCTGCACAGATTTAGGACACAATGTGCAAGATTTAGTAAAGCAGGACAAAACATAACTGAGCCTCCCTAATGTTTCACAGTAGGTGCAATGTTCTTTTCTTTGTGTGCCTCATTTTTGCATCTGTAAACATAGAGCTGATGTAAGTTGCCAAAAAGCTCCAGTTTTGCCTTATCTGTGGAAAGGAGATTCTCCCAGAAGCTTTGTGGCTTGTCAATTTGCATTTTGACAAACTCCAGTCCTGCTTTGTAATGATTTGCTTCCATCAGTGGTTTTCTTCTCGGTTGTCTTGCATGAAATCCACTCTGGCTAATATAGCGATGGATGGTGAGATCTGACACTGATGTACTTTGGCTTTGGCGTTCAACTCTAATTTCTTTGGAGGTTGTTCTGGCATCTTTGGTTACCAGTCTTACTATCCGGCTCTTCAATCAGTCATCAGTTTTCTTCTTGTGGCCATGTCCAGGCAGGTTGGCTACAGACTCATAGACCTTAAACTTCTGGATAACGTTTGCGTTTAGAGATGTTCTTATACACCTTAAACATCTTTGTCTATAATTTTATTTTTAGTCTTCCGAGACAACTCTCTCCTAAGGGTACGTTCCCTTGGTCAGTAAATGGCAGCGCTTTGGACGCAGCATACTTCCGCTGTATCCAAAGCGCTGTCGGCTTTTGAACGCAGGTGATTCCGCATGTGTTCATTGATCCGTGCAGAATCACCACGTCCTATACATTGCACTGGTGATATTTATCTTGCGGAGAATATGCGTCTCCGCAAGACAAATAGACATGCTGCAGTCTGGAAAGACGCGCCACATGTGCGTGTACGCAGGGAAGCCGCGGATGATGGTGTACGCATAGTGGAGATGGGATTTCTTGAAATCACATCCACTATGCTGTAACATCTAGCTGCTGCAAGTTGGACTCTGCGGATGTACAGAGCTTCCAACCCGCAGCGTTTACTGACCGTGGGAACATACCCTTAGCTTTCTTAGGTCCATGTTCAGTGAAGTACACACCATGATATCAAACAGCACAGTGACTACTTTTCACCATTTAAATAGGCAGACAGCCTAATTAGTTTGTACAGGAAAGATGTATATCTTTGTACCGTGTTAGCCAGTAGATAGAAAAATATTCAGAATTGAGAGTCCTCAGTGGTTGATACCTTTTAATGGCTAACTGAAAAGATGGTAACACATTGCAAGCTTTCGAGACTACTCAGGTCTCTTCATTAGGCATTGACTAATACAAAATCTGAAGAATCACATATTTATACACAACATAGCACAGAAAAAATGCAATAGATTAGACAAGTGACGCGAAGCAGAACTATCATTGTGGGAGAGGGAGAAACATATATATTGGAACAGTTCATAGATAAGGAGTCTGCATGTATTATTGTCCTCTGATTGGGGTCTCCTAATGTGTTGTGATGCCCCCACAAGGTCTTAGGAGCAAATACCTTAATTGATGTAAAAAGACATAAATCCATGAGACACATTCATTCCAGCATTGAAAGTGTCAAAGGTCATCATGAGCTTGAAATCCCAGACTCTTCTCTCTCTCTCTGGGATGTGAAGTTACTTTTCAATTCCAGTAACTTCATATCCATGGTGTTATGATCAGACATACAAAAATGTTTTGCCACAGGTAGATCCATTCTTTTTTCTCTTATTGTGTGACGATGAGCATTCATCCTTGTTCTAAGCTTTTGCCCTGTCTCCCCCACATACAGACCCCCAGTTGGACATTTAGTACAAATAATTAAGTACACCACATTAGATGTGATGCAGCTGAAAGTACCTGGTATCTTGTAGTCCTCATGTGAATTGGGGATCTTTATCTTGTCCGTGGTCATTATAAATGGACAGGTTTTACATTTTTTCTGGTTGCAAGGAAAGGTTCCTGCAGCTGTTGGAGAGGACAGGGAGCTTCTGACAACGATGCTTCTTAGATTTGGGGGCTGCCTAAAGCACAGTAGTGGGGGGTCTGGAAAAATGGATTGTAATCGGGCATCTTTTTGTAGTAAAGGTTGTAATTTCTGTGCAGCTCCCCTTAGGACTTCCAGATTTGGGTTGTAGGTGACTACTAGAGGCACCCGGTTATTTTCTTCTTTAGCTTTGTAATGTAGCAGCTGATTCCTTGACATTCTGGTGGCTCTTGTAATTTGGTTTTCAATTGTTCTTGGATGGTAGCCGATTCAAAAAGGTCTTTTTGTGGCGACCAAGGTGTTCATCTCTATCCATGGGGTTGGAACATATATGAATTTGCTCCTAAGACCTTGTGGGAGCATCACAATACATTAGGAGACCCCAATCAGAGGACAATAAAACATCCAGACTCCTTATCTATGAACTGGTCCAATATTTATATTTCTCCCTCTCCCACAATGATAGTTCTGCTTCGCGTCACTTGTCTTATCTATTGCATTTTTTCTGTGCTGAGTTGTGTATAAATATGTGATTCTTCAGATTTTGTATTGGTCAAAGCCTGATGAAGAGACCTCGGTAGTCTCGAAAGCTTGCAATGTGTTACCATCTTTTCAGTTAGCCATTAAAAGGTATCAACCACTGAGGACTCTCAATTCTGAATATTTTTCTAATTAGTTTGTAGAGACCTCTGATGCTAAATACAGGACACACATTAGTTTGAAAATAATCCGAGCATAAGTACATGTCAATCTTTTCTAGGGTTCCCATCATTTTTACACAGGAAATTTTCATTAGTTTGCTTTTCAAAATTTTTATGTTGAACCACAATTCTAAAGCAATGTCTTATTTTCATTATTTAATAGTCCGTAAATTTCAAGTAAAAGTTACTTTCATCAGTTAATATTTTTGTTACCATTGTAGGTTTTTCTTACTTTAACAGAAGGGAACCAACAAATTTCTCTTCCTCTGCATATGTATTCTTTTAATGCTCGACATGCTGCCACACCACTAGGAACAATGTTGAGAATCTAGAGTATGCAGAACATTGCTTTGGGGTTTTTTAGTCTACTACTTTATCTTGCATGGTGCGTAACCATAAAGCTAAAAATCTCCAAGTGAATCCTCAGTAAAACTAATCTTAAGAGTCGCGTCTACACTCTGCTGCATATAATCTGTTTGTAGGTTATTAGCAGGTGCTAGAGTCAGCGGGCAAAACGTCATTTTTAATCAAGTAACAGCTTACAGATATAAACTCTACGTACACAGTGTTCCATCGTATTTTCTACCGAGGTCAAGATTCTATAATTAAAATATCGGTGCAACAGTCGCCAGCTGCCTATAACAATCAAATGATCAAAATGTGAATTTCTTACGGTCAAAACAACTACGCGCGAGGCTATTTTCCTAGAAAAGCGTGTTCAATACTACGTGTAGTAGAAAAGTAAAAAATCAATAAATAAATCAGGATTTAAAGGGTCTACATTATCTGTATTTTAACAAATGTGTTGTAGACATGATTTGGGGGCACTTAATAAAGTATTACTTATTACAACAGCCTTCCTCACAGCCTGCATAGCTCTCTTCTGCTAACCCCTTCACAATTTTTTTTTTTTTTTAAACACAAAAAAGGTCGTATCTTACCCCGCAGATAATGGCTGATTTAATCAGCTGTCATCTGCCTCTAAAAGCCGGGGGTGGAGCTGTTAAACGCTAAATCTCTGACAGCGGCACTTAACACCTGCCGGCAGGCAACATGTCATTCCAATGGGTGGCTATAACAGCTGAAGGTCCGCTTAAAGGGAATCTGTCACCTCATTTTTGGCCTATAAGATGCGGCCACCGCTGTCAGGGGCTTATCTACAGCATTCTGTAATGCTGTAGATAAGCCCCCAATATAACCTGAAAGATAAGAAAAACGAGTTAGATTATACTCACCCCAGGGTCCGGTCCGATGGGTGTTGCGATCCGGCGCCTCCCATCTTCTAGCGATGACGTCCTCCTTCTTACTTCTGCCGTGGCTCCTGCGCAGGTGTACTTTATCTGCCCTGTTGGAGGGTAAAGTATTGCAGTGCGCAGGCGCCGGGAAAGGTCAGAAAGGTCCGGCGCCTGCGCACTGCAGTACTTTACTCTGCCCTCAAAAGGGCAGATAAAGTACAACTGCGCAGGAACTGCGGCAGAATTAAGCAGGACGACGTCATCGCTAGAAGATGGGAGGTGCCGGACCGGACCGCGACACCCATCGTACCGTGCCCCCTGGTGAGTATAATCTAACTCGTTTTTCTTATCTTTCAGGTTACATCGGGGGCTTATCTACAGCATTACAGAGTTTAACCGGCATTCATAGGAGATTGTGATTTCCACTATACATAGCAGTGCTAGTGGTAATAAAGTAATTAGTAAAATAAAAAGATTTTAATATGAAAAAATAAACAAAAAGTTCAAATCACCCCGTTTTACCCCATTTAAAAAATTAAATAAAAATATACATATTTGGTACCGCTCCGATCATAAAAATCCAACCTATCACAATATAAAATAAATTAATCTCATAGGTAAACTGCACACTAAAAAGAAAAAAAAAAACCGCCAGAATTGTTTTTTTTGACTGCGGTAAAAATGCAATAAGAAGCGATCAAAACATTGCATCTATCCCAAAATGGTAACAGTAAAAACGTCAGGTCAGGGTGCAAAAAACAAGATCTCACACAGCCCTACACCCCAAAAAGGCATTACAGGTCTTAGAAAATCCCAACAAAAGCAAAATAATTTTTTTTTTTTAAATATTCATCTACAAATTTCCAAGTATAATAATAATAAATTTTATTTCTATAGCACCGACATATTCCGCAGCACTTTACATTTCAGAGGGGATTTGTACAGACAATAGACATTACAGCATAACAATAATCACATAGATTTAAACAGATACCAAGAGGAATGAGGGCCCTGCTCGCAGGGCTGTGGAGTCGGTAAACCACAGTTGCGACTCCGACTCCTGGATTTTATCAGGCTCCGACTCCTTCATAAATGGACAATTCATAACAAATTTACTGTTGTAAAATATTAAACATCGTGCTTATTCAGTTTCTCACCATCATATAAGTAATCAGACCACTTAGAGCAAAAACTACATTTATTAGAATACAATTAGAATATAGCAAATAACTTTTATAAACTTTTATAAACTGTAAGTAAATATGCAATAAACACTTTTATGCAGTTAATAAGAAGAAATCTATAAATTTGTCCTCAGAAAAAGTATTGCCTCTGTCAGATCCTCCTTCATGGATGCCCTCAAATCTGATCTAATTATTTTGAGAGCAGAGAACAACCTCTCTACACTAACTTGTGTTGGTGGCAAAGCAGTAACCACTCGGGCAACATCTCTGACAATGTCAGGATACAGAGGAATCGCTTGTTGCACTGTTATTTTTGATGAACGGTCAAATTTCTCAATTTCTTTTAGTGCACATGAAAAATTCTGCTGAAATGTACTGGCTGTGTTCCTTGATGGGGATGACTCTTCTATGCGGGAACGCTTTGCACGGTCCTTGTGATCCAAATATTTTTCGAAATTAAATTCTTCATCAGTTGATGATGAGGGTGAAGATGTGGCAGGACGACCAAATTCTTCTTGTTCCTCCTGACTGTTCTGCAACCCTTTCATCCTTACTGCTATTTCAAACAGAGCTTCTTTTCCTTTACTTAGCTGTTGATCATCTAGAAGAATCCAATGCATTGGGTCTACATAAACAGCTGCCAAAAGAATGTTATTTTGTAATAGTAGCTCCTCTTTCCGTTTCATTGATGTAGCAATGCCACTTGCAATTAACCCTCCTCTTTGGGACAGGCGAAACATCAGGTTCTTCCACTCCTTTAAGAAAATACCTGGAGTTAAGTCCTCTGCTTGTAATTTTTTAGTCACTGTAAATGGGTGCTCTAGCAATTTTTCCAGCTCAGTCACCTGATTCCACTGACTTTCATTTAGCGTCAGTTGAGGGTTAGCCATGTCTACAAGAAAGGTTTTCAGTTCAACCAAGCGCTGAATCATTAAGTAAGTACTGCCCCATCGTGTGGCTTGATCAATAATTGCCCGTTTTCCAGCACGTCTCTTCAAAATTGAGTCAACTTTAGGGGTTCTGGCAACAGTAGCCAATTTTCTCACCTTGCCAATCAGTGCAGCAGCATGTCCTTCTTGCAGACTGTCTTATAGCCAGCTGTAGCGTATGCACAACACAGCGCATGTGATGAATGAAAGAACATATTGACACAGTTTCAACAAGATCATCTAAACTATCATGTTGCTGTTCATCTGAAGCAACTTCAGTTTGCTCCTCAGTTACAATACTGTGTTCCTCTATTTCAAACATTTCTGTGTCTGTGGACCCAGAATGTTCTTCTAGCTGCTGGTCACCATCATTACTCTCATTCATTAGCTTAATAGTACTTATCATATTTGAAGCATTGTCAGTTACGACAGAAAGAACTTGCTCTTTTTTAAGTTCATAGTCTTGCAGAACCTTTTCCACCAAGACCTGGAGAAACTCACTGGTGTGATGAGCTTTGGTGTCTTTTACTGCCAATGTTTTGGTAACTATTTCATTTTTGTCACAAACAAATCGGACATTGATGGCAAAATAGTTCACTCTGTGACGTGTGCAGGCATCCATTTTAAGAAACAGAAAGCGTCCCTTGAGAGTTTTTTTAAGTTCTTCCTTTTGTTTAAAAGCTTCTTCGATTACTAATTTTCTAATACTCTCTCTCTCCAGAGAAACACCAAGCTTGCGGGCCATTTCCCCATTCAGACACATAAAAGCTGGTCGTGAAAATAATGACATAGGCACACTATCCTTTACAACAAGCTCTATGATCTGTTTTTTAAATGTATCTACTGTCATAGTCACAGTAACTTTGTCACTGACAAAATATCTTGCAACTGATGGCTGCAAAGTTCTCTGCTCCTTTGTTTGGCTGGAAGAGCTGGGCACTGGTTCATTGGTTTGGATGCAGTCTTTCTCATCCACTGCTTTCAGTACTTCTGGATGAAAGCGCTGTAAATGTCTCTTTAGATTAGAAACTCTGGTAGGAGCATTTTTATCTTTGCCTGAATATGCACTCATCTTGGCTTCACAGCATTTGTTTTCGTATGGATCATTTGTCATACACTGACAGACATAATGTTTTCTATCTTGAGTGATGGTGAAATGTTCAAATACAGCTGATTTAATGTGATGCTTCTTTGACATTCTCAGGTTTTTAATTCTGCATTCACAATCCAAATGACAATTGTTTTTCCTAAAAACAATTGTACAAAATTATTGCCAGGTCGTACAACTGATATAATGGTCAGTAATACTGTTATTATTCCTCATGTACTCACAGTTAACTGATGCAAAGTTTGTTGAATTGATAATACTTCTTACAGTCTTCCTCTTCTGAGTAGCAGGCAGCTGTGAGATACATGGAAGACGCACACCTAGTATGATCTAGTCTAGAGGAGGAGCTTTACTACTAAGAATTTGCAACACATTTTCACTTTCAGTTTCATACATTGTAAGTAGGGGGGTTGGGGCAGCATGAGGTTAACCAAGTATAAGATTAGATAAGGGCAGTGGAGAACAGTGACACACAAGAAGTAAGAAATGTCTCTATCTCCAGCAGAACTGCTTATCACTGTTGTTCATAGTTTGATAGAACATATATATTTGAGTAACATTTATAAAATTCATATGAAAGTTCAATTATGAAATATTAATACATTTTTTTTAAAGCTGGAGTCGGAGTCGGTACATTTCTACCGACTCCGACTCAAACCAAAACTAACTCCGACTCCGTCTCCGACTCCACAGCCCTGCCTGCTCGCAAGCTTACAGTCTATGAGGAAGGAGGTAGACACGAAAGGTGGGTGGTAACAATTGCCCTGATTGTATGGACCAGCCATAATGTTAAGTGTGTAACAGAACAGACGCAGAGGGCTAATGGATGCATAAAGCATGTGGGAACATGATGCGGGGAACCTGGTTATGGTAAAACTTTTGGCTGTGCCACACAGTGATAGATTAGGTTAATGTGTTGAGGCGATAGGCCGGTCTGAATAAATGCGTTTTCATGCGTTTTCAGGGCACGTTTAAAATTGTGGGGATTGGGGACTAATCATATTGACCTGGGAAGTGCATTCCAAAGAATTGGCACAGCACGTGTAAAGTCTTGGAGACGGGAGTGGGAGGTTCTGATTATTGAGGATGCTAACCTCAGGTCATCAGCAGAACGGAGGGCGCGGGTAGGGTGGTATACTGAAACAAGGGAGGAGATGTAGGGTGGTGCTGAGCCATGGAGGGCTTTGTGGGTGAGGGTAATAAGTCTATACTGAATTCTGGAGTGGATGGGTAGCCAGTGTAATGACTGGCACAAGGTAGAGGCATCGGTGTAACGACTGGTGAAGAATATGATCCTGGCTGCAGCATTCAAAACAGATTGGAGAGGGGAGAGTTTGGTAAGAGGGAGACCGATTAGAAGAGTTAGGCTAAGTGCACACGTACCGGAACTCTCGCGGAAATTACCGCGAGAATTCCGGAATTCCAGTCCGCGGGAAAATCGCATTTTAAATTCCCGCGATTTTCCCGCGGAAAAACTAGCATTTTGCAAGCGTATTTAGCTTGCAAAATGCTAGCGTTCTCCAAGCGATCTGTAGCATCGCTTGGAGAACTGATTGACAGGTTGGTCACACTCGTCAAACATAGTGTTTGACAAGTGACCAACTTTTTACTACTGAGGCTGCCTATGCGGCATCAATAGTAAAAGATAGAATGTAAAAAAAAATAAAAAATGGTGTTATTCTTACCCTCCGACGTCCCGCGCAGCCGTTCCCAGTAATCCTTTGCGAAAATGCCCGCGATGATGTCCGTTCTCGCGGGATAGCGTCATCTCGCGGTTATTCGCGATAACGTCGCGCGAATGACCGCGAGACTTCGCGATCCCGCGAGAACGGACGCCATCGCGGGCATTTTCGCCAAGGACTACTGGGAACGAGAGCGTTTAGAGAAGCAGGAGGACTGCGCGGGACGTCGGAGGGTGAGACTAACAATATTTTTTATTTTTAAATTCTATTTTTTACAGGGATATGGTACCCAAAGCCCAGAGGACAGTCTCCTCTCCTCTGGAGCGTGGGTACCATCCGCAAATGTTATGCTTACTTTCCGCATGGTGGGCACAGCCACATGCGGAAAGTAAGCGGAACAATGCATTCCTATGGGTGTGGGATCGCCGCGATTCCGCAAATTAATGAGCATGCTGCGGTTTTTACCGTGAAGCGATTCCGCCGCGGTAAAAACCGCAGCATTAGTACAGCATTGCGGAATCCCATAGGAATGCATGGGATGCTTATTTTTCGCGTTTTCGCGGCAAAATCGCGCGGTTAAAACCGCCGCGGAAACGCGAAAAAAACGCCACGTGTGAACTCAGCCTTACAATAGTCAAGACGAGAATGAATAAGAGAAACAGTAAGAGTTTATGCAGAGTCAAAAGTAAGAAAAGGTCGAATTCTAGAAATGTTTTTGAGGTGCAGATGACAAGAGCGAGCCAGTGATCGAATGTGGGGGGCAAAGGAAAGCTCAGAATCAAGTATGACCCCAAGACAGCGGGCATGTTGCTGGGGAGTAATAGTGGAACCACACACAGAAATGGCAATGTCGGGTATAGGTACATTAGTAGAGGGAGGAAACACAAGGAGTTCAGTCTTTGACAGGTTCAGTTTCAGATATAGTGAGGACATGATGTTAGACACAGCATTTAGACAATCGCCGGTGTTTTCTAGAAAGGCTGGCGTGATGTCAGGAGAAGAAGCGTATAATTGGGTGTCATCAGCATAGAGATGGTACTGGAAACCAAATCTACTGATTGTTTGACCAATAGGGGGTAGTGTAAAAGGAGAAGAGGAGGGGGCCTAGAACCGATCCTCGAGGAACCCCAAAAGTAAGGGGAAGGTGAGAGGAGGAACCGGCAAAAGATACAGTAAAGGAGCGGTCAGAGAGATAGGAGGAGAACCAGGAGAGAACGGTGTCCTTGAGGCCAATGGAACGGAGCATAGTGAGGAACTGATGATCCACAGTGTCGAATGCTGCAGAGAGATCCAAGAGAATTAGCATGGAGTAATGACCATTTGATTTAGCTGTTAGCAGATCATTAGAGACTTTAGTGAGGGCAGTTTCAGTAGAGTGTAAAGAGCAGAAACTGGATTGGAGAGGGTCGAGAAGAGAGTTATCAGAGAGATAGCGGATAAGACGGGAGTGGACCAGGCGTTCCAGGAGTTTAGAGATGAAGGGAAGATTAGAGACAGGTCTATAGTTAGCGGCACAGTTTTGGTCGAGGGATGGTTTTTTAAGTAGTGGATGTATGATGGCATGCTTAAATGAGGAGGGAAAGATACCCGAAGAGAGAGAGGGGTTAAATATTTTAGTTAGGTGAGGGGTGATAGGGGAAAGGGACTGGAGGAGATGAGACAGAAATAGGTAACTGATGCAAGTGGTTGGGTGAGAAGATGCAAGGAGCCTGCTTACTTCTTCTGTGACTGGTTCAAAATCAGAGAGTGAACTAGATGCAGTGGGGGAGGGAGGACAGTGCATGGTATGAGGTGATTGGGAGATAATTTCTTGTCGAATCTGGTCAATTTTTTCTTTGAAATAATTGGCCAGATCGTCAGCTCGGAGCTCCGTGGTTGGGGCCTGTACTCTTGGGTTGAGTAGAGAATGAAAAGTGTCAAAGAGACGTTTCGGGTTATTGGACAGTGAGGTGATGAGGGTGTTGAAATAGGTTTGTTTGGAGAGGTGAAGGGCAGTGTTGTATGTTCTAAGCATAAACTTATGTTTTTTTTCCCACCACTTAACCCCTTCACAACCGATGACGTATATTTATCATAGACCGTGTCCCCGACGTCGAGCCCACATCTTTCCCCGCAAATATCCACCTGCAGCTGTTAACCAGTTAAATGGTGCTGTCAATTACTGACAGCGGCATTTAATACGCAGAGGCCGTAAGAAGGTCGCAAACCCTGCTCATCGGGACCAGTCACGTAATCGTGGGATGATCATAGGTTTTCATGATGGCCACGGGTCTGCAGAAAACCCCCGCGCTGGTCATTACGACGCTCCTGTGAACGCCGGCTCATTGACAGCGTTCATAGGAAATCGTGATTTTTGTTATACATAGCAGGGCTCAAGCCATGCTACTCATAGCACAGGCGACCGAATGATCCCTGCTTCAAGTCACCTTAGGGGACTATTAAATAAAGTAAAAAAAATTTTTTTTAAATGTATTAAAAGAATAAAAAAGAAAGAAGTTCATATCATCCCCCTTTTGCCCCATTAAAAATAAATACACATTTGGTATTGCTGTGTTCAGAAATGTCCGATCTATCAAAATATAAAGTAAATCTGATAAACGGCATTACAAGAAAAAAAAATTGAAATGCCAGAATTACGTTTTGTTTTTTTTGGGTCGCCACAACTTTGCAATAAAATGCAGTAATAGGTGACCAAAACATCATATCTACCCCAAAAATGGTATCCATAAAAACATTCTCGGGGAGCAAAAAATAAGCCATCACCGCGCCCCAGATCCCAAAAAATGGAGGCGCTATGGGTCTCAGAAAATAGCGACAAATGCAAAACTTTTTCCAAACAAATCTTTGAAAAAAATTTTACCAATTAACCTCTTTCTGACATCGGAAGTAATAGTACGCAGATGTTGGAATCCTTCCCTTTGATGTAGGCTCTGGCGCTGAGCCCACATCTTTCCTGGCACGTCAGCTGTTTTGAACAGCTGACATGTGCCTCAAACGGCCGCAGGTGGAATTGCGATCCACCCCCAGCTGTTAAACCATTAAATGCCGTTGTCAATCTGACAGCGGCATTTAGCATACGCTTCCGGTAAGCACGCCAGAAATCCCGCCCATCGATGACCCTGTCATGTGATCGCGGGTCACCAATTGGTTGGCACAGAGGTATCCTGCAGATCTCTATGGTTGTCACTGCCAGATTGCTATGAGCGCCACCCGGTGGTTGGTGCTCATAGCAAGTGAGCATTTCTACTACATACAGGCGATCTGATCACCGCCTGTATGTAGCAGAGCCGAGCAAAGTACTGCAGCTTCTAGTCTACCATGGAGACTATTGAAGCATGCCAAAAGTAAAAAAAAAAAAATTTTTTAAATTATTAAAAAGATTAAAAAAAAAATCAAAGCTCAAATCACCCCCATTCAAAATAAAACAATTAAAATAAAATCAAACGTACACATATTTGGTATTGACGTGTTCAGAATCGCCATCTATCAATACAAAAAAGAATTAACCCGATCGTTAAACGGCGTAATGAGAAAAAAAAGTCAAAAACGCCAGAATTAAGATTTTTTTTGAGCGCCGCAACATTGCATTAAAATGCAATAACGGGCGATCAAAAGATTGTATCTGTATCAAAATGGTATAATTAAAAACGTCAACTCGGCACGCAAAAAATAAGCACTCACCTAACTCGAAATCATGAAAAATTGAGACACTACGGGTCTCGGAAAATGGCGCAATTTTTTTTTTTAAACAAACTTAGGAATTTTTTTTCACCACTTAGATAAAAAAGAACCTAGACATATTTGGTGTCTATGAACTCGTAATGACCTGGAGAATCATAATGGCAGGTCAGTTATAGCAGTTAATGAAAATGGTAAAAACTCAAAAAACAATTGTGGGATTTCACTTCTTTTGCAATCTCATCGCACTTGGAATTTTTTTCCTGTTTTTCAGCACACAGTATGCTAAAACCAATTGTGCCATTCAAAAGTACAACTCATCCTGCAAAAAACAAGCCCTCACATGGCCATTTTGACCAACAAATAAAAAAGTTATGGCTCTGGGAAGAAGGGGAGCAAAAAATGAAAAAGCAAAAACAAAAATACCTCTGGCAGTTAAGGGTTTAAAATTGGTAGACTTTAACCCCTTCATGACCCAGCCTATTTTGACCTTAATGACCTGGCCATTTTTTGCAATTCTGACCAGTGTCCCTTTATGAGGTAATAACTCTGGAACGCTTCAACGCATCCTAGCGATTCTGAGCTTGTTTTTTCGTGACATATTGGGCTTCATGTTAGTGGTAAATTTAGGTCGATAATTTTTGCGTTTATTTGTGAAAAAATCAGAAATTTGGTGAAAATTTTGAAAATTTCGCAATTTTCAAATTTTGAATTTTTATTCTGTTAAACTAGAGAGTTATGTGACAAAATAGTTACTAAATAACATTTTCCACATGTCTACTTTACATCAGCACAATTTTGGAAGCAAAATATTTTTTTGTTAGGAAGTTATAAGGGTTAAAAGTTGACCAGTGATTTCTCATTTTTACAACAAAATTTGCAAAACCATTTTTTTAGGGACCACCTCACATTTGAAGTCACTTTGAGGGGTCTATATGGCAGAAAATACCCAAAAGTGACACCATTCTAAAAACTGAACCCCTCAAGCTACTCAAAACCACATTCAAGAAGATTATTAACCCTTCAGGTGTTTCACAGCAGCTAAAGCAATGTGGAAGGAAAAAATGGACATTTTAATTTTTCCAACACAAATTTTCTTTCAGCATCAATTTTTTCATTTTCACATGGGCAACAGGATAAAATGGATCCTAAAATTTGTTGGGCAATTTCCCCTGAGTACACTGATACCTCATATGTGGTCATAAACCACTGTTTGGGTGCACGGCAGGGCCCGGAAGGGAAGGAGCGCCATTTGACTTTTTGAATGGAAAATTAGCTCCAATCGTTATCGGACACCATGTCGCGTTTGGAGAGCCCCTGTGTGCCTAAACATTGGAGCTCCCCCACAAGTGATACCATTTTGGAAACTAGACCCCTTAAGGAACTTATCTAGATGTGTAGTGAGCACTTTGAACCCCCAAGTGCTTCACAAAAGTTTATAACAGAGCAGTGACAATAAAAAAATCATTTTTTTTCCTCAAAAATGATTTTTTAGCATGCTATTTTTTATTTCCACAAGGGTAACAGGAGAAATTGGACCACAAAAGTTGTTGTCCAGATTGTCCTGAGTACGCTGGTACCCCATACGTGGGGGGGGGGCACTGTTTGGGTGCACGGTAGGGCGCAGAAGGGAATGAGCGCCATTTGACTTTTTGAAATGAAAATTAGCTCCAATCGTTAGCGGACACCATGTCGTGTTTGGAGAGCCCCTGCGTGCCGAAACTTTGGAGCTCCCCCACAAATGACCCCATTTTGGAAACTAGACCCCCTAAGGAACTTATCTAGTTGCATAGTGAGCACTTTGAACCCCCAGGTGATTCACAGAAGTTTATAATGCAGAGCGGTGAAAATAAAAAATCCTTTTTTTTCCTAAAAAAAATTTTTTTAGTTGGCAATTTTTTATTTTCACAAGGGTACTAGGATAAATAGGACCACAAAAGTTGTTGTCCAGTTTGTCCTGAGTACGCTGGTACCCCATATGTGGGGGGGAACCACTGTTTTGGGCACACGTTGGGGCTCAGCAGGGAAGTAGTGACATTTTGAAATGCTGACTTTGATGGACTGGTCTGCGGGCGTCATGTTACATTTGCTGAGCCCCTGTGTGCCTAAACAGTAGGAACCCCCCACAAGTGACCCCATTTTGGAAACTAGACCCCCCAAGCAACTTATATAGATGTGTGGTGAGCACCTTGAACCCCCAAGTGCTTCACAGAAGTTTATAACGCAGAGCCGTGAAAAAAAAAAATCTTTTATTCCCTCAAAAAAAATGATTTTTAGCACGCAATTTTTTTTTTCACAAGGGTAACAGGATAAATTGGACCCCAAAAGTTGTTGTCCAGTTTGTCCTGAGTACGCTGATACCCTATATATGGGGGATGACCACTGTATGGGCACACGTCAGGGCTCGAAAGGGAAGTAGTGACGTTTTGGTATGCAGACTTTGATGGAATGGTCTGCGGGTATCATGTTACATTTGCAGAGCCCTTGATGTACCTAAACTGTGGAAACCCCCCACAAGTGACCCCATTTTGGAAACTAGACCCCATAAGGAACTTGCCTAGATGTGTGGTGAGCACCTTGAACCCCGAAGTGCTTCACAGAAGATTGTAATGCAGAGCCATGAAAATAAAAAAAAATTTTTCCTCAAAAAATGATTTTTTAGCTCGCAATTTTTTATTTTCACAAGGGTAACAGGAGAAATTGGACCCCAAAAGTTGTTGTCCAGTTTGTCCTGAGTACGCTGATACCCCATATGTGGGGAGGGACCACTGTTTGGGCACACGTCGGGGCTCGGAAGGGAAGTAGTGACGTTTTGAAATACCGACTTGATCGAATGGTCTGCGGGCATCATGTTACGTTTGCAGAGCCTCTCATGTGCCTAAACAGTGGAAACCCCCCCACAAGTGACCCCATTTTGGAAACTAGACCCCCCCAAGGAATTTATCTAGATGTGTGGTGAGCAGCACTTTGAACCCCCAAATGCTTCACAGAAGTTTATAACGCAGAACCGTGAAAATAAAAAATCTTTTTTTTCCTCAAAAAATGATTTTTTTAGCCCGCAATTTTTTATTTTCACAATGGTAACAGGAGAAATTGGACCCCAAAAGTTGTTGTCCAGTTTGTCCTGAGTACGCTGGTACCCAATATGTGGGGAGGGACCGTTGTTTGGGCACACGTCAGGGCTCGGAATGGAAGTAGTGACGTTTTGAAATGCAAACTTTGATGGAATAGTCTGCGGTCGTCATTACGTTTGCAGAGCCCCTGATGTGCCTAAACAGTGGAAACCCCCCACAAGTGCCCCATTTTGGAAACTAGACCTTCCAAGGAACTTATGTAGATGTACGGTGAGCACTTTCAACCCCCAAGTGCTTCACAGAAGTTTATAATGCAGAGACGGGAAAATGAAAAAAACATTTTTTTTCCACAAAAATAATTTTTTAGCCCCCAATTTTTTTTATTTTCCCAAGGGTAATAGGAGAAATTAGTCCCCAAAAGTTGTTGTGCAATTTTTCCTGAGTACGCTGATACCCCATATGTGGGGGTAAACCACTGTTTGGGCACACGTCGGGGCTTGGAAGGGAGGGATCACCGTTTGACTTTTTGAACGCAAAATCGGCTGGAATCAATGGTTGCACCATGTCGCGTTTGGAGACCCCCTGATGTGCCTAAACAGTGGAAACCCCACAATTCTAACTTCAACCCTAACCCCAACACATCCCTAACCACAGTCCTAACCCCAACACATCCCTGACCCCAATCCCAACCCTATCCATAACCCTAACCCCAACACTAACCCTAACCCTAACCACAAGCCTAACCCTAATTCTAACCCTAACCCTAATTCCAACCCTAACTCCAACCCTAACCCTAATTCCAACCCTAACCCTAATTCCAACCCTAACCCTAATTCCAACCCTAACCCAAATTCCAACCCTAACCCAAATTCCAACCCTAACCCCCTTTCCAACCCTAACCCTCTTTCCAACCCTAACCCTCTTTCCAACCCTAACCCAAATTCCAACCCTAACCCAAATTCCAACCCTAACCCAAATTCCAACCCTAACCCAAATTCCAACCCTAACCCAAATTCCAACCCTAACCCAAATTCCAACCCTAACCCTCTTTCCAACCCTAACCATCTTTCCAACCCTAACCCTCTTTCCAACCCTAACCCTCTTTCCAACCCTAACCCTCTTTCCAACCCTAACCCTCTTTCCAACCCTAACCCTCACCCTCTTTCCAACCCTAACCCTAACCCTAATGGGAAAAAAAATAAAAATATTTTCTTTATTTTATTAGTTATGCCTACCTATGGGGGTGATAATCGGGGGGTTCATTTACTTTTTATATCATTTTGATCACTGTGAGAGTGATCAAAATGAAATAATGGAATCTGCAGCCGGCAGATTCGGGCGGGCGCCTTTTTCTAAGATGACGGCGCCCATGAACCGGACCCGCCGGACAACGGGAGCGACGGGGGGGGGCTTAGAAGGTGCCGGGGGCGGTGAGAGTGGGTGAGGGGGGGGATCGGAAGCTGGCGGGGAGCGGAGGGAATGGGAGGGGGGGGCAGATGATGACAGCGGCGGCAGATAGCCGCTGTCTTTCAGTGGCGGGGGGGCGATCGCCGGTGGGGGGGTGTCGAATCGGTGTCTCCAGCCATGTCCGATGCTACTGCAGCATCAGCCATGGCTGGATTGAAGTATTTCATCAATTTTCATTGATGAAATATTACTATCGCTCTGATTGGCTGTTTCACTTTTAACAGCCAATCAGAGCGATCGTAGCCACGTGGGGGCGAAGCCACGCCCCCTGTGATGAATTACAAAGCCCCCTGTATCTGCGGGTCAGGTGACCTTTCATTCACCCCGGTCACCCGACCCCGCAGGGGGGCTTTGAATTCATGACACAGGGTATGCGTCATAGGTCGGATTGGCACCGACTTTCATGATGCATACGCTGTGTCACAGGTCGGGAACCGGTTAATCAATACATCTTGTAATAATAATAATAAATTCCACAACTAGATTTTAAAAAAGTAAATAGAGAAAGGCACCGCGCTCACAGGACGATTCAAAGATAACGTAAAAGTGAACGTCCTGCCTTTCACACATAAGCCCGATACTCAAAGCATGCAAGAGATACAAATCTACCACAGCAAGATACACTGATGAACGGTAAAGGACTTATACAAACTTACCCTAGCTCTGCTGAATGAAGGTGCTGTGCTGATCACAGTGAATGATCCACAGAAATGCTGGATAAGCAGGTGAGAAGCTGGGAGGATGAAGTGAATGAGCTGGCTGACTGGGGTGCAAGTAAAGAAGAGAGCTGGGCAGAGCCAGGATAGCTCCGGCCGGTAGCGTCCTGGATGCACAGCTGAGGGGGGCCGACACTGTCCTGCACTGACAGCGTGTGACGTCACAGGCTAAGGCTACGGAGCCTAGCTGGGGCCAAAAACCTACGCGTTTCAAAGCAAAACGTGCTTCTTCATCAGGGTTACTGCCCACCCAGTATAGATGTCATATATAGTGTGTATATGTTCAAACACCTGTTTAACTCTTGGATTGAACACTAACCTCCACCCTCCCAGTAGAAGGCTAATTAATTACTAAAATATCATACATTTAAAAAGAGAAAAGAATAGCCATAGCGTATACCTCACAAAAATGGGTTGTAATATTGAGAATAAGGAATGTTAAAAACTATAACTTTATTATGCTGATAAATTTTTTAACATTTTAATATGAATAAAATTGAATACAAATATAAATATAAAGAAAAACTATGCGCGTAAAAATAAAATATAGAATCATAGAATCGTAGAGTTGGAAGGGACCTCCTGGGTCATCTGGTCCAACCCCCCGCTCAAAGCAGGATTCGCTAAATCATCCCAGTCAGATGTCTGTCCAGCCTCTGCTTGAAGACTTCCATTGAAGGAGAACTCACCACTTCTCGTGGCAGCCTGTTCCACTCATTGATCACTCTGTCAAAAAGTTTTTTCTAATATCTAATCTGTGTCTCCTCCCATTCAGTTTCATCCCATTGCTTCTAGTCTTTCCTTGTGCAAATGAGAATAAAGTTGATCCTTCTACAATCTGACAGCCCTTTCGATATTTGTAGACAGCTATTAAGTCTCCTCTCAGTCTTCTCTTTTGCAAACTAAACAATCACAAATCCTGCAACCTTTCCTCATAAGACAGGGTTTGCAGACCGGTCACCATTCTGGTCGCTCTTTTCTGAACTTGCTCCAGTTTGTTGATGTCTTGTTTAAAATGTGGTGCCCAAAACTGGACACAATATTCAAGATGAGGTCTGACCAAAGAGGAGTAGAGGGAAATAATGACTTCACGTGATCTAGACTGTATGCTTCTGTTAATACATCCTAGAATTGCATTTGCCTTTTTTGCTGCTGCATCACACTGTTGACTCATTCAGTCTGTGATCTATTAGTATACCCAAGTCTTTTTCACATGTACTGTCACTTAGCCCTATTCCTCCCATTTTGTATATGCTTTTTTCATTTTTATTGCCCAGATGTAGTACTTTGCATTTCTCCCTGTTAAAAACCATTCTGTTAGTTGCTGCCCACTTCTCCAGTTTATTTATATCTTTTTGAATCCTCTCTCTCTCTTCTCTAGTATTAGCTATCCCTCCTAGCTTTGTGTCATCAGCAAATTTAATCAGTTTACCCTCAATTCCTTCATCTAAATCGTTGATAAAGATGTTGAACAATACAGGGCCCAGGACAGAGCCCTGTGGTACCCCACTTGAGACATTCTTCCAACTGGATGTGCAGCCATTTACGACCACTCTTTGGGTCCGATCACTAAGCCAGTTATGAATCCACCTAACCGTTGCCTTGTCCATTCCATACTTAGTCATTTTTTCTATAAGGATTGTATGAGAGACTTTGTCAAATGCTTTGCTGAAGTCAAGATATACTATATCTACAGCATTTCCTTGATCCACCCAATCAGTGATTCCGTCATAGAAGGAAATTAAGTTAGTCTGACATGACTTATTAGTTACAAACCCATGCTGACTCTGTTTAATCACTTCATTCTTATCCAGGTACTGACATACATGTTGTTTAATAATTTGTTCAAAGATCTTACCTGGTATAGAAGTCAGACTCACCGGCCCATAGTTGCCTGGATCCACCTTCTTCCCCTTTTTGAAGATAGGAACAACATTTGCTCTTTTCCAGTCTTCTAGCACTTCTCCTGTTCTCCAAGAATTTTCAAAGATTATGGAGAGGGGTTCAAAAATTTCTTCTGCTATCTCCTTCAGTACTCTGGGGTGTAATTCATCTGGACCTGGAGACTTGAATTCATTTAGGTTAGCTAAGTGTTTCCTCACTATCTTTCTGTTTATAGATATCCTGGATTCTTCTATTCCCTTAATAGGACAGTGAAGAACAGTTGATGTTACATTTCCTTTCTGAGAGAAAAAAGATGCAAAATAGGAATTTAAAAGTTCAGCCTTCTCAACATCCTGTCTTACCATTTCATCATTTTCATCCTGTAAAAATCCTATAGCATCTTTGACTTTTCTTTTACTTTTGACATATCCCCAAAATCCTTTATTATTGCTTTTGACATCTCTTGCAAGCCTCAATTCATTTTCAGCTTTAGTTAATCTGATTTGTGCCCTGCAGGTTCTGCAGACAGCATTATATTCTCCTTTAGATATGCCTCCCTCTTTCCATTTTATAAACTTTTTTTTCTTCCTTTTTAGCATGTGCTTAAGTTCTGTGTTCATCCATCCTGGTTTCCTTAAATGTTTCCTATTCTTCCCTCTTTTCGGAATTGTTAACAACTGTTCTTTGAGAATTTCATTTTTCAAGATTTCCCATCCCTCCTGGACATTTTTGTCTTTAAGGATATCCAGCCATTGGATCCCTCCAATTCTCTTTCTGAATCCCTTAAAATCTGCCTTTCTGAAATCTAACCTTGACGTCTACTACCTACCTACTACCTACTGCGAATACTCGTACAAAAAGCAGATATCGAAAATATGAATATAGAGAATATGGTAGGGGAAGGCAAATGCATCTATCTTAAAAAAAAAAAAAATGTAAAAAAGTAATTATAAAACCACAATGTATATATGGCTAATAAAATTAGTCATAAACAGCCTCTATGTATGCATTTCACAATACTAATATTGGTTATAAACGTTCTTCTATTGCATACCAAATATTAGTATAACTAGTGAGGATAATGATTAAAATTACTTGTATATAAATACTGTGAGAATCATGTGGGAATAGTGGATGAGGGCAGGTATATCTCGCCCAGATTTCTTTCCTATGTGGCCTAGTCTGGTCAGTATCGCACCTGCTTACTAATGAATAATGGGAGGTGGATATAAAAGGATGCCAGGTGGTTGTGTGAGTGTCTCAGCCTGGGAACACAGAGAGCCTGTCTGTGTGAGACACACACGTGAGTGGAAGCAGTGCCCACTGCAACTGTGGTTTGGCTGGACGGGAGAAGCCCGCCAGTTGGTAGTTAGGTGGTACCTTGTTTAGTTAGTGCCGGACAGGCAAGGATTTGTTTTATGTTTTATTTCTTTTTGCATTGCTTTCACCATTAATAAACCTGACCCAGTGTCAGTTATACCCGAATCCCAGCTCTGCGCCTGAGTTTCATGCTGAACGCACGTGACCTTTGACCCCAGCAAAGGCGATCCCGGAGTGTTTTATCACATTGTGGTGGAGAACGCGGGCATCACGTTGCAAGCATGAGCATGGAGGACGTGGTGAAAGCGCTGGTACAGTCCACCGCCGTCCAGCAAGAAGCTAATCGGGTGATGATGGCCCAGCTGAAGGAGTTGGTGGACATGACATCTACCGATCGTTCGCTTCTCCAGCAGGTGGCGCAGCGCCTGGCAAGCCTACATGAGGTTAACCTGGAAGCCGAGTCGAGTGTGATTCACGTGAGTCGGTACTGGCAGAAGATGACGTCGAGGCATACCTGACCACGTTTGAACGGACGGCGGTGCGAGAAAAATGGCCGAAGGCACGATGGGCCGGCCTGATTGCCCCGTTTCTTTCCGGTGAGGCCCAAAAGGCTTATTATGACTTAGAGGCTGAAGCTGCGCAGGACTTTGACAAACTGAAAGCCGAGATCTTGGCCCGACTGGGAGTGACGACCGCTGTCCGTGCACAGAGAGTGCATCAATGGACTTATCAGCCGGATAAACCACCGCGGTCACAGATGTTCGACCTGATCCACGTGACGAAGAAGTGGCTACAACCCGAGGTGCTGACAGCGCCAGAGATAATCCAGAGAGTCGTCATGGACAAGTACCTGAGAGCTCTACCGCCAGCCCTGAGGAAGTGGGTAAGCCATGGAAATCCTACGACGGCAGATCAACTGGTGGATCTGGTTGAACGTTACTCCGTGGCGGAAGGACTCCGAGACGACGCTACCCCACCTCATTCTTCATCGTCTCCACGTGGAACCGGTAAGACTGTTCCAGGGAGTAGGGGAGATGGAAAAATCCCTAAGACAGTGGGGGAGGAAAACGGGACTGCCCGCACTGCGAGGCCGAGAGTAACGAACTATGGTCTAAGCAAGGGGCCCGTTAGGTGTTTCTGCTGCCAAGAGATGGGACACATTGTTGCAAACTGTCCGCTCACTACTGAACCCATGCAGTGCGACGTCACAGACTCTAAAAACCGCATGTCTATGGTTGCACGGGTAGTGAGTGTGAATGCTGGTCAAAAGGAGGTGGAAAAACACTTGTGTGATTTAACTGTTGATGGAAAAAATGTGGTGGCATTGTTAGACTCGGGAAGTGTGGTGACTCTGGTGAAGGCCAGTCTGGTGTCAGCCCCGACTGGACCATCAGACAAATTTTCTGTAACATGTGTGCATGGAGACACCTGTTCGTACCTCACCACGGTCATATGCATTACTACTTCCTATGGGTCTGTGCAACATAAAGTGGGACTCGTCCCGGCGTAATTGCATGATGTTATCCTGTGCCGGGATTTTCCCCACTTCTGGCAATTGTGGGAGAATCAGTTGATACCCCAGGGTAATAATGTACATGATTCTTCTCCCCGGGCGTGTGTGGGTCCCAAACCCCTGGAAGAGGTCTCCCCAGAAGACTCGGGGGAAGAATCTGCTGGAAATGACCTACAGTTCCCGTTTTCAGTCATGGCGGGTGATACGGAGGAGACCGGGGAAGAGGAGGCCGCCGACAGCCATCCACCTCCCCGTTTGCCGGATTTAGAAGTTCAGAAAGATGACTTCCAAAGCGAGCAAATAAAGGATCCTACCCTTTCTCAGGCTAGGACAAATGTAAAAGTGATAAATGGGGTACCCGTAGAACCTGGCTCTAGGCTGGCATATCCTTACATGGTTCTGGAGAATGATTTACTCTATCAGATAGAGAAAAAGGGTGAAGACCCGATGCAACTATTAGTCGTGCCAAAACCCTACCGGCGGCAGGTGCTGGACCTGGCCCACGGACATGTGATGGGAGGTCACCTGGGTGTCCAGAAAACCACCGAAAGGATATTACACTGTTTTGTTTGGCCAGGCATGCATCACGATGTTCGTGTATATTGTGAGTCTTGTCCTGACTGCCAAGCCTCTGCACCTAAGCCCCGGTTCTGTAGCCCTTTGGTACCCCTACCTATTATTGAAGTCCCCTTTGAGAGGATTGGGATGGATTTAGTTGGGCCCCTTCCACGGTCTGCACGTGGACACCAACATATCCTGGTCATCTTGGATTATGCCACTCGTTACCCGGAGGCCATACCTTTGCGTAACACGGCCACCAAGACGATTGCCAAGGAACTGGTGCATGTGTTTAGTCGGGTCGGTATACCAAAACAGATACTCACCGACCAGGGGACCCCCTTTATGTCCAGGGTAATGAAGGAGCTCTGCCGATTGTTACAAATCGAACCGTTACGCACATCCGTGTATCACCCTCAAACAGACGGGTTGGTCGAACGGTTCAATAAAACTCTGAAGCAGATGCTGAGAAAGGCGATAGACAAGGATGGGAAGAACTGGGACTATTTACTTCCGTATTTGCTTTTTGCCATCAGGGAAGTGCCCCAGTCTTCCACTGGGTTCTCGCCTTTCGAGTTATTGTACGTCCGACGTCCTCGCGGACTGTTAGACGTTGCAAAAGAAACCTGGAAGGGTCAGGTCACTCCGTTTAAAACGGTGATAGATCACGTCACACAAATGCAGGACCGTATTGCGGCTGTTATGCCTATCGTCAAAGAACACATGATGCAGGCTCAAGGAGCCCAAAAAAGAATCTATGATAGGGGCGCCAAGATCCGTACGTTTGCACCCGGAGATAGGGTGTTGATCCTGGTCCCCACGGTGGACAGTAAGTTCCTGGCAAAGTGGCAGGGCCCCTTTGAGATTAAGGAAAGAGTTGGTGAAGTAAACTACAAAGTATACCAGGCAGGTAAACGGAAACCTGAACAGATTTATCATGTAAATCTGATAAAACCCTGGAAAGATCGGTCTGCCTTGTCAGCGGAGCTGGCCCGTCCCGTCTGCTCGCATACCGTACCAGAGGTACGGGTTGCAGAGACTCTCTCGGAGCGGCAAAAGACTGAGGTCAGGCAGTTTCTACTTCACAACCAAGAGTTTTTCTCAGAAAAACCCGGGCAGACTACGCTAATGAAACATGACATCATAATGGAACCTGGTGTCACTGTTCACGTGAAACCCTACAGAATTCCGGAAGCGCGCCGTGAAGCCGTTTCCCGAGAAGTGAAGGCAATGTTAGAGTTAGGTGTCATTGAGGAATCGCACAGTGCTTGGTCCAGCCCGATTGTGTTAATTCCTAAACCGGACGGCACAATCCGGTTCTGCAATGACTTCAGGAAACTGAATGCGGTCTCAAAATTTGATGCCTATCCTATGCCCCAGGTCGACGAGTTAATAGATCGGTTAGGAAAAACCCGGTATATTATGACCCTAGACATAACAAAGGGGTATTGGTAGATCCCTTTGGCGGAGGCTGCCAGAGAAAAGACGGCATTTGCTACGCCGGAAGGTCTATTTCAGTATGTGTATATGCCGTTTGGACTGCACGGAGCACCGGCGACCTTCCAGAGACTGATGGATCGAGTCCTGAGGCCGATAATAGGCAGTACGCTTCGGCCTATTTGGATGACATTGTCATTTAGAGCTTGGACTGGGAGACTCATCTCCAGAAAGTACAAGCTGTGATTGACGACCTGTGGGAGGCAGGTCTAACCGCGAACCCCAAGAAATGTCATATCGGGCTAGAAGAAGCCCGGTATTTGGGGTATGTAATTGGGAGGGGTGTTGTTAAACCCCAGGTTGATAAGATTCAGGCGGTTCAGGACTGGCCACAACCTGTCAACAAGAAGCAGGTGCAAGCCTTCCTGGGGATCGCCGGCTATTATCGCCGGTTCATACCCAATATTGCAGCCATCGCTACCCTCCTGACGGATCTTACAAAAGGGAATGACTCCGTCATGATTAAATGGAGTTTAGCGGCTGAAGAAGCCTTCCATAGCCTAAAACGGGCGCTTTGCTCTCAGCCCGTACTGGTGACTCCGGACTTCCGCAGCGAGTTTGTGGTACAAACGGATGCCTCTGATACCGGTATCGGGGCCGTACTCTCACAAGTGAGGGACGGAGTGGAACACCCAGTCCTCTATCTCAGCAGGAAGCTGAATAAACACGAGCAAAGGTATGCAGTCATAGAAAAAGAGTGCCTCGCCATTAAGTGGGCTCTAGAGGCCCTCAAATATTACCTGGTGGGCCGAAAGTTCAGGCTGATCACTGACCATGCCCCTCTCAAGTGGATGCACTTGAACAAGGAACGGAATAGCCGGGTGACCCGGTGGTTCCTTGCCCTGCAGGCCTACACTTTTACGGTGGAGCACCGCCCAGGGGTACAGATGGGGAATGCAGATGCCCTGTCCCGAGTGCACTGTTTGGCGGGTGTCATTGCTCGACCGGAGTGGTCTGAGCAGAGGGGGGGGATATGTGAGAATCATGTGGGAATAGTGGATGAGGGCAGGTATATCTCGCCCAGATTCCTTTCCTATGTGGCCTAGTCTTGTCAGTATCGCATCTGCTTACTAATGAATAATGGGAGGTGGATATAAAAGGATGCCAGGTGGTTGTGAGTGTGTCTCAGCCTGGGAACACAGAGAGCCTGTCTGTGTGAGACACACACATGAGTGGAAGCAGTGCCCACTGCAACTGTGGTTTGGCTGGACGGGAGAAGCCCGCCAGTTGGTAGTTAGGTGGTACCTTGTTTAGTTAGTGCCGGACAGGCAAGGATTTGTTTTATGTTTTATTTCTTTATGCATTGCTTTCACCATTAATAAACCTGACCCAGTGTCAGTTATACCCGAATCCCAGCTCTGCGCCTGAGTTTCATGCTGAACGCACGTGACCTTTGACCCCAGCAAATGCGATCCCGGAGTGTTTTATCACATACCCCTTATAGATCAAGTAAAAATCCAGTTTGAATATTAATAAAAATAGAATAAATGTGGAAGAACTGGTTAAAAATAGTTAATAGGTACACGAAACCTCTAATGCAAGCATCCATATGTATTCATTTGTCTACAATCATATTAGAAGGCATATAATTCCAGTTCATGATTCAGGCCTTTTGGGGCCAAACTGTCCAAGGAGAATATCCAATAGGACTCTGCTCTAGACATTGCCTTGAGGAAATCACCCCCTCTCTGGTTATGATGGACCACCTGAATGCCGCAAAAGTGAACGCCTTTCCAAGATTGGCTATGTTTGCCTTTAAAATGGCGTGAGAGAGGGTGTCCTATAAAGCCTTTACGAATGTTAGAAAAGTGTTCTTTGATGCGATCCATCAAATGACGTTTGGTGCGGCCCACATACAATTTGTTACATGGGCACCTAATGCAATATATAACCCCCCTCGAAAAACAGGATATGTTCTCTGTGATATTAAACTCCATCGTACCACTGGAGTTAGAAAAGGTCAATTGGCGTATCTTTTTAAAAGAGGTGTTCATACACCCAAAACACCCTCCACATGGTAAAAAGCCTGTATTGCTTTGATTGAGGGCCTTCCAGGGACCTAAAGGACCCCTGAAAGCCATCTTTGTAGTTGGGGCCACAAGGTTCCCTAACGTTTGTGACTTCCTATATACAAATCTAGGGTTGCTAGGGAGGAATTCCCCAATCACTTTATCCTTCTGAAGGATTGGCCAATGTTTGCGTATAATGTTGGCAAACTTTTTGTAACCCATGTTAAACTGAGTAATGATTGGGAGTTTTGAAATCTGTTCCTGTATACTAGAGCCTGGAAGGTCATTTAATTGCGTGTTGCTGATCAAGTTTTCTCTAGAAATAGAGGCAACGTCTTGCCGAGCCTGTTCAAGTAGGGCACTAGGGTACCCCTTATCCAAAAATTGTTGAGTTACATGATCAGCTTCAGTATTAAAATAATCCATTTCAGAACAGTTACGCCTAATCCTCATGTATTGCCCTTTTGGTATATTTGTGAGCCAGACCGGAAGGTGGCAACTTGTGATATGGATAAAACTATTTGAGTCAACCTCCTTCCGGTGGCATCTGGTATTCAGTTGGTTGTTTTCCACATAAATATTCAAATCTAAGAAAGTCACACTACTTGTACTAATATTTGGAGTAAACTCAAGGCCTTAAGAGTTGTCATTAAGGCTAACAATAAAAGTGTTTAACTCAATTTCAGAGCCTTCCCATATAAACAAAATGTCGTCAATAAAGCGACGTCACATAATTAAGCCTGGACGTAATTGTCCAAAAGGCTGAATATGCGACTCCTCCCACTTGGCAACATATAAAATTGGCATAGCTTGGGGCAAATCACGTCCCCATAGCTGTACCCCAAGTCTGAAGATAAAAATTACCCTCATAAACAAAATAATTGTGCTGCAGAATTAATTTAATGCACTCCACAATGAACTGAATTTGTGGTTAACTCAATAGTGAAGCTGATCATTTAACTCAACAATTTTTGGATAAGGGGTACCCTAGTGCCGTACTTGAACAGACTCGGCAAGACGTTGCCTCTATTTCTAGAGAAAACTTGATCAGCAACACGCAATTAAATGACCTTCCAGGCTCTAGTATACAGGAACAGATTTCAAAACTACCAATCATTACTCAGTTTAACATGGGTTACAATAAGTTTGGCAACATTATACGCAAACATTGGCCAATCCTTCAGAAGGATAAAGTGATTGGGGAATTCCTCCCAGTAGCAACCCTAGATTTGTATATAGGAAGTCACAAACGTTAGGGAATCTTGTGGCCCCAATTACAAAGATGGCTTTCAGGGGCCCTTTAGGTCCCTGGAAGGCCCTCAATCAAGGCAATACGGGCTTTTTACCATGTGGAGGGTGTTTTGGGTGTATGAACACCTCTTTTAAAAAGATACGCCAATTGACCTTTTCTAACTCCAGTGGCACGATGGAGTTTAATATCACAGAGAACATATCCTGTTTTTCCAGGGGGGTTATATATTGCATTAGGTGCCCATGTAACAAATTGTATGTGGGCCGCACCAAACGTCGTTTGATGGATCGCATCAAAGAACACTTTTCTAACATTCGTAAAGGCTGTTTATGACTAATTTTATTAGCCATATATACATTATGTGGTTTTATAAATATTTTTTTTTTAAAATTTTTAAGATAGATGCATTTGCCTTCCCCTACCATATTCTCTATATTCATATTTTCAATATCTGCTTTTTGTAGGAGTATTCGCAGTAGGTGGAACATATTTTATTGTTACGCGCATAGTTTTTCTTTATATTTGCTCTTTTGTTTACTTGCACCCCAGTCAGCCAGCTCATTCACTTCATCCTCCCAGCTTCTCACCTGCTTATCCAGCATTTCTGTGGATCATTCATGGTGATCAGCACAGCACCTTCATTCAGCAGAGCTAGGGTAAGTTTGTATAAGTCCTTTACCGTTCATCAGTGTATCTTGCTGTGGTAGATTTGTATCTCCTGCATGCTTTGAGTATGGGGCTTATGTGTGAAAGGAAGGACGTTCACTTTTACGTTATCTTTGAATCGTCCTGTGAGCACGGTGCCTTTCTCTATTTACTTAACCCTTTTTTGGCAGAACAAGCACAGCTTCTGTCTAGGCACCAGCAGCCCTCCCTTTCTATTGGTAGCGCCGGTGTATATCTGTATAATAGATTTAAAAAAAGAAAAAAAATGTTCCTCTGCTGAGATAATCATATAAATGTGCCCCTGCTGTGTACTGTGTAATGGCTGTGTCTGACCGTGTAGGGACATGGTCTGATCCTACCACAGCTCCTGGGCAGGGGAGAAAAAGAGTGTACAGACATTACAGCAGGGGATCGCAGCTGATTATTTTTGTGAGGTAAAACATTCCCCTGCCTGTTTTTAAACAATGTTTTACCTCAAAGAATCATTTGCGATCGCATACTGTAATGTCTGTATACTTGTTTATCTCTCTCCTTACCCAGGAGCTGTGATATGATCAGACCTTGTTCCTGTACGGTTAGACACAGCCATTACACAGTACACGGCAGGGACACATTTATAAGATTATCTCAGTACAGGAACATTTTTTCAAAACACATCCAATTGTGGAACTTATGATCAATATTTAGAATGTGAGCCCCGATGGGGACAGTGATGATCATATCTGTAAAGCGCTGTGGAAATTACCTGCGCTATATGAGTAAGGATAATAAATCCAAGATCTATTGATTAAAATTAATTTTTGTTGGTGGGAAACCCCCTTTAATTTATTGTCAGACAATTCCTATTTTTCTATTATTTTCATTACAGTTTTTGCTAAAAACAGAGCAGGACAGGGGACTTGTTTCGATACCCCATACAGTACAAGGCCCCTGACACCGCTTGGCTGAAGAACACAAGAGATATTCTTTGTACTGACAGCTTTTAAATGCACCTTCACAGGTTTAATGCGCCTTTATCTAACATCTGGCTCCAAAAAGATCTAAGTGCCCCTTTGACGACAAGGTCGTTATCTTAACTTTCAACGCAAAGCAATCAAGTCTATTTTATTATTCATGCCCGACTGCATTATCTCTTGCTAGTTTGCATTACCTGGAAGCAATAATTTACAAAAATGACATGTTTTCCTTCCTTTGGCATTTCTTGCAATCACTGAACAGCATGAAGCTTGGACAGTGACGACTCCATCTATTCACAATATATGAAAAAAAACCCACTGCATATTCAAAGACAGTGTATGAGTGTTTCATGTTCTGCAAGCTTAGGGTTGGCACAAGTTTCCACTGCTAATATAACAAAGCCAGTTGGGTTCACCAACAACATTATGGACAACGCAGACTTACACAATAGGAAGGAATCTAAAAAGCCATCACATAATCTATAACTGAAGTGCTTCTATTTATAACAGACCTGAGGCTTAATTATGAGGGTTCACCATCATACATACATCGATCAGCCAGAACATTAAATCCACCTGCCTAATATTGTGTAGATCCTTCCCATGCCAAAGCAGTTCTGACCGGCATAGCATGGATATGCAAAGAGCTCCTGGGTTATCTGTCACCAAGACCTTAGAAGCCCTGGTAAGTTACGAGATCGGAAGGTCACCATGGATTGGACATGATTTTATTCCCGCACATTCCACATATGATCAATAAGAGACCTAGGGAATTTGGAGGCCAATTTACCTCGTGATGTTGTTCACAGCATTAGTGAATAACTTTTTTGCCTTGTGGCACGCTGCCTTACCTTGCCTAATGAGGCAACTGCTCTCAGGGAAAACCTTTGCTAAAGACGGATTTGTTTGGTTTTGAGTAGGTAGAACACGTTAGGCCAATATCAACATGGATTCCAGGACCTAAGGTTTCCCAGCAAAACACTGCCAAGAGCAACACAAGTTCTCGGATTGCCTTCTTTCCATAGTGCGTGTTGTTGAAACGCACCAAACTGCGTGTATCATGTAAAATAAAATGTATGTGATTCATCAGACCATGCCACCTTCCATGGCACAGTTATTATAGGTGCTCTGCATGATAGGCAACAGCAATTCAGAGCACAGTAGCTCTGCTGTGGGATAGCCCCAGACAGAGTAGCTCTTAAGCGTTGGTCAGGACTCGGTTACCAATTCACCAGTTGGCTTTAACCAATTTTAGTGATAGCCGAAACGCCCAGCAAGATCAGATGTCTACTTAAGATGTCTAGCTATCACAAATCCGCCTTTATCAAGGTGCTCAGGTCCTTATAATTGGCCATTTTTTTCCTGCTTCCAACACATCAGCTTCCGTTGACAGCTTATATAATCCAGCTATTGACAGATGTCATTGTAACAAGATCATCAATGTTTTTCACATCACCTTCAGTGGTTTGTGTGTTATGGCTTATTTGTGCCGGTATACAACAAAGAAAATATCTAAAAGAGAAATTACATACAAAACATACACAATATAATCCACCGCTAAATGTTTACTGGGTAATTATACTGTTAGGCAGTCACCTAACAATCTACAGTCATGGCAATTCATCGTTCTAACATTGCAGATATGGTAGACCAATCCACCTGTCTACAAAACCAAAATCCCTGATGTGAGCTCCTGGTGCCAAATTAATTAGAGAATATACATTGTAGCATCCCAACTCATCCCTCCACTAGGCCCTCTGTGCCCTTATATCATGCCTACGGTAATAATTCTTCATCTCTGCACTAATAATTACGAGAATAATCAACTATTCTTTATTTAATTTTTTGAGAATCTTACAGATCTACAATTTTATGGACCCAATGGAGCATATCTATTAAAATTAGTTCTTAAAAAGCACAAACCCTTGACTAGACCGTCTTAAAATGCGATATCAAAGTGCTCCATACTGTTCGATAAACCTAACTTTTATGGATTCCTTTGTGCCAGAAATCTGCAACTATAATTTTGAAGGATTTGCAGCGCATTGTGTGACGCATTACACCACACCCCTTTTCTGATACGCATTTTCAACTTAGACTCCTGGCATATATTACACCAGAATTCTGGGAGAAGAGGGTTGCACTGACAATCCAACACAATGGGCAGCGCTTTGAACACATTTTATAAGTGGTCATAAACTTGTAAGGAATAAAGTTACTGTAAAACCAAGCACACCATTGTCTCACCATCATAATCACAGATACGCATGTGACTTCCACACCGTCCCATGGCCCCAACACGCCTCCGTGCGTACATACAGCGCCCTCTAGCTGCAACAGGGGTCACTGCCTCACAATGCATAAATATGAATGTCTGGGCCCAGAATAAAAGTTAAGGCCCATTATATTTAGCGATGCACCAGCGATCCTAACCACAATATGACCCGGTGAGGATCGCTGGTGCATCGCTAAATGGTCGCTAGTGAGCTGCCAAACAGGCAGATCTCACTAGCGATGCAGCAGTGGTCGGCGGTCTTTACTCACCTGTCAGAAGCGGCGAGGGTGACGTCTTCCGCCCACGTCCATGGAGTCACTCGTCGGCCCCAGCAGGAAGCCGACGATGAGAAATGGACCAGGCCGATCTCGCGCGATCAGCGATAGCCAGCGGGGGAGCCGGTCGGATGCGAGCGTCACATGTAGCGATATCGCTATGTGTAACAGGCTCTTTAGGCTTTACTAATTGTCCTATCCTTGGCTGCATACTATACTTTATAGATGGACTCCTTGCTTCTGCCACAAAGTCAATGATAACTGCACAACATTTACTCCTAGAAGAAAGAGGTTTCATCATAGACCAGTATTCTTTACAGTAAATGCAGTGAGATTATAGATTTTTTACCAAACATTGATGTAATGGCTGTTTCAGTAAGAGACTACATGGCTTTCTTCTTATAATTTTACAAGCGATGAGAAATAGAATTTTGGAAATGGGTCATACAACCATTGAGGAATTATAATAATTATTATGGGGAGTTGGGAAATAATTTTTCCCCTAATACAAGACAATCAGCCTTCAACACTGTAGTATCATAATCAGGATTTAATGGGCATGTGTCTTTTTAATTTATTATTGAATTTCGAGATCTTATAAGCTATAGCTGGCACAGCATTCAGCACACTTTTTTATTTTTCACACTTTGGGCCATGTTCCCTATTTATAGCCCTTTTTATTCTGCTCTAAAACTGGTCACATTACTGCTATTGATAAAACGAATGACCAGTGTCTGCCATTTCCATCAGGGGTGTACTGAGAAGAGACGCACGCACTCCACGCATTCACCCAGGAGCCTTTTGGTGTAATCTGTTCACGGAACAAGTTCTCAATGCAGCGCACACTACAAACCGGATCAACAGAAAAACTCTAAAGAGAAACAGATGTTTTGTGACTACAGTGCCCAGCTGTGTACTAACCGAATGAATCTCATGCCAATTACTTAACAATTCCTTGGCACTGGGATTTATCTGTAGAACAGAAAGCAGTGCCATAGGGAGATGCGCGCAGCAAAGAAAAGATGGAAACTCGTTTTCCACATTTAAGATATTGGCAGGAAGGAGATAAGCATCTGTGGTCAGAATACATTGATTATGTTCCTTCAGCAAGGCTTGCCACCCCATTGTGTAGTCGTAGATTTCTGTAAACCACGCACTGCAGGAAATGCTACTAAGCAAGTTAAACTCCATGTAAGCCTCTGTTCACACCCGTGTCCCTCAATTCTGCAGTTCTGCTTCATCACAGGCGCAAGACAGCAAAATTGACAACAGTGCTGGATTGAATGCCGGAAACGCAGACCCCAATGTTAATATTCATACTTACTTGCCTGTGTAGCTTGGGAAAGAAGAAATATTGCAGGCCCTCCAAAGGCAGGACATATGATGGAAATCAGTACTAATGATCGGATTCATGAGAGCGCTAATGAATGCGAGGAACCAAAGGTCAACTCCATGCAATCATATCCTATTTTTATGTATGGCATTGGGTCGTCTGTTGCCAAAAATACTTTTAAAAAGGGGACTGGGCAGAAAGGATCTCTCACTCAAGGAGAGGACCCCAACCATGACATCAATATGGTATAATGCGGCATATGAGCAGTTGTGGTGATGTTTTATACGTCCTCTGTTAAAAGGTCTCAAAGCGAAATTTTATCTAAATCCATATTTGATGGCATAATCTAAGATACATTCTAATGCTTGCTTTAAAAATTCCCTACCGTTCCCCAACTACAGTCCGTTAGTCCATTTTTTTTTTTTTTACTTCCTGTCTGATGAAGTTTTGCTTGACAGCCACCAGTGCATGCTGGGATTCTCAAACAAAAGCGTCATCAGAGCAAGGGGCAGAGGCTATGGTCACGGTCACAGCCTCTGCCTCCTACCTGAAATGAAGCATCAGTGACACGCGTTTCAGGGTTGGAGCTGGTCCCGGCACTGAGCACTGTACGAGGTGCACAGTGACAGCGCCCACTCTTGTCGGCTGAGATCTGCAGTAATGAGCCGGAAACACAGCAAGACCCGCAGGGCAGGAGATCAGCGCCGCCCCCGCAGATGACGTCACTGGACTTTACCGGGTTTAGTAAACCTGGCTACAGTACTATAATATCAGCAGCCGCATGCAGCTGAAGAATCCACATGACATAATGTGACATGAGTGCCGGGAAACAAAACGCTAGCATCGCTGGATTGTTCAAGATTTAGGAGAGTATGTATGTATGTAAAATTAAAGAATGGAGGCAGCACACAACAAAGAAATGTGGCAAAAAACTGGTTTATCAATACATAATATCAGTGGCAACTTTATGGTTCTGAGATATGAACCTGTCTCAAGCTTGATTTACTATTAGTTTTCAGCAAACATAAAGACCTGTCATCAGGTCAGAAGTAGCCAGTTTTTGCTCTCATTTTATGACCCCCTTTTTTTCAATCCACCATTCACTTCCAAAGAGATGGGCCTTTTCATTTAGCGCAGCTTTTCACGGTCTTTACCAAGGGGGCATTGCACACAGGGCAATAATGCAGCGCAGTCTAAGGGCACAACCCTCAAATCAGAAAAAGTAGCATTAAATAAAAAGCCCATCGCTCTGAAACTTATGGCAGATTTAAAAAAAAAAAAAAAAAAAAATATGAATACTCAGTGTAGTAGGGAGAATACAATACTATAAAAAAAAGTCACTTGACATTTAAAAATCATGTCACCCGACGAATGAGTATTCCCAATAATTGTGCTGTGTAGGTGGACCCCAACAACAGGGCAACGACGGTATATTCCGATTTTAATTTAAACAAGTTCTAGGCTTAGCGATCCTTTAATAAACACAACTAGGAATGAGAGAATCGATAAGCTGCAAACTGAATTTGAGTCAAATTTTTATGAGAATTTGCTATTCCATCTACTACCATTTTACAAACCACAGTAGGTTGGGCGCATACAAATTTTTGCCCGGACAGACGGGCTTCGGAATACTTCCCTGCAGCTAGCACCAGGGCTGTGGAGTCAGAGATGGTGTCCATTTTGGTGGAGATGGAGTCATAGTCGGTATAAAATGGACAGACTCAGACTCCTAAAATTTATAATAAACTGGGTTCAGTAGTTCAGTGGTGTAAATGTTTTCATAAGAATTTAGAAAAGTTATGAAATGTCCTATGAATTAAATTGTCTGTTCAATCCTGATCTAAGGATCTCGGCTTTTAGTTGAGATGAATCTGTGCTGCACTTTATGTACATGCTCAGTAGTGACCAGTGCTGTGGAGTCGTAGCTGAGATGAATCTGTGTTGCACTTTATGCACATGCTCAGTAGTGACCAGTGCAGTGGAGTCGTAGCTGAGATGAATCTGTGTTGCACTTTATGCACATGCTCAGTAGTGACCAGTGCTGTGGAGTCGTAGCTGAGATGAATCTGTGCTGCACATGCTCAGTAGTGACTAGTGCTGTGGAGTCGTAGCTGAGATGAATCTGTGTTGCACTTTATGCACATGCTCAGTAGTGACCAGTGCAGTGGAGTCATAGCTGAGATGAATCTGTGCTGCACATTATGCACATGCTCAGTAGTGACCAGTGCTGTGGAGTCGTAGCTGAGAGGAATCTGTGCTGCACTTTATGTACATGCTCAGTGGTGACCAGTGCAGTGGAGTCGTAGCTGAGATGAATCTGTGCTGCACAATATGCACATGCTCAGTAGTGACCAGTGCTGTGGAGTCGTAGCTGAGAGGAATCTGTGCTGCACTTTATGTACATGCTCAGTAGTGACCAGTGCTGTGGAGTCGTAGTGGAGATGAATCTGTGCTGCACTTTGTGCACATGCACAGTAGTGACCAGTGCTGTGGAGTCGTAGCTGAGAGGAATCTGTGCTGCACTTTATGTACATGCTCAGTAGTGACCAGTGCTGTGGAGTCGTAGCCGAGAGGAATCTGTGCTGCACTTTATGTACATGCTCAGTAGTGACCAGTGCTGTGGAGTCGTAGTGGAGATGAATCTGTGCTGCACTTTGTGCACATGCACAGTAGTGACCAGTGCTGTGGAGTCGTAGCTGAGAGGAATCTGTGCTGCACTTTATGTACATGCTCAGTAGTGAGGCAGGGCTGTGGAGTCGTAGTGGAGATGAATCTGTGCTGCACTTTATGTACATGCTCAGTAGTGAGGCAGGGCTGTGGAGTAGGAGTCTAAGTTGTGGAGTCTGAATCGGGAGACAGGGAAATTGAGGAGTCGGAAGTTTGCATCACAGTATAGCACAGAAAATCAAGTAGGACCATCATGGCCAGTATAAAAGCCGAGGCAGAAGATACAGTGACCATTTTGTGGTGAATCTGGATAGTGAGAGCACGTCACAGCCCACAGAAAAACCATAGCGATAGGGAGAAAAAGCCAAAAAACAACAGTAAATTCTAGTTACCAATATCCACTGAAGGGGATGTCACTTTAACACCACTAATGCTGTGTTTGCGTTAAAGAGTTGAAATGAGTTGAATACAGTTTTAAGATACTTATACACGTCTTCAGGGAAATTGAAGTACTCTGAGATTCATCACAAAAAATTTTGTAAAGATCTGGCAAAATGGAATTTAAAAAAAGATTCATTCATCTTTAACACATACAGAAAAATTGTTAGCTAAAGCTGCACTTGCGCACATGGATGCATAGCTTTATTTCTATAGCACGAATAAAAGCTACCGTATATTACCCTGAGCCAATGCCTAATGCTTCTGTGCATCTACATTCGGGTTCTATAAAACAGGGCACAAAGAGAAGCAATATGAAGTCACTCTTCTAAACAGAAGAGTGGTATTTTTCAAGATAACAGGACTAAGGCAAGAAGAGTGAAAGGACAATGGTATGCCCAAGGCTTTATCGGAGGACTATGCCAGGCAGTGCTGCTGAACAGGTCTAACTGTAAAGGCCAAAGCCATAAAAAGACCACAATATAGCAACTTTAAACAGGACAATAATAAAGGAACCTGCATTCCGTAGCTCACAAAGCACAAGTGTTATATAATGGACTGATCCTCTAGGAAAGGTCAAACATTAATGTGTCATTTGACACATTTTGTCTGAAAAGAGATAGCTCTGGTATTTTCACACATCAGTCGAGGTCTAGAGGAAGGAACGAAAAAAAGGTGCTCCTCAGAAGTAACATAAGAAATCCATTAGAGGGGTCAAGCACACTGAGCTGTTGTGTACCCCACTCTCAATGCATAGGCAGAAAAGGCGAGGAGTAAATCTAAAACTACACTTTCAATTGCTATCACTTAAAAATTCTCTAGAGACAAAATACATGAAACCACACCATGTGCATATGGGACCAGTAGGAACGTTTCAACAATTTCTAGGTGATGCACTCAAAGCTTCCAATAAAAATCAGTGTTCAAGGTTTAAAAAAAAGAAAAAAAAAAAAAAAAAAATTCACCTCGTAGAACCAAGTATATCTATTAAAGGATTCGAGAGTGCTCAAGTGTCAACCCATGAACGTGTTGCGGCTGTCGAACAGCCGCGAGACATGCAGCTGTGGAGACTCAAACATTTTTCGACAACGCCGAAGACACTCGGTGAGCAGCCGAACATGCTCAGATAACGCCTTATGCAAGCACATTCGCTCATCACTAATAATGATCCTAAACACACATCAAAATCCACAATAGACTATATCAAAAGGCACAAAATGAAGGTGAAACTACAGCCCTCACAGCCCCTGATCTAAACAGCATTGAAAATCTGTGGCTGGACCTCAAAATAGCAGTGCATGCAAGACGACCCAGGAATCTCACCGAACTGGAAGAATTTTCCAAGGAAGAATGGATGAAAATGCCTGAAACAAGAATTAAGAGACTCTCTGCTGGCTACAAAAAGCATTTACAAGATGTGATACTTTCACAAAGAGGGTGCTACTAGGTAATAACCATGCATGTTGTCTAAACTTTTGCATTGGCCCATTTTCCGTTTTCTATTTTTTAGAATGTAAAATACGACAATATATTTACTTTTGCCTAAAATACAAAGGAAATGTGTCATCTTTAACTTTAGGCCGTTTAAAGATCATTTCATCTTCACCTTGCTTAACTGTTCACAATCATAGTAATTTTGACCAGGGGTGCTAAAACTTTTACATGCCACTGTATATAGCACTGGGTACTTACAATTACAAATTATGAATTTTTGCCAAGCTAATTCTTCTCTTTTCTCTGCTCTATGTAGAAATGGGAAGTCTGTTGTCCCTGCATTTATCTTTCCTCTCTGCAACCCCTGACCCAGCTGTTCCCTCCTCCCCAGGGACTTTTGCGGTGACTCATGAGTCATGCAGGGAAAATTGACCTTCTGTTTCTACATAGAGCTTAGAAGGATTCAGCCAGTCTGTTTTTAATCACGAGGTCATAGACCTAATGGAAAAGAGAAGAATTACATGGGTAGAAGGACAAAATGAGCAATTGTGAGGGCACAGCTATATAATATGATGACTGCAATATAATAGGATTACCACCTTGATGGGAGTGTTTTTTAATGCCTAGAAACAGGATTAGGTCTTATCTTCAAGGATCAGTGAAGCCCACCCTAAAGCAACTTGTGTTTATCAAGTTTTTAAACTAGAAGTACGGTAAGTGTCCTGAAGACACTAAGGCATTAATAGCACAAAATTATACAGTATAAAAAAGTTTACTAATCAAGAAAATGAACACAAAAAATATGACGTACCATGAGACACGTTTTTACCACCACCATCATAACAGATACTAGCGCCATATAGTGTTTTTAATATGCTAATTGGATGTGACTACTCCACAATGCCAATGCAGACACTGGAGGATCTGCACTTGGATCATTTCCTCATCACTTGGTTTAGAAACCTCATGTACCTAAGGTTCTCATAGGAGAAACAGACATCTTGAAGCTTTCGCCAGTGTAATAAGGTTTGTTTCATATTTAGATTCCTCTTGTCAAACCAGATTAGGAAAAGACATCAATATTATGAGGTCACATGGTATCCCATATGTCAGATCATTTGCGACAAACTGTATTTTAGCGTTAGTAAATAATTACTGGGTAACAACTGCATTGTGTTTTAACAGCGCAGAACATGTGGTCCCAAGCAAAGTGCATCAGAAAACTACTCAGTCATCATAAATAATGTAACGGCCATCATATAAAGCGAGAATATTCATTACCAGATACTCATACTGTCCAACAAACATTGTTATAGAGGACGGGTCAAAAGTGGACAGTTTTGCTCTCTTTTTATTTCTGCTGATCCTCTGAGCATTATGGTTTTTTTTTATTTTAATCCGCCATATGGTTTTAGAGATATGGACCTTTTTATTTAGTGCTACTTTATATGGTCTTCACCCAAGGGGCGTTCTTCCCAGTGTAATTAGGAAGATCAGACTAAAGACACGCCCACGAGGAATCCTGTGTGCCACATCCCAAACAATCCTGTGAGCCACGCCCCCAGGGAATACCTGTGTGCCACGCCCCCAGGGAATACCTGTGTGCCACGCCCCCAGGGAAAACCTGTGTGCCACGCCCCCAGGGAAAACCTGTGTGCCACGCCCCCAGGGAAAACCTGTGTGCCACGCCCCCAGGGAAAACCTGTGTGCCACGCCCCCAGGGAAAACCTGTGTGCCACGCCCCCAGGGAAAACCTGTGTGCCACGCCCCCAGGGAAAACCTGTGTGCCACACCCCCAGGGAAAACCTGTGTGCCACGCCCCCAGGGAAAACCTGTGTGCCACGCCCCCAGGGAAAACCTGTGTGCCACGCCCCCAGGGAAAACCTGTGTGCCACGCCCCCAGGGAAAACCTGTGTGCCACGCCCCCAGGGAAAACCTGTGTGCCACGCCCCCAGGGAAAACCTGTGTGCCACGCCCCCAGGGAAAACCTGTGTGCCACGCCCCCAGGGAAAACCTGTGTGCCACGCCCCCAGGGAAAACCTGTGTGCCACGCCCCCAGGGAAAACCTGTGTGCCACGCCCCCAGGGAAAACCTGTGTGCCACGCCCCCAGGGAAAACCTGTGTGCCACGCCCCCAGGGAATGACTAGAAAATATAGCACTAAATAAAGGCCTATATTTATGGAACTGAATGGCAAGTTAACCCCTTAAAGACCACAGCTTTTTCCAATTTTGCGCTTTCATTTTTTTTTTTTTTCGTCAATATGGCCATGTGAGGGCTTATTTTTTGCGGGAAGAGTTGTACTTTTGAACCACATCATTGGTTTTAGCATGTCATCAAAGTGGAGGTACTGCCATTGGATGTACTATTCCATCTAATGTCAGCAAGGAGTTAAAAAAAAACCAAAAAAAAACAAAAAAACCAACAACTGAGTACTCAGGGAGAATAAAAGAAAAAGAGCAAAACCTGGCCACTTTTGACTCATAGGTCCTCTTTAAAGGGAATAAGTCAGCAGGTTTTTGCTGTTTAATTGGAGAGCAGCAAATATAGGGCACAAGACCCTGAATCCAGAGAGGTCTCAGTTATCAGACTGTGTGCTGTAGTGTTGATAAAATCAATGATACATCACTGGAAAAAGGTTTTCTTGCTTTATGTTATTCCACAATTATAAAGCAAACACCTGGTGACAGATCCCCTTTTAAAGGCACGGTCTCCTAGCAAGCACTAGCAAAGGTCCAATTCACAGGGGGTCTCATTACTAGGGCCTAAAATGAAGTGATAATGGCACGTTCGAGGTCATCTCCTGACAGATCTACTTGGCTTTTCCTGGTACCATTCCTGGTGGACATTATATTCTTCAGGTCTGTAATGGGAATTTCTCTTTAATTACAGTTTATTACGTTATTTCAACGTTGAATAGGTAAGGACATCATAGAACATTCATTAACAGCCTTCTTCTAGGTGGCAGGAATTTTTAAACACCATATTTTTAACATATTTTAGGACCACCAAGTTTTTCTCTGCTCCCAAAAAGAGCATATTTTATGAGACCCAACACAATCTGCTGCTCTCGGTTTACACTCATCTGCCAGCTGCAGTTGCTCAACAAGATTCCAGGTTTTAATCATTAACCACTTTTTTGTCATAAGATTATGGCAGAAAACGAAGGTTAATAAAGATTTTAACTGGATTTCACAGTTGCAAGAAAAGCCGATTATTGTAGAATTAAATAATCTGCAACTTTCTAATATTTTCAAGACCATCGTTTACAGTCAGCAGTTGAAGGCATATTTCATTATGTTCAGAGAGTGAAAACTATGTACGGTATACCCCTAGTCAGGCTCTCCACAAAATTTTATTTATTTGTTTTACTTCCAGTTTAAAAAGGTATGTTCACACTGAGTTTTTTTGAAGAGTTTAAAAAACATGTTTTTTTGAAGTAGAACGCCCTATAGGAAAACTCCAGTTTAGGGACATTCTTTGAAGGACTTTATTTTTTCCTGAAGCTGTTTAGAAGAGTTATGGAAGAACTCGTCCATAACTCTTCTAAACAGCTTCAGGAATAAAGTCCTCAAAAATACTTCCCTAAACTGGAGTTTTCCTATAGGGGGTTCTGCTTCAAAAAAACAAACAAACATGTTTTTTAAACTCTTCAAAAAAACTCAGTGTGAACATACCTATGAAGTCTTTTGATTGGACAGTGCCTAGTTTGGAGAGATTTCCTCCAGGATCCTCTTAACGGGTATGTGCACACGAGGTCTATCTCCAAAATGTCCTCAAAAACGTAGAGGTTCTGGTTAGTTTCTGCTCTAGAAACTCTGCAAAAACACATAGTGTGCACATACCCCAAAGAAGGAACATGTGCTTTCTTAGGTCCACCAGGCATCTTTCAAAAGTTCATAAAAGGATTTTTTTTTAGCTTTTTTTTTTCCCTGAAGAACAAAAAAGTGGAATTTCCATTAGAGAATGTTCACACTACATCTTTATCTGGTGGTCAAAAATGGACATTTTTCAAACAGAAGAAACTTCTTGAATCTCTCCTTTTCTCGGACGTTTTGTGAAATTAAAGGGTCTATTTTTTTTCTTTTTTAGAATTTTCTTGATTATTTCCTGAGTGTTTTGAGTTCTCTAGTGGATTTTTTCCCAGATTTTTTTTAAATACATTTATCCAATGGAGAAAAAAAAATTAGCATTTTTGCGTTAGAAATCCTTACAAAACATACACAAAAATAACACTGGGTGTTTTTGAAGCTTTCCCATTCATGTCAATGAAAATGACTGAAGAAAGTACATATTAACCACTCGATGTCCTTTCAAAGCTTGAAGTCTTTAATAGAAGGTCAACAGCATGAACACATGAATAGAAAGTCATTACATAGAAATAAATAAGTCCATTCCTTTGAGCGCTTTGGCAGTGGTTTCCACGAAAAATAGTGGAAAAAGACCCAGTGCCAACACAAGAGAAAAAAACTGCAAAATTGGAAAAGAGATGAAATCTTCCTGGGAAAAAAAAAAAAAAGTTTCATTTATATAATGTACAGTAATTAAAATGCAGTTGAACAATCTAAAAATCTTCAGCAAAATCCACACGCCTTAGATAAAAGTGAAAAAACACATCCAATTCTACGTGTTGCTTTCATGGGATAGACAGCAACAAGCAGCACATGAGCTTTGCTCTTTGCATCTGACATCCACAGCATGCATCTCCTGACATGGCCTTCAGGCACAGCAGTGATCATGAATACGAGATGGCTCTTGGTCATTGCACTTTAATCTGCCATATAACGGACTCAAGTAGGAACGAAAGTCTTAGTTACTCACCGGTTAACGGTAATTTTCGGAGTCCATGACAGCACCACCTGAGAGAGGGATCCGCCCTTCCTAGGAACAGGAAAAACCTACAGATACAAAAGGGCGGCACCTCTCCCACGCATCAGTTGGATTACAGAGCATACAAGAGGACCTCCAAGGTTAATGCATGATTATATGTACAACAATATCAATACTTAAATTTTTATCACCCGTGGATATGTACAAAGGGAAGACGTGCACACCCAATTTGACTAAGGGAAGGGAATCTATGGGTGCTGTCATGGACTCCGAAAAATACCGTTAACCAGTGAGTAACTAAGACTTTATTCGGTCGTCCATGACAGCACCACCTGAGAGAATTACAGAGAGTAATCACTACTTTAGGGGGGGGACTACAGCCTGCAGAACCCTGATAACGAAGGAGAGGTCTGCAGAAGCACCCAAGTCTAGCCTATAATGACTATAAAAAGTGCTCGGAGAGGACCAAGTGGCCGCCTTACAAATCTGGTCGATGGAGACTTCCGATCTCTCGGCCCACGAGGTCGCCACGGCTCTGGTGGAATGCGCCTTCAATTTCTCCGGAGCTACTCTACCTTTTGAGGTGTAAGCTAGCGAGATTGCTTCTCTAATCCATCTGGCTAGTGTACTTTTGGACACCCTAAGACCTTTCCTAGGGCCTTGGTAGGAGACAAAGAGGGCATTGTCCTTCTTCCAGGGATCGGTAGCCGCTAGGTACTCCAAGAGGCATCTTCTAACATCTAAAGTGTGTAGCTTCTCCTCTTTCTCATTAATTGGTTTAGGGAGGAAGGATGGAAGGACTATTTCCTGCGACCTATGAAAGCTGGAGGCTACTTTTGGTAAATACGCTGGGTCAGGTCTAAGTATTACCCTATCCTCTTTTACCTGACGAAAAGGTGGGCGCCTAGACAATGCCTGAATGTCGCTTACCCTACGGGCTGACGTTATGGCTATCAGGAAAGCTATCTTGAGGGACAGGCTCCTAATAGAGGCTGACGAGATGGGTTCAAATGGCGCTTCTGTCATAGCTGTGAGGACTAGGTTCAAATTCCATGGCGTGAGTCTATTTTTTACTATTGGTCTGGATCTACTCGCTGCTTTGGTAAACCTATTAACCCAGTAATTAGCCGCGATATTGCAGCTAAAGAGGGCCCCTAAGGCGGATACCTGTACTTTAAGGGTACTGGTGGAGAGACCCAGGTCCAGCCCTTTTTGTAAAAATTCCAAGATCTGGCCTATAGGGACGGAATCATCAGTATTTATATTTGAGCTTTGGAGGAATCTTTTCCAAATTCTGACGTAAATCTTAGTTGTCACCACTTTCCTACTTTTTAGTAGAGTGTCAATTAGGTCTGGGGAGAAGCCTTTACTTTCTAGCAATGACCGCTCAAATTCCACGCCATGAGATGAAGGCCAGCCACCTGAGGGTGGAAGACCGGGCCCTGGGACAGAAGGTCCGGGATGTCCGGGAGAACCCAAGGATCGTCTACCGACATGATCCTGAGGTTCGAGAACCATGCTCTTCTGGGCCAGAACGGGGCGATGACTATGACCCTTGCCCTGTCCTTCCCGATCTTCCTCAACACCAGAGGAAGTAGAGATAGGGGAGGAAAGGCGTAGGCTAGCCTGAAGTCCCATTTTAACAGTAGCGCATCTACTGCCAGAGGAGTCTCCCTGGGATTCAGGGAACAAAACTGTCTCGTTTTCGAGTTCTCCTTAGTGGCGAATAGATCCACCTCTGGCTGACCCCATCTCTGCACGATCTGAACGAAGATGGAGGTGTTTAAGGCCCACTCTCCTTGTTTTAACAGGTTGCGGCTCAGGAAATCTGCTGCGACGTTCTCTTTTCCTCTTATGTGAAGAGCCGTGAGAGATAAAAAATGCCGCTCTGCTAGCTGGAACAACTGTCCTGCCACATTCATCAGAGTTTTGGATCGAGTTCCGCCTTGGTGGTTGATATAGGCCACGGCCACTCGATTGTCCGAGAGAACTCGTACGTGATGGCCCTGTAGATACATAAGGAGCTCTTTAGCTGCGTGTACTACCGCTGTCAATTCTTTCAAATTAGAGGACATTTGTATCTGATCCCGTTCCCATAGGCCCTGGACCAGAATTTCCTCCATATGCGCCCCCCAACCGGAAGGACTTGCATCCGTGGTGACCAAGCGGGTAATGTTATACTCCCAAGGGACCCCTCTAGACAAGTTATTTCTTTCTAGCCACCACTCCAGGGACTCTATTGTTACTGGATAAGGTCAGTCGACCTTCTAAGTTACCCCCAAGAATTCTCTGATACCATAAAACTTCGCCCTGTAGAGTTCTCGTATGAACTTGGGCCCACTGGACCGCGGGAATGCAGGACGAAAGGGAACCCAACAGGGACATGGCTTTCCTGAGGGACATGGAGGGGTTGTTGGAAGCGTTAAGGACCCGGCAATGCAGGTGCAGCAGCTTCTCTGGGGGCAGACGGCATTCCTGCTTTTTAGAATCTAAGGTTAGGCCTAAAAATTGTTGAATTTTTAATGGCTGCAAACGGGATTTTTTGATATTAAGTAGCCATCCCAACCGCTCTAGAGCCACCGTTGTTTTCTGTAATTGTTCTAAACACTGCTCGGCTGAACTGCCTATTATAAGGAGGTCATCTAGATAGGGAACGACTAGAATGTTTAGCTCGCGCAGATGGGCCATCACTTCTGCCATCACTTTGGTGAATACTCGGGGCGCAACTGCTACCCCGAAGGGTAAGGCCGCATACTGGAAGTGCTGGATTGACCCCTTCAACTGAACCGCCAGTCTAAGGAAAGGTTGGTGTGCTAGACATATAGGTATATGGTAGTAAGCGTCTTTCAGATCTAGGACCACCATGAAGCAGTTTTTTTTATTGCGGTGTTGTTTCCATTTTAAACGGACGTACAACCAGGAATTTATTGAGGGCTTTGAGGTTAAATATAGCCCTAAATTAGTCGTCCGGTTTACGGACCAAGAACAGGGGGGAATAGAAGCCTTTCCCCCTCTCTTCCTCTGGAACTCTCGTCAGGACTTTTTTGTCCAGTAGCTCGAGGACCTCGGTCTCCAGGGCAGCTTGTTCTAGCGGGGAAGATTTGAGCGGAGTTACCCTGAACCGATCTTGGGGGACGCAGGAGAACTCTAGGTGCAGTCCTGTAGCTATCACCCCCAGTATCCAGCTGCTATTTGAGATTCTGGCCCAGGCTGGGTAGAAGGCAGATAATCTTCCTCCTACCGGAGCCACTAGTCATTGGGGCGGCTTCTTATTATCCCGTGATGGACCTTCTTGGCGCCCCCCTCCTCCGAACATGAAGCCCGTACCTCTGGTTTTCTTGTTGTCCCATCTGTTCTGATCTTTGGCCTGCCTCCTGCGGGAATACCCTTTCCTAGAAAAGGGACGTCTCCAGGATGTATTCGGCAGACTTGGAAATTTCTTTTTCTCATCCCCGGCTTTCTCTAACAGTTCGTCTAGGACGGGGCCGAATAAGTATTCACCCTCACAGGGAATAGAACAGAGACGGGACCTGGCTTGGATATCTCCCGGCCAGCATTTTAACCAGAGGGCTCTCCGGGCCGAATTTGACAAACTTGCAGACCTGGCCGCCATTCTTACTGAGTCTGCCGAGGCATCTGCCAGAAAGGCAGCAGCATTCTGGATAATTGGAAGAGACTTACGGATGGAAGCTCGCGAGGTTCCATCCTTCAGCTGGGAGTCCAATTGATCCAGCCAAACCATCATGGATCTGGCTGCGCACGTGGCTGCTATTGCTGGCCTTAGGGCGCCTGCTGACATCTCCCATTTGCGCTTTAGAAAGGAATCTGCCTTTTTATCTAGGGGGTCTTTAAGGGAGGCCATATCGTCGAAGGGTATAGATGACTTTTTGGAGGCCTTAGCTACCGCTGCATCCAGCTTGGGGGCCTTATCCCATCGACTTACTACTGGGTCCTCAACGGGGTATCTTCGCTTGAAAGCAGGCGGCATAGAACCCCTTTTTTCCGTTTTTTTCCACTCCCTGTCTATCAGGCTTTGGACTCTTTCGTTTAATGGAAAGGACCTTTGCTTTCTAGACCCCCGAACATAATGTCCTGGGCAGACAGTTCTGTCTTTTTTTCTTCTACCCCCATGGTTGACCTTATGGTTTTAATTAATTTATCCATTTGGTCCAAGGGAAAACAGAACCGGCTGGAATCCTCTTCGGAAGAAGAAGAGGAGGCCGAGGACTCTGAGGAGATATCTTCCCTCCTAGGGCCGACTGAAGATTCTGAGCCTGAAACACTAGCCCGTCTTCTCTTAGAAGAATCTTCTTTTGATAGGGCTTTTATTTCAGTCCTGCCTCAGGTCTGTAGCGAAGCTTGGAGCTTCTTCCGCTACCTGCATAAATAGGGAAGAGTGTAAGAGTCTGATACTCCACTCATGTTCTACCCCTCATCTCCGTCCCTACCGTCTGTCTCACGCAAGACTGACACAATCTCTTAGGGTGGCCATCTTGTAAGGGGCAACTACAGAGGGCACATTCCTTGTGCTTCTGCTTCCCTGTGGCCTTCTTCCCCTGAGAATCAAAAAAACATAAGGGGACGCTGCATCAGGGTACATTCTCGCAGATCTCTTACCCTTGCAGATGAGGATAGGTACCGGATAATGGGGGGCTGCAGGAGGATCCTTTGGCCTAGAGGAACTACTGTGGCTCCCACTCGAACGTCCCTCCTTCTGCCTCTTAGGCTGGTCACTGGGGTGCTTTGCCACGGGCTGCACCTCTTGTGGATCCATGGGGGCTTCTGTTGTGTCCATCGCTGGGCCTCCAGAAGCACCTCAGCAGCAACGCCTTCTGTCTTAAGAAGGCTTCCCCTCCGGATCAGCAGGAGCTCCGTCCGGTGTTCGGGCCCCCCATTGGACCGCTCCCCGCGATCCTTCCCCTCCCCTCCAGGCCTGCCCGGCCCTCTCAGGCGGCGGGCGCGCATCGGCGCGTGTCCTCCACAACCGGAAGTCGACCGGCATCCGACTTCCGGTTTCGGCGCTAGGCTCCGCCCCCTCCGCCTCGTCACTTCCGCCGCGCGACAGAGGCCGCGGGGACGCGCGGCAAGGGGCTAGCACTGCGCCGCCGGCTCGGAACCGCCGCTCCCTTTGTGGGACACCGCCGGCGGCGCCCGCCCGAACGGACCGCACCGCCCCGGGGGAAGGAGACACAGGGGGACACCGCTTACCTCACCGGCCCATGGAGAAGGCGCCCACCTCAATTAGGTCTGGGGCTGTCTCCGCCTGCTCTTACCACTGCCATGGAAATCCTACCCGGACCCACCGTGGCGCATCCAGGGCCCCCAGCGAGACCGAGGTAGGAGAACCCCCCGCTACCTGAGTCGGTCCGCTGGGCTGGGAATTCGGTTATCCATGACGGACGATCTGTAGGGAGTTCTGTCCTTCTTAGGAACAGGAAACCAACTGATGCGTGGGAGAGGTGCCGCCCTTTTGTATCTGTAGGTTTTTCCTGTTCCTAGGAAGGGCGGATCCCTCTCTCAGGTGGTGCTGTCATGGACGACCGAATAATACAATATATTTTACACGAATAAATGATTTACCTTCTTCAAACCTAAACCTTTAAGGTACCGTCACACTTAGTGATGCACCACCGATCCCGACAACGATATGACCCGGTCAGGATCACTGGTGCATCGCAAAGTGGTCGCTAGTGAGCTGCCACACAGGCAGATCTCACCAGCAACATAGCAGGGGTCGCTACTTACCTGTCAGAAGAGGTAATGAAGACGTCCTCCCGCCTGCGTCCACGCGTCACTCGTCTCCACAGCAGAAAGCCCAGCAGGAATCTGACGACGAGAAACGGCCCAGACCGTTCTCGCGCGATCAGCGATAATCAGCGGGGGAGCCGGTCGGAGTAAGTATCATACACAGCGATATCGCTAGCGATATCGCTGCTGCGTCACAAAACCAGTGACGTTATAGCGATATTGCTAGCGATATCGCTTAGTGTGACGGGGCCTTTAGAACTGGTGTCAAAGATAACTGGACCGAGTATATTCATTATCTGAAGCTAAAGGCGTGACACACTAGGACAGAAAAACGAGTGGTAGATGATCGTGAGCCAACTAAGAAGACAGAGTATAATGAAAAATATGGATATTTGTGTGAGTGCATAGGTCACGTTACATCATCATGGTCATCAATGGGGCCCGACAAGTCTACTGCTTCTAAAATACAAATACTGGATCTCTAATTACATCAGGAAAATAACCACAAATCCTAGGCTACTAAATATTGGTTCCAATAAAAAAAAAAAATTTTATAGAATTTAAGGGGAACTTGTCAGCAACCCACTTAAAAAAGAACTGCATTTATTCGCAGTAATAGTGGTAATTTGAAGCTAAATACCATTGTGAACACTTTTGGCAGAAGAGCGGCTGCAGGAAGAAAATGAAGTTATAATCTCCCTGCAGCTGCTCCCTTCCAGTTATTGGGGAGGAGCCTGCGCTGTAATCACTCCCCTACTCAGCACACTATGGATTTAATCTGCCTCATTCTAGTCTATGGCCCAATCAGGGTTCCTGCTGAATACTGCTTTTCTTGACTTCAGACACAAACCTCAGATGGGGCAAGAAAAGGATGCACAGGTGTACTTTGAAAGCAGCTTTTGACAAGGCTGGTGTGCCAACAGAATCCAATAAATCACTAGGACAACCCCTTCTCATTCCACACGTGTGGCCCCATTAAGATAAAAACATCTATACTCACCTCCTGCCAGTGCCGTTCCAGTGGTGTTGGCACTCTCGTGTCACGAGGTTGTTATGACACATGAGCCCGCACCCAATCAGCGCTGGCATCACTGTCCCTGTCTTCAGACGTACTGAACATCAACATGATGTCAGGGATGCAGCTGCTCTCCGATTTCCTTTTGATATTCGATTTGTTCAAAGGTGGGAATAATGATACCGGCGCTGATTGGGTGCAGGGCTTCCATACCAAAACAACCTCACGTGAACCCTGGTAATGCAAGTGCCGACACAGCTGGAACGGCGCCAGCAAGGGAGGAGAGTATAGATGTTTTTATTTTAACGGAGCCAAACATGAGGAATGAGAAGGGGTCATCCAAGTATTGGACAAAAACTTTAATGTTTCACATGTCTGACATTCACCATCCAAATACAGTCCACAAGGTACAGGCCAGCCAAGGGTCTTCTGACCAGAAGAACTCAAGAGCCTCACATAGGCTTATTGAGATACGGTCAGGAGACAACGAACCGGTCCAGACATTGCATTCTGTACTCAAACCGAGAATGTTGGATATGTGAAATCGCTCTAAGGAAGTCCAAACTGGAGGTACTCTTTATAAGAGCTGTATATATCAGCACAGCCCCTGTCTTTATGCCCACATTAGGGTACATAACCATCGTATGGTCTGACCTTCCAATAGGACCCCCTAAAATCAGGAGGGTTTGATGCAACTATAAATTTTAAATAGGCATCATATCAGTCGCTGCAAAAAGGATCTCTGTTGTACGTGGGAGCTTCATGCCCAAAAGGAAAAAAGTGTCTTTTCCAGATGGGATAAGCTTTTTAATGTCAATAGACAAGAATTATAGATATATGTACACTATGCAATATTTACAACAAAATGGATGATCATCTGAATTATTGGAGCTGTGTTATAGATAGATCCTTTATGGCCAATTTATTCCTAGCATTGCTCAATTACATCAGTTACCGAGGGGACTGCAGCCCGAAAACCATAAAGAACAGACCTCAGACTCCTCCTGGAAGCTGCATTTTCCAATTCATGTGCATTTCCCAGCCAGTTCAGTGCACTCATTGCTTGGCATTACACAATACAAAATGAGGTCAGCTCATCAGCTTTCACTCCTACAGTAATCGTCTGATGATGTCTTAAGATAAGTTACTGAAATGCAGAGAAAGAATTGTGTGTCCTTCCATATCTACCCAAGTCCACTGTCAGTTATCCAGCGACAACACATCCCTGATGCTGGAGATAGCCTTTTATACAGCATAGATTATGCAACCTTCTACCCATCAGATGGCTCCAGTGACCGGCATGAATCATCCGGAAGTATAGAGCGTTACGTGGCCACTGAGGAACTATATGGGCTTCCATGACCACATTTCTATCATTAATAACCTTGGTGGAAAATTGGGCACTCAGTCATATGGACCTGCCCAGGTGCATATATCGGAAAAGGAGCCAATAAGACAGAAAAAACCTTTTCAATGGAATTTATTTAACATTTACATTGGGAGTATGGGAATAAACTGTTAAGTGTATTTTAAATAGATTTTTTTAGACATCCATTACGTTAACCTGAAATTGCGGACCATCTCAAAAATATGATGATCTGTTGTCTTAGTACAGGTGACAACAGTCCCTTGAATGAATTCTTGGAATGTGTCTATTATAGGAACTACTTTTATTCCCCATAAATTTTACGAATCTGCATTGTGCTGCTACCCCTGTATAGGAAACCATTTCCAGATGAACGCTAACACTAACCATCTCTATCGGTTGCATCTATGCACATTGGAATCCCAACTCTCAGTTTTCGATTTTTTTTCAAAATCTCCCAGGCGGAATAACAGGAGAGTCTCTTTTCTAAGAAACAGGGTTCTAGAATTATTTTTTTTTTTTTTAACATAGACAAATCAGAACAGTTGGCAGGTCCTCTTTAAAGGAAACCTGCCAATTGACTTGGTGCAGCCCTAAACTGCCAGCAGCATGAATCGGAGGCCTGGCTAAACAATTGCCAGACAAAATTTACTTTAAAAGATCTGTCGAGTACCCATAGGCCCAACCAAGCCTAGTCTAGCTCGGCCCCTGGAGGTCTCTTCCCAGCATTGCTAGAGGTGATTGGAAGGTCTCTCCCTAGGCGCAAACACACGGAAGAGACCAGTCAATCACCTACTGTAGCACAGACGGAAGGCATCCAGGGGTGGCACCAGACTTGTCTCACCTCCAGATATGGTCCCAGACAGGTCTTTAAAGTACGGCATATTGTCTCTGAAACACCGGAGCGTTTCACAGTACAGTATACCTGACTGTAATCATGAGCGCAGTTTTGAGCTGCAAGAATCGAGTGACAGGTTTTTCGGTTTCACTGTAATAGAGTGGCAGAAATATTTTTGACACTATAATGGTCTTACCATGATGACATGGGTTCACAGCTATGTGACCCATAAAATCAATCTGATTTTTGCTCCTTTGTTTCAATAAGGAATTTTTTGGGCAGATACAAGCAGCAATCCCACATCTCTAAAGTAATGAAAGTATAACATTTTGACTTTCTTTAGAGCACCAGTTTGTTGGCAGACTTACTTACAATTATCTTAAAACAAAGGCTTCTAGGGTCAATGACAGGAGACACGATTCAGCGCATGCAATTATTCACAGAATAAATGCTATTACTACATTTTAAAACAAATGATTCTGAACTAAGAAAATGTTCGAAGTGATTTCTAGAAAATAAAATTAAAAGGACTCCAGCAAAGGAAAATATGGAAAATAAAATCAGCAAATACAGGGGCACAGGGATAAAACATTTCACACCCATCACTTCATTATTGGGTGTTCCCATTTTTTAAATCGGATGAAGGATTTTGTGTTCTTTTTAAAGGGGCTGTCTCTTATTAGACAGGCTAGTTTCACCCAGTCAAATTTCTCAATCTGACAGACCACAATGTCCGGACCCGAACGGCACAACGCTATACAGTACAGACCAAAAGTTTGGACACACCTTCTCATTCAAAGACTCTCATAACTATTGTAGATTCCCTCTGAAGGCATCAAAACTATGAATTAACACATGTGGAATTATATAATTAACAAAAAAGTGTGAAACAACTGAAAATATGTCTTATATTCTAGGTTCTTCAAAGTAGCCACCTTTTATTTTAATAATAATAAATTTTATTTCTATAGCGCCGACATATTCCGCAGCACTTTACATTTCAGAGGGGATTTGTACAGGCAATAGACATTACAGCATAACAATAATCACATAGATCATAACAAATACCAAGAGGAATGAGGGCCCTGCTCGCAAGCTTACAGTCTATGAGGAAAGAGGAAGACACGAAAGGTGGGTGGTAACAGTAGCCCTGATTGTATGGACCAGCCATAATGTTAAGTGTGTAACAGTACAGACACAGAGGGCTAATGGATGCATAATGCAAGTGGGAACATGATGCGGGGAACCTGGTTATGGTAAAACTTTTGGCTGTGCCACACAGGGATAGATTAGATTAATGTATTGAGGCAATAGGCAAGTCTGAATAAATGTGTTTTCAGGGCACGCCTTAAAATTGTGGGGATTGGGGACTAATCGTATTGACCTGGGAAGTGCATTCCAAAGAATTGGCACAGCACGTGTAAAGTCTTGGAGACGGGAGTGGGAGGTTCTGATTATTAAGGATGCTAACCTCAGGTCAACAGCAGAGCGGAGGGCGCGGGTAGGGTGGTATACTGAAACAAGAGAGGAGAGGTAGGGTGGTGCTGAGCCATGGAGGGCTTTGTGGGAGAGGGTAATAAGTTTATACTGAATTCTGGAGTGGATGGGTAGCCAGTGTAATGACTGGCACAAGGTAGAGGCATCGGTGTAACGATTGGTGAGGAATATGATCCTGGCTGCAGCTTTCAAGACAGATTGGAGAGGGGAGAGTTTGGTAAGAGGAAGACCGATTAGAAGAGAGTTACAATAGTCGAGACGAGACTGAATAAGAGAAACAGTAAGAGTTTTTGCAGAGTCAAAAGTAAGAAAAGGTCGAATTCTAGAAATGTTTTTGAGGTGCAGATGACAAGAGCGAGCCAGTGATCGAATGTGGGGGGCAAAGGAAAGCTCAGAATCAAGTAGGACCCCAAGACAGCGGGCATGTTGCTGGGGAGTAACAGTGGAACCACACACAGAAATGGCAATGTCGGGTATAGGTACATTAGTAGAGGGAGGAAACACAAGGAGTTCAGTCTTTGAAAGGTTCAGTTTCAGATATAGTGAGGACATGATGTTAGACACAGCATTTAGACAATCGCCGGTGTTTTCTAGAAAGGCTGGCGTGATGTTAGGAGAAGAAGCGTATAATTGGGTGTCATCAGCATAGAGATGATACTGGAAACCAAATCTACTGATTGCTTGACCAATAGGGGCAGTGTACAAGGAGAAGAGGAGGGGGCCTAGAACTGATCCTTGAGGAACCCCAACAGTAAGGGAAAGGTGAGAGGAGGAGAAGCCAGCAAAAGATACAGTAAAGGAGCGGTCAGAGAGATAGGAGGAGAACCAGGAGAGAACGGTGTCCTTGAGGCTAATGGAACGGAGCATAGTGAGGAGGACCTGATGATCCACAGTGTTGAATGCTGCAGAGAGATACAAGAGAATTAGCATGGAGTAATGACCATTTGATTTGGCTGTTAGTAGATCATTAGAGACTTTATTGAGGGCAGTTTCAATAGAGTGTAAAGAGCGGAAACCGGATTGGAGAGGGTCGAGAAGAGAATTATCAGAGAGATAGCGGATCAGACGGGAGTGGACCAGGCGTTCCAGGAGTTTAGAGATGAAGGGAAGATTAGAAACAGGTCTATAGTTAGCGGCACAGTTTTGGTTGAGGGATGGCTTTTTAAGTAGTGGATGTATGATGACATGCTTCAATGAGGAGGGAAAGATACCAGAAGAGAGAGAGGTTAAATATTTTAGTTAGGTGAGGGGTGACAGCAGGGGAAAGGGACTGGAGGAGATGTGACAGAAATGGGTCACTGGTGCAAGTGGTTGGGCGAGAAGATGCAAGGAGCCTGCTTACTACTTCTTCTGTGACTGGTTCAAAATCAGAGAGTGAGCTAGATGCAGTGGGGGAGGGAGGACAGTGCATGGTATGAGGTGATTGGGAGATAATTTCCTGTCGAATATGGTCAATTTTTTCTTTGAAGTAATTGGCCAGATCGTCAGCTCGGAGCTCCGTGGTTGGGGCCTGTACTCTTGGGTTGAGTAGAGAATGAAAAGTGTCAAAGAGACGTTTCGGGTTATTGGAGAGTGAGGTGATGAGGGTGTTGAAATAGGTTTGTTTGGAGAGGTGAAGGGAAGTGTTGTATGTTCTAAGCATAAACTTATAATGCATGAAATCTTCGTGTAGATTGGATTTTCTCCACAGACGTTCGGCGCACATGGAGCACCGCTGCAGGAAACGTGTTTGCAGGGTGTGCCAGGGTTGTCGCCGTCTGTGTTGTGGTGTTCTATTTATAGGGGGTGCAAATTCATCCAGGGCACTTTGAAGTGTTTCATTGTAATGCTTCAATGCAGAATCAGGACATGAGAGGGAGGAGATAGGTGCCAATGAAGACTGCAAGTTCTTCATAAGTTTCTGGGTGTTAATGGCCTGTATGTTTCTATAAATATGGACAGTGGGAGTGACCTGAGCAGCCTGGCAGTTCTTGATAGAGAATGAAAGAAGATTGTGGTCAGAGAGCGGGAGAGGGGAGTTTGTAAAATCATCCACTGTACAAAGCCGAGAGAAGACCAAGTTGAGGGAGTTTCCGTCTTCATGCGTTGGAGAATTAGTAAGCTGCGAAAGGCCAAACGACGAGGTTAGAGATAAAAGGTGAGTAGCAGATGGTGAGAGGGGAAGAGCAATGGGGATGATGAAATCTCCCATGATGAGGGTAGGGTTCTCACAGGAGAGAAAATGTGGAAGCCAAGTGGCAAAATGATCCAGGAACTGATGGGAGGGGCCGGGAGGACGATACAACACCGCCACTCGCATGGAGAAGGGGGTGTAGAGTCTGACGGCATGGACCTCAAAAGAAGGGAAGACTAGTGAGGGTAGTTGAGGGATAACCTGAAAGGTACATTTTGGTGATAGAAGCAGACCAACGCCTCCACCTGCTCTATTGTCTGATCTTGGGGTATGAGAGAAATGTAGTCCCCCGTATGAAAGAGCAGCAGCAGCGGTAGTGTCTGACTGCTGGATCCAGGTTTCAGTAAGAGACAGGAGGTTAAGAGAATTAGAAAGGAAAAAGTCATGAGTGAAGAAGAGTTTGTTACACACTGAGCAAGAATTCCAAAGTGCACAATTAAGAGAGACAGATTTGCACACTCTTGATGAGCTTCAAGAGGTAGTCATCGGAAATGGTTTTCACTTCACAGGTGTGCCCTGTCAGGTTTAATAAGTGGGATGGATTTTTTGCCTTATAAATGGGGTTGGGACCATCAGTTGTGTTGTGCAGAAGTCTGGTGGATACACAGCTGATAGTCCTACTGAATAGACTGTTAGAATTTGTATTATGGCAAGAAAAAGCAGCAAAGTAAAGAAAAATGAGTGGCCATCATTATTTTAAGAAATGAAGGTCAGTCAGTCCGAAAAATTGGGAAAACTTTGAAAGTGTCCTCAAGTGCAGTGGCAAAAACCATCAAGCGCTACAAAGAAACTGGCTCACATGAGGACCGCCCCAGGAAAGGAAGACCAAGAGTCACCTCTGCTGTGGAGGATAAGTTCATCCAAGTCACCAGCCTCAGAAATCGCAGGTTAACAGCAGCTCAGATTACAGACCAGGTCAATGCCACACTGAGTTCTAGCAGCAGACACATCTCTACAGCAACTTTAAGAGGAGACTTTGTGCAGCAGGCTTTCATGGTAAAAAAGCTGCTAGGAAACCACTGCTAAGGTCAGGCAACAAGCAGAAGAGACTTGTTTGGGCTAAAGAACACAAGGAATGGTCATTAAGACCAGTGGAAATCTGTGCTTTGGTCTGATGAGTCCAAATTTGAGATCTTTGGTTCCAACTACCGTGTCTTTGTGCGACGCAGAAAAGGTGAAGGGATGGACTCTACATGCGTGGTTCCCACCGTGAAGCATGGAGGAGGTGGTGTGGGGGTGCTTTGCGGCTGACACTGTTGGGGATTTATTCAAAATTGAAGGCATACTGAACCAGCATGACTACCACAGCATCTTGCAGCGGCATGTTATTCCATCCGGTTTGCCTTTAGTTGGACCATCATTTATTTTTCAAAAGGACAATGACCCCAAACACACCTCCAGGCTGTGTAAGGGCTATTTGACCAAGAAGGAGAGTGATGGGGTGCTACGCCAGATGACCTGGCATCCACAGTCACCAGACCTGAACCCAATTGAGATGGCTTGGGGTGAGCTGGACCACAGAGTGAAGGCAAAAGGGCCAACAAGTGCTAAGCATCTCTGGGAACTCCTTTCAAGACTGTTGGAAGACCATTTCCGGTGACTACCTCTTGAAGCTCATCAAGAGAATGCCAAGAGTGTGCAAAGCAGTAATCAAAGCAAAAGGTGGCTACTTTGAAGAACCTAGAATATAAGACATATTTTCAGTTGTTTCACACTTTTTTGTTAATTATATAATTCTACATGTGTTAATTCATAGTGTTGATGCCTTCAGAGGGAATTTACAATTTTCATAGTCATGAAAATAAAGAAAGCGCTTTGAATGAGGTGTGTCCAAACTTTTGGTCTGTGCTGTATACGATATGAGGCTGCTGCTCTTTGGTAAGATGACCCTTTGCTCATCCAGTAAGCACAGTCTTTTCATGGACTGTAAGAGTTGGATGTTTAAAAAAACAAAATAAAAAAAACTTTAGAAGAATCTCTTGACAATACTAAATTTCCCAAATAGGATATATGAAAATGGGTTTTACAGTATTTCAGGACAACCGCATATAGAGCACTTTGTTCTGATGTTTACGGTATATTGTATATCCAATTTCATAGAGACTTTTGGGGGATTAATATAGGATGCATTACAATTCCATAAAACGGTGCGACACATAGTGTCCCCCTATGAATACAGCTCAGTGGTCATAAAACGAAGGTTACATTTATACAACCGTGACTAAGGCTGGTTTTACACTTACCGTACTTTTGCGGGCCGATTTTGTGGCCCCAATAGATTTCTATGGGGCAGCAAAATCAGACCGCAAAAAATCCATGGTGTGCCGTACGGCCGTGAGGGTCATTTTTGAGGCCGTGATAAAAGATCGAGCTTGCTCGATCTTTTATGCGGTGTGCGGACACGGCCCCAATTTTAAATCTATGGGGCCGAAAAAACAAACGGAAGGTCATTTTTGTGGAACGCCATTTTTTTTTCCCAATACTATTTCCATAGTATTGGGAGAAAAAAAACGGTGATCTGCAAACTTTTTTGCGGCCCGTAATTGCAGTACACCACAAAAAATGCGGCGATACGGCCTGCAAAAACGGGCCGCAATAATGGACCGCAAAAATGCGGTAAGTGTAAAAGTAGCCTAAAACGGATCTAAAACTCCCAGAAAAAGACAGAATTTCACGGCCGGCTGCTACAATTCTTTAGCCTCTGATGGCAAAATGTCCATACAATGATTTAAAGTCTTAAAAAATTATTTGGAAATTCTTGGAGAATTTCTTTGTGGTTGGCATATTTGGTTTTTCTAATCATGTCCCATTACAATAATCCACACAAAGTTTGCTATTCTTGGGGTTTTTTTTTTTATATTAGAAACATGAAAAAAAAATTAGTGTTTTTAAATGGCCAGAAGTACGGTAATAAAAAAAAAATGAAACTTGAAAGTCCAATAACTACGGTATGTTCAAATTAGATAATCCGGTCTTGATCTAAAATATTTTCCTTAAATCTTAGGTGGCCTAGTAAATGTTGTGTTATTCTAAGCAGAAAATTGTTCTTCCAAAGCTGAAAATTTGGGTTTGTCAATATAGGACGAAAATCAAATTCTAAACCTTGCACCGCTGTGATGTGTGTCAGACGTGTCGTCAAATAACGGAGATATCTTGTTAAATTTGATGACTGCCATTTCATGCCACGACTAGGACACGTGCAGGAGTCGGCACACAGGCTGCTGTTTTTCTGCCACTTAATTACCATTCCTGTTAAACCATCAAACACTCAGGAGTGCGACTGACTGAACAGATGTGATCTGCTTATTTGGAGCACAGTGATGAATACTGATGAGAAGACATTCAGTCTATGACTGCAAGAACTGCCGGAGCTGGTTACCTTGTGACCAAGCAGGATCAGATCTTAGATCTTCCAATGGTATCAAATCTCACATTTGGCATCAAGTGGCCCTCACACAGACGATTCATAAAAAGGTCTCTCTACTTTCATTCTACAAAAATTAGAATAGGTGCAGTTATTTTTAGGTCTTTTAGTAACAAGTCCTCTCCTCGAAAAATGCCTGAAAATCACTCTAATAAGGCTTTTTTAAAACACTTTCTATTCTAAAATGACTTGTTGGTCATGTGCCCAACTTTTTGAAAACTTTTCTTCTGTTGCTTCAGGTTTTGAAAAGCATCTTGAGAAAAGTGGATATCATTTCTATGAAGTGTCTCCTAATGGCATCTTCTCGAACTAAGCACCGTTCAATCAAAAGGATGCAAAAAAAACAAAAAACGCCTAGGGGAAAAAAAAAAAAAAACTCTCCAAAAACAATTGAAAAACTCCTCAAAGATACTCTAGAAAGCCAAAAAAAAACCTTCTAAAAATTTTTTTTTAAAAAATTATGACTAGTGATGAGCGGAGTATACTCGTTGCTCGGGTGTCCTCCGAGTGTTTTGGCGTACTTGGAGATTTAGTGTTTGTCGCCGCAGCTGCATGATTAACGGCTGCTAGACAGCCTGAATATATGTTGGAATTCTCTAACAAACAGGCAACCCCCACATGTATTGAGGCTGTCCAGCAGCCGTAAATTATGCAACTGCGTCGACAAACAATCTCTGAGTATGCAAAAATACTCGGAGGACACCCGAGCAACACGTATACTCGCTTATCACTAATTATGACCAATACCAAACAACTCACATAGTGCACATACCCTTATGCGCAAATGATTCAACTCAACGACATTACAACACCTGCACAAATTAAAGGGGTTGTTAAGCCATTCTAATGTCGGAGAAGCTCATGTTCTTTCTCACTCTCGTCAGCCCCCATTAATCTCTACTTCATGATCTCTTCTTGACACCCAGGAAATGTCCACTCAGCGAATCGCTGATCACAGCGGAGCCCCTCCTCAGCCTGTGATTGGCTGAGATTAATTTCCTCTTAAAGGAACGAGAAAACAAACTATAAGGGGACAAAAAAGGAAAAACGTCTTCAGAAAAGGAGCAGTGGGGACAAGTATCCGTTTTTATACTCTACTCTGAGCCTATTTCAATAAAAAAAAAAAAAATGATAAGTTGGACAACTCCTTTAAGCCGGTTTCATTAAAGGGGTATTCCCATCTCCAAATCCTATCCCAATATCTAGAAAGTGTAATAATAATATTAGAAAATTTCTCCAATTAGAAACTTAGTATAGTTTTCCTACTTCACTACATCAAGTACCTCATGTGCAGAGCATTACAGTAGCTAAGGTATACATGCTTACGACCACTATCCGCTAACTAACTCGCTGTATGAGAGGTCGTAATCACGGATATCTAAGCTACTGCAATGCCCTGCACATGAGATAAGAGACACTGGGTTAATCAGGAGAACTATACTACATTTCTAATTGGAGGTATTTGATATTATTATTCCACCTACTATACATTAGGATAGGATCTTGGAGATGGTAACACCCTTTAAAGCTGTACCTCCTGCCAGAAAAAGGGCAACACCAGATTACTTCTTTCCTATGCCAACAATAAGGAGAAAATTTAGTATTCTGGGAAAGGTAAGGGTATAAGGCATGGATGCTTCTCTTGCCCTGGTATCCATAAATACCTAACAATATAGTATTTCACAGTTTCTACGTTGACTGTTTTTCTCTCGCATCCAGAGGTTTCACTTGACACTCCTGGATTTAGCGAATATACAGGTTTAAAAAATAAAATGCATCTCACAAAGAAATAACCAGTGTAACGACATTGATTGATATGATCCAAAGTGGATTTATTTTCCGCTAAACACACACGGTTTCCCTAAGAGGTGTGCGCTGAAATCTGTGACAAGCCTTTTTAAGAGCCACAAAAGCTTGATTTCTTCACAGTACATTCCCTTATTCTACCCATTGATTTGTTTTCTTCTCTTCATTCTTTCCAAATGAAAATTAAATCAATAGACAACTGAAAATTCTTCCAGCAAACAATATGACACTGCCATAATAACTAATGGAGGGATAGATGGGAGTAGTAATAATAATAGCAAGCACAACAACATGAATACTTTATAATCACCAGTAACCGCAAATACCCATCCTTTAAAAAAAAACAAAAAAAACCCTTTGTCCTAAAGAAAAAAAGCATGGAATTTTTTCCAATACCAGAAATAGGTAAGGAGACGACTGACAAATGGATGAAGAGGCTTTTGTGCATCATTTGTAATTTTTTTTTTGTGGCCCACAGACACAGGCTATTGGTGGGACTATTAGCTATATTATGACATTCTTGGCGTTTTGCCGTTTGTTACATGCACTTGTCAAATCTGCCTTGTTTAGAACTAAGGTGGGGTTCACATCACATTTTGGCCACATGTTCATTGCTTCGTCTGGGCTCCCAGCTCTACCACTAAGAATGGAAACCGGATGTGTCCGCATTGGAGCCATAGACCTTAAATGATGACATGGGCTTCATAACAGACAACTTGGATTCCGTTTTAAAAGGGAACTTGCAATGTAAAAAAAAAAAAAAAAAAAATAGATATTAACCTTTATATAGGGGTTAATCTGCAGGTTAATATAGCGTTTTGAATCTGCTCGGCGTGTGCACTGAAAGCCCCAAGCTACCAGGGGAAATTAACTTTTTTTTTTTTTACTCCCGGCAGCCTCTGGCTTTCAATAGTATAGGTAATGGGGTGCTCACCACAATAAAGTAGGTGCTCAGGGGTAAAGAGTAAATACTAGTAGAAAAAATAACCCCGGCACACTCATATAAATTTCAAGGGATAAATGCACATAGCTGCTAATAATTTTTATTCAGAATTTTAGCGGACCAAAAAATGATAAATACAGATAAAATTATCCAACGTTTCGGCTCGCAGGCCTTTATCAAGGAATTATCTGCAATAACACATTTTTCAGATACATGCAAATATTCTTATGCAAACAAAAAAAATAATAAAGAAAAAAATAAGTAAATAAAAGGTCCATATAGTACATTCCAGTGTCATAATCAAATACATTATACACGCTATAGCACACAACAGAGTTATCAAATGCAGTGCAATGTTGTGATTTAAGAAATGCTTTCACAAGAGAGAGTATATATATATCCGCCCAAACATATAAGTATATAGTAAAACAGAAATGATGCAGAATGTATTCAATACCTGTAAATAGATAGAAGACAAACGGGTCCTAAATGCTGACTGGATCTATGTTCAATAGTGACCCATAAGAGTCACCTACTATAAAGCAAAAAAACATAGAAAAAAAAATGTATATACACGTGCCATAAAAGACTAGACAAAAAGGGATCAAAGATTGTCTCCCAGAAGCAACGTAACTATTACGTGAGTACATATCCTGACCGCCAGGGGAAAGTGCGGTAACGTGGTGCGCTGTGGACGCCCCGTGAGCCGTCCGTCCCTTAAATACATGCATGATCGAAATACTTCCGGGTGTACTGCGCAGGCGCCTTCCCAAGCTGTCAGCGACAGACGGAAAGGGACAAAGAAAGAGAGGGCGGTATTACCCACTATGAACCGCGCATGCGCCGTTCACAGACGGCACAAGCAGCCAGAGGAAGTGAAGAAAGAAAACCTTTTTCTCCAAGACGTGCAAGGACGTGACAAAAAGTGTTGGGACAAAACCAACTTTTGGCACCAAAGCGCTGTGACCGGATCTCAGGAAATGGTTATTAAGTTATCTGGAAGAAAAAAAGGACAATCTTTTATGAAGAACTAATCAGCACATAGAGTATATCAAACAGAAAAATACATGCACGTAATAATGAGGATACCTATTGATACATATTAATACATACTAATAAAGAGGAGAGAGGAACAATATTAATCCTTAGCAATAAACAATAATCATAACCCCTAGGAGGTAATCAATGATATTTTTATTATTATTAATAGGAGACCTCAGACTCTCTATTAAGTCCTAATGGTGTTAATGTTTGAAGCGTGTAAATCCAAAAGGATTCACGCTCCTTCAGTCTCTTTAACCTATCGCCAACCCTTTCTTATCATGTGGCCATTCGGTTGCCCAGTTGAGGTACCAGGTTATTGATCAGGTTCAAATGTCAAGAAGGGGTGGCGATAGGTTAAAGAGATTGAAGGAGCGCGAATCCTTTTGGATTTACACGCTTCAAACATTAACACCATTAGGACTTAATAGAGAGTCTGAGGTCTCCTATTAATAATAATAAAAATATCATTGATTACCTCCTAGGGGTTATGATTATTGTTTATTGCTAAGGATTAATATTGTTCCTCTCTCCTCTTTATTACGTGCATGTATTTCTCTGTTTGATATACTCTATGTGCTGATTAGTTCTTCATAAAAGATTGTCATTTTTTTCTTCCAGATAACTTAATAACCGTTTCCTGAGATCCGGTCACAGCGCTTTGGTGCCAAAAGTCGGTTTTGTCCCAACACTTTTTGTCACGTCCTTGCATGTCTTGGAGAAAAAGGTTTTCTTTCTTCACTTCCTCTGGCTGCTTGTGCCATCTGTGAACGGCGCATGCGCGGTTCATAGTGGGTAATACCGCCCTCTCTTTCTTTGTCCCTTTTTCGTCTGTCGCTGACAGCTTGGGAAGGCGCCTGCGCAGTACACAGCGGGGAACGCCGCTCTCCACCCGGAAGTATTACGATCATGCATGTATTTAAGGGACGGACGGCTCACGGGGCGTCCACAGCGCACCACGTTACCGCACTTTCCCCTGACGGTCAGGATATGTACTCACGTAATAGTTACGTTGCTTCTGGGAGACAATCTTTGATCCCTTTTTGTCTAGTCTTTTATGGCACGTGTATATACATTTTTTCTATGTTTTTTTGCTTTATAGTAGGTGAATCTTATGGGTCACTATTGAACATAGATCCAGTCAGCATTTAGGACCCGTTTGTCTTCTATCTATTTACAGGTATTGAATACATTCTGCATCATTTCTGTTTTACTATATACTTATATGTTTGGGCGGATATATATACTCTCTCTTGTGAAAGCATTTCTTAAATAACAACATTGCACTGCATTTGATAACTCTGTTGTGTGCTATAGCGTGTATAATGTATTTGATTATGACACTGGAATGTACTATATGGATCTTTTATTTACTTATTTTTTTCTTTATTATTTTTTTTTTGTTTGCATAAGAATATTTGCATGTATCTGAAAAATTTGTTTATTATTGCAGATAATTCCTTGATAAAGGCCTGCGAGCCGAAATGTTGGATAATTTTATGTTTTTATCATTTTTTGGTCCACTAAAATTCTGAATAAAAATTATTAGCAGCTATGTGCATTTATCCCTTGAAATTTATATGAATGTGCCGGGGTTATTTTTTCTACTAGCCTCTGGCTTTCAGTTACAGTGGCGGCGCCGGCGCACTTTCAGTCATCGTTCAGTAGATAGTTACAGCCACCGCTCACTGTGCCCTAGCACTGACTGACAGCCGGCTCTAATGCCATTTATGCTTTTTTTCGGAGCCGTATTCATATATAAATAGTGATGAGCGAGTATAATCGCTGCTCTGGTTTTCCCGAGCATGCTCGGGTGTCCTCCGAGTATTTTGGTGTGCTCGGAGATTTAGTTTCTGTCAATGCAGCTGCACAGCTTGAATACATGTGAGGACTGCCTGTTTGTTAGACAATTCCCACATGTATTCAGGATGTCCAGCAGCCGCAAATCATGCAACTGAGGTGACGAAAACTAAATTTCCGAGCACACCTAAATACTCGGAGGACACCCAAGCAACAAGTATACTTGCTCATCACTCTATAAAGCCGGAAACAACAGTGTACATAACACATAGCCTATATACTGCATACATAATAGTTATACTTCCACACCAAATACGCTTGAAAATACCTCAACTACAGTCTGAAGATATGTTGGGGAAAAGTCTGAATTCAGCTTTTCGGAGGTTCAGAGAGAACTCCGAACCGAGTCACCACTGTGTGGCCAAAACACAACATGAATCTGGAAAATCACAGAAAATACACTTTGGGGTGAAGTGTTATAGAAAAGCTAATACTGTAATAACTGAATTACGGTATCATTCATAAGTAAACAAACAGATACTGAGCTCCAATATAATCTTCATCAACTGGAAGAGCGGCCATCACTTTTGTCCACATGGGTTCAACATTGGGTGGGCCTAAATACTCCCCTAGTCAAAACCTACCCTAGTGTGTGTGTGTTTGTCTAGGAACGTGGAAAAGTAAAAAAAATGGCGATACCAGATTACAAAGTTTTTAGGCTCACCCAACGCTGAACCCATTTGGACACAAACAATGGCATCTGCATTTGGTAAAAGTTATATTCGGTCAGTATCTGTTCCTTTTTACTTAAGACTTAAAAACAAAACTTAACTTTTCATTATACTTTTTTGGTTACCTCAGATTGTGCCTTCTGTGATTTTCTTGATCTGTTGTCTGGACCCACGACCTGAATTATTGGGGGATAAGGGGGCAGATTTGTTTGCAATGTGAATCCGGCATAAGAACTTGATCAAAGCCAGCAGAAACTTCTTTATCTGCAGATCATGCAGGAAAAAAAACACAACTTAATCTCCCTGGCAAGCATCCAAAGATGTCATAAAATTGCAAATCCAGATTTACCTCTGCCCACGCATTGGCCTGGAAGGTTAAAGGCTTCCGCAAACTTACAAAGGCTTAATATAGCAACAGAGTAAAGTTAACTTGCTGCAGAAAATGTGCCGTAGATTACTATTGTGTGTGATTTATACATGAAAGTTTTCTCCCGGCTATATAGGGAAGCAACATAACAGAAAGGCAAAGAAGCGTTACATTGTTACCGTCCTCTATGGAGTGCCATCATTACCATCCTCTATGTAGCGCCATCGTTACCATCCTCTATATAGCGCCATCGTTACCATCCTCTATGTAGTGCCATCGTTACCATCCTCTATGTAGTGCCATCGTTACCATCCTCTATATAGCGCCATCGTTACCATCCTCTATGTAGCGCCATCGTTACCATCCTCTATATAGCGCCATCGTTACCATCCTCTATGTAGTGCCATCGTTACCATCCTCTATGTAGTGCCATCGTTACCATCCTCTATGTAGTGCCATCGTTACCATCCTCTATGTAGTGCCATCGTTACCATCCTCTATGTAGTGCCATCGTTACCATCCTCTATGTAGTGCCATCGTTACCATCCTCTATGTAGTGCCATCGTTACCATCCTCTATATAGCGCCATCGTTACCATCCTCTATATAGCGCCATCGTTACCATCCTCTATGTAGCGCCATCATTACCATCCTCTATATAGCGCCATCGTTACCATCATCTACGTAATTCCATCGTTACCATCCTCTATATAGTGCCATCGTTACCATCATCTATGTAGTGCCATCGTTACCATCATCTACGTAATTCCATCGTTACCATCATCTACGTAATTCCATCGTTACCATCATCTATGTAGTGTCATTGTTACCATCATCTACGTAATTCCATCGTTACCATCCTCTATATAGTGCCATCGTTACCATCATCTATGTAGTGCCATCGTTACCATCATCTACGTAATTCCATTATTTCCATCATCTATGTAATTCCATCGTTACCATCTTCTATGTAGTGCCATTGTTACCATCATCTATGTAGTGCCATTGTTACCATCATAGAATCATAGAATTGTAGAGTTGGAAGGGACCTCCTGGGCCATCTGGTCCAACCCCCTGCTCAAAGCCGGATTTGCTAAATCATCCCAGTCAGATGTCTGTCCAGCCTCTGCTTGAAGACTTCCATTGAAGGAGAACTCACCACTTCTCGTGGCAGCTTGTTCCACTCATTGATCACTCTGTCAAAAAGTTTTTTCTAATATCTAATCTGTGTCTCCTCCCATTCAGTTTCATCCCATTGCTTCTAGTCTTTCCTTGCGCAAATGAGAATAAAGTTGATCCTTCTACAATGTGACAGCCCTTTAGATATTTGTAGACAGCTATTAAGTCTCCTCTCAGTCTTCTCTTTTGCAAACTTAACAACCCCAAATCCTGCAACCTTTCCTCATAAGACAGGGTTTGCAGACCGGTCACCATTCTGGTTGCCCTTTTCTGAACTTGCTCCAGTTTGTTGATGTCTTTTTTAAAATGTGGTGCCCAAAACTGGACACAATATTCCAGATGAGGTCTGACCAAAGAGGAGTAGAGGGAAATAATGACTTCACGTGATCTAGACTGTATGCTTCTGTTAATACATCCTAGAATTGCATTTGCCTTTTTTGCTGCTGCATCACACTGTTGACTCATATTCAGTCTGTGATCTATTAGTATACCCAAGTCTTTTTCACATGTGCTTAGGCCTATTCCTCCCATTCTGTATATGCTCTTTTCATTTTTATTGCCCAGATGTAGTACTTTGCATTTTTCCCTGTTAAAAACCATTCTGTTAGTTGCTGCCCACTTCTCCAGTTTATTTATATCTTTTTGAATCCTCTCTCTTCTCTAGTATTAGCTATCCCTCCTAGCTTTGTGTCATCAGCAAATTTAATCGGTTTACCCTCAATTCCTTCATCTAAATCGTTGATAAAGATGTTGAACAATACAGGGCCCAGGACAGAGCCCTGTGGTACCCCACTTGAGACATTCTTCCAACTGGATGTGCAGCCATTTACGACCACTCTTTGGGTCCGATCACTAAGCCAGTTATGAATCCACCTAACAGTTGCCTTGTCCATTCCATACTTAGTCATTTTAGTCATTTTTAATCATCTATGAATTTCCATCTATGTAGTGCCATTGTTACCATCTACAGTCATATGTAAAAGTTTGGGCACCCCTATTAATGTTAACCTTTTTTCTTTATAACAATTTTGGTTTTTGCAACAGCTATTTCAGTTTCATATATCTAATAACTGATGGACTCAGTTATATTTCTGGATTCAAATGAGGTTTATTGTACTAACAGAAAATGTGCAATCTGCATTTAAACAAAATTTGACCGGTGCAAAAGTATGGGCACCCTTATCATTTTCTTGATTTGAACACTCCTAACTATTTTTTACTGACTTTCTGAAGCACTAAATTGGTTTTGTAACCTCATTGAGCTTTGAACTTCATAGCCAGGTGTATCAAATCATGAGAAAAGGTATTTAAGGTGGCCACTTGCAAGTAGTTCTCCTATTTGATTCTCCTATGAAGAGTGGCATCATGGGCTCCTCAAAACAACTCTCAAATGATCTGAAAACCAAGATTATTCAACATAGCTTTTCAGGGGGAAGGATACAAAAAGTTGTCTCAGAGATTTAACCAGTCAGTTTCCACTGTGAGGAATATAGTAAGGAAATGGAAGAACACAGGTACAGTTCTTGTTAAGCCCAGAAGTGGCAGGCCAAGAAAAATATCAGAAAGGCAGAGAAGAAGAATGGTGAGAACAGTCAAGGACAATCCACAGACCACCTCCAAAGGCCTGCAGCATCATCTTGCTGCAGATGGTGTCACTGTGCATCGGTCAACAATACAGCGCACTTTGCACAAGGAGAAGCTGTATGGGAGAGTGATGCGAAAGAAGCCGTTTCTGCAAGCACGCCACAAACAGAGTCGCCTGAGGTATGCAAAAGCACATTTGGACAAGCCAGTTACATTTTGGAAGAAGGTCCTGTGAACTGATGAAACAAAGATTGAGTTGTTTGGTCATACAAAAAGGCATTATGCATGCGATGTATTGTTGACCGATGCACAGTGACACCATCTGCAGCAAGATGATGCTGCAGGTCTTTGGAGGTGGTCTGTGGATTGTCCTTGACTGTTCTCACCATTCTTCTTCTCTGCCTTTCTGATATTTTTCTTGGCCTGCCACTTCTGGGCTTAACAAGAACTGTACCTGTGTTCTTCCATTTCCTTACTATATTCCTCACAGTGGAAACTGACTGGTTAAATCTCTGAGACAACTTTTTGTATCCTTCCCCTGAAAAGCTATGTTGAATAATCTTTGTTTTCAGATCATTTGAGAGTTGTTTTGAGGAGCCCATGATGCCACTCTTCATAGGAGAATCAAATAGGAGAACTACTTGCAAGTGGCCACTTTAAATACCTTTTCTCATGATTTGATACACCTGGCTATGAAGTTCAAAGCTCAATGAGGTTACAAAACCAATTTAGTGCTTCAGGAAGTCAGTAAAAAGTAGTTAGGAGTGTGCAAATCTAGAAAATGATAAGGGTGCCCATACATTTGCACCGGTCAAATTTTGTTTAAATGCAGATTGCACATTTTCTGTTAGTACAATAAACCTCATTTGAATCCAGAAATATAACTGAGTCCATCAGTTATTAGATATATGAAACTGAAATACCTGTTGCAAAAACCAAAATTGTTATAAAGAAAAAAGGTTAACATTAATAGGGGTGCCCAAACTTTTACATATGACTGTATGCAGTAATTACTAAAAATAACGTGAAAACATTAAGTACTGGAAATACTTTATTCTTCATTCTTCCAGACCAAATTGGGATACAAATAATTCTGCTGATCCCCCACAGAGAGAGAAAGAATGCATCCTATTTGAGCTGTCTTAAAGGGATATTACCGTTCTAGTAGAAAAAAAACGGATCGTAAGTAATATATATTTCTTGTGGACATTTTTCAGTATTTTCAATATCTCTGCCTGCTAGATCTCTGCCAGCTTACTGAGCCTCTGCAGTCCGTTCCACGTGCATTAATAAGTAGCAGAAGTAACACTCCATGTACATTAGAAGTAATATGGGGGGGGTGGGATTTTCAATTATTAATAAATACCCAAGAGGGAAACAGAGGAACAATGGCACAAATTCGGGATCGTTATTTTACGGGATGTCAGGAGTGGTGACAGCTCTTTAGCTATGACGGGCTCCAACAGGGGGTTGTCATCCAAACGCCTAATCAAATCTGTCCCGCAGGTGTTTGATAAGACTAGGTGACCCCGTGGGAGGTTTATTAACAAAACCATGTTGTCAGGTAGTTTTCTTAAAAACGGCTATAACCAAGAAAGAGCTGAACATCGTCCTTCATCATATGACAAGACAACAACTCATGGCTCATACACATGGCCAAGTCTGTACGTCAGGGCAGGGATTCCCTATGGGTCCACATCTCCTGCTGTATGGTGCGTCCATGGGGAGCTTTATTATAGCATTGCTTCTAGTAGAGCTTACCTCCGGAGAATAGATCTCAGGTTCTCATAGAAATAATAAAAGCTACACATGTCATGTACGTTTCATAAATGGTTTTATAATAATGGTAGGTTAATCCACTACTCACTCATTCATCTTACATCCTAATAAACATGTCATATAAATCTGACCACTTATCAGCAATTACAATTTCAACAGCTGTAGTTTTACTAAGCAGATTACACCTGCTGCTTTATTTTACTCATCCACAAAAGCGGTAACTGCCTGTAACCATCATCTCCAACGATGACATGTCCACGACCAACATACACAAAACGCGCCTTAGTTTCAGAAGGTTCCCGTCAACTACTACTACGTACATGAGAAGACACATGTGAGCTGAGAAAGAAAATTTATATTGGGAAAAAAATTCCAGTATTGCCTGTAACTACAATTTAAATATTGTATTTCAATGTGTAACCCAAAGATGGCAATTAATGCCCAATCAATGGGGTCCCGGATATCATACCCCCAATAAACAGCAGAACAAAGCGGTAACAGAATACTATTGAACAGGCACCATTTTCGTACATTACTTTTTCTTTACTTTCTTAAGCCGATAGCTGAACTGAATAAATCAATAGAAAAAGATTTATATAAAAATTATATATATACACATTCCGATATGACAAAGAAAAGGGTTAGTTATAGCATATAAATGAGGCAACTGAGCAACAGGACAAAATATTGTTATGTACCTGCCCTTGAAAAAGTGTTCAGACATTTGCTAAGTAGGAAAGCCTGAAAATATCAAGAATATAAATACGGTAGATGATGGAGCCATTGGGACAAGGATAGTACTAGTGGACAGTTGTAGTAGTCAACAATAGTGAGGATTAATATAGAAAACATTGGACAAGTAAAAACATACTAAAGGTAAAATATATGGAATAAGGAATAATAATATAATACGTTTCAACTATAAAAGAAACCTGTTGACACAAATATCGCGACAGAAGAACAGAGGAAGTGGATGATGTGATGAATCTCAATGCTCTTCTACCACAAATGCTAAGATTTTAGAATTTCAATTTGTGCTGCCTTGATCTTGTGTTCAGTCCAGTCCAGTTCTCTGGTAGCCGGTCTTCATTTATGTGCTCGGCATTTTCGGGCCCATAATTCCTGGGCATTTGAGGCCTAGTAAGCATCAAGGGCAACCAGGACGCTGGGCAAAAGATGTTGGGTGCAGAAGTGAATTCCGGTTGGCATGGAGGACCAAACTGGATGCCAGACCAGGGTAGAGCAAATCAAATAGCTGATTTATACTCATATGTGGTTAGTCGCTCAATGGTCATCACATCAAATCGGGAAAACTCCTTTTTTGTGGATGCCGACTCTTCTATATACTCCATGAAAGGTTGGTATTTTTAACGGATGACAGAAAAAAAAAAGTCTACACACTTTTTAACCATATAATATACAGTTTTATTGATGTTAGAGTACATTACACGGATAAATATCTTAAAGTCTTATTGTGAATCAGTTTTTTGCTAAGCGTAATCCCGCACAAATTCACATGAATTAAAATAAATCTAGGACGACACAATGTGCTGTCACACGTAAATGACCTGTACTTACATCAACAAAAGACTCCCACTTTATAATCACAGAAGACAATTACTGGAGATAAAAGGCACAGACAATCCAGCCCAACCTGCTGGTATTCAGTGTACACGGGTAGACTGTGATATAACAGCCCAGAAACCTGTCAGGGCAGTTCAGTGAGCGATCCTGTCACCGAAACGCTGATCCCACAGGGCAACACCAGAGCGAGTTTCACTTTACTCACCTCTTATGCTTTTTTATGAGGCCAATCAAACAACAAGTAACCATACTAATCCGGTGAAATCACGGCTAAGGTATTCAGATTTGGCAGAGATACAGGAGAAATATTTATTTGAAGTTTTAGTCACAAATATGAAGAAACTGTAGTGACAAATATAAGTTATGAAGGTGCAAGGGTAGACAGATCATTGGTGCAGCTGCACAAGGGACCAAGTGATAAGGGGGCTCACTTCCACCTTTACAACAGCAGGCATAGGGGACCAAGTGTTAAGGGGGCTCACTTCCACCTTTACAACAGCAAGCAGAGGGGACCAAGTGATAAGGGGGCTCACTTCCACCTTTACAACAGCAAGCAGAGGGGACCAAGTGATAAGGGGGCTCACTTCCACCTTTACAACAGCAGGAATAGGGGACCAAGTGATAAGGGGGCTCACTTCCACCTTTACAGCAGCAAGCCACTGCTTGATAAGTCTCCTTCCTGTGGTCCCACAAGGAAGGAGGACATCTCGTGGTGCTCGGTGCTGAACACAACCACATGAGATGTCCTCCTTCCTGTGGCTCCACAAGACGACTGTTTGAGAAAGATTCTTGGGAATCAAAACACCACCTTCGGTTGAAATCCAGGAACACCCATGTATATTTGCACATGCTTGTAGTATTTTAAGAAAAATATTTCACCTTATCAAGAAACAAGTGTGCAGCAAATATTTCTTCTATGCAGTTATACAAGGAAAGCTGTCAATCAGGACAGGACAGCCCACCAGACCAAAAATCCCAGGAAGAGAAGGTGTGAATTAGGAAAACAGGTTATATTGAGGCTTTTATTACAAAACTATAAATCAATCTGTTGAGTTCTCCCTTGTCCATAATATGCTGTCCGCACACTGGATTGCATTTTCATGGTGACATAGTTACATCATATGGGTCTCCCGATTTCTGCATCAACCCTATGTAACGCATTACGGGAAATGTTGTGATCATCACCAGTAAAGAGTTTTCCAAAAGAGATGTTTTTTAGCATGCACAAATCAAACTAAGCAGCATTAAAAATAATAAAACGTACATCATTTTTCAGCATAGAATTTGTAGAAAAAAAAAAAGCATAAAGTGACCTTAGTAAAAATATAAAAGAAAGTCAAGGCCTCCGAGGTAAGCAAAGGTGATCTCACAGCGCTATACATTCCTTCTATTATGTATTTTGCATTTCAACAAAACCCAAAGTTGCATTGTAATTAGGTACAATAGCTTATTTTATGAATGCAAATGAGTGTTTTAAGAAAAGCCATCAGCAAATTTCATTTGTAGAAAGCTTTAGACCTGATGATCGGCTTTTAGTAAACTATTACCTAATGGATACGAGAAAAGCACCAGCATGACAGCTATTGTGGCCAAATGTAAGAACTCCATTCTTATGATTCAATGCCTAAATGCTTAAGTGCCAAAGTTTCCAAATTGTCTGTCTAATATATTTTAGACAAAAATACCTCACAGCTCCAAGCAACAGAGCAACTTCACATTTTTTAACTGAATTGCTGAGCTGTAATGCAATCCAATGGCGAGGTCAGAAACCATCAAAATACCAAAGTCATGTTTAGGCCTCTTTCACACTTCCGTTTTTTACAATCAGTCACAATCCGCCAGGTTTTGAAAAAAAACGGATCCTCAAAATTTTTTTGAGGATCCGTTTTTTCCCCATTGACTTGCATTAATGGCGGATTGTGACGGATTGCTGTCCGTTGCATCCGTTTTTTGTGAGGATCCGCCAAAAGTTGCTGTCCGTCACCATCCTCAAAAATTTCAAAACGGAGCTTGTAACGTTTTTTTCTCTGGCGGATCCTGCAAACACTGATTTAACCCGAATTTCTTTCTGGGTGCCGGACAAAAAAAAAAAAAAAAAAAAAACTATTCTCTCTCTCTCTCTCTCTCTCTCTTCTTCCCGGCCAGCGATTCCTTTAAATTTCTTCATTTTCAGGATCCGTCTGAAAACGGATCCTGTGCCATCCGTTCACATCAGTTGAGAACGGATCCGCTTGTCCGCCTTTTTGGCGGATTATAACTGATGCAAAAAACTGAAGTGTGAAAGAGGCCTTAGCAACGTCCGAAGAGGCAAACACCCTCTGCTATATAAAAGGGTGATTATTGTGGTGTTTACAGATTTTACATTTTAGTTTAATATATATCAACATTAACAAAAATAAAACACATGACAGAGATCACTCTGTGGCTTACAGCCAATGAAAACTCAAAAGTCATTATCTCAGTAACTTAGAATAAATTATAAAATCAGCTTGAAAAATTATTTTAAAATCAGAAATGTTGGCCTACTGAAATGTATGTTCAGTAAATGCACTCAATACTTGGTCGGAGCTCCTTTGGCATCAATCACTGCATCAATGTGGCGTGGCATGAAGGCGATCAGCCTGTGGCACTGCTGAGGTGTTATGGAAGCAGCCCAGGTTGCTTTGATAGAAGCCTTCAGCTCGTCTGAATTGTTGGGTCTGGTGTCTCTCATCTTCCTCTTGACAATACCCTATAGATTCTCTATGGGGTTAAGGTCAGGTGAGTTTTCTGGCCAATCAAGCACAGTGATACTGTTGTTTTTAAACCGGGTATTGGTACTTTTCACTGTGTGGACAGGTGCCAAGTCCTGCTGGAGAATGACATTTCCATTTCAAAAAGCTTGTCAGCAGAGGGAAGCATGAAGTGCTCTAAAATTTCCTGGTAGACGGCTGCGCTGACTTTGGTCTTGATGAAACACAGTGGACCTACACCAGCAGATGACATGGCTCCCCAAACCATCACTGATTGTGGGAACGTCACACTAGACCTCAAGCAGCTTGGATTGTGGCCTCTCCACTCTTCCTTCAAACTCTGGGAACTTGATTTTCAAATGAAATGCAAAATTTACTTTAATCTGAAACCAACACCTTGGACCACTGAGCAACAGTACAGTTCTTTTCTCCTTGACCCAGGGAAGACGCTTCTGGCATTGTCTATTGGTCATGAGTGGCCTGACACAAGGAATGTGACACTTGTAGCCCATGTCTTGGGCACGTCTGTGTGTGGTGGTTCTTGAAGCAATGACTCGAGCAGCAGTCGACTCCTTGTCAAGCTCCCCAAAATTTTTGTATGGCCTTTTCTTAATCCTTTTAAGGCTGCGGTTATCCCAGTTTCTTGTGCATCTTTTTCTACCACACTTTTTCCCTCCGCTCAACTTTCCATTAATATGCTTGGATAGAGCACTCTGTGAACAGTCAGCTTCTGTAGCAATGACCCTTTGTGGCTTACCCTTCTTGTGGAGTGTGTCACTAACTGCCTTCTGGACATTTGTCATGTCAGCAGTCTTGGACATGATTGTGGAGCCTACTGAAACAGACTACGGGACCTTTTTAAACGCTTAGGAAGCCTTTGCAGGTGTTTTTTGTTATTTATTCTAATTTACTGAGATAATGACTTTTGGGTTTCCATCGGCTGTAAGCCATAATCATCAACATTAACAGAAATAAACACTTGAAATAAATGACACTGTTTGTAACGACTCTATATAATATGAGTTTCACATTTTGCATTGGAAAAACTGAAATAAATACACTTTTTGATGATATTCTAATTTTGTATATATACACACATTAGGGGATTGGTCTTTATTCCTGTAAAGAATATTGAATGAAAGTAGCCTCCAAACCCTTCTATCCCTCCCCCCATGCATTTCTCTGCCTTCAGCTGCACTGATATCAGAACATACTCATTTGGAGTACAGATCATCACATGTACGCACACACTTTCTTAAGCTAAATTCACATGAGAATTTGAAAAATTATCCAATTTTACAATTTTAAGACTAATGTCTGCCACACTTGCTGATACATACAGGTTCAGCAGTCACTATAATGCGCATGATGTCGATCAGACTTGTCAGTTTTCGGACAGCTGATCATTTTGTCCTCCTGGAGATGTCCATCAGAGTCTTGCTCATAGAGAACACATGATCACTAAGAGATTTTATAGGTAACCATATAGCCCAACAGTGGGTTAATGGAAAAAACAAATAAACCCCTTGCAGATTATGTCCTTTGTCGGATATGAACAAAGGACTTCAGTGTCCACTTGGCCACCGTACTGCCCATCTTATATATAACCTATAACTCAACTTTTCACTTTGGTAACAAAGATAGCTCTGAAACCTTGCAGCACTTGTTTTTATGTTCTCTCCGTGCTTGCGTGGGTTTCCCCTGTGTACTCAAGATTTCCTACCATATTCAAAAGACATACTGATAGGGAATTAAGATTGTGAGCCCCAATGGGGACAGTGATGATCATGTCTGTACTGTGCTGTGAAATTAATAGTGCTATGGGCAGCATGGTGGCTCAGAGGTTAGCACTGTTTTGCAGCGCTGTGGTCCTGGGTTCAAACCCAACCAAAGACAACATCAGAAATGAGTTTGTATGGTCTTTCCAGGTTTATGAGTGTTTTCTCTCGAGTTCTCCAGTTTCCTCCCACAATTCAAAGACATAATGATAGAGAATTTAGATAGTGGACCTCAATGGGTACAGAAATGTTGAGGTCTGTCGAATTAATGGCGCTATATAAGGGAATAAAATAATGTGAGGGACAAAAAATGTGACACAAGTGGTGTCCAGCACAGGCTTCACTATGTGTCTGCTGATGGGGACCCTTTTAGGCATTTTGAGGCTGCCTTTACATTTTCTAGCTGCATAAACTCATACCTAAAAATAAAGCTCATGTTAGCTTAACCAAGAATGAGTTTCCATGTATAAACCACAAATTCAGCTGGAAAAAAAGGTATGGAAATAATGAGAAAATGCATGCTTTGCGGTGTCGTGGTGTCCCACTGCTGTATACGTCACAATTCCAGAAAGCTTAAATAACCTTAGAAGAAGTGGCATGATGTATTACTACAACTAGATAGCAGCCATTAATGAACCTCAGAGAAAACCACTCGCTTGTATGTCATTCCCAGTGGCCAACGAGTTCATATTACTGCAGCTTCAAGCAATGGATCAATGATCCATGAGTCATGAGAGCCATGATGCTATTAGCTGCAAATATATTAGTCCGCATATACCGTATATATTTCGGTAAACTATGATGGTGGTGGGTCTCTGCGAGTACAAATCACTTAGAGAGTAACCATTTTATTAATTTTTATTTCAGAAATATCAATAGTACACATGAAAATAAGCAGCTTTGTAATATATCTTATAAGAGAAATCTGCTTCTTTCTAGATGTATTATTAATTAAATAAAAATTACAACGGTTACTCTTTAAATATGAGCCACTACAGACAAATGAAACGATACCATGAAGCACTGCAGTGACATGTGAAGCCATATTCTGGGCTAGCAATGGCCATTATTAAATAATACATATCCAGATCTGCTTAAAGGGAATCAGTCAGTAGGATCAACCCTCCTAAGGCTAATTTCACACTTGCTTTTTTTTGCAGCGCGTTTTTCCCGCAAAAAAACGCATTGAAAAAACGCATACAAACGCATACAACTGCTGCGTTTTTTTCAAGCATTTTTATGAGCATGCATGAAAAAAACGCAGCGTTTTTATGCGTTTGTATGCGTTTTTAGTGCGTTTTTACCGCGTTTGCGTTTTTTTCCAACATTAGGTGGCCCCTCACACTAACCCAAACCATGACTTTACTAACCCTAACCTAACCCTGACCCTAAACCTGACCCTAACCCTGACCCTGACCCTTAACCAAACCATACTAACCCTAACCCTGACCCTAACCCTAACCCTTAACCAAACCATACTAACCCTAACCCCTAGCTAACCCTAACCCCCCTTAACTAACCCTAACTCTAACCCAAACCCCTAAATTCCATTGTCCAACTAATGGTAAAAAAAAAAACACATGCGCAAAAAAACGCATACATAAGCATGCCAATGCGCACATATGCGCACCCATAGACTTATAATGGGTGTCTTGCTGTAAAAAAACGCATTGCGTGCGCATGCGTTTTTTTGAGGCAAGTCGGACGCCCAAAAAATGCAACAGGATGCATTTTGTGCGCCTGAGCGCATACCGCAAAAAAACGCATGCGCGGAAAAAAGCATACAAACGCATGTGTATGCGCACATAAGCGCATCCCATGCAAAGTATAGGAAAAAAAAACGCATGCGTTTTTTTGCGCTAAAATACCGTGAAAAAAAACGCAAGTGTGAAACCAGCCTAAGCCGTCTAGATGGGCATATAGCTCATAGGAAGCCGAATAAAAGGTTATCTTTAAATCTGTGATCTGATGTCGCGTTTCAGAGAAGTTCAAATTTTCCTTATATGTAAATGAGCTGTTATGATCTATGGGCTGGACATAGTTCTTCCTGAGAACCTGCCCACAAACCTTATTTTAAATGAAAGGGGGGGGTTACCAGTGTGAGACATGTAATGGCTGACCGTCTTCTCTCCTGATCTACTGAAAGATTCCCTTTGAAGTAAATGTTTAGTTGTGGGTTTAAAATGTATGCAGGTCAAAACCTATGGCTACCGCTGCACAAATGTGGCACAAGCATGAAACAAGACTGTAGCTTGGCTTCATTGTCTATAGAGGTTAAATGTGGATTAAAATCCACCACAAATCTTGTCAAGTCGATACTCTACGCCTTCCCCATGCTTACACTACACCTTTTTATGTTAGACGGCAGACAATTTATATTTTTATTATAATTTTAGCCTGGGTGACCCAATTTCACCACTAACCTAGGTCTGTGTTCTAACACAATCAAGGGACATTTTTGCACTTCTTTGGCTGGATTCACAAAAGCTGCACTGCAGATCAAAAGTTACATATAATTGAGCGTACCTGGGAGACAACCTGACATGTTGCGGATTGCAAACACGCACCACAGACCAGTTTACCCAGCATATAAAATCTAAGCACATTGGACATGAGATTTCTATAAATCCCGTCCACTCTGCTGGAACTGCAAGTAGTTGTTGCCTTTTACGCAGCGCCATAAACTCACCCAAACCTCTTAGAGAGTAAGGTTATGTGCCCACTACGAGTACAGTGGAGTGAATCACCGGCACTGACTGTGCAAACACCGCGATGTTAGTGTGTCCTAAGCCAAAGGCTAGCACGCGCTGCCAACAGCCCAGAACTGTCCTGCACACATTTACAGACCAGACTTCCATTTGTGGAATCTCTGTCCTGAGCCACCGCCAGTTTGAAGCAAAGCACACAATTTCATTATTTTTCCGCTCTTCGGAGATACTTAAATAGATCCTATTTCAGTCAAGTCCTCCGCTGTCTTTCATCGTGTTGTTTTTGCTTCTTGGCAGCATCTAAGCGGTGCTTGAAAGCCAACGTTATTACATATAGTACTTTACAAAGTATAGTCATTTCTATTCTCTTACCCGGCCCACCTATAATGCTTTGATGCTGAAGTCAAAATGGGTTCAAAGGCTACAAGGTCAAAGCCTATGGCTAGTGCCACAGGGCAACTTGTGACTATGACAATACATGTATAAGCCTAGCCAGAGATGCCTTTAGCCACCTACTCTAAGCACCATCCATCCTTGTTGCCGAGATTGCAGACGATCTTGCTAACACAATACACAATAAATACATTATTAAATAATCTTAGACCTGATGAGGCTGGTGTACTTACTATGATAATCATGTTAGTATTGCTATCTAATCCTTTCTGAAAGTTTAAACTCAAAATCCGCCCATCTGGCATGATTGACAAGTTCCCCAGTATCTTCTGAACCTTTGCCTACCTAACTTGATTGACAGCTCTCCAGTTTCCTTCTCCCCTGCCTCTGAAACCTCAAACTGCTCAGTGCAAGCGGCAGCTGTCAGTCAGGTGTCGGGGGCTGAATACACTTGGACCTTCACTCTTTAGCTGTGGTCATAAAAGGCTTAATTTTAAAATCAGGAACATCCAACACTTCTGTTAAGGATATAAATAGTAAGCATCCTAACCTTATCAGGTCCAATGCATGAAATTTAAATTGTGAAATCTAGCAGCAGATTTGCTCTAATATTAAGGTTCACTTAGCAGATATGCACATCGTAAAACACCTATAACCTGCCACTGCCATAACATTATGTAGGAGGACCACCTTTGTGCTGAACATGCAATAATAATGGTACGAGCACGATCCGATGTTTAGTCAGATCCCGTATATACGTCTCATGAGCCCTCTGTGACGAAATATCCCAAAGCTACAGGTGCTTCTCACAAAATTAGAATATCAAACAGTTAATTAATTACAGTTCTTCAATACAAAACGTGAATCTCATATTACATAGAGTCATTACAAACAGAGTGATCTATTTCACGTGTTTATTTCTGTTACTGTTGATGACACCAGCCCTTGGAAATCAATGTCCCAGAGTCTGGAGGAAGAGTGGAGAGGCCACAATCCAAGCTGCTTGCGGTCTAGTGTGAAGTTTCCACAATCAGTGATGGTTTGGGGAGCCATGTCATCTACTGGTGTAGGTCCACTGTGTTTTATCTAGACCAAAGTCAGCGCAGTCATTTACCTGGAAATTTTAGAACACGTCATGCTTCCCTCTGCCCACAAGCTCTTTGGAGATGGAAATTTCTTTCTCCAGCAGGACTTGGCACCTGTCCACACAGCCAAAAGTACCAATACCTGGTTTATAAACAACAGTATCACTGTGTTTGATCGGCCAGCAAACTCGCCTGACCTTAACCCCATAGAGAATCTATGGAGTATTGTCAAGAGGAAGATGAGAGACACCAGACCCAATAATGCAGAGGAGCTGAAGGCTTCTATCAAAGCAACCTGGTCTTCCATAACACCTCAGCAGTGCCACAGGCTGATCGCCTCCATGCCACGCCTCATTGATGCAGTAATTGATGCAAAAGGAGCCCCGACCAAGTATTGAGTGCATTTATTGAACATACATTTCAGTAAGCCAACATCTCGGTTTTTAAATTAATTTTTCAAACTGGTGTTATAAAGTATTCTAATTTACCGAGATAATGACTTTAGGGTTTTCATTGGCTGTAAGCCATAATCATCAACATTAACAGAAATAAACACTTGAAATAGATCACTCTGTGTGTAATGACTCTATATGAGTTTCACTTTTTGTATTGAAGAACTGAAATAAAGTCACTTTTTGATGATATTCTAATTTTGTGAGATGTACCTGTATATAATAGGAAATAAATACTTAAGAAAACCACTATTCCTTCATTGGACATGTTAATAATTTGCCAAGGGGATAGACTGATAAATTGATTAAAGCACAATGCCCTCCTTAATTTGGAATTTAAAGGGTGAATCACTGGGCTCACTGAATAACTGCCCTCCCAATTCTTTACTTTTCAAAAACGTCTACCTCACTAAACCATTATGTTTATGGTGCCCTTTAAAAGATAAACTGGCCAATCCCTTTATGACCCTGAAGCACTGCTCCAGCATAAGAAATGACATTTAGATGTGTCTGGAAATGCATTGGGGTGTGCTGATGCACTTCTAGCTTCTCAGCCTCATTGCATTGCACTCCACTGGCTGATTGACCGGTCAATGGCTGAGTACCAGAACAAACCACCTGTCAATCATCCAGGGGAGGGTGGTGCAAGGTAGAACATACAGTGTGAGGCTGACAAGCTAGACGTGCACCGTCACACCCCAAGGGGAGGGTCGCGCAAGGTAGAAAATACAGTGTGAGGCTTAGAAGCTAGACGTGCACGGTCACACACCAAGGGGAGGGTCGCGCAAGGTAGAGAATACAGTGTGGGGCTGAGAAGCTAGACGTGTACTGTCACACCCCAAGTGGAGGGTCACGCAAGGTAGAGAATACAGTGTGGGGCTGAGAAGCTAGACGTGCACCGCCACAACCCAATGCATTTCCAGATGTCTTCCAAACACGATTTACGCTGCTGGACCACTGCTTAAGGGTCATAAAGGGATCGATCCACTGGCTTATCTTTTGAAGGGCTAAACAGTTATATAAATTTTTTGGGGGTTTAAAGTTTCTGATGGGTTCCCTTAAGTATCTTTTTGGTAACACATCTGAATAGTAATTTGTGCAGACAAATAAAGGAACAAGGAATTGTCAATGGGAATATTCCAAAAACCATTCTATATAATGACTCGATCTGCTGCCTGCTCTGTACAGCAGATGGGGTCATTGCCTCCCCACAACGTTCTTGTGAGTCTTTCTACCAAAATAACAGTTCAATGTAATCCCCAAGGTGAAAGGAAGTTACAATATTCAGGCTGCTTCAACGCATTAATCTACTACACTTGGATTACTTCGCCATCGTTCTCTTTCTTAAGCAAGTGAGAACTGCCTACGGCGAAACCGTAGGGGTGTTTCATGTGACCCTTCAATAGCTGAAATCAAAAGTTGTTTGACTGTTGGAAGCAGAAACAAAGAACAGTTCACCTTCACAGCAAAGTGACTAGAAGCTCCTCTCGTAGACAGCGTGCAGGTCTTCTGTTTAAGGCTGACAGCCACCAGAAAATAAATGCACCGCAACAGGTTTTACCTTCCATAAAAGGCTGATATCTATCTGAAGTGGCATATGTGGGGTTTGATGACAGGAAACAAAAAGTTTCAAGGTAAAGTTGTCAAGACTTCATAAATGTACGGTAATCACCCTTCTAAATGCCAAATCCTCAATCTATTCGCGCAGTACAGTACTGAACCTATTAACGGAGGGAACTAATAACAGCGGAAAAGGGAAATGAAAAATGTCAGCTTTCCTGTAGACCATGAAGTGGTCTATAACCAGCCTGATACATACAGTGAGCAGACCACCATAAAGAGCCAACAAGGCTGATGCTCCCACTTACTCGGGCTGCCCTGCTCTAGTGTCACACTGGGAATCACTCGGGTAGCTCTGCCGAAACGTCTATGCTCAGAATAGGCCATCAAGTTTACCAAAGAACTAGAACATTTCTTGGTTGACTTTTCAAGGCTTCCTCTCTGCAAGGTCAGCATACAAAGAGTGAACGTCAGTAATCAAGGGGCAGCCATAGTTGAATAGTTTTTCAGATAGTGCCTTAGCAAATCTAGAAGAAGCATTCTCACAGACAGGGTGGGGATCTTTAAAAAAAAAAAACCTGCAAGAAGTTTTCTAGTTCTTTTCTAATAAATCATCCATGTTCATCAGTATTATTAGACTGGTGGGGAGTCCAAGTGTAGGCACCCATGCCATTCAGTATTCTGAATAGACCGTAACGTTCCAGTGAGCATTAAGTCCCCTTAATAAAGTCAACAGCAGTTTGAAGAGGTGACGGCACCCCAAATAGCACCAAGTCTCCATCATTTACACAGTTACACCATGTAGCACATGCCGTATCTCTAATATCAACCGTGCTTGGTACTACGGCTCAGGCCCATTGGTTCTGGTAACAATGAAGGGTACACGGAGCATGAATAAGCAACGTGACCCCTTCAAACAACTGATAAGTAATGGGGCCGAGTCAGACCACAAGTGAACAAATATTGATAGTCAATCCTAATGAAAAGCAATCAATTTTAAGGAAAAGGAAACATCCTTTAAATAGTTGTCATACTGTAAAGACTTTTTTTGATGAAATATAATTTAAATTAAAAAATATTTTCTCTGAAACTCCAAGATCTCCACTTGCTGACAGTGGATAGAAAAAAATCTTGTTCATATTCATAGCTTGGAAATACATTAAAATGAACCTGACAGCTGCTACAGGCTTTCAGCCAGGTATTTTTGACCACGGTGCACCTTAAAAGCCAGACAGGAGACTAGTCGGATAGGTGGATCCCTGCTGTCTTTTCGAGATCTGCTGCCCTTGAGTAATGGGTCTCTACCTGCATGTGTCCATAGGGAAGCACCTGTTATTCCAGGGCAGAGGGTGGGGAGAAGCAGCCACGGCCACGCCTGTTTGACTAGTCTCCCATGCAGCTCAGTCCCTGTCGGCTTTTAATGTATGTTTTTATTTTGAAACGCTACAGCATTTCAGAATCAAACATATATGGCTGAGATCGTACCGCCACAGTCTGATACATGCTGCTCGTGATTCATGTTCACTTTAACATCTAAAGTTTCTCTCAACTGAGCCCTTACAAGCACTGAATCCAGTCAATGCAGTTCACTACTACACAACAAGCTATCAAGAATTGTAGCCAATTTGTTAATTTCAGTCACCAAGGGCAGGTGCTGAATAGCATATTTGTCATGGTTGTGGACAGGGTTCCTTCCTTGTCCTCTCAGGGTTAATTTTGTATGGCCTCCTTTTGGTTTGGGGAGGGCTATATTTACCCGTCTTCGTCTGGGGATCCTTGTCCGTGATACATCTGTCTTGGCTGTGTGCCTGTATACAGTTTAGTCCGATTGCTTTCTCGTGTATGACCCGGTCTGTTTCCTTGTTCTCTGCATTGCCTTGTGACTCTGTGCTTATTGTCTGTTTATGGCTCTAACCTTCGGCTTGGTACTCTAACGTCCCTCCTTGTCTGCCCAGTTTGTACTGCACCTCTATCTTCGGCTCCCCGACCTTTTTACTACGTCTCGACCACTCTTACATCTCACCCTTTTGGCACTTCATCGACCTCCCGGCTTGACCTCGGCACGTTCAGACTACGCTCCAGCTTCGCCGGTCACCGCCGCTACTCGGCGTGTGGCCCCACCTCCATCCACTCCCCCGGAGGTCACGTGCTTCAGATCCTACGCTCCGGCAGGTAAGCTCACCGCAGCGCTCCTTACTCTCTCTGTCCTTCTTAACACGTGCAAAGACTCCTGTTGCAAGTTTGCAGCAGGGCTCTTGACAATATTTTAGGTCTGAGTACGATCCGAATTAACATTGGACCAATATTAGTCTATGGGGTCGTGCACACGTCCGATTTTCTACTTGGACAGGGCCTGTCCAAAGGGGAAGAAAATAGCGGCGTGGAAAACATCGGACTGCACCTTGGATGACAGTCCGATCTCCACAGACTGACTGAAAGGAGAAGATGGAGACATTTTTTTCTCCATCTTCTGATCATCCGAGAGAATCCTAAGGGAGTGTCATTTGCATAATTGGCCAGATTCTCTCGGATCAGAGAACCTATGGCCATCTGCATCTGCCCCTATACAGCGCCATCATATTCCACAGCGCTATTGGGCCTCACAATCTAGATTCCCCATCAGTATGTCTTTGGAGTGTGGGACGAAACCGGAGAACCTGGAGGAAATCCACACAAACATGTGGGTTGCAGATTCTGTCCATGGGTGGAAATTGACCCCAAGAACCCAGCACTGCAAGGATAGTGCTAACCACTGAGTCGCCATTGCTTAGCTCACGTTCGACTGTAGCACTCTCAGCCTCTGAAAAAAATAGGAAAATTTTCCACCGTAAATCCAGATTTGACAGAAAACATAAAAGTTACTTTCCGCTGGGGAGTGGAAACTATTTAATAACTAATAATGAAATGGGCTATAGACTGAGACATCAGTCTTTCTGCAGCCGGCAAATGGGATCCCTGACGCCGTATCGAGATGAGCTCACTTACGGGAACTAGAGCGTTTATCTCCGCAGCGAGACCGCGCTAGAAATCCCGCTTTAGAAGTATGCATCTGTATTCTTGGTTGTCGTTCGTTTCAATTTCTTCATACTTCCAGATACAGCCATCTGCTTAGCCCATGTATCACATGCCTGGTATTATAGCTTCAATCACTCAGGCATGCCAGCATGAAACTCATGAATAATATTTCTAGTCAGCAATTAAAATGTTAAGCGTCAGATTTGTTTGACGGCTCTACTGATCTGTGACGGTTCCCTCAAATCGGAGTTTCTAGATAGAAATGTTATTCTATGCGATGCTGATAGCCTCCCAACACACACCCGAATCCAAGACGTTCTGGAAACGTTATTGCTGTCAAATGGAACAGAGTTAGAAATGAGATGAGCATCGAGAAAGCATTCGGGGCAGGTTTCTGGATTTTATTGCACCGCTGGCGGCTCAGGTGGATCCTTTCTAGATTACTAAAGATCTGTGGCTGAAATACGGTTTTGTAAGGCAGCCAATAACCTTGACCTGATAAAAGGTAAAGCCAGCGGCAAGGAAATAACCATTTACAAATGACAGTATTTTATTTTTAAAGTTCAGCTGGGAAAAGTCACTGTCTGCCATGTTGTCTGGTTTAGAGTTGTCCACTAAGTCCGGCAACAAAAATGCACCAAATGAGTAAGATCTATGATGGACACGGTAATGCTGCCGAGGATTGAGAGTGATTGGGCATTTAAGGAACACTAAACGGAAAGAAATAAAGCAAAAAAAACCTGAGGGCACTACAAAATAAATGATGGGATCACAGACCACACACTTAAGGGTATAACAATGATCTAAGAAGAAAAGAAGCATGTACAGCGAGTAAGGAAAATATCAATCCAATTTTATCTGAACAAGATAGACACACAAAACAATTAAAAAAGCCAAACGGCTACAATCCTACAACAGAAAGCCCATGTAAGGACTGACTGTCCTCCTCAACTGTGTTTGCAGGGAATAAGACGAAAAATGAGTAAAACCTGCACAGGGAGAGCAAGCGAATAAGAGAATTCTACAAAGGCTAAATAAATGTAAACCTACAAATACCAAAAATCACAATCTAAATTCCCTATCAGTATGTCTTTGGAATGTGGGAGGAATCCGGAGTACCCGGAGGAAACCCACGCAAACACAGGGAGAACATACAAACTCCTTGCAGATGTTGTCCTTGGTGGGATTCGAACCCAGGACTCCAGCACTGCAAGACTGCAGTGCTATCCACTGAGCCACCGTGCTGCCCATATATAATCAATATATATATATTGATTATATATAGAATCTGGACCGTGAAGAAGGCGGGTTCTACCGCTGAAACGCGTAGTCCTATCTGCACGACTTTCCTGCGTTATTGCTGTTTTGAACTGCTTGGACCATTGCATTTTAATGGATTTATGAATAAAAAGAAAAAAATTTTTAACAGCATCCTGGATTGCTCACGTTATAGCTGGACTTTGCTTTGTCGTTGTTCACATTTGTATGGATGGACTCCTACATCCAGATCCAGGCACAACGGAGTTAACCAGGTCAGCTGAGGTTCCAGGTGGTTCACAGGAGTGAGCTGGTCTACATTGTTGGATATACATATATATGTATATTTTCCATTATTGCGGCATCAGCACGGCCCACCAGTGCGCACCGCAATAATGGAAGAGAGCGCGTCACATGACGCTCCCTCTCCCATCATTACCCTCTTCCTCTGACACACAGCGGATGCGCGATGACGTCACTTCATCACGTCTCCGCTGTGTGCCGGTCTGACTGCAGCACAGCTTCTGACATCAGAGCAAAGCCGCTGCCAAAATCAGCGTGGGAGCAAGAGCGAGGAGAAGAGGCGAGTATAGTTTTTTTTTTTATTTATATAGTGAGTTCTGGTTGCATGGTTATGATACCCCGTATGGGGGGGCGGCAGCATGATACCCGTATGAGGGGGCAGCATGATATACCCCGCATGAGGAGGGGGCAGCATGGTACCCCATATAAGGGAGGGCAGCATGATACCCTATGAGGTGGCCTGCATTATATTCTGAAGGGGCTACGTTATATTCTTTGGGGGGGCTGTATTATACCATATGAAGGGGGCTACATTATAAAGAAAGAAAGAACAGAGAGAAAGAGAGGAAAGAAAGAACAGAGAGAAAGAGAGGAAAGAAAGAACAGAGAGAAAGAGAGGAAAGAAAGAACAGAGAGAAAGAGAGGAAAGAAAGAACAGAGAGAAAGAGAGGAAAGAAAGAACAGAGAGAAAGAGAGGAAAGAAAGAACAGAGAGAAAGAGAGGAAAGAAAGAACAGAGAGAAAGAGAGGAAAGAAAGAACAGAGAGAAAGAGAGGAAAGAAAGAACAGAGAGAAAGAGAGGAAAGAAAGAACAGAGAGAGAGAGAGGAAAGAAAGAACAGAGAGAGAGAGAGGAAAGAAAGAACAGAGAGAGAAAGAGAGGAAAGAAAGAACAGAGAGAGAGAGAGGAAAGAAAGAACAGAGAGAGAGAGAGGAAAGAAAGAACAGAGAGAGAGAGAGGAAAGAAAGAACAGAGAGAGAGAGAGGAAAGAAAGAACAGAGAGAGAGAGAGGAAAGAAAGAACAGAGAGAGAGAGAGGAAAGAAAGAACAGAGAGAGAGAGAGGAAAGAAAGAACAGAGAGAGAGAGAGGAAAGAAAGAACAGAGAGAGAGAATGAAAGAACAGAGAGAGAGAGAATGAAAGAACAGAGAGAGAGAGAATGAAAGAACAGAGAGAGAGAATGAAAGAACAGAGAGAGAGAATGAAAGAACAGAGAGAGAGAAAGAAAGAACAGAGAGAAAGAAAGAACAGAGAGAGAAAGAAAGAACAGAGAGAGAAAGAAAGAACAGAGAGAGAAAGAACAGAGAGAAAGAAAGAACAGAGAGAGAAAGAAAGAACAGAGAGAGAAAGAAAGAACAGAGAGAGAAAGAAAGAACAGAGAGAGAAAGAAAGAACAGAGAGAGAGAAAGAACAGAGAGAGAGAAAGAACAGAGAGAGAGAAAGAACAGAGAGAGAGAAAGAACAGAGAGAAAGATTAGAGAGAAAGATTAGAGAAAGATTAGAGAGAAAGATAGAAAGATTAGAGAGAGAGAAAGAAAGAGGGGAAAGAAAAAAAGAACAGAGAGAAAGAAAGAACAGAGAGAAAGAAAGAACAGAGAGAAAGAAAGAACAGAGAGAAAGAAAGAACAGAGAGAAAGAAAGAACAGAGAGAGAGAAAGAAAGAACAGAGAGAGAGAAAGAAAGAACAGAGAGAGAGAAAGAAAGAACAGAGAGAGAGAAAGAAAGAACAGAGAGAGAGAAAGAAAGAACAGAGAGAGAGAAAGAAAGAACAGAGAGAGAGAAAGAAAGAACAGAGAGAGAGAAAGAGAGAGAAAGATTAGAGAGAAAGATTAGAGAGAAAGATTAGAGAGAAAGATTAGAGAGAAAGATTAGAGAGAAAGATTAGAGAGAAAGATTAGAGAGAAAGATTAGAGAGAAAGATTAGAGAGAAAGAAAGAAAGATTAGAGAGAGAGAGAAAGGAAGAGGGGAAAGAAAAAAAGAACAGAGAGAAAGAAAGAACAGAGAGAAAGAGAGGAAAGAAAGAACAGAGAGAGAGAGAGGAAAGAAAGAACAGAGAGAGAGAGAGGAAAGAAAGAACAGAGAGAGAGAGAGGAAAGAAAGAACAGAGAGAGAGAGAGGAAAGAAAGAACAGAGAGAGAGAATGAAAGAACAGAGAGAGAGAGAGAATGAAAGAACAGAGAGAGAGAGAATGAAAGAACAGAGAGAGAGAGAATGAAAGAACAGAGAGAGAGAGAATGAAAGAACAGAGAGAGAGAAAGAACAGAGAGAAAGAAAGAACAGAGAGAAAGAAAGAACAGAGAGAAAGAAAGAACAGAGAGAGAAAGAAAGAACAGAGAGAGAAAGAAAGAACAGAGAGAAAGAAAGAACAGAGAGAGAAAGAAAGAACAGAGAGAGAAAGAAAGAACAGAGAGAGAAAGAAAGAACAGAGAGAGAAAGAAAGAAAAGAGAGAAAGAAAGAACAGAGAGAGAAAGAAAGAACAGAGAGAAAGAAAGAACAGAGAGAGAGAAAGAACAGAGAGAGAGAAAGAACAGAGAGAGAGAAAGAACAGAGAGAGAGAAAGAACAGAGAGAAAGATTAGAGAGAAAGATTAGAGAAAGATTAGAGAGAAAGATAGAAAGATTAGAGAGAGAGAGAAAGAAAGAGGGGAAAGAAAAAAAGAACAGAGAGAAAGAAAGAACAGAGAGAAAGAAAGAACAGAGAGAAAGAGAGGAAAGAAAGAACAGAGAGAAAGAGAGGAAAGAAAGAACAGAGAGAAAGAGAGGAAAGAAAGAACAGAGAGAAAGAGAGGAAAGAAAGAACAGAGAGAAAGAGAGGAAAGAAAGAACAGAGAGAAAGAGAGGAAAGAAAGAACAGAGAGAAAGAGAGGAAAGAAAGAACAGAGAGAAAGAGAGGAAAGAAAGAACAGAGAGAAAGAGAGGAAAGAAAGAACAGAGAGAAAGAGAGGAAAGAAAGAACAGAGAGAAAGAGAGGAAAGAAAGAACAGAGAGAAAGAGAGGAAAGAAAGAACAGAGAGAAAGAGAGGAAAGAAAGAACAGAGAGAAAGAGAGGAAAGAAAGAACAGAGAGAAAGAGAGGAAAGAAAGAACAGAGAGAAAGAGAGGAAAGAAAGAACAGAGAGAAAGAGAGGAAAGAAAGAACAGAGAGAAAGAGAGGAAAGAAAGAACAGAGAGAAAGAGAGGAAAGAAAGAACAGAGAGAAAGAGAGGAAAGAAAGAACAGAGAGAAAGAGAGGAAAGAAAGAACAGAGAGAAAGAGAGGAAAGAAAGAACAGAGAGAAAGAGAGGAAAGAAAGAACAGAGAGAAAGAGAGGAAAGAAAGAACAGAGAGAAAGAGAGGAAAGAAAGAACAGAGAGAGAGAGAGGAAAGAAAGAACAGAGAGAGAGAGAGGAAAGAAAGAACAGAGAGAGAGAGAGGAAAGAAAGAACAGAGAGAGAGAGAGGAAAGAAAGAACAGAGAGAGAGAATGAAAGAACAGAGAGAGAGAATGAAAGAACAGAGAGAGAGAGAATGAAAGAACAGAGAGAGAGAGAATGAAAGAACAGAGAGAGAGAGAATGAAAGAACAGAGAGAGAGAGAGAGAATGAAAGAACAGAGAGAGAGAGAATGAAAGAACAGAGAGAGAGAAAGAAAGAACAGAGAGAAAGAAAGAACAGAGAGAGAAAGAAAGAACAGAGAGAGAAAGAAAGAACAGAGAGAGAAAGAAAGAACAGAGAAAGAAAGAACAGAGAGAGAAAGAAAGAACAGAGAGAAAGAAAGAACAGAGAGAGAAAGAAAGAACAGAGAGAGAAAGAAAGAACAGAGAGAGAAAGAAAGAACAGAGAGAGAAAGAAAGAACAGAGAGAGAAAGAAAGAACAGAGAGAGAAAGAAAGAACAGAGAGAAAGAAAGAACAGAGAGAGAGAAAGAACAGAGAGAGAGAAAGAACAGAGAGAGAGAAAGAACAGAGAGAGAGAAAGAACAGAGAGAAAGATTAGAGAGAAAGATTAGAGAAAGATTAGAGAGAAAGATAGAAAGATTAGAGAGAGAAAGAAAGAGGGGAAAGAAAGAAAGAACAGAGAGAAAGAAAGAACAGAGAGAAAGAAAGAACAGAGAGAAAGAAAGAACAGAGAGAAAGAAAGAACAGAGAGAGAGAAAGAAAGAACAGAGAGAGAGAAAGAAAGAAAGAACAGAGAGAGAGAAAGAGAGAGAAAGATTAGAGAGAAAGATTAGAGAGAAAGATTAGAGAGAAAGATTAGAGAGAAAGATTAGAGAGAAAGATTAGAGAGAAAGATTAGAGAGAAAGATTAGAGAGAAAGATTAGAGAGAAAGAAAGAAAGATTAGAGAGAGAGAGAAAGGAAGAGGGGAAAGAAAAAAAGAACAGAGAGAAAGAAAGAACAGAGAGAAAGAGAGGAAAGAAAGAACAGAGAGAGGAAAGAAAGAACAGAGAGAGGAAAGAAAGAACAGAGAGAGAGAGGAAAGAAAGAACAGAGAGAGAGAGGAAAGAAAGAACAGAGAGAGAGAGAGGAAAGAAAGAACAGAGAGAGAGAATGAAAGAACAGAGAGAGAGAGAATGAAAGAACAGAGAGAGAGAGAATGAAAGAACAGAGAGAGAGAGAATGAAAGAACAGAGAGAGAGAGAATGAAAGAACAGAGAGAGAGAGAATGAAAGAACAGAGAGAGAGAGAATGAAAGAACAGAGAGAGAGAGAATGAAAGAACAGAGAGAGAGAGAATGAAAGAACAGAGAGAGAAAGAAAGAACAGAGAGAAAGAAAGAACAGAGAGAGAAAGAAAGAACAGAGAGAGAAAGAAAGAACAGAGAGAGAAAGAAAGAACAGAGAGAGAAAGAAAGAACAGAGAGAGAAAGAAAGAACAGAGAGAGAAAGAAAGAACAGAGAGAGAAAGAAAGAACAGAGAGAGAAAGAAAGAACAGAGAGAAAGAAAGAACAGAGAGAGAGAAAGAACAGAGAGAGAGAAAGAACAGAGAGAGAGAAAGAACAGAGAGAGAGAAAGAACAGAGAGAAAGATTAGAGAGAAAGATTAGAGAAAGATTAGAGAGAAAGATAGAAAGATTAGAGAGAGAGAGAAAGAAAGAGGGGAAAGAAAAAAAGAACAGAGAGAAAGAAAGAACAGAGAGAAAGAAAGAACAGAGAGAAAGAAAGAACAGAGAGAAAGAAAGAACAGAGAGAAAGAAAGAACAGAGAGAAAGAAAGAACAGAGAGAGAGAAAGAACAGAGAGAGAGAAAGAAAGAACAGAGAGAGAGAAAGAAAGAACAGAGAGAGAGAAAGAGAGAGAAAGATTAGAGAGAAAGATTAGAGAGAAAGATTAGAGAGAAAGATTAGAGAGAAAGATTAGAGAGAAAGAAAGAAAGATTAGAGAGAGAGAGAAAGGAAGAGGGGAAAGAAAAAAAGAACAGAGAGAAAGAAAGAACAGAGAGAAAGAAAGAACAGAGAGAAAGAAAGAACAGAGAGAAAGAAAGAACAGAGAGAAAGAAAGAACAGAGAGAAAGAAAGAACAGAGAGAAAGAAAGAACAGAGAGAAAGAAAGAACAGAGAGAAAGAAAGAACAGAGAGAGAGAAAGAAAGAACAGAGAGAGAGAGAGAAAAAGAGAGAGAAAGAAAGATTCTATAAAGATACTATAGCAGCCCGGCTCCCATTGTAGTGCCAACCTGAGCCTCCCAATGCAGGACATATCATGATCCGCTCACATGGCCGACATCCCCGAGTCCAAGGCGATCCCCGCTGTCTGCGCTGTCGGAGGACACGGTGATGGATCTGAAGCAATCCTTGAAGTGCCTCCATGGTTCCGTCACAATCTCCTCCCGAACGTACCTCATTTCCGGTCAGGTTCCAGCACGTCACTTCCGGTGGAACGTCACGTGCGAATTTTAAAGTGCTCCTCGGGGCTCTGCCATGTACTCCTGTGTCCGCGGGAAAAGTAAGCGACCGGGGCAGACTCTCTCAAAATCGATAATGAAAATAACTTGGCACTCAACTTCTAGTATTCAATGCGACTAGTGGTGGAAACCACGTCTGGATCCCTACACACCAGCGCCTAAATAGGACCTGCTGTACTGACAGACCCATGTAAAAGAAAGTGCTCATCGCTATAACAAGCCAGCTGTACTACTTTCTACACTCTTGCATATAACAGGATTTTGGCTTTCCATAGGCATATCATACAGATAACTCCATTATAAGTAAAGATTTTTTTGCCTAAACAGTGAATTGGATATCTCTTTATATGAGACTATTACATAGAACCTCACCTTAATAGTGAGCTGGATGGCTCACCATCACAGTCCTCACAAAAGGAAGACACATCTTTTACTACACTACCGCCTTACCTAATTATCTTAAGCAGTCGGACTGACGAAGGCCAGGTTGTTGGCCAAAACGTTTTTGCAGACTGCCTAAATAAAATTCTTCTCCAATCTCATGAATACTAGAAGTTGAGTGCCAAGTTATTTTCATTATCACTTCTTGGTTTGGGTAACTTACTTGTGCACCCTGCAGCAGTGCCACACTATACTTCACACATCTCTATAAATCGAGACGGTTGGGAGGTATGAATGCTCCCCACCATACACCTTGTAAAGGCATAGCTCCGCACACCTCATACACATACGGCTCCGCTCCGTACACCTCTCGCACACACGCGGCTCCGCCCACTTTGTACACACGTGGCTCCACTCCGCCCACCTCGTACACACACGGCTCTGCTCCGCCCACCTCGTACACACGCAGTTCCGCTCCGCACACCTCGTACACATGCGGCTCCGCTCCGCACACCTCGTACACACGCGGCTCTGCTACATGCACCCTGTAAAACCCTCCTTACCCCACACATAAACTTCTCCTAATCCAGCGCACCATGACAACCAGCACACTAGCACAGCAGAGTCCTGCATAGTGCATACAGTCAGTGAGGCCCCTGATCATGGGACCTCGACTCCTCCCCTCCTGTGACCTCATCACAGGTCCTGTGGCCGAGAAGAGAACATAGTGGCAGAGAGAGGATCGATTCTCCCTGCCCTGCCGCATATACAGTTTACAGTAGCGTAAATCCGGGTGGGCCCCCTCAGAGCGCGGGGCCACCGCTGCCCCCCGGGTAGCTACGCTACTGCAAGGGACACACGATCTGTGGAAACACACTGACGTGCACAGACTTATTTGAATGGGTCTACGTGTGTAGGTGTCTCTCAGCTGTCATGCGCAATCGCCACAAATATACAGCAGTCATAAAACCGGCACACATCCAGGATTGTAATTTACACCACTTTTTTGGCAAAAATTATGGCACCACACATTTATTATGGTTTACTTAAATAGCGCCATCATATTCCAGAGCACTTTACGGATATTGCCATCATTGTCCCCATTGGAGCTCACAATTTAAATTCCCTATCAGTGTGTGTTTGTAGTGTGGGAGGAAATCTGAGAATCTGGAGGAAACCCACGCAAACATGAGGAGAACATACAAACGCCTTGCAGATGTTGTCCTTGGTGGGATTTGAATCCAGGGCCCCAGTGCTGTAAAGCTGCAGTGCTAATCACTGATCCACCATGGTACCCATACCATCACAACTGAGCTCCATATACTTTTGAAAAAGTTGGTGAAGCTGGCCAGGACTGGGGTAAAAGCGCCAAAAACTGCAAGTTGCACAAACATTTATTTCTTGTGGATTTAAACATTCATTTCTAGATTTAGTAGTTCTTTTAGTGAGCTGATGTGACGATCACATATCGGTTAAAGATTTTCCCAAAGCTGGTCTGTAGTCAAAAAGGTTGTGATATGCATTTGAGGGTGAATCTACCAACACTGATGACTAATAAAAGGAATCTGTCAGCAGGTTTTTATTATGTAATATGAGAGTATTATGATGTTGGGGTGGAGACCCAGATTTCAATGATGTGTCACTTACTGGGCTGCTTGTCGTTTCAGTAAAATCAGTGTTTTCTCAGCAGGAGATTACTACTAGAGGACTAGATGTCTCTGCCACATCGCCCTCCTGCTGTGTGTAGCCACACCCTCACCAGTGATTGGCAGCTTTTAGTGTACATTGAGCATAGGCAGAAAGCTACCAATCAGTGGTGTGGGTTATACAGAACTCAGCAGAGAACTAGTAGATCAAACTGATTTTATCAAAATGATAGCATGCAACCCAGTAAGTAACACATAACTAATCAGGGTCTCTGTCCCTACAATATGCTGCTATCAGCTAACAGAGCAAAAAAGTAGCAGATTTACTTTAATTGGTGATGCGATCTATATATTTTTTTTATACCCGTCACTCATCTTGCAGTGATACATCATGCATGTAAACGGAAAAAAAAACCCATTGTAAATGCTATCCACCACTTTCATCATTCTTTGGAAAAGGACAAATGAACAGTACAATGTCTGCTAGTGGCTCTTGGAGCGCAGCATTCCCACTGCTTTAACCCTTCACTGATATCTTATAGATTTTCTTGTCTAGTGAGCCTGTGTATTAAGTGAAACAAAAAAAAAAAATATGTGGGGCTAATAAAACTTCAATACAGGATAAAACACATTTAAAAAAGAAAAGAAAAAAAAAAGCCTGCAATGGGAAGATTATGGGTTCTGTTGACAGTGCGCACAGATCCGCACACCAGGAATGCAATGTGACAAGCAGGTTTATGAGGCTGATGCATTATTAGAATTTGTTTTGACTGCACATACGGGAAGGCGGGGAGGGAGCGATGAGCACAGGGCTCCCTGCTGATCGTCCCCGACGCTGGCGAGAACGAACGCTAGGAAATCGCCAAAAGAGGTCGCTGGAAAGAGCTGAAATGGTCAATGCAGCACAATGACATCTGCCATATAAAACAGCGCTCGTTATTTTTTAAGGGAACCTGTCAGGTCCCCAACCGCTAATATAGCAGCAAGCACAGGGATTTCTGGATTCTGACATTGTATCATTCATAAACGCTGCAGTGCTTTAACAAAGATTAATCCTGCAGCACTGCATATACTAGTGAGGCAGGACTAGTCCGGGCGGTGGCGCTTCTTCTCTTCCCTCATGACTTAATGGACAACCTGCATACAGTCTCTTATGGTAGCACCATTATAAGGCTGCCAATTACGCCCTAGGAAGCTAGTAAGACATGGGCAGGACTAATATGGGGAAGAGATGTCCTGCCGGATCACACTTGCTTCATTCATCTATGCAACACCGCAGGATTAAAGAGAGTCTGCCATGTAATCTGAGAGCAGCATAATGTAGAGTCTGAGACCCTGATTCTAGCAATGTGTGAAATAACGGGTAGTTTTGATAAAATTGAAGCTTTATTAGGAGATTCTCAATAGAGGACTAGTTAATAGTGATGAGTGGCACAAGTGCTTGTTACTCGAGTTTGCACCAAGTATTGCGGGTGCTCGAGTGACATCTTCGGGTCCCCATGGCTACATGTGTCCCAGCTGTTAGACACCCGGGGATTGCCTGACAACCATGGGCAATCCCTGCGTCTTTTGTGGCGGTCTAACATCTGCGAAGCATGCGGGTGCAGGGAATTAAACATGTCACCCGAGCACCCGCGATACTTGGTGCATACTTAAGCACTTGAACTCATCACTACTACTGAACCTGCTGTTGTGTAGTCCTTTATACTTATGAGCTGTGTATAAACCCGCTGCCTCTGATTGGCAGCTTACTGCGTGCACTGTGCATAGGCAAAAAGCAGCCAGTGGTGTAGGCGGGGTTACACAGAGCTCAGCATTCTGAGAACTAGTATAAATTCACAGCACACTTGTATTGAATTTACTGTCTGTACATTTCCCCGCTTAATTGTAAAGTGCTGCGGAATATGTTGGCGCTATATAAATAAAAATTATTATTATTACAGCAGATAAAATGGTGATTTTATTAAAACTGTAGCCCAGTAAGTGATAAATCACTGGAATCAGGATCTTTGCCCTACAACATGCAGCTGTCAGATGGGGCAGCAAAAACCTGGGGACAGATTCCCCTTGAACGTACTTTTTCAAACACTGAAGCGTAGGTTACATAAAACACTACCAGAATACAGAATTCCCATGCATACTGCTAGCATAGTGGCTCAGTACAGTCAGGTGACATGATGGACTTGTCACCAGGGTTATTGGCCATATTATGGAATAGTGGCTGCAGAGATGAATAAAGCCTTTCTCATCTCTGTTGAGGAGATATCATTAACTTTAACCCAACTTTACACGCCAAGTCCAAGAAGACTTTTCCAGAGATTCTTCACTGGGCATACACTTATCCCCCCCCGAATGACGTTTACCAATTATAAGCAGGTGTAATGCAAAGGAAATTAAAAAAAATACGCCCCCAGACGAAGAACATGCTTTCTCCTGTATCCTTTCTGCACCTACTGTACAGCAAATTTGCTAAACATCTTCAGGTTTCATCACTCAGCAGATAATGTAGGGGGAGGGGTGCAGGCAGCTTTACTGAGAGGAGAGATGCCGAAGTGCATATAATCACACTCAGTTCTGTTCTCCCCCCTCCAGCCACATTGACTGCCCTGAGATAATGGCTGTGCTACCTCCCCCACACATACCTGCCTTGAAATAAAGCTACAAGAGGTATGAAATCACACTTTGCTCTGCTCCATAATACACAATAAGTGCACAGATCAGTGCTAAGAGCAGGGCTGTCTATGATTACAGCTCACAGGAGATGGGGGCGTGTTCTTTTCACCCCTACAAGATGCCACCTGCTCATAATTGATCAACATCATACAGGGGAAGAAGTACACGACCCAAGAAAAGAAAAACCCTCTTGGATTTATCCTAAATTATTGGCCAAAATTTATTCCCTAATATCTCTACAACGGAGAGGAGAAATTAAAAAATAAATACTAGGTTTTATTCTGCTCTGTAGCCACTATTCCATGATGGGGGTCAGCTTACCATGCTAATACTGGTGAAAGGTCCTCTTTAAATGAAAGATCAAGTCAATCATAAATGTACTAATACAGAAAATAATGAACAAGAACTATCCTAATGCCTCCTTTTCATTCAGAAATTAGTGGGATTAGATAACCACAAGACTTTCCACAGTAGCTCATTGCACAGAATGTTTCAGATCCTCATAAGGGATTGATACATTACACATTTGGTATGATTCAATCACATATTAGATATTTTACTGTTTAGGCCATGCTTTAAACTAGTACAATACACTGTCATGGGCAAAACATTACTAATCACAGGGAATAAAAACATTTCAATATACGGTACCTTCCCTCACAGGGAGCTTATAGCAATATCAGGAGTGTATTATCTTTTCTTATCTGTCCCAAGTTGGAAGATTGATAAAACACATGATGTTCATTAGATTTTATTTAATTCCTTTGCTAGTCTAAAATTAAAAAAGACTAAACAGCTATTTACAGGACTCCTGTATGAGAAGAACCAACTTCTACCTAAGACCCTGGATCCTTTGTGAATGGGTAGCAATAAAGATTTAGGTCAGTCTTTAAACTTCAAAAAGGTATAGAACAAAAAAGACAAAATAAAAGATAAACAAATCTATCACTAAAGCATTGATGACACTATAGGAAGGAATTTATTGTCTTTTTGTTGCAGACATCAGCACAATAGACCTAACTGTTTGTAGACTGCTGGTGGGGAGATGACAATCAGGGTCGTGTAATAAGGTCATGTAATACTCTTTCCATGAGTTAATTGGAGCCTCTAAGAAAGTCTGTTCAAACAAACCGCTTTGTTGTCCGGGTAATGGGCTTCTGACAAAGGTGGACATATGTCTTCACAGTGCCTGGTGGAGTCAAAGGAAGGATTCCCTGTGGTCCAGTTAGGGTGCATTCACACTGGCTGACTGTTAAAATGACCAAAGGTCGACTACATGAAAACTGATCGCAGTCAGTGTATATTCACACATTGCGTTTTTTGTAGTTTTTTTCTGCACCAAAAACCAGCGTGGTGTCAGGATGCATATCCAGTTGAAGTTGCGCTGGCTGCAGTGAAAGCCCAGATACCAGGAGGAAATTAACGTTATTTCTCCCGGCAGCCCCCGGCTTTCAGTCATAGAGGTGCAGCTGCCTTCAGTTACCATAGTGAGCGGCACTGTCTGACAGGCCACATTGCAGTGTACCAGTGCAGAGCAGACTGTCAGTCAGAGCCGGGGTGTGGTTACAGCCTTCACTCAATTTGTACCGAGCGGTGACTATAGCCAACGGCGCCTCTATGACTGAAAGCTGGCGGCTGTCAGGGGAATAAAGTTCATTTCATCCTGGTAGCCGGGCTTTCAGTGTGGCGGCCGCACAACTTTTGAATGTTATTAACCTGCAGATTAACCCCATATCTACAATTTGGGACATGACAGGTTGCCTTTAAGACAGAGTCCATCATCTGTCCAAAGTTACATGGAGAAAACTTGACATAGAATCTCTGGTCATTGTTTCACTTACACAATGAACACTAACCAGAGAGCTAGTCATTTCTCAATATGACGATTGCCATGGGGAACGTACACAATACAGCACTATATACAGCGGACACCCTCTATTTAAGGACAGAAGTGTCCGTGCAAGAGCTACACCTCCAGATGTCACAAGCTGAACATGACCCATTTTACTCCGTTAACCAAGATATTATTATATACAGTATGAAAACATTTCAGGCCTGATTCACACTTGCGCTTTGGGCTTTGATTTAAAAAAAAATTCTGGGAGGGAAGATAGGAATAGCCAGATAGCGGCTTGGGCCTTGCATACATGCACACGTGTGTCTGTCTGTGTGTAGTAGTAAAGTAACCAATTTCAGGGGAGCTTGGCCAAGTCTGCCTCTACCTTCCCCCTCCACCCTCCATAAACTTCTATGAGCAACAACTCATCTCATATGCCTCAGCAATGTGAGAACCTGCACTCACTGAAGACAGATTCTACCTGTGAATTAAAAGAAAAAAAAAAAAAAAAACAATCCGGGAGGTAAAAGAAATAAAATTTTCTGATAAGACCTTCTGTAATATCGCTCATCTCCACTTATACTACTGATTTATGAAAAATAAAATGATGGCTACTTTTTAAACAGAATCTGTCACCAGGTTTCTGCTGCCTAATCTGAGAGCAGCATAATGTAGAGACAGACATCTCGATTACAGTAATATGTCACTTACTGAGCTGTTAGCTGTAGTTTTGATAAAATCAATGTATTATCAGCAGATTATCACTATAGGACTAGTGAACCTGCTGTCATGTAGTCCAGCCACACCCCCACCAGAGATTGGACGCTGTCTATGAAGTACACAGAAAGCTGCCAATCAGTGGTGTGGGTGGGGTTATACAGAGCTCAGCATTCAGAGAACTGGTAGATCTCCAACTGATAATACTGTGATTTTATCAAAACTGAAGAAAGAAGCCCAGTAAGTGACACATCATTGTAATCAGGGCCTCTGCCCCTACATCATGCTGCTCTCAGATGGATTAGCAAAAACTTTGAGACAGATTTATTTAACCTTGTAACCTTTGCAAGCAGTTGCTGCACACAAGTAGATACATATGGGTGTGGAAGGATTATGGTTGGCATCTTTACCATCTGGAAACAAAGTTTCGCTTTGATTTTGCTTTAATTCATCTTCTCCCATGCGATTGATTTCCTATCCAGCCGCCTGCACTGAACACTACACAGTACACTGCTGCCGCTATCTGCTACTTCATTCAGAATTGCCGGCGTTGTGTTTCAGACGCACTGCAGACATCAGGAGCTGGATATCACGAGGTGGTATTCTGACCCAAGAAATGGGTATAACCAGTAAATCAGTCATCCAAACCGAAAAGAAACAGAACTCAAAAGAGTCCCAAGCGCGGCATATATACCATGGTCAAGAAACTCCTCAGGTCCTGCAGCTTCAGAAACCCAAAACCTGTGGGAATTCACCATCCTGTATTATCTCAGTGACAAAAATGTAGCCCAGCTGCATCTGCTTTCCAGAGACAGCAGGGCTCACGTAGCCATGTATATGTACGGGGAGGACTGGAACAAGCAAACGGCAAGATGTGACGTTCCATGGTCCGCGAGATCCGTTACACCAAGTTCACACCATGAGTATTTCATGAGGTTTTTTTATCTGCTGGGTAGGGGATTCCTGAAATCTCACACTAGCGTTTATTCGACGCAGCGCACGGCGCCGCTAAGCCCCGCCACCTGCCGGCTCCCTGCCCGCCCTATCCGGTCATCGCCGCCTACTATCGCACATGGACGCTTGCGATCTGCTCACCCTATCTTTAGCATAGCGTGCGCAGATCATGCGCTGGCCGTGCGCTAGGATTTTGGCGTGCGCTGCGCACTTTTGAAGGTGCGCCTGTGCGCGCCGAACGCAGCATGTTGCATTTCGGCGCACCTTCAAAAGTGCGCAGCGCACGCCAAAATCCTACTAGCGCACGGCCAGCGCACGATCTGCGCACCCTATGCTAAAGATAGAGTGTGCAGATCGCAAGCGTCCATGTGCGATAGTAGGCGGCGATGACCGGATGGGGCAGGCAGGGAGCCGGCAGGGGGCGGGGCTTAGCGGTGCCGTGCGCTTCGTGGAATAAACGCTAGTGTGAAACTAGCCTCATGTAGCTTATTTTTCCCCTGCATATTTGAAGTAGAATTAAATCCGCGGCATGTCAATTCTTTCTGCAGGGTTTTACTCATTCTAAAGAATGGGGGTTAAATGCATTAAAAAAATGCATGGGGAAAAAAAAATTAGTTTTTCCTGCCAATACATCAGTTTTTCGCACAGATTTGTAGATTTTGGGGCTGCAAAATACTGAACATGTACACATACCAAAAAAAAAAAAAAAAACATGAGTTTTTGTTGGCATTTTCCGAGCTAAAACACAAGTAAAACCTACACGTAACTTGAACATAACAAAGCACTATGAAAACCAATTGCCAAAAAAGGTAAAGAAAACATGATAAACCGAAGAGACAAAAACACAATAAAAAAAAACTAAAAAAATGCAATGAAAACAGCAAGTAACCTATCGTAATTTAGTAAACTAGTGCACATTCAAAACCTCCCCTAATATCGGGAATAAGTGAGAAGGTAGCTTTAGTGGTGTCCGTCATACCCCAGACCTGGCATGACGTTGTGCTGGCGGGGTATATAACCTTTCACATTAGAACAGTGTTCAGGAGCTCCATCATGGGATCAACATGTGACAATGACCGACTGAAGAAATGGCTGATCCAAAGCATAGAAAAAAGGCAATTACATGGGGCTGCTGGAACGTCTACCCTCAGGATGTCATGGCTACATCACAAATCAGGCAAAGGGTCAGAATACCTGACCCCCAACTATTCCCGCTAAAATAAACAATGTACTGGGCACAGGGCCCAAGCATCCCTAGGAAGAAAGGACAACCATTTGTCAGGAGAAGGGGAGTGAAGACAAGGTTCCTGTGTAAAGGTCAGAGATTAGTGCAGGAGAAACCTGCCAGCAGAAGACAAGTTGTGTCAGGGTAAGGGTGCAGCAAACCAAGGGATTGTGCCAGTGCTCAGCTTTCTTGGTGTCCTGCGCAAAAATTTTGATAAGTTCTCCAGAAACATTTAGGTGTGGTTGTTACTATATTGCTTGTTACCCATTTATCCTAGAAAACTAGGAAACTAAAAATTGACTCAGAAGTTAAAGGGAATTTTTCAGCAGGTTTTTGCTATGTAATCTGATGTAGGGCTTAAAACACAGATTTGAGCGATGCGTCACTTAATCAGGCCGTGAGTTGTTGCTTACTTACAATGAAGATTTTATCACCTGGACATTATCACTGCTGGACTAGGTCTCACTTGTCCGACCACGCCCCCTCCTGTGATAAGCAGCTCACTGTCAATAGACAACATACATAGAAGGCTGTGCTGTGGGTAGGGCATGCTACAGCCAAGAACTCTGTGTCACAAAAATACATTGCTGGAATTAGGGTCTCTTTCCCTACATTATGCTGCTCTCAGATGAAGTAGCACAAACCTTATGACAACTTCCCTTTAAGTGAAAAAAAAAAAAAAAAAGAAATAAAGTCTTTCCATCCTTTATACATACTATTCCTTTTAAGTCCACTTGTTTTACAGTCAGCCTCCAGCCTCAATTATCTAGCCTTTAGATGGATGTTCCCGTGATATGCATTTATCACCTCTTTAATAATATATTTAAGATGATTTAATAATACTTAAATTTAATTTATCAATGCTACAGGTTCTCATTTACATTCCATTAATATTGGCTGAACCTGCCAACTATCTCAGGCCTCATTCAGATGTCATTTTTCTTACACGCAAAAGTCCAGACCAATTTTCATCCGTGTTTAGGATCCGAGTCTCATCAGCACTTCAGTTTTTCCATCATAGTTTCATCAGTGATATTTTCGTGTATTAAAAAAAAAAAAAAAATTCAAAAAAAAAAAAAAAATGGTAAAGCTTCCCAGCCTATTAAAATCGCAGAAAAACACACACGTGAACTAGCCCATTCATCTACACTGGTCAGTGTGTACTCCGTGCGCTAAACATTTTTTTTTTACACAGAACAAGAATCAAAGATACTGCGGTATCACGGGTACAGCTGCCTCCCGACAGAGGAGGAAGGATAGGGCATGTTAAATTACAATGCCCAATCCTTCTGTCCCATGATATAAAAGCCGCCTCCAAAAAGGTCTCACAGCAACTTATATCCTTTTCCCCATACAAATCACATGCATGCTCGGTGGACCTGAGCACGCTTGTATATGAGGGGTTTGGAAGGTATAGTCTTTGGTTCACTTGATGTGTCATGTTTTAAACTAAATGTTTTGGATACTTCCTGGCACTTGGCTTTAACAAAACATAAATTAATACAGTAATGTGCAGCTTACATGCACTTGCGCAGCGGAAACTCATATTTTTTTATACCTGCGGAATTTCCGCATCTAATGCAATACCGCGCCGGAGGACAGTTTACGCCGAGTAAAAACAAAGCGCAGTGGGCAGGAGATTTCTATAATTGCCATCCACTTGCTGGAGCTGTAAGAGGCTGATAGAGTGAAAATAGGTTTTGTCAAAAACTCACCAAAAAAGCTTCATTGGCACACCGCCTTATAGAGTACAGTAACCTGTCAGCCAGTCCATTCTTACAGTGCAGCAACCAGGTTGCGATGGGTGTCACCACCTGAAGAAGCTCTGCTCCACGGACATGTCGAGCTCTACCCGCCACCCTTTCTCCCTGAAGAAGCTCTGCTCCACGGACAAGTCGAGCTCTACCCGCCACCCTTTCTCCCTGAAGAAGCTCTGCTCCACGGACACGTCGAGCTCTACCCGCCACCCTTTCTCCCTGAAGAAGCTCTGCTCCACGGACACGTCGAGCTCTACCCGCCACCCTTTCTCCCTGAAGAAGCTCTGCTCCACGGACACGTCGAGCTCTACCCGCCACCCTTTCTCCCTGAAGAAGCTCTGCTCCACGGACACGTCGAGCTCTACCCGCCACCCTTTCTCCCTGAAGAAGCTCTGCTCCACGGACACGTCGAGCTCTACCCGCCACCCTTTCTCCCTGAAGAAGCTCTGCTCCACGGACACGTCGAGCTCTACCCGCCACCCTTTCTCCCTGAAGAAGCTCTGCTCCACGGACATGTCGAGCTCTACCCGCCACCCTTTCTCCCTGAAGAAGCTCTGCTCCACGGACATGTCGAGCTCTACCCGCCACCCTTTCTCCCTGAAGAAGCTCTGCTCCACGGACATGTCGAGCTCTACCCGCCACCCTTTCTCCCTGAAGAAGCTCTGCTCCACGGACATGTCGAGCTCTACCCGCCACCCTTTCTCCCTGAAGAAGCTCTGCTCCACGGACATGTCGAGCTCTACCCGCCACCCTTTCTCCCTGAAGAAGCTCTGCTCCACGGACATGTCGAGCTCTACCCGCCACCCTTTCTCCCTGAAGAAGCTCTGCTCCACGGACATGTCGAGCTCTACCCGCCACCCTTTCTCCCTGAAGAAGCTCTGCTCCACGGACATGTCGAGCTCTACCCGCCACCCTTTCTCCCTGAAGAAGCTCTGCTCCACGGACATGTCGAGCTCTACCCGCCACCCTTTCTCCCTGAAGAAGCTCTGCTCCACGGACATGTCGAGCTCTACCCGCCACCCTTTCTCCCTGAAGAAGCTCTGCTCCACGGACATGTCGAGCTCTACCCGCCACCCTTTCTCCCTGAAGAAGCTCTGCTCCACGGACATGTCGAGCTCTACCCGCCACCCTTTCTCCCTGAAGAAGCTCTGCTCCACGGACATGTCGAGCTCTACCCGCCACCCTTTCTCCCTGAAGAAGCTCTGCTCCACGGACATGTCGAGCTCTACCCGCCACCCTTTCTCCCTGAAGAAGCTCTGTTTCACGGACATGTCGAGCTCTACCCGCCACCCTTTCTCCCTGAAGAAGCTCTGCTCCACGGACATGTCGAGCTCTACCCGCCACCCTTTCTCCCTGAAGAAGCTCTGTTTCACGGACATGTCGAGCTCTACCCGCCACCCTTTCTCCCTGAAGAAGCTCTGTTTCACGGACATGTCGAGCTCTACCCGCCACCCTTTCTCCCTGAAGAAGCTCTGTTTCACGGACATGTCGAGCTCTACCCGCCACCCTTTCTCCCTGAAGAAGCTCTGTTTCACGGACATGTCGAGCTCTACCCGCCACCCTTTCTCCCTGAAGAAGCTCTGTTTCACGGACATGTCGAGCTCTACCCGCCACCCTTTCTCCCTGAAGAAGCTCTGTTTCACGGACATGTCGAGCTCTACCCGCCACCCTTTCTCCCTGAAGAAGCTCTGTTTCACGGACATGTCGAGCTCTACCCGCCACCCTTTCTCCCTGAAGAAGCTCTGTTTCACGGACATGTCGAGCTCTACCCGCCACCCTTTCTCCCTGAAGAAGCTTTGTTTCACGGACATGTCGAGCTCTACCCGCCACCCTTTCTCCCTGAAGAAGCTTTGTTTCACGGACATGGTGAGCTCTACCCGCCACCCTTTCTCCCTGAAGAAGCTTTGTTTCACGGACATGTCGAGCTCTACCCGCCACCCTTTCTCCCTGAAGAAGCTTTGTTTCACGGACATGTCGAGCTCTACCCGCCACCCTTTCTCCCTGAAGCAGCTTTGTTTCACGGACATGTCGAGCTCTACCCGCCACCCTTTCTCCCTGAAGAAGCTTTGTTTCACGGACATGTCGAGCTCTACCCGCCACCCTTTCTCCCTGAAGAAGCTTTGTTTCACGGACATGTCGAGCTCTACCCGCCACCCTTTCTCCCTGAAGAAGCTTTGTTTCACGGACATGTCGAGCTCTACCCGCCACCCTTTCTCCCTGAAGAAGCTTTGTTTCACGGACATGTCGAGCTCTACCCGCCACCCTTTCTCCCTGAAGAAGCTTTGTTTCACGGACATGTCGAGCTCTACCCGCCACCCTTTCTCCCTGAAGAAGCTTTGTTTCACGGACATGGTGAGCTCTACCCGCCACCCTTTCTCCCTGAAGAAGCTTTGTTTCACTGACATGGTGAGCTCTACCCGCCACCCTTTCTCCCTTAAGAAGCTTTGTTTCACTGACATGGTGAGCTCTACCCGCCACCCTTTCTCCCTGAAGAAGCTTTATTCCATGGAGATGGTGAGCTCTACCCGCCACCCTCTCTCCCTGAAGGTTTACTAGAGGTCGTATTGAGAGGTAGATTGCGTTTCGGTAAAGAAACCTGATAAACCCGATAGTAGAAGAGGACTTCAGTGGATGGATTTTATTTTGGAACAAATGTTTTTAATTCATAAAATAAGGGTAGTGAGCAGCAGTTTGAAACTAGAAAAAGTGTCATTACAACCATCAGGCTTCTTGATACAGGAGCTGACAAGGTCCTTCCACTACAGTAAGATGTCGGGAGAAGCTTCTGAGGCAATGTGTACAAGTGGGACACTACTAGGTAATAAAGGCCTAGTGTGAAATCCTCCGCACACTCGGACATCCCTCTAGAAATCAGGGCGTTACAGGACAGATCACTGTCTACACTAAATGTTATCTTCCCTGGTATTCTGCAGACATGGCCAGCTATACATATGTACATATGCTCCCTGATACTGCCAGATTTCACAACAACACACATACGTCACACCGGCAGATCTAGTACAACCCGACCAACGAGTTCTGGGGCCAACACAGGAATGCGAAGAGCTCTCGTCTGACAGTCAGGGGCAAAGGTCATATAGCGCCAAAAATATGACATGGATTTACAAAACCCCCTTTATAGGTGACACTATACTGGGAGCCTTATCTACGTATCTGATTAGACTGCCTGAATTCTGCCCTGGATTTTAGGTGCAGAACTTCTCACGATGTGGAGCCTCCAATACCGAGGAGTGGGAGCCATTTCTTCTCACTCTCCTTCTGGTGGAGAGGAGGCTGTCCTACTACACATCAGTATGCCAAGAAGAACGTCACACATGATGATATCTCCACACGAGCATGGAGAGCTAGAAGTGTCAGGCACTGGTTACAGATTGGGCCTGAATGTCTAGCAGCTGATGCTTAGGAGATAAGGAGGACAAACATTTATTTCAACGGGGTTTGAAAAATATCCCGATGACGAAAATTATAAGACAGGAACATTGTTATTTACCAAGCTTTTCCTTTAGAATCAGTAAATGGGACAACTTTCCAGGAGACCCCGGAAATTGAAGCATTGCTTCCGATTATGGTCAGGTCTCATTTATGGTTAAATTCATCTTTGTATGACTATATCCCCCACAATTACCTGCCCATAAGATTATAGGGTTTTGTATAATACTGGGCATCTTCATTTTGCTGCTCATAATGTCAGAACTACCAGACTAAGTGTTGGTGGTAAAAGCTGGCATCAGGCATACGTCTTTAGAGTCTCAACTAGAAGGAATTACTTGTGGTTGTCACCCAGAACGATAGTACAAGGACCTGGAATGCCAGGTTTCATGGTTTGATGACAGGAAATTACTATAATCCAATGTTGACTTCAGTAGTTCCAAACTAAGGGACTGAAAAGTTCAACAAATGAACCACCAGGCAAAACAGGTTCTTCCGTCCTGTGAGCGGTATAAAGAGTTAAAAAGATTAATAACCACCAAATAGGACTGTAATAGGGACACCCTAAACGGCAGCCACCAGATTATAGAAATCTAGGAGTAGTGGGGAAATGGTTTACGTGCTCCTTTCTGGAGACCTGTAGAGGTTTAACTCATGGATGATGCTCGAAAAGAAATATATGTCTGAAGACTACAAAGAGACTTTGGCCTTCAAGCTGAGGCTAGACGGTGGCACTGTCCACAACGTTTGTCACGTGGCCAAAGCCGCTAGGTGTCGCTGCTACATCACAGCGCAAAACAAGCGAATGGGGTCAAATTGCAACCCAGAAGGTACTGCCACCACAACAGGCAAGTCACCATAAATCCCACCCGATCGGATTTGTGTGTGACTTGCTTGTTGCAGCACCCTCCAATGACCTCAAGACCCCATTACCTTGCGTTGCGATGTGGCAAGTCATGAAACAACTACGTCGCCACGTAGCCCAAGCCGTAAGTTTTATCCATCGTGACTTATATATAGATTCCATTATGGAATATCAGCAATTTAATCATGAACTTCAGAGCGGACGCTACTGTGGAATGAACAGGTTTACACCCCTCAATAAATCACCAGGGTAAGTCTCCCACGCACAGGAAAGTCACTGGTGGGACTACAGATCTATGACTATTTCACGGAGTAACAGCTGCACTCTGAAATGCTGTCATATATAGCGCTATAATACGCACACATTGAAGATATGACATTGGAACTGCATTACTGCTACAGAAACACGTTACACATAAAGGTGCGCCTTGTCACTGCTGGTGGGCTCTCACGAGTTGGCGCTAATTCATTTTTCACACGCTTTCTAGGGCAGCAACGCCGTCCCGACATCACGCTTTCAACGTCTGCACACTATAGCGCTTCAGAGTGCAGCCGTTTTCTCTCCGCTGTGTAGACTTGGTCGTCTCAGCTTGTACCTGATCACACTTGGCTTGTTCTGTTTGGAGGTGCCGGTCATTTGACAGAGCAGACAGAATTAGAAGACGTCGCTTCCAATATGGAATCGCTGACAGCTACGTCTCCGTGGAAGAATAAATGTGGTTAAATAATTGTTACTGACCCGAAAAGTGGAAAACAGTGAGCATTCGTATCAGCCAGAAACATAAGCCGCCCAGAACGCCGGCCCTGGGCTCGGTGCCCGCACACTACCTCAGCCTCCAGAAGAAGCCGCACAAGGCACTTACCAGGCTTGACGGTCTTCAGACGGATGGGTTCCCTGAAGTGTCTGATCACTGCCAGGGTGTCACGGTGTGTAAGGCCGCTGACGGGCGTCCCGTTCACTTCCAGCAGTACATCCCCTTGGCCGGGTACCTTGCCCGCAATGTAGCTCGCAGCATCCTCTCGGAGGCGGCCCAGGTAGGGGAACTCTCCGAGCTCAGCGCCCCCGCGGACCTCCAGGAGGGCAGTGGGGTCTCCCCCCAGCCCCGAGAACCCGCACTCCTGCACTTTGCTCAGCCAGTGCTTCTTTTTCTTCAGCGTTTTGGACATGGTGCCGCATGCGGGAGACGGGCGCTAATCCCCCCACTCAACAGTTGGGATAACAGTGCCAGCTGCGCCCCAAGAAAGACTACAACATGGAGACGGGGAAACGAAGAAAATCTGATGTGCACAGACGCCAAAGGGATACCTGCCTACTGAACAGCTGGCATCAGCATGTGCCCGAGCCCAGCCACAACTGGCACCACAGCTGCGCCCATCCGCCAGGAGCGCTGCACAGTGTGCACAGGGCACTATCCCAGGGAAACCGCTGGATGACAGCACAAGAGAAAGGATGCAGGAAAAGAGAGAAATTATATATATATAATGGCTGGGGGGAAACAGCACATTAACCCTTACATGCCCAGCAGCGAGCCACCAGATCACCGACTCTTAACCCATTAATGGCCACCACACCAGGAACTTTCCCTGTGATGGGGGGGACACAGGTGGGGGAGACCCCGGCCCAGCCCGTCCTCCTCCGCAGCACAGCTCTGCTAGCGGGGGGCTCTCAGCTGACAAGCTGGAAAGTTCTGCAGGAGAAGTTCGCCTGGGACGGGGCGCAGAGGGGGTGTGCCAGGAAGCAGCCTGTCACTGGGGTCCGTGCACATGGAAGCTGTCCCTGTTGAATGCGGGGGAGGAGCGGGAACCTCTCTCACATAAGCGGGTGTCACCCTCCGCTGCTGGTCCAGCTGTATCCCACCGCTCCACGTCCGGATGCTGCCTCGGCGGAGACTAACAAGGGACTGCGAGCTAGAGAGGGTGCGCAACTCAGCGCGGGCTACACCACGCCCATATTCCACCGTAGCCCCGCCTTTCTGTAAACACCGTCCGTGCAAAGCTTCAGAGACCACGCCCACATTCCACCATATGGCACGCCCACTTCAGATAGACGCCCTCTTCAGCGTGACGTTAACGTCTTCAAGTTTTTCGAGGGTTGTAAACGTCGCCGGAGGAGGCGTGGTTACCGTCTGACACCGCCCTCCTCCAAGAAGCGAACCAGTAGCTGAGCGCTGTTGTGCAGCTGGCCACTCTGCTCCGCCTCCTTGGGGATCCTGCGGTTGCCTAGCAGATGTACTCCTGTAGGGGGCGCGGCGAGTGGCCGCTGTGCACAGTGCACTGAGGCCACGCTACGGACGGCGGTGGCGCTTTCCTCGGCGCAGTGTGAGCGCTTATTGCGGCGACCTCGGCACTGGCCTGCACACGGCAGCTGGACGTGCAAGAGACTGCGCCAGGCGCCCCCTGCTGCCAGCCTGAGGGATGTGCTGGGTGCCAAACACTTGGGGAAGGTTAACCCTCGCCTGACCAGGTCGGGAAGCAGAAAGCAAACCCCAACCTGGATCATGACAGTTACATCACAGAGAGCAGCCATCTCGGTGACACGTCTCCCATCAACTACGCGGCCATTAGCGTCCTTACCAATACTTGTTTTTTTAATATTATCACTTTTTGAGTTTTTATGTTTTGGGGTGTATTTAAATTCTAGAATTAGAGGTTTTTAAAGAATACCAATTTATATATTTTTTATTAGTGTATAATCGGTGAATATACAGTATTTACAATGTCTATGCAATAATATACGCTGTTTACATTTATTAATTTGGTGGACAGGCTGAGACGGAGACAGTGGGCAGGCTGAGATAGTGGGAAAGATGGGACGGAGACAGTGGGCAGGCTGAGATAGTGGGCAGGATGGGACGGAGACAGTGGGCAGGATGAGACTGAGGCGGTGGGCAGGATGGGACGGAGACAGTGGGCAGGATGAGACGGAGGAAGTGGGCAGGCTGAGATAGTGGGCAGGATGGGACGGAGACAGTTGGCAGGCTGAGACTGAGGCGGTGGGCAGGATGGGACGGAGACAGTGGGCAGGATGAGACGGAGACAGTGGGCAGGCTGAGATAGTGGGCAGGATGGGACGGAGACAGTGGGCAGGCTGAGACCGAGGCGGTGGGCAGGATGAGACGGAGGAAGTGGGCAGGCTGAGATAGTGGGCAGGATGGGACGGAGACAGTGGGCAGGCTGAGACTGAGGCGGTGGGCAGGATGGGACGGAGACAGTGGGCAGGCTGAGACTGAGGCGGTGGGCAGGATGGGACGGAGACAGTGGGCAGGCTGAGACCGAGGCGGTGGGCAGGATGAGACGGAGGAAGTGGGCAGGCTGAGATAGTGGGCAGGATGGGACGGAGACACTGGGCAGGCTGAGACTGAGGCGGTGGGCAGGATGGGACGGAGACAGTGGGCAGGCTGAGACTGAGGCTGTGGGCAGGATGGGACGGAGACAGTGGGCAGGCTGAGACCGAGGCGGTGGGCAGGATGAGACGGAGGAAGTGGGCAGGATGAGATAGTGGGCAGGATGGGACGGAGACAGTAGGCAGACTGAGACGGAGGAAGTGGGCAGGCTGAGATAGTGGGCAGGATGGGACGGAGACAGTGGGCAGGCTGAGACCGAGGCGGTGGGCAGGATGAGACAGAGGAAGTGGGCAGGCTGAGATAGTGGGCAGGATGGGACGGAGACAGTGGGCAGACTGAGGCGGTGGGCAGGATGAGACGGAGGAAGTGAGCAGGCTGAGATAGTGGGCAGGATGGGACGGAGACAGTGGGCAGATTGAGGCGGTGGGCAGGATGAGACGGAGGAAGTGGGCAGGCTGAGATAGTGGGCAGGATGGAACGGAGACAGTGGGCAGGCTGAGATAGTGGGCAGGATGGGACGGAGGAAGTGGGCAGGCTGAGATAGTGGGCAGGATGGGATGGAGACAGTGGGCAGGCTGAGACCGAGACGGTGGGCAGGATGAGACGGAGGAAGTGGGCAGGCTGAGATAGTGGGCAGGATGGGACGGAGACGGTGGGCAGGCTGAGACTGAGGCGGTGGGCAGGATGAGACGGAGGAAGTGGGCAGGATGAGACGGAGGAAGTGGGCAGGCTAAGTTAGTGGGCAGGATGGGACGGAGACGGTGGGCAGGCTGAGACCGAGGCGGTGGACAGGATGAGACGGAGGAAGTGGGCAGGATGAGACGGAGGAAGTGGGCAGGCTGAGATAGTGGGCAGGATGGGACGGAGACAGTGGGCAGGCTGAGATAGTGGTCAGGATGGGACGGAGATAGTGGGCAGGCTGAGACTGAGGCGGTGGGCAGGATGAGACGGAGGAAGTGGGCAGGCTAAGATAGTGGGCAGGATGGGACGGAGACAGTGGGCAGGCTGAGATAGTGGGCAGGATGGGACAGAGACAGTGGGCAGACTGAGACGGAGGAAGTGGGCAGGCTGAGATAGTGGGCAGGATGGGACGGAGACAGTGGGCAGGCTGAGACCGAGGCGGTGGGCAGGATGAGACAGAGGAAGTGGGCAGGCTGAGATAGTGGGCAGGATGGGACGGAGACAGTGGGCAGACTGAGGCGGTGGGCAGGATGAGACGGAGGAAGTGAGCAGGCTGAGATAGTGGGCAGGATGGGACGGAGACAGTGGGCAGATTGAGGCGGTGGGCAGGATGAGACGGAGGAAGTGGGCAGGCTGAGATAGTGGGCAGGATGGAACGGAGACAGTGGGCAGGCTGAGATAGTGGGCAGGATGGGACGGAGGAAGTGGGCAGGCTGAGATAGTGGGCAGGATGGGATGGAGACAGTGGGCAGGCTGAGACCGAGGCGGTGGGCAGGATGAGACGGAGGAAGTGGGCAGGCTGAGATAGTGGGCAGGATGGGACGGAAACGGTGGGCAGGCTGAGACTGAGGCGGTGGGCAGGATGAGACGGAGGAAGTGGTTAGGATGAGACGGAGGAAGTGGGCAGGCTAAGATAGTGGGCAGGATGGGACGGAGACGGTGGGCAGGCTGAGACCGAGGCGGTGGACAGGATGAGACGGAGGAAGTGGGCAGGATGAGACGGAGGAAGTGGGCAGGCTGAGATAGTGGGCAGGATGGGACGGAGACAGTGGGCAGGCTGAGATAGTGGGCAGGATGGGACGGAGATAGTGGGCAGGCTGAGACTGAGGCGGTGGGCAGGATGAGACGGAGGAAGTGGGCAGGCTAAGATAGTGGGCAGGATGGGACGGAGACAGTGGGCAGGCTGAGATAGTGGGCAGGATGGGACAGAGACGGTGGGCAGGCTGAGACCGAGGCGGTGGGCAGGATGAGACGGAGGAAGTGGGCAGGATGAGACGGAGGAAGTGGGCAGGCTGAGACTGAGGCGGTGGGCAGGATGGGACGGAGACAGTGGGCAGGCTGAGACCGAGGCGGTGGGCAGGATGAGACGGAGGAAGTGGGCAGGCTGAGATAGTGGGCAGGATGGGACGGAGACACTGGGCAGGCTGAGACTGAGGCGGTGGGCAGGATGGGACGGAGACAGTGGGCAGGCTGAGACTGAGGCTGTGGGCAGGATGGGACGGAGACAGTGGGCAGGCTGAGACCGAGGCGGTGGGCAGGATGAGACGGAGGAAGTGGGCAGGATGAGATAGTGGGCAGGATGGGACGGAGACAGTAGGCAGACTGAGACGGAGGAAGTGGGCAGGCTGAGATAGTGGGCAGGATGGGACGGAGACAGTGGGCAGGCTGAGACCGAGGCGGTGGGCAGGATGAGACAGAGGAAGTGGGCAGGCTGAGATAGTGGGCAGGATGGGACGGAGACAGTGGGCAGACTGAGGCGGTGGGCAGGATGAGACGGAGGAAGTGAGCAGGCTGAGATAGTGGGCAGGATGGGACGGAGACAGTGGGCAGATTGAGGCGGTGGGCAGGATGAGACGGAGGAAGTGGGCAGGCTGAGATAGTGGGCAGGATGGAACGGAGACAGTGGGCAGGCTGAGATAGTGGGCAGGATGGGACGGAGGAAGTGGGCAGGCTGAGATAGTGGGCAGGATGGGATGGAGACAGTGGGCAGGCTGAGACCGAGGCGGTGGGCAGGATGAGACGGAGGAAGTGGGCAGGCTGAGATAGTGGGCAGGATGGGACGGAGACGGTGGGCAGGCTGAGACTGAGGCGGTGGGCAGGATGAGACGGAGGAAGTGGGCAGGATGAGACGGAGGAAGTGGGCAGGCTAAGTTAGTGGGCAGGATGGGACGGAGACGGTGGGCAGGCTGAGACCGAGGCGGTGGACAGGATGAGACGGAGGAAGTGGGCAGGATGAGACGGAGGAAGTGGGCAGGATGAGATAGTGGGCAGGATGGGACGGAGACAGTGGGCAGGCTGAGATAGTGGTCAGGATGGGACGGAGATAGTGGGCAGGCTGAGACTGAGGCGGTGGGCAGGATGAGACGGAGGAAGTGGGCAGGCTAAGATAGTGGGCAGGATGGGACGGAGACAGTGGGCAGGCTGAGATAGTGGGCAGGATGGGACAGAGACAGTGGGCAGACTGAGACGGAGGAAGTGGGCAGGCTGAGATAGTGGGCAGGATGGGACGGAGACAGTGGGCAGGCTGAGACCGAGGCGGTGGGCAGGATGAGACAGAAAAAGTGGGCAGGCTGAGATAGTGGGCAGGATGGGACGGAGACAGTGGGCAGACTGAGGCGGTGGGCAGGATGAGACGGAGGAAGTGAGCAGGCTGAGATAGTGGGCAGGATGGGACGGAGACAGTGGGCAGATTGAGGCGGTGGGCAGGATGAGACGGAGGAAGTGGGCAGGCTGAGATAGTGGGCAGGATGGAACGGAGACAGTGGGCAGGCTGAGATAGTGGGCAGGATGGGACGGAGGAAGTGGGTAGGCTGAGATAGTGGGCAGGATGGGATGGAGACAGTGGGCAGGCTGAGACCGAGGCGGTGGGCAGGATGAGACGGAGGAAGTGGGCAGGCTGAGATAGTGGGCAGGATGGGACGGAAACGGTGGGCAGGCTGAGACTGAGGCGGTGGGCAGGATGAGACGGAGGAAGTGGTTAGGATGAGACGGAGGAAGTGGGCAGGCTAAGATAGTGGGCAGGATGGGACGGAGACGGTGGGCAGGCTGAGACCGAGGCGGTGGACAGGATGAGACGGAGGAAGTGGGCAGGATGAGACGGAGGAAGTGGGCAGGCTGAGATAGTGGGCAGGATGGGACGGAGACAGTGGGCAGGCTGAGATAGTGGGCAGGATGGGACGGAGATAGTGGGCAGGCTGAGACTGAGGCGGTGGGCAGGATGAGACGGAGGAAGTGGGCAGGCTAAGATAGTGGGCAGGATGGGACGGAGACAGTGGGCAGGCTGAGATAGTGGGCAGGATGGGACAGAGACGGTGGGCAGGCTGAGACCGAGGCGGTGGGCAGGATGAGACGGAGGAAGTGGGCAGGATGAGACGGAGGAAGTGGGCAGGCTAAGATAGTGGGCAGGATGGGACGGAGACGGTGGGCAGGCTGAGACCGAGGCGGTGGGCAGGATGAGACGGAGGAAGTGGGCAGGATGAGACGGAGGAAGTGGGCAGGCTGAGATAGTGGGCAGGATGGGACGGAGACAGTGGGCAGGCTGAAATAGTGGGCAGGATGGGACGGAGACAGTGGGCAGGCTGAGACTGAGGCGGTGGGCAGGATGAGACGGAGGAAGTGGGCAGGCTGAGATAGTGGGCAGGATGGGACGGAGACAGTGGGCAGGCTGAGATAGTGGGCAGGATGGGACGGAGACGGTGGGCAGGCTGAGACCGAGGCGGTGGGCAGGATGAGACGGAGGAAGTGGGCAGGATGAGACGGAGGAAGTGGGCAGGATGAGACGGAGGAAGTGGGCAGGCTGAGATAGTGGGCAGGATGGGACGGAGACAGTGGGCAGGCTGAGATAGTGGGCAGGATGGGACGGAGACAGTGGGCAGGCTGAGACTGAGGCGGTGGGCAGGATGAGATGGAGGAAGTGGGCAGGCTGAGATAGTGGGCAGGATGGGACGGAGACAGTGGGCAGGCTGAGATAGTGGGCAGGATGGGACGGAGACGGTGGGCAGGCTGAGACCGAGGCGGTGGGCAGGATGAGACGGAGGAAGTGGGCAGGATGAGACAGAGGAAGTGGGCAGGCTAAGATAGTGGGCAGGATGGGACGGAGACGGTGGGCAGGCAGAGACCGAGGCGGTGGGCAGGATGAGACGGAGGAAAAGGGGAGGATGAGACGGAGGAAGTGGGCAGGCTGAGATAGTGGGCAGGATGAGACGGAGGAAGTGGGCAGGATGAGACGGAGGAAGTGGGCAGGCTGAGACAGTGGGCAGGCTGAGACTGAGGCGGTGGGCAGGATGAGACGGAGGAAGTGGGCAGGCTGAGATAGTGGGCAGGATGGGACGGAGACAGTGGGCAGGCTGAGATAGTGGGCAGGATGGGACGGAGACGGTGGGCAGGCTGAGACCGAGGCGGTGGGCAGGATGAGACGGAGGAAGTGGGCAGGATGAGACGGAGGAAGTGGGCAGGATGAGACGGAGGAAGTGGGCAGGATGAGACGGAGGAAGTGGGCAGGCTGAGATAGTGGGCAGGATGGGACGGAGACATTGGGCAGGCTGAGATAGTGGGCAGGATGGGACGGAGACAGTGGGCAGGCTGAGACTGAGGCGGTGGGCAGGATGAGACGGAGGAAGTGGGCAGGCTGAGATAGTGGGCAGGATGGGACGGAGACAGTGGGCAGGCTGAGATAGTGGGCAGGATGGGACGGAGACGGTGGGCTGGCTGAGACCGAGGCGGTGGGCAGGATGAGACGGAGGAAGTGGGCAGGATGAGACGGAGGAAGTGGGCAGGCTAAGATAGTGGGCAGGATGGGACGGAGACGGTGGGCAGGCTGAGACCGAGGCGGTGGGCAGGATGAGACGGAGGAAGTGGGCAGGCTGAGATAGCGGGCAGGATGGGACGGAGACAGTGGGCAGGCTGAGATAGTGGGCAGGATGGGACGGAGACAGTGGGCAGGCTGAGACTGAGGCGGTGGGCAGGATGAGACGGAGGAAGTGGGCAGGCTGAGATAGTGGGCAGGATGGGACGGAGACAGTGGGCAGGCTGAGACTGAGGCGGTGGGCAGGATGAGACGGAGGAAGTGGGCAGGCTGAGATAGTGGGCAGGATGGGACGGAGACAGTGGGCAGGCTGAGATAGTGGGCAGGATGGGACGGAGACGGTGGGCAGGCTGAGACCGAGGCGGTGGGCAGGATGAGACGGAGGAAGTGGCAGGATGAGACGGAGGAAGTGGGCAGGCTAAGATAGTGGGCAGGATGGGACGGAGACGGTGGGCAGGCTGAGACCGAGGCGGTGGGCAGGAAGAGACGGAGGAAGTGGGCAGGATTAGACGGAGGAAGTGGGCAGGCTGAGATAGTGGGCAGGATGGGACGGAGACAGTGGGCAGGCTGAGATAGTGGGCAGGATGGGACGGAGACGGTGGGCTGGCTGAGACCGAGGCGGTGGGCAGGATGAGACGGAGGAAGTGGGCAGGCTGAGATAGTGGGCAGGATGGGACGGAGACAGTGGGCAGGCTGAGACTGAGGCGGTGGGCAGGATGAGACGGAGGAAGTGGGCAGGCTGAGATAGTGGGCAGGATGGGACGGAGACAGTGGGCAGGCTGAGATAGTGGGCAGGATGGGACGGAGACAGTGGGCAGGCTGAGATAGTGGGCAGGATGGGACGGAGACGGTGGGCTGGCTGAGACCGAGGCGGTGGGCAGGATGAGATGGAGGAAGTGGGCAGGATGAGACGGAGGAAGTGGGCAGGCTAAGATAGTGGGCAGGATGGGACGGAGACGGTGGGCAGGCTGAGACCGAGGCGGTGGGCAGGATGAGACGGAGGAAGTGGGCAGGCTGAGATAGCGGGCAGGATGGGACGGAGACAGTGGGCAGGCTGAGATAGTGGGCAGGATGGGACGGAGACAGTGGGCAGGCTGAGACTGAGGCGGTGGGCAGGATGAGACGGAGGAAGTGGGCAGGCTGAGATAGTGGGCAGGATGGGACGGAGACAGTGGGCAGGCTGAGACTGAGGCGGTGGGCAGGATGAGACGGAGGAAGTGGGCAGGCTGAGATAGTGGGCAGGATGGGACGGAGACAGTGGGCAGGCTGAGATAGTGGGCAGGATGGGACGGTGGGCAGGCTGAGACCGAGGCGGTGGGCAGGATGAGACGGAGGAAGTGGCAGGATGAGACGGAGGAAGTGGGCAGGCTAAGATAGTGGGCAGGATGGGACGGAGACGGTGGGCAGGCTGAGACCGAGGCGGTGGGCAGGAAGGGACGGAGGAAGTGGGCAGGATTAGACGGAGGAAGTGGGCAGGCTGGGACAGAGACAGTGGGCAGGCTGAGATAGTGGGCAGGATGGGACGGAGATAGTGGGCAGGCTGAGACTGAGGCGGTGGGCAGGATGAGACGGAGGAAGTGGGCAGGCTGAGATAGTGGGCAGGATGGGACGGAGACAGTGGGCAGGCTGAGATAGTGGGCAGGATGGGACGGAGACAGTGGGCAGGCTGAGACCGAGGCGGTGGGCAGGATGAGACGGAGGAAGTGGGCAGGATGAGACGGAGGAAGTGGGCAGGCTGAGATAGTGGGCAGGATGGGATGGAGACAGTGGGCAGGCTGAGACTGAGGCGGTGGGCAGGATGAGATGGAGGAAGTGGGCAGGCTGAGATAGTGGGCAGGATGGGACGGAGACGGTGGGCAGGCTGAGACCGAGGAGGTGGGCAGGATGAGACGGAGGAAGTGGGCAGGATGAGACGGAGGAAGTGGGCAGGATGAGACGGAGGAAGTGGGCAGGCTGAGATAGTGGGCAGGATGGGACGGAGACAGTGGGCAGGCTGAGATAGTGGGCAGGATGGGATGGAGACAGTGGGCAGGCTGAGACTGAGGCGGTGGGCAGGATGAGACGGAGGAAGTGGGCAGGCTGAGATAGTGGGCAGGATGGGACGGAGACAGTGGGCAGGCTGAGATAGTGGGCAGGATGGGACGGAGACGGTGGGCTGGCTGAGACCGAGGCGGTGGGCAGGATGAGACGGAGGAAGTGGGCAGGATGAGACGGAGGAAGTGGGCAGACTAAGATAGTGGGCAGGATGGGACGGAGACGGTGGGCAGGCTGAGACCGAGGCGGTGGGCAGGATGAGACAGAGGAAGTGGGCAGGATGAGACGGAGGAAGTGGGCAGGCTGAGATAGTGGGCAGGATGGGACGGAGACAGTGGGCAGGCTGAGATAGTGGGCAGGATGGGACGGAGACAGTGGGCAGGCTGACACTGAGGCGGTGGGCAGGATGAGACGGAGGAAGTTGGCAGGCTGAGATAGTGGGCAGGATGGGAGGGAGACAGTGGGCAGGCTGAGATAGTGGGCAGGATGGGACGGAGACGGTGGGCAGGCTGAGACCGAGGCGGTGGGCAGGATGAGACGGAGGAAGTGGGCAGGATGAGACGGAGGAAGTGGCAGGCTGAGATAGTGGGCAGGATGGGACGGAGACAGTGGGCAGGCTGAGACTGAGGCGGTGGGCAGGATGGGACGGAGACAGTGGGCAGGCTGAGACTGAGGCGGTGGGCAGGATGGGACGGAGACAGTGGGCAGGCTGAGACCGAGGCGGTGGGCAGGATGAGACGGAGGAAGTGGGCAGGCTGAGATAGTGGGCAGGATGGGACGGAGACAGTGGGCAGACTGAGACGGAGGAAGTGGGCAGGCTGAGATAGTGGGCAGGATGGGACGGAGACAGTGGGCAGGCTGAGACCGAGGCGGTGGGCAGGATGAGACGGAGGAAGTGGGCAGGCTGAGATAGTGGGCAGGATGGGACGGAGACAGTGGGCAGGCAGAGACTGAGGCGGTGGGCAGGATGGGACGGAGACAGTGGGCAGGCTGAGACCGAGGCAGTGGGTAGGATGAGACGGAGGAAGTGGGCAGGCTGAGATAGTGGGCAGGATGGGATGGAGACAGTGGGCAGGCTGAGACCGAGGCGGTGGGCGGGATGAGACGGTGGAAGTGGGCAGGCTGAGATAGTGGGCAGGATGGGACGGAGACAGTGGGCAGGCTGAGACTGAGGCGGTGGGCAGGATGGGACGGAGACAGTGGGCAGGCTGAGCCCGAGGCGGTGGGCAGGATGAGACGGAGGAAGTGGGCAGGCTGAGATAGTGGGCAGGATGGGACGGAGACAGTGGGCAGGCTGAGGCTGAGGCGGTGGGCAGGATGGGACGGAGACAGTGGGCAGGCTGAGACTGAGGCGGTGGGCAGGATGAGACGGAGGAAGTGGGCAGGCTGAGATAGTGGGCAGGATGGGACGGAGACAGTGGGCAGGCTGAGATAGTGGGCAGGATGGGACGGAGACGGTGGGCAGGCTGAGACCGAGGCGGTGGGCAGGATGAGACGGAGGAAGTGGGCAGGATGAGACGGAGGAAGTGGGCAGGCTGAGCTAGTGGGCAGGATGGGACGGAGACAGTGGGCAGGCTGAGACTGAGGTGGTGGGCAGGATGGGACAGAGACAGTGGGCAGGCTGAGACTGAGGCGGTGGGCAGGATGGGATGGAGACAGTGGGCAGGCTGAGACCGAGGCGGTGGGCAGGATGAGACGGAGGAAGTGGGCAGGCTGAGATAGTGGGCAGGATGGGACGGAGGAAGTGGGCAGGCTGAGATAGTGGGCAGGATGGGACGGAGACAGTGGGCAGGCTGAGACTGAAGTGGTGGGCAGGATGGGACAGAGACAGTGGGCAGGCTGAGACTGAGGCGGTGGGCAGGATGGGATGGAGACAGTGGGCAGGCTGAGACCGAGGCGGTGGGCAGGATGAGACGGAGGAAGTGGGCAGGCTGAGATAGTGGGCAGGATGGGACGGAGGAAGTGGGCAGGCTGAGATAGTGGGCAGGATGGGACGGAGACAGTGGGCAGGCTGAGATAGTGGGCAGGATGGGACGGAGACGGTGGGCAGGCTGAGACCGAGGCGGTGGGCAGGATGAGACGGAGGAAGTGGGCAGGATGAGACGGAGGAAGTGGGCAGGCTGAGCTAGTGGGCAGGATGGGACGGAGACAGTGGGCAGGCTGAGACTGAGGTGGTGGGCAGGATGGGACGGAGACAGTGGGCAGGCTGAGACTGAGGCGGTGGGCAGGATGGGATGGAGACAGTGGGCAGGCTGAGACCGAGGCGGTGGGCAGGATGAGACGGAGGAAGTGGGCAGGCTGAGATAGTGGGCAGGATGGGACGGAGACAGTGGGCAGACTGAGACGGAGGAAGTGGGCAGGCTGAGATAGTGGGCAGGATGGGACGGAGACAGTGGGCAGGCTGAGACCGAGGCGGTGGGCATGATGAGACGGAGGAAGTGGGCAGGCTGAGATAGTGGGCAGGATGGGACGGAGACTGTGGGCAGGCAGAGACTGAGGCGGTGGGCAGGATGGGACGGAGACAGTGGGCAGACTGAGACCGAGGCAGTGGGCAGGATGAGACGGAGGAAGTGGCAGGCTGAGATAGTGGGCAGGATGGGACGGAGACAGTGGGCAGGCTGAGACCGAGGCGGTGGGCAGGCAGAGATGGAGGCGGTGGGCAGGCAGAGACGGCGGTGGTGGTCAGGCTGAGATGTCGGCAGTGGACAGTCTGAGAAGCCATTAGATACTTCTTAAATGGGCATCGGGCACGGTGGCGCCACTGGCTGTGTGAGAAACTAACTTAAGTACGTGATTGTATCATACAATCATTCTCTTCTTTCTCCCCTTTTAACCCACATCCAAAATGTCTAAGTTACTGGATGATCCTTGGGGCAGCAGCGAAATCAAATGCCCAATCACAACATCAGGCAGCAGCACTCGGGATCATCCAGGAGCTTATACATTTAGGTTGTGGGTTGGAAGGGGAGAGGAGAGAGAATGAATGATGCAAGTGGGTATATATCATTGGGAAAAATCTCTTGTTATGGCAGTGTAATTATTGGAAGAGGAAATAGGAATGTGATCGCACTGCAGTGCAAGGACTGGGCGCCGATCTCCCGAACAGCATCCTCATACATGCTGTGAGGCTGCCGAGTTCAGGTTAGGAGACCCGCGGCCCGTCCATGTACAGAGGTCCGAGTGCAGACCAACACTCACTGACAGCTCAATGAGCCTTAACGGGGTTGTCCGGTCTAAATCCACAAGCCTGCAGTAGCTCTATGTGTCACTATGTGACTGCAGACTTGTGAATCCTGACATCGTACACACTGTGCACCGTGAGGATTCACAGGCATCAGAGCCAGGAACGGCGGTCACATGGCTGCAAGGAAGCAGAATGCAGACTCGCACTGAGCGGGGCCGCGCTTGTCTAGTCGGATTCTGTCTGGGAGTCTACATTTCTCCTCGTTATCATAACAAGCAGTATTGCAATGAGAGATAACAGAATCCACCATTCACGGTAGTGTCACAGCTCAATGAAAAGATCCAGCTCACCAGAGACAGCATCCTGACATCGGAGCACGAGACCGCTGTGTCAAAGCGCTTGATTTAAAACAATGAAGAAAGGAATGTCCAGCTCCACGATATAGTGAATACATAAATCCTTTTATTCACTTAGTCACTTCAAAGGTGAGGTTAAAAGGCCAGCATAGAAAAACAAGGCTTGCATTCTCAACGCGTTTCTGGTGACTTCGCACCTGGGAACGCAAGCCTTGTTTTTCTATGCTGGCCTTTTAACCTCACCTTTGAAGTGACTAAGTGAATAAAAGGATTTATGTATTCACTACATCGTGGAGCTAGACATTCCTTTCTTCAGTGTCACAGCTCACCTACTCCCCCTTCCTGCACAATGACATCTGCATGTCACTAAGCACGAGAACATGTAAAGAAAACTCGACCAAGGAAATAGAGTGCCCTTTAATGTCTTGTGATATATATATATATATATATATATATGCACATGCACTGCCCAAGTCACAGGCAGCAGTGGTCTTGTAGCTGGCATAATGGCTTCCTGTCTCGTGCCAACCTTGGAGCGACATGCGCTGTATCCAGGTGGATGCTGGTAGGTGGGTTTCATATTTTTTAGCAATTTTCTTTAGCCATACATCCCCTTTAATGATAGCGCACTTGGTGTAGCAGGTTCTGTGACTGCGCCAGCATTGGACTATAGCAGATTTCTCACAATGTCTGGGTTACATGGGAGGGTACTGGGTATAATGAAGGGCAACCTTCTCTGCTTCACTTCTGTCCTGCCCATCCGTCTTCCATTCCTGTTTTGGATTGTTCTGTCTGACTCTGGCGTGTTTCTGACTGTGCTTTCGTCTCGTCCTCTTGTTACTGCGCTCCCGACCATATTTTTGACCTCTGACTTGCTTCAGACCTTGCTCCTGCCATCCCCTCTGACACTGCGTTCCTGGCTGTTGCTGACTTGGCTTGTACAACCTCTGTACTGCCCCCTAGCAGTGTTTGCTCAGCTCTACAAGTCTTCGCTTAAAAAAATAAAAAATGAATCTGAACTGAGAAAGTAAGTTAATGTGTATGCACAATGTAAGTGCATATTAACACATGACCATTAACCAGAGAAAACAAAAAGCAAAAAACACAAATATCCTGAACTAAAAAGTAAAAAATAAACTGCAAATAATGCATAAAGGTAATAATAATAAGGGTATTTAGTTAACATAATTTTGATAAAAATAATGTACAAGCCATCCCGCCAGGTCACGGCAACCCTTGTGGGACAGTCCCTACTCTAGTATTTAAAACCTTTTCACTTGCCAAGGTCTTCGCTTAAGGTGAGCTCCTGTTACCTTCCTTCCTCACACTCAGGTGGTTGTCCCTGTATTGCACGACAGTAACCCGGAGTATTTTCTCTAGCGCTGCATCCCCTGACTCCTCTCAATAGCCTCCCCTTAGCAGCCTCCTCATCAAGCCATGGCAAGACAGAAGGCTTATTGAAACTCCGTTCTTGGTGGGAAAGTCAGAAGATGAGTATGGAGGTGTCGCCATAGTTGGGACTCTTTCGAAGGCCCAGAGACAGCAGTGCCCGGAGTTGCTCCAGAGGAACAGGGTGTCACGGATGTGGTTTGTGGAACCACTGTGCCACGACCCGCGGAGAGCCTGGACGGGCGTGACTAAGCGAGCACCTAACAATTCCCTCGAGCATCTGATGGTGAGGTTAGACTTGGCTCCCGATGAATAATACCAGATGCCAGATGCCACTCCAGGACAGACCAATGGACGCGCAGTAGCTGGACCCAGAGGACAGACTGGATGGAGCAGCAGGCAGAGTGTGTATCAGAGTGCAGCAGAGTGCAGCAGGAAGAGTTTATATCACAGTGCAGCAGGCAGAGTTTGTATCAGAGTGCAGCAGGCAGGATCTACATCAGAGTGCAGCAAGCAGGGATTTGCACCAGAATGCAGCAAGCAGGTTTTGCACCAGAGTGCAGCAGGCAGGATCTGCATCAGAGTGCAGCAGGCAGGGATTTGCACCGGAGTGCAGCAGGCAGGATTTGCACCAGAGTACAGCAGACAGGATTTTCACCTGAGTGCAGCAGGGACTGGTATGCAACCTTACATAACACAGAATGCAAAACAGGAATATATACATAATATCCCACAGCTATTGGCTGGGGAGGAAATAGCAAGTGCACGCACTGACCCTTTAAGAGGGCAGGAGTCCACTCGCGTGTGCCCTAAGGACATGGTTAGAGGACCGGCTGGAAGCAAGCAGAGCATGGGGAAGGGAAGAACTGACCGCAGCACAGGTGAGTGAAGTGACACGCTGGAGACCATGCCTGTCAGAGCAGGACTCCGGCGTGGTGCTAACACAGGGACCTGTTCTCAGAATTACCGGGGTGCACAAGGGTCGTAGAACATGAAGTTCTGACAAAGCCACATGTGCGTGTAAATGTAAAACCCTATCGAATTCCGGAGGTCCACCAAGAAGTGATCTCCAAGGAGGTGGAGCGTATGTTAAAACTCGGTGTCATTGAGTAGTCCAAGAACGGTTGGTCGAGCCCGATTGTCCTGGTCCTGAAACCCAATGTTGAACTGAGGTTCTGCAATGACTACTGAAGTTGAACGAGGTCTCCAAGTTCGACGCATATCCCATGCCACGCATCGATGAGCTAATCGAGAGACTTGGGCCCGCAAGGTACATAATCACCTTGGTTTTGATGAAGGGTTATTGTCAGGTCCCCATGGCACAGGAAGCCAAGGAGAAGACTGCGTTTTCTACGCTGGACGGATGCTTCCAGTATATCCAGATGTTGTTAGGACTGCAGGGGGGGCCCTGCGACCTTCCAGAGAGCTATGGGTCAAATTCTTGCACCCCATAAGCAATACGCCGTGGCATACCTGGACGTTATTCTTATCTTCAGCCTGAAGTGGGAGAGTCATCTGGAAAAGGTCCAGGCAGTGTTTGATGCTCTAAGGAAGGCGGGGTTTTCAATAAACCCGTAGAAATGTGCTATGGGGAAATAAGAGGCCAAATACCTGGGATATATAGTGGGTAGAGGCGAGATCAAACCCCAAATCAGTAAAATGGAGGCAATCCAAACATGGCCGAGACCACTGTCAAAAAAACAAGTGAGAGCCTTCCTGGGGATCGTGGGATACTACTGGAGGTTCATCCCAAACTTCGCTATGAAGACTGCGCCCCTGACTGACCTCCTTAAGGAGATGAAGTCGGTACTGGTCAAATGATTTGAAGAGGCAGAGATGGCCTTTAAAAAAATGAAAGGGCCTCTGTGTAAACAGCTATTATGAAATAGTTTATACTTTTAACAGATGCATCAGATGTCGGTTTAGGAGCAGTTTTTTCCCAGAAGATACACAGGGAGGAGCACCCTGTTCTCTACCTGAGTATGAATCTTTCCTCAAGTGAGAGGACTTATTCGGTCATAGAGATGGACTGCTTGGCCATAAAGTGGGCGGTGGACTCATTACCATGCCCCACTCAGACGGATGAAGGAAACAAAGGGTAAAAATGCTAGGGTCACCCGTTGGTTCTTAGCCCTGCAAGATTTCAACTTCCATGTGGAACATAGAGCAGGGAAGCTACATGGTAGTGCCGATGCCCTCTCAATAATCCCTTGTCTGGTTGTAGAAATTACAAAGCCCCACGGCTTTTGGCAGAGGGGGAGGTATGTAAGGAGGCTGATGGCCGCGTAGTTGATGGAAGGTATGTGTCACAGAGATAGCTGCTCTCTGTGATGCAACCCGGAGTATTCTCTAGTACACATAAGCACTAAGAGGTTCATACCTCATATCTGGGTGTGGTTAACAGCCTATATAATGGAGGCTGTTGTTTGGTACATGGTCTGTGTGTTGGGAGGGAGAAGGCCTCCTTTGTGTTTGGCTCCAGACCGAGCCTGAATACTGGACACTACCCCAGCCTGTGTGCCCACAGGCCTGGCTGAGCAGAGCTCTGCTATGGCCATTTGTATTTTCTTTGCCTGATCTAAAGGTTGTTTATTTTCTATTTGTGCTTCTGGGGTTTATGAAACAATAAACCCACATGAACTTTTAAAGGAACGAGCCTCCTGTTTTCCTCCCGTTGCACCCAAGTGAGTAAAACCCCTACATAGTCAAGAGTAAAGGGGGATCATCCTATTTGTCAACTACTCTTGCTCCTACCTGTCCACGGAGGTTGGCACCCTCTTGAAACGCAATTGGTGCCCATTCACCTCGTCGACTGACCCTGGTCGTCCTCGCACATCTTCAGCCTCCTCTTCATTTAGCAGCCTTCCCCTGCTGGATGATGCATCCCCTGATTCCTCTCAATAGCCTCCCCTCAACAGCTTCCCGTTACTAGCCACCCCTCAGTCTCCTCAACAGCCTTCCCTCAGCATCCTTCCCTTAGAAGCCTCCCTTAGCAGCCTTCCCCTACCAGATGTAGACTACCCTCGTTCCCCTCAGCAGCCTCCCCTCACTCCCCTCAGCAGCCTCCCCTCACTCCACTCAGCAGCCTCACCTCACTCCACTCAGCAGCCTCCTCCAAGTCTTCACACACTGCTCGCTGCCGAGTCCAATGGCACTTGTCCCCCACGCATTTGGCATGCTGCTCTGCTCCAAAATGAAGAAGTGCATGCAGCATGTCACATGACCGGCGGCGTACTATGTGAGGGCTATGATGCACTGGGCCGGCCGTGGCTTAAAGGAACAGCGCCCATTTCCGATCGCTAGGTTCATTAACAATACTGAATTTGTATCTTTTAATCACCGCAATGTTGTTAAGAATATAGCCCTGAACTGTTGCGCCTGGGGCCGGTGAGCAAAAACAGAGATGGGGTCCTCCCTTTTTGCGTTTGCTCACAGAGCCCCATACAGTAAGGGCAGTAATGGTCTCATGGCGGCACCGGATAGAGTATTCAGATTGTGAGGCCCATCGGGGACAGTGATGATTCCTATAAAGCCATGGAATTCATGATGCTCTATAAGTGAGTAAAATAAATTTAAAAAAAAGCTGTTTATCTGAAACGAGAATACCACTCCACTAGTGGATTAAACATCCGCTCTAGATTTCGACTCTACTTGCATCTCTCTCAAATTGACATACATCGTGAAATAGCTCATCTTACAGAAACTCAAGGTATCACATGATTATGTGATTATATACCGCTCTGGCAAAAATTAAGAGACCACTGCAAAATTTTCAGTTTATCTGATTTTTCTCTTTATAGGTATATTTTTGAGTAAAATGTAAATTGCTCTTTTATTCTATAAACTACTGACAACGTGTCTTCGAATTTCCAAGCAAGCACTAAATTTTGCATTTATTTTCAGAAAATGAGAAATGGTCAAAGAACAAAAAATGCAGTGCTTGCAGACCTCAAATAATGCTAAGAAAACAAGTTCATAATCATTCAGAAACAACAATACTAATGTTTTAACTCAGGAAGAGTTCTGAAATCAATATTTTGTGGAATAACCATGATTTTTAATCACAGCTTTCATGCGTCTTGACATGCTTGCCACCAGTCTTTCACACTGCTTTTGGGAGACCTTATGCCACTCCTGGTACAAAAATGTAAGCAATTCTTTGTTTGATGGCTTGTGACTATCTATCTTCCTCTTGATTATATTCCAGAGTTTTTCAATGGGGTTCAGGTCTGGAGATTGGGCTGGCCATGACAGGGATTTGATGAGGTGGTCCTTCATCCACACATTGTCCTGAGCAGAAGGAATCAACTGTTTTTCCAGGATATCCTTGTATGCGGCTTGATTCATACGTCCTTCTCAAAGATTAACCTGCCCAATTCCAGCCTTGCTGAAGCATCTCCAGATCATCACCGATCCTCCACCAAATTTCACAGTGGGTGCCAGACACTGTGGCTCGTACACCTATCCAGGTCTCCGTCTAACCATTAGATGACCAGGTGTTAATCATGTGCTACATTGAATTTCTATAAAATGTGTTATTTCTCAATATATACTGCTAAAAAAAAGGGAACACTATAACATAGGATGTGGTATTTTAGTGTTCCCTTTATTTTTTTTGAGCAGTATATGTCAACTTGAGATTTCTTCAACAAACTCTTATGGTTTCTGAAGCCAAAACTCCACTGGGGATCTGCTGCACAGCTTGCTTCCCCCATAAGTGAGGTCCCATGCAGTGTAGCTAGTGAGAGACTCTTCATAGCCATTGAAGCATCAGTAATTAAAAGTGCAATGCTGGGAATCAAGGACTAGAATTCCCTATATCATCACTTTTGATACCCCATCTGAAGGCAGCATGATGTAGGGTAAGAGACCCTGATTCCAACGTGTCACTTACTCAGATGCCTGGAGTCATTTTGATTAAAAACTGTTTTCTCTGCTGCCGATCTAGCCTTCTCTGATTGCTGAGCTCTGTGTAAACCAGCCTACATCACTGATTGGCAGCTTTCTGTTTGTGTACACTGTAGATGGGCAGAAAGCAGCCAATCTGGGGTGCGGTTATACAGAGCTCATGAGTATGGAGGTGTCATGGTTTGAGCAGAGTTCTTGCCCTGCACTCACAGGGTTAAGTGTTCGTGGCCTCTTTCTGGATCTGGGATGGGTTTTTATACTCACTCTTTACCAGGGTTCTCTGTTAGCTATACTGTTGTTCTGGTGTGTCTGACCCCTGGTGTGCGTGTATTCTGCGTTGCTTGTTTGCTTCTCGTGTATGACCCAGCCTGTTCCCTCACTCTGTACTCCGTCTCTCACTTTGGTACTATTGTCTTCTCCGGTTCTGACCTCCTGGCTTGGCTATCGTTACTCTGTTACAGTTTGTCCCTATTGTACCGTCTATTGCCCGCTCTGGTATTCTGATCTATTGCTGCGTCCTGACTATCCATTCTGTCTAACCCTTTGGTACTGTATTGCTATCTTGTGCTTTGACCCTGGCTTCACCTGGTTTCTGTCTCTGTCTATGCCCCTTGGTAACATTGTCCTGTAGTTACCTTTCTAGGAGTTTTCCTCAGCTCCTAGCTCTGTGGAGCTTAGGCCACGCCCCCAGCAGTCATGTGCTTCAGGTCCTGATACTCTGAAGCACGCATCGTCACCATTGCTGCCCTGCTCTGCAGGTATCTTTGAGCACTGTCTTTGTACTCAGGACACCCGCACTGACTCAGTGAGCAAGTGCAGTGCGGGGCTCCTGACAGGAGGACTACTACCTGGTAGCAGGTTAAGTAGTCCTCTATAATAATCATTAAGTGAGAAATTGCTGGAATCAGAGTCTCTTTGCTTACATTATAAACTATTGTATTAGGTGGCAAAAACCTGGTAACTAGTGAAAAACGAATATGCTTCGATAAGGCTTGTTTCACACTTCAGTTTTTTAAAATCAGTCACAATCCGTCAGTGTTGAAAAAACGTATACTGAGAGAGAGAGAGAATGAGACTTTTCAGTGCCAGAATGGCTTTTAGGGTTAAATTAATTGAAGAGAAATTGCTCTGGGCATGCTCAGTTTGAAAAAACGGAATCAAGCGACGGATTCTGTCATATGCCCATAGGCGTCCATTCTAGCAGACGACGGACGGCGACGGATCCGTCACTGTCAGGCTTTTCGACCGAGACAAAAAACGTTCCTATGGACGTTTTTTTCTGGCCGACGGACACCTATCCGTCGCTAATATAAGTCTATGGGGAAAAAGACAGATCCGCCAGGCAGATCCGTAGGATCCTTTTTTTTCCTGCTAACGACGGATTTTGGCTGACGCCAGAAAACTGAAGTGTGAAACAGGCCTTAGGTGTGATCCGATGATGCTCGTGTGTTAACTGGGCCGCAACACATGGGGTTGCAAAACAAACAGACAAGGACTCAAACATTTTTTTAACACCTTATCCGAGCACGTTCACTTCACAACTGGTGACGGATTCTCTATAAAGATCAGTTAGCTAAACCAGCTTCTTTATGTATAGTAGTATCCGTACTCTCCCGGCTATGGGCAAAAGAAGGATCGATCTCTTTGATTTCAACATGCTAAAGTGCTCTGGCAGCAACTAACTAGTCATTGCACACAGAACATGAGTTGAAGAGGCAAGCCTTTGAAGCCCTGTGGTTTTTATGTACTGTGTGATTAGCATTTATATCAGTCCCAAATTCCTAGTCTATAGAACATTTTCTGTACAAAATAATCATCGAAGAAATATTAACACAAAAGTCTTTTTATTTTTTTTTACTAGTTGTACCAATAATGAACAGATTTGTAATTATATTGTTTAACCACTTCCCTACGTATGGCGTAATATCACACCATATGTCAGGTCCCCTTTAATGCTGCATCATTGCAAGTAGCTCACTTTTATGGTAATTGTGTAATCAAGAAAACAAGGTACCACAGAATGGTATATAAAACAGAAATATACTTTATTAGCAATAATTAAAAACACATGACAAGATAAGATGCTAGATTAATCAAAGAGGGACTATGCCACCATAGGAAATCCACTAAATAAATACCAACCTAAATGATAGCTGGTTTCACATGCCAAATCATCAACTAATCTTAACAAAATTGTGTGACAAGTGACTGCAACGTCCAAATATATAATTGTACTTGAGCTAAACAGGCCTAATGATATGAAGGACTAAGCAGCAACTACTCCCCAGACAGACAATAATCCGTGCACATAAAATACTATATGTTAGCTTCCCGAGGAAGCGGTGCGAAACTCGCGTCGGGGCAGAGGGATGTCCGGGGATCTCCACTTACTTGCCGCTGGTATGTTCATATGTATCTTTACATTATCAATGTCACGTGCCCTGTCCTGTATGACATGGCCAGCGGGCCGGTAACTAATACAACAGGACACGGCACGTGTAATTGTCCAGTGTGATGCGGCCCGCAGGCTGGTAACTAATACAACAAGACACAGGGGATAGGGAAACATTTACAATGGTGGGCCCTGCGATAGGGAAAGGGGACATGGAGACCTCCTGCACTCCCCTGAGACAGTGTCCCTAACGCTCCTAACGTTCCCTATGCCGGTTCCGCACCGGCCGACGATCACGAACCTGTCGCCCTAGCACACCCTGCACCTAGCCCTTTCTAGTGAAGTGGACGGTGCAGACACTAATCCCACCACTGCACTGAAACACACATGAGGAAAAGTGACAAACAGGGAAACACTTAGCTTTGCTCTGATGCACTTGCTCCAGGCAACAGAGTTCAACACCTTTGTGCATCTTCCTCCCACCGTGTCCAACACCTGGGTGCACTGTCCAGCAGCAGAGTCCAGCACCTGAGTGCAGCTGTCCAGCAACGGAGTCCAGCACCTGAGTGCAGCTTCCAGCAAAAGAGTCCAGCAACTGAGTGCAGCTCTACACCATAGCTGCCACTCCACCAAGCTTTGCAAGAATTCTTCACTGACACCGTAGCTGCCACTCCACCATGCTTTACACGAACTCCTCGCTGACACCATAGCTGCAACTCCAGGACTCTGAGTGAGCTATCCCGGACTCTCCTCAGCTCCTTCCTTCACCCAACATGATTGGAAAAGACCAACAATATCACCAACATCAGTGAGCACAACTGACACAACTTTATTGAGTAAACACACCTGTTAGTGATTCCCATGCAATTACACTAACCACCACCAGGGGCAAAACTATCTCTAAAAACACTAGTGCAGTGACCATACTGGCCACCGGGGCAAAATTATCTCTAAGCACACCAGTGCAATAACCACACTGGCCACCGGGGGGGCAAAACTATCTCTAAGCACAAAGCTTAGAGAGAGGAAAAAAAAGGTTACCAGTGCTCTTATCTGCATGGATCATGACAATCAACTAACATATAGTATTTTATGTGCCTGCCTGTCGCGACACAGCTGTCGAGTGACCCGGGACCAGGGGCTAATTCCCTGTCCCTGACACTACAGGACACCCTGGCTCGCCCTATTCTCTGCCAAACAGGCAGATCTCACCAGCGACATAGCAGCGGTCGGGGGTCGCTACTTACCTGTCAGACAAGGCGATTCTGACGTCCTCATGCCCGCGTCCATGCGTCGCTCGTCGGCGCCACAGGAAGCCCAGCAGGAAGTGGCCGACGAGAAACGGCCCGGGACGTTCTCGCGCGATCAGCGATAATCAGCGGGGGAGCCGGTCGGAGGTAAGTATCACATGTAGCGATATCGCTAGCAATATCGCTGCTACGTCACAAAACCAGTGACGTTACAGCGATATTGCTAGCGATATCGCTATGTGTAACTGGCCCTTAACAGTCCAGCTAAGTAGCTGAGCAATCACTTGGGACAATCAACACCTATAGACAGCCAGAACCTCTCAGTTAAGATTGGAAGGCCGAGTTGTCAATCAAAACAGCTCAGCACGCCCCTGCACAAGGCTGGACACTGAGCCATTAATCAAAATACTGATAGCTTCAGCACGCCCGTTCCAGATTGAATGGCTGAGCCATCAGTAACTGCATCCCAGACACACGGAGAGGGTGGCATTATGACAGTGTCATTCAAAGCTACAGCTCATCTAGCAAAATATAAGCCCTCATATGTCTATTACCATGTCAAGAATGGGTTAAAAAACATAAATATTAGTCATTCTTCATTATACTATTACAGCTTCTTGCTCCACAGTGCACAGGAAGTTACTAGTAGTGTTGAGCATTCCGATACCGCAAGTATCGGGTATCGGCCGATACTTGCTGTATCGGAATTCCGATACCGACTTCCGATATTTTTTCAATATCGGAAGTCGGCATCGGAATCGGAAGCTCAAAGTTGATTGACAGCCTGACGTCATCATGATGCGCGGTGTGTGCGCATCATGATGCGCCGTCATTTCGGGCCTTCCGGGGGTCTCTGCCGGCCTACAGGGGGGCTGTGTGGACTGCCCGGGGTCTGTACCGGCCTGCCGGGGGGCTGTGCCGGCCTGCCGGTGGTCTGTGCACCCTGTGGGGGTCTGTACCGGCCTGCCGGGGGGCTGTGCCGGCCTGCCGGTGGTCTGTGCACCCTGTGGGGGTCTGTACCGGCCTGCCGGGGGGCTGTGCCGACCTGCCGGTGGTCTGTGCACCCTGTGGGGGTCTGTACCGGCCTGCCGGGGGGCTGTGCTGATGTCCGGGGGTCTGTGCAAGCATCGTCCGATGGGACTACAAGTCCCATCTGGCGATGCCTGCTACCATGACAGTGATTGACACATTAGCCAATGATGGGACAGTAGTAGTCCCATCATCCGGCTAATGTGTTAAATGTTAAAAAAAAAAAATAAAATACTACATACATACTACATACATACTACATGCATGCTACATACATACTACATGCTACATACATACTACATGCTACATACATACTACATATATACTACATGCATGCTACATACATACTACATACATACCACATACATACCACATACATACCACATACATACCACATACATACTACATGCATGCTACATACATACTACATACATACCACATACATACCACATACATACCACACACATACCACATACATACTACATACATGCTACATACATACTACATATATACTACATGCATGCTACATACATACTACATATATACTACATGCATGCTACATACATATTGCATGCTACATGCATGCTACATACATACTACATACATACTACATGCTACATACATACCACATATATACTACATGCATACAATACATTCATACAATACATACATAGACATACAGTACATATAACATAGAGTAACATACTTACCAATACTTGTCACATTGTTCCCCGAAGCCATTATCTTTTCCGGAATAAATATTAACATAACAAACCACAAAAATACTCACCCACGATCCGAAGCAGTCCACGAGTGTGTCCCACGACGATCTTGGGTAGAGAACTGCAGCATCAGATGATGCTGCCGTTCTCTACGGGCTGCAGGAATCCAATGACGGAAGGTAGGTATCCTTCCACACTGTATTCCTCCGCCACTTAAAAAAAAAAAGTCCCTAGTCTCACTTTATGCCATTGCTGCGTGGGAATTCCCACACAGCAATGGCATAAAGTGAGACTAGGGACTTTTTTTTTTTTAAGTGGCGGAGGCTATATATGGTCATTGAGTATTTGCTTGCAGAAATCTCTGCAAGGTTTCTGCAGCTCAAGGTAGGAAAAATGCTGCAGGAAAAACACGCATGTTTGCCATGTTTTTGCATGCGTTTTTGTACAGCAATGAAGGCTTTTTTGAGCTAAATAAAGATATTTAAAAAAATGTTTAATTTCTTGGTTCAACACCAACTTTTTCATGCTGATGCAGTGGCATCAGGGTAATGGGATTAGGGCTTTTGTTGGGCTCTCCATGCAGTGTTGTGACAGTGAAGCAGCCATGACACATGCAGCTGCTGCGCCGGACAGCTGATCAGCAGGAGCGATCCAGTTATCTGGGTTCCCTTTGCAGCTTATTTGGTAAGCACTATAGCTTGCCTGAATAAGGAGGGAGCCGAACATATTCCCTGATCTCTATTAGTAACCCCATAGTGATATTGTATGAAAACACAGACACCCAGAATAAAGTCCTTTATTTGAAATAATGACACAGACTCTTTTATTGAGTCCTAATTAAACCATACTCACTGAACGCCTAATCCACTGAAGCCAACCTCTCCTTCAACAAAAATAAAGGAATAATCCACAATATTCCTCACTTGTCCGCAGAGAAGGTAATCCATAATGTCCCACGACAATCCTGGTCACTGGTCACTGGTCAAAGACAGCCGGCGATACATTGACAGGAGGTAATCGCTCCCGCAGTGTAACTCTGAGCTGCTGTGAGAAAGTTCTCACGCAGTGGTGCCGTAATTGAGAGCATCGGAGCTGATCAGCTGATGAACTCCGGTGAAATCTGACGGCAGCTCAGTGATACATTGTAGGAGCGAGTACCTCCTGTCTGTGTATCACCTGCGGCCGGGTAGAGCAGTCACATCTCCTTATGTGACTGTTCTACATGAGATCACTGTGGAACACTTGGGATTACGTGAACTAAGGCTAACAAGTGAGTATATGGTGGTTTATATTTTACATTTTTTTCTAAGAGATGAGGGCATCAGGGATTGGGCGTTAGGTGAGTATAATGAGTTTTTTATTTTTATTTGAACATGTACACTATGTAATTATTTTAATTTTTTTTTTAACTGTGAACACAGACACCAGCTGATGACACTATATCTCCCATGAACAGCACGTGCTGTCACTGTTATCAGTGACAGCTGATGTAGCCCTACGGGCGCAGTAGTCTCATCAACCCATGTCTGCTGAGCTGCGGTAAGCGTTTTACCGCAAGTCACCGCTGCGGGTCACAGTCATGCTGACTTCTGACAGCATGACCCCACAGTGCTCTGACTGCTAGTCTTAACGACGGTAGCGTTACTGCGGGTCACAGTCACAGCTGCAGGGTCACGATGACATCTGACAGCATGACCCCGCAGCGCTCTGACCAACTGTCTTACTGGCGGTAGTGTTGCCGCCAATAAGAACCTCTGCGCAGGTGTTTCTCACTCTGTCACTCAGATGACAGCGTGGGAAACACCATAGGAAGCCAGTAAAAACACAAACAGAAACTCCGCAAATCCGCAAACCTTTTTATACCTGCGTTTTTGCTGCGGATTTGTCTGACTCAATTGAAGTCAATGGGTGAAAAACGCTGCAGAAACTCACAAAGAATTGTCATGCTACAGAAAGAAATGCACTGCAAATACTCAAAGGAAATTTACTGATCATGGGCACAACACTACAAGATTGTTATTGAATTAACTTGCATAAGGGTTCCATAGCGTTTTTGGCCTATTTCCGCGCGGACACAGCCTGAGGGTTTGCTTTTTGCATCTTGAGTCATCGATTTTATTCATACCATTTTAGAGTAGATACAATGTTTTGATTGTTTATTTTTATATTTCTTGTGTTGCTGCGGCAGCCAAAACACAATTCACTTGTTTGAATTTCTTTTTTGTAATTACAGGGTTTATAGTTGAGCTAATTAGTTTTATGTTTTGATTTGATAGGACTTTTACAGACGTAACAATATCACATTTATGTATATTTCTATTTTTTATTGATTTATTTTTATTGAGGGAAAAGTGTGAGTGATTTGAAATGTTATTTTTTTATATTTTTTAAAACTTTTTTTTTCAGTTTTCACTGTATTTGTTAGTCCCAGTAATGAACTTGAATCTGTGATAATCCAATCACTTGTACTATACACAGCAATACTACAGTACTACTCTCACTTGAAAACTAGCCAGAAGCTGGCATTCACACTATACCCACCATGACTTGTATATACAGTATATGTGAATCTTCAGCAGACCACTTGTCATCATGGCAACCTATCAGTGCCCTGCGGTCCCATCATAGGGGCACCTCAGGTGTAGCTTTGCTCCATGTGCAGCTGATAGAAGCAGATGATGGCTGAATATCACAGCCATCATGTGTAAAGTGACCAGAGACGTCAGCCATGGCCAAGCTGCTGCTCCATATTGCCCCGTCACTTTACAGGAAAATCGTGTCCCAGTCCCAATATGCTATCATGTGTGTACTGCATCACACTTGTAGGACACAGGCCTTCATCTTAAAAAGCTTCTGCACATAATTCAGAGGACACGCAGTTCGCTTCAACAAGCAAAACTTTACTGTACAGTTCAAGTTGATCAGATTGCAACACGTAGAATTGGGCACCACACTTTCTGTTCCTTGTTTCCTTGACACGGCACGTCCTCAGCATTGCTATCCGTTCCTCCTGGACTATGTCTTGATTCTTCTTCTCAGATTGTCTGGGACTCAGTGATGACCAGCTCTGTCATTCTATCCTGTGCTTGGGGTGCTGAGCTGTCAGTGCTTTGATTGACAGCTCGGTCGACTTATCTGAGACTGTGTAATAACGTGCAGGAGAGGTATATGGCACCATGGGGCAGGCAGGCCAACAGTAAAAGGGAAGGTTTATTTACAGGGGATAATACTGGTACAATGTACAGTATAACAGAGAAAATACTGTGAACGGGTTGTATCGACAGCAGGAGAAGTATAAGGAGTACAAACAGTAGAAAAGTTATTCTCTTATAAGGCAAAACTTATCAGTTCTCGGGAATCTTGATTGGAGGATCACTTCTTGTCCCACGTTGGCACCGAGGCACCAGCGGTGCTTGATGTCATCCATCTCTGGGGTCCTTGATATAGTCCAGCTGTAGTATCGGAGTTTACGTGAGAGCCCAAGGGGTATGGGGATGGCGCTATCCCCCTGTGCTCAAGGTCCTTGCCTCTGCTACAACAACGGTATTCTTCCCCCTGAGGTCAGGGGCTCTGTATCACACAGTCTCTCTTTGTAGGTCAGTGTCTCGTTACTGAACGCCCCTTGGTCACAAGGGAGCGTCTCAGCATATATTCCGGTCTCTCTGCCAGGGAGCGTTTTGTCGAGGTACGTGGTCTGTCTGTGGGGCAAGGTCTCCTCAAGAAGGGGAGTAAATAGCCTTCCTGACAGTGAGGTAAACAGGTTTCATGTACTCACTGCCCACCGCCTGTGTCCGCGGTCTCTCAGTCTCCAGCCGCTACACCCGTCTCCTCTCCCCTCCTGTGTCAGTGTCCTCTCGCTTCTCCTCCCTGCGCTGCTCTGCTGAAAGCCTGCGCAATCCTCCCGCTCCCAGTCCTGACCTCTTCCTGTTCCTGGTATGCGTCCAGTCCCCTAAAGCATCCCCCGGGGAACCTAACGCCCTGCTGGATGGTTCCGGGCACCGAGCTAAGAAGGCAACTCCCCCTTGGCTCCTTTGGTGCTTCACCCCTTTACATTCCCCCTGTCACGGTCCCCGTCGCCATGCCCCCCGTCGCGTGCCCCGTCGCTATGCCCCCCATCGCACGCTCTGTGACTTACCCGGTGCCGCAGCCTCGCTCCCCCTTGCCTCGGCGGCGTCCTCCTCTGACCGGTCCGCGGCCTGTGACGTCATTGCGAGCCCTGCACATGCGCCATAGGTCGCGGCCGGCCCTCCCTGTCTGATCATATCCTCCGGCGGTGCCCTGACCGGGTAGAACCGCCGGACCAATGGGGGCATGTCCGCAGGTATATCAGGCCGCCCTCCCATAATGGAGGTGCCTGATCGTTGTTGTTGTATCAGCACTCTAGGCTCCCATGGCTTGACCTGTGTTCGGCTCCTGTTCTCACACTGCCTGTGCTTCCTTGCAGTCCTGCTCCGGTCCTGCCTACCGTGTTTGTTCCTGCAGTCCTGCTCCAGTCCTGCCTACCCGTGTCTGTTCCTGCAGTCCTACTCCAGTCCTGCCTACCTTGTCTGTTCCTACAGTCCTACTCCAGTCCAGCCTACCCGTGTCTGTTCCTGCAGTCCTACTCCAGTCCTGCCTACCGTGTCTGTTCCTGCAGTCCTACTCCAGTCCTGTCTACCCGTGTCTGTTCCTGCAGTCCTTTCCGAGCCGCCTCTCTTGGTTCCGGCTGCCGTGGCATTCAAACCCCTGGACCTGCTCCTAACGGTCCCTGTATAGGGGTCGGTTCCACCAGGTTGCTTGTCCGGGGTACCCTCGGTGCCACGGTCCAGAGGGTCCACTCCGGGATACCTGCCTTGCCCAGCGCTTCGCTTACACCCCCTCTCTGTGAGCTCGCCATTCCACGGGCGAGAGTTTCTGGAGTTCTTGTTGACAATCGTCCAGACCTCGTACAATTTGCTGCCAGATGAATTCGTCCTGGTTGTAGTGTCTGGGGGGCACACCTGCTGTTGAATGTTCAGAACGTCTCAGATCATTGGGGGTTGTGGAATCAGCCACCGGAAAAGTGGAAGTTGGAGTCTCCTCTGTTACTTCCGTCGTTTCAGGCACCAGTCCTGTTTCCGTGTTTCCCTGAAGGGGTAGAGAGTCTCCATCTTTTTCATCATCAGCAACGAGTACAGGTTCAGCCACCGGGGGCACCAAGACAGATGGCAACACTGGAGGATCTTGAGACAAACAGGGACGCAGCATATTCTGATGTAATGTATGAGTGGGGAGTTCTTCACCTGTTTCAGGCTGAACTTCGTAGATGGGTCCCCATCTACCGAGCTGGCGCTTCACCCTATATGGGCTCTTTTCCCACCGACACTCCAATTTGCTGTTAGGGCGCTTCTCCCTGTCTAAGACTCGGTCCCCTGGTCATAGGGCTGTCCCCTTCTGGGGAGGGACCTGCGGGTGTTCCAACCCACGGAGCTGGTTCTGCACCAACCGCTGAATGGTCCGCAGCCGCAACGATGTTCCCGAACCCAGGAGTACACCCCCATCCGCGGGTAGACCTCCTCGGGCTCTAACGCCACTTCAGTCAGTCCCTTCCCGGGTCGGCCGAAGAACAGGGAATAGGGCTTGAATCCTGTGGCACTCTGTTTGCGGTTATTGTATGCCCACACCAATTCGGGGACAGACTCAGTCCAGCACACTTTCTGATCTTCTTCAAGTGTCCTCAGCATCTGGATCAGGGTGCGGTTGAATCTCTCACAAGCGCTGTTCCCCTGCGGATGGTAAGGGGTGGTCCGAGATTTATCGATTTTGTACAGCTGATGCAACTCCTCCATCACCTTTCCAAGGAAGCCACCTCCTTGATCCGAATGAATTCGCTTGGGACACCCGTACACTTGAATGAAATGTTTACAAATAGCATAGGCCGCAGATTCGGCAGTCTGGTCCCGTGTAGGTGTGACCACAGCAAATTTGGAATAGTGGTCGACCATGACAAGGCAATGTTCATAGCCCTGGTGTGCTGGGCCAATCGTCAAGTAGTCTATGGCCAGTAGCTCCATGGGTGCAGAGGACTTCACCGTTTCTGAAGGGGCTCGCTGTTCCGGCGGCTTAACTAGTTCACAATTTCGGCACCGCTGATATACAGTACTTTCTCTACGGCGGTCCTCATGTGAGGATGGTAGAACAACCGTTGCAGCCACTGGAATGTTTTTTCCGCCCCGAAGTGTGCTCCCTTCTCATGTGCTTCCCTAGCCACCTGTTCCACCAGGGGATGATCATTTGCCAAATGAAACTCAGCTCAGATTGTAGGTTTACTTTCCTGTACAAGATTCCATCCCGTAACTGTAGCTGCTCCCATTGGCGCAACATTTGCAACATCTCAAGGGCCTGGCTGCCCGCTCACTCTGGCCGGGCACCTGTTCAGCCATGAGCCACCGCCTCAGCTGAGCTATCTCTCGATCTTCCTGTTGTATCCGGACCCACTCATCACGGGGTTGTTCCAACAAATTCCCGGGTGCGTTTTCTTGAACTCTTTCCCGCGTTGCTGCCACCGTCCTGGCAGTCCCTCCAAATTCTGGAACCTCTATAGCCTCCAATTCTTAATTCCAACTTGGCGCTGGCGGGTGGTAATCTACTTGGGAAAGGGCGTCCGCATGAGTATTCTCCACTCCTCTCTTATAGGAGATCCTGTACCGGAATTTTGCCATTCGTGCTACCCAGCGCTGTTCTAAGGCCCCTAGCTTTGTTGTTTCAAGGTGAGCCAACGGATTGTTATCCGTACTCACGTGGACTTCCGAGCTGGCCAAATACTCTGCAAACTTTTCAGTCATTGCCTACACCAGCGCCAACAACTCCAGCTTGAATGAGCTGTAATTTTCCGGGTTTCTTTCTGAGTCATGTAAGGAGCGACTGGCGTATGCGATGACACGCTCCTTCCCATTCTGCATCTGTGAGAGTACTGCCCCGAGTCTCTGTAGACTTCTGTCAGTGTGCAAGATGAACGGCTGCGTGACGTCAGCGTAGGCCAACACTGGAGCCTCAGTCAGAGCCTTCTTTAGGGCCTGGAATGCTTTCTCCTGTTGTTCTCCCCAGTGTACGTGTCATGGTCACGTGTGTCAGGACGCAGATGTTACCGCAAGGCGAACCCATGTGACACACGTGACCCTGGATACACCGCCTCCAGTGGGGCGCATTTAAATAATAACACGTGCAGGTGGATACGCCGCCTCCACCTGGCGAATTTAGGAATTACACGTTATACATACAATCTGGAAACCCCGCCTCCAGTAAGGCGAATTTAAATAATAAGGGGGACCTGTGAAACAATTACAATGGTGGGCCCTGCAATAGGGAATGGGGGACGCGGAGACCTCCTAAGCTCCCCTGAGCCAGTGTCCCTGCACTCCTTACGTTCCCTATACAGGCTCCGAACCTGTCGCCGCACGCGAACCTTAACCCCTTGCTCGCCCTGACCTAAACCCTCACTAGGGAATAGGTCGGTGCGGAGACTAATCCCACCACTGCACTAATAACACACATGAGGAAAGAAACAATACAGGGGAAACACCACTTAGCTTTGCTCTGTTGCGTATGCTCCTAGCAACAGAGCCCACCACCTGCGTGCATCTTCTCCTCCACCTGGATCCATCACCATAACAGGATCCTTCACCTTAGTGCAGCCTTGGAGCAGAGTCCACCACCAGTTGCAGCTGCTTAGTAACAGAGTCCCAAGGATGAGTTCAGCTTCTGACACGAAGTCAAGCATGCTTGAGTCCAGCTCAGCAGCCAAGTCCCACATGGTGAGTGCCACTCTCCATAGTCGCCACTCCACCAGTCCATGCAGACACTTCCCGCTGACACCATCACTGCGACCCCACCATGCCATGCCAGCCCTTCGTCCAGACACCATCGCTGACACTCTTTTCCCCTGGCTAAGCTGCGCAGGACTCCTCTCCAGCTCCATCCTTCCAACAGGCTCTCCAACTCAGAGTGAACACAATCTCACAATATCACAGGCAGTGATTGCACACCCCTAGCACACCTTTATAGGGTGTCACACCTGATCCATAATTACGTGCACAAAACCTAAAGTGCGATACCACTAACCACCACCGGGGACAGTCAAGACACCTTGGAACTTTCCAAAGTAAAAAAAGTTCACCCAGTGCAATTTAAATCTGTCAGATCATGACAGTACGTTTCTGTTCTTCGCACATGAGGGTACTCCTTTCAGCAATTCCAGGAGGGGGTTTGCGATGCACTTGAAGTCCTTCACAAAGCTCCGGAAGTATCCCATGAGTCCCAGGAATGCTCGTACATCCTTCACGGTTTTCAGGGTCGGCCACTCCTGCACCGCAGCGATCTTCTCCTGCGAGGGCTTCACACCCTCGGCAGAGACCACATGCCCCAGATAGTCAATTTGTGCTTGGAAGAGGTGGCACTTCTGGGGTTTCACCTTCAGGCCATATTTTTGTAGCCGACTCAGAACTTGCTCCAGCCTCCGGAGATATTCTTCAATGGTGGGAGCAAAGATGATTACATCGTCAAGATAAATCAGGGTGGTTTTGAAGTTCAGGTCTACCAGACACCGCTCCATGAGCCGCTGAAATGTTCCCGGGCGTTGGCTAGCCCGAAGGGCATGCGGTCGAACTTGAATAGTCCCATCGGAAGAATGAAGGCTGTCTTGGCTCGATCTTGTTCAGACATGGGAACTTGCCAGTACCCGCTGGCCAGGTCCAGTGTGGAGAAATATCGGGCATGTCCCAATGCTGACAGGGACTCCTCTATCCGTGGTAGTGGATATGAATCTCGCACCGTGCAAGCGTTGAGCCGGCGGTAGTCCACACAGAAACTCAGAGTTCCATCTTTTTTTCGCACCAAGACGATGGGAGCAGCCCACAGGCTCTGGCTCTCTCGGATCACTCCCTTCAGCATCTGTGACAGCATCCCCTTAACCTCCTGATTCATTTGTGGGGGTATCTGGTGATATCTCTCCCGTATCGGTGCTGCGTCCCCAGTGGGTATCTCATGGGTAATGGCCGTTGTGCGCCCAAAGTCATATTCACCCCTTGCGAACACCTCCTGGTACTTCCCCAGTAAGGTGTCCACCTGGGGGACCTGATGAGAGGTGTTTCTGAGAGTTCTGCCCGCATTTGCTCAAGTATTCGTCGGCCTTCTTGTAACACCCTGGGATCCGGGGCGACCTCCGCTTTCACAGTCACCAACCATGGGTCTTCTGCTTTGGCAGTCAGCTCCACTGTTTCGGAGGGCTCCAGCTCATCCGGTACACCTAGAATGTGGGCCAACTCTGCTCTGGGAGCCAGGGTCACGTCAGTCTCTCCCAAGCTTACACAGTGCACGAGGACAGTGCTGTTTCACACAGTGGCCAAGGTCCGTGCGACTTGTATCCCTGACGGCAATTGATCAGCCGGGCTGTACCTCCGCTCCTTCAAGTGGGACTCCTGCTCACACCGGCAGGGGAAGCACGGTCTGTCCAGGGGGTAAAACTCGGTTCAAGGAAGCAGGGACGATGACTGCCTAGTTCTCTGCCACTGCAGCATATTTCCTGGACCCGTGCTGCCCGAATCAGTTGTTGAAAGACCTTCTTCTGTGGAGTCTGGTCACTCCACTGTTGCAAGAATTGATCTGGGGTCTCGATGAGCAGTAGGCTTCCAAGGTCTTTAAGCACGTTCATGCCCAGGGTTACAGTATGATCCTGAGTGGCTTCTCCATCTACCAATACTACTCCTTTACTCCCTACATCTTTCCCACAGACTTCTATGTTCAGCCACATCACCACTGCGCCCGGGATGGGTAGGTGATTGGCCGCCGTAAGTTTAATGACTGGGCCCCACTCAGGCCGCATCGCCTCTATGAAGTGTCTACGAAAAATTTTTTCGGGCATGGTGGTCACTTGTGAACCGGTGTCTACCAGGCATTGCACAGCTCTCCCGTTGATTTCGGCCCAGACCAAGGGGCACATGGAAACAAGGCTGGTGGGACTATTCTCACTCCTCCTCTGCTCTTCACGCTCCGGGCAGTGTCCCTCATGCTTGGAGCCCCCTAGTTTAACGTGAGCCGCGGGGATGGTCGGCTCCGCTGGGGACACCACCGGGCGATATGACCAGGCTCTCCACAAGTATAGCATGAGAGGGGACGTCTTCTCTGGGTATCTGCAGCTTCTCTTCGGGGAACAACTCCTCTTCCCCGCATCCGTGGCCCGGGCCCCTCTGCCTGAGTTCCCTTGGAAGTTGCTATTTCTTCTTGGAACTGACTGATCTCCATCCTCAGGTCTTCCACCCATCGGGGGACTTTGTCTTCAGTGGTAGTTGCCTCCCCGCTCCGCACCTTTCCCACCGAGCCTGTCACACCCTGCTCTTGCTCGCGCGTGCGCGCCTCACTATCTACTTCAGAAAAGGTCATGTCTGGCTTCACCCGCAGGCGCTCTCGCATAGCCTGCTTCATCATTCCATCATGTAACCCCCGTCACCATCGTGTCTCTGAGCACCATGTCTTCTGACCCTACACCTACCCCATCCTTTCTTTTAATAGCAGTGTGAAGCTCTTGCAGGGCGTTCATAAACTGGGTCACGGTCTCCCCCTCTCTTTGCACCCAATGGAACAGTCGCATACGCAGTTCCCCTACGTCAGTGTTGTCCCCATGTGTCTCCTCTAGAATACGTAGCACCGTTGCCAACGTATCCCTTTCTTGGGGGGGGTCTATGCATGACAGAGTCCCGGGCCTCCTACTCCAAAGCCATTAATGCTATTTCTGAGTCTAGTGCTGGGGCCAAGGGATGCATCCACACTAACCCCTGAATTCTCTCAGTCCTGTTCCATAACATCACGCTGTTCCCCGTAAACCTCAGCAGATTATTCAGCATGGCTCCTAGGGGATGCTAGTCTTTGGGCCTTCCCTGACTACTTGGTCCGCTCTGTCCGCGCCGTCGTGTGACATCCTGCCAACTACGCCAAATGTAATAACGTGCAGGAGAGGTATATGGCACCACGGGGCAGGTAGACCAACAGTAAAAGGGAAGGTTTATTTACAGGGGATAATACTGGTACAATGTACAGTATAACAGAGAAAATACTGTGAACGGGTTGTATCGACAGCAGAAGACGTATAAGGAGTGCAAACAGTAGAAAAGTTATTCTCTTATAAGGCAAAATGTATCAGTTCTCGGGAATCTTGATTGGAGGATCACTTCTTGTCCCACATTGGCACCGAGGCACCAGCGGTGCTTGATGTCATCCATCTCTGGGGTCCTTGATATAGTCCAGCTGTAGTATGGGGGTTTACGTGGGAGCCCAAGGGGTATGAGGATGGCGCTATCCCCCTATGCTCAAGGTCCTTGCCTCTGCTACGACAACGGTATTCTTCCCCCTGAGGTCAGGGGCTCTGTATCACACAGTCTCTCTTTGTAGGTCAGTGTCTTGTTACTGAACGCCCCTTGGTCACAGGGGAGTGTCTCAGCATATATTCCGGTCTCTCTACCAGGGAGCGTCTTGTCGAGGTACGCGGTCTGTCTGTGGGGCAAGGTCTCCTCAATGAGAGGAGTCAACAGCCTTCCTGACAGTACGGTAACAGGCTTCACGTACTCACTGCCCACCGCCTGTGTCTGCGGTCTCTCAGTCTCCAGCCACTCTACCCGTCTCCTCTCCCCTCCTGCGTCAGCATCCTCTCGCTTCTCCTCCCTGTGCTGCTCTGCTGAAAGCCCGCGCAATCCTCCCACTCCCAGTCCTGACCTCTTCCTGTTAATGGTATGCATCTGGTCCCCTAAAGCATCCCCCGGGGAACCTAACGCCCTGTTCGATGGTTCCGAGCACGGAGCTAAGAAGGCAACTCCCCCTCGGCTCCTTAGGTGCTTCACCCCCTTACAACTGTAAGGTACAGAGATTTCCACAGGTGCTCCCTTTTCTTGGTAATTGCCCTTCTATTTAGTTGAGCTGTCTGCCCAGATCACTGCCAGTCAAAAGCTTGTTCTAAGGCTACTTTCACACTAGCGTTTTTTTGCTCTGCGTTTCTTGCGCACATCAACTGCATGACAAAAACGCATACAAACGCTTGTAAACGCTGCTTTTTTGTCGCCTCATCGTGCGCGTTAAGCCAAAAAAACCCGCAGCGTTTATATGCATTTTCAAGCGTTTTTCATGTGTGTGCTTTATTTTTGCGCAAGAGTTAGTTTCAAAGTAGGAAAATTCTAGAAAAATTATTGCAACAGACAACACCAATGGGACATGAGGGGGCGTGTGTAATGGTAATTCTTTATATAGACCCTGTGTACAGCTGAATTCTTCACATTTGCTTGCTTTTTCTCTGGACAACATGGATCTGCGCTGGAAGAGTTTTCACTTCAACTTGGATCTAGACATCAGGATGGCTCAGGCATATGCAGTTGCTTGCCATCAACAAAGGGAGATAGCAAGACAGAGAAGACGGCAGCGGCGGCGTTTGTGGATACAGCCGATTGTTGAACTCCGTGAGAGCCGTGGTGCGTACCATACCCTCTACAGCGAGCTACAGGCAAACCCGGAGAAATTTACTGATTACACACGGATGTCCCAACAAAGCATCAGGGATTTACTTGCTCGTGTTGAACAATCCATCCTGAGACAGGACACGCAGCTCCGTCGTGCGATTCCTCCTGAGGAACGGTTCCTGGTAACTTTACGGTATGTAATAATATTTACAAAACAATGCCTGCATAATTTTCTTTTTTCTGACATGTACTATTCCATAGCATGCAGATTTCTGGGTCGGCAATGTACTAAATGTTTGTTTTCTTTTATGTTTTCAAATAACCATATACAGCAATATTAAAATTTTCTTTCTTTGTCTGTTTCTCAGATTCCTTGCGACTGGAGAGACCCTATCTTCATTCCACTTTCAGTACCGGATTGGAATTTCAACCTTGTCGGGAATTGTTGCGTACACCTGCAGGGCTTTGTGGCTTAAAAGTGGAAATTGCTGACAAATTCTGGACAGTCTGCAATTTCCCCAACTATTTGGGAGCTGTTGATGGGAAACACATCCAGATAATCAAACCCAAAAGAACTGGATCAGAGTACCATAACTACAAAAAGTACTTTTCTACAGTACTGATGGCCATTGCGGATGCCGGATGTGCTGTATGTTTGTAGCAGTGGACCTTGGTGCATTTGGCCGTGGGAATGACTCCCAGGCTTTTAAGAACTCGGACATGGGCCGGAGGTTGTATGGCAACCAATTTAATTTCCCCATGCCACGGCCTCTTCCCCACACTGAAGCTTCACCACAGCCCTTTGTAATGGTTGGGGATGAGACTTTTCAAATGTGCGTAAACCTGCTGAAACCCTACTCCAGCCGTGACTTGGACCATACAAAAAAAATCTTTAATTACAGGCTGACCAGGGCCAGAAGAACTGTAGAGTGTGCTTTTGGGATTCTTGTCTCCAGATGGCGCATTCTCAGCACAGCCATGAATCTTAAACTGGAAACAGTGGATGAGGTGGTGAAGGCGGGTGTGGTTCTACATAATTTTGTGATGGCTAAAGAGCACCCTAACTTTGAACTAGATGAACCTGCTGCAAACCCATTGCCTGAATTCACTCAGCACCCTCTCAGGTCTTCCGTTGAAGTTGGCCAAATGAGGGACCAATTTGCGGCCTACTTCATCTCAGATGTAGGACGGGTGGAATGGCAAGAGCAAATGGTGTAAAAAATTTTTATTGTGTGTATATATTAATAAATAAACCTGTGTTGATACCTGTACCGAGTGCACTATGTCTTTTTACACTGCAATACAATTATCAAATGTCCAAGTATTCCTTTGAATTCATGATGCTGTGTTTTGTGCATCATGAATTTACTAGCACTCCTGACTAGGTGACTATACATACACCCAATTTGTATGCCCTTTATCAACTGTAAAGTTTCTGTTCAATTTTTAGCGACAGTGGATAATACAAATAATATTTGTGTCACATGATCTGAAGTTAAAAATTGTGATTTGGGTATGCACTCGCAACCGTCAGTCTTTATGGGACACCTGACCATGTGACTCTAAGGCTATGTGCCCACGTAGCGTTTTAAAACGCTCACTAAAAACCGGACTCCTTCCCAGAAATCGCGCGTTTTTTTCCCGCGCGATTTCACCGCGATTTTACCGCGATTATGATCGCGATTTTGCCGCGATTTTCGCGTGCGATATTCAAGCACTTTCCAAGCGATTTGAAGCATCGCTTGGAAAGTGATTGACAGGTTGGTCACACTCGTCAAACATAGTGTTTGACAAGTGTGACCAGGTTTTTACTATTGAGGCCGCCTATGCGGCCTCAATAGTAAAAGATAGAATGTTAAAATGCTAAAAAAAAAATAGAAAAATCGGTGTATATTTACCTTCCGGCGTCCCGTGCTGCCATCCCGGGCCTCAGCGTTCCCAGTAATGCCTTGCGAGACCTGTGATGACGTAGTCTCGCGTTGCTATAGCAATCTCGCGAGACCGCTAGAGTCACGCGAGACTACGTCATTACAGGGCCTTGCCGCAAGGCATTACTGGGAACGCTAGGCCGGGAATGCAGCGCGGGACATCAGAAGGTAAATTTACCCCGATTTTTTATTCTTTCTTTTACAGGGGTATGGTACCCAGAGCCTGGAGGACAGTCTCCTCTCCTCCACACCGTGGGTACCAACCGCACATGAGATGCTTAACTTCGCGCATGGTGGGCATAGCCACATGTGGGAAGTAAGCGATTCTCATGCATTCCTATGGGTGCGGAATTACGGCAATTCTTTGCGATTCCGCACAAAAGAATGAGCATGCTGCGATTTTTTCCGCGATGCGATTCCGCCGCGGAAAAAAGCGCAGCATTAGCACAGCATGTGCGGAATGCCATAGGAATGCATGGGGGGCGTTCTGTACACGTTTTCGCAACGTTTTCGCGCCGAAAATCGCGGCAAAAACGCTTAAAAATCGCTACGTGGGCACACAGCCTAAATATTATTTGTTGGATCACCACTGTGGCTTGAGTTTGAACTGAGACCGGACAGATAATAAAGTTTATACAACTTCGACAATCCCCAAGGCCTAGTGTCATGATGAAGTGAGGATGCCAAAAATAACGCATCCTGACTTCAGAATGTTATCACATCTGGCCAGGTAAATACACATATGAGTTAAACTGCAGCATCGCTACAGTCTGCGTGAAATATGTTCAGACTAAAGCAATGCTGCAGGTTAAAAATTATGTGTATTCACCAGCCCAGTTTTGATATATAGTTGTGATACTGGGCCTGGGTATTGTACATATGACATGTTTTTTAACCATCATTTCCTCAGTTAATTCAACACACACTGAATAGAGGATGTGGCTATTTACAAGGTATATCTAGAATTCCCTGGGCTGGTCTCACAAAAAGGAGGATGATAAAAAAAGACCATCCTCAATTCAGTTTTTATGATACCTGCCAAAGTGACAATAGATATGCCTTGCACTCAACACCATCCTCTATTAAGTCTGTGCAATTTGGGCAAACTGAAGAGACTGGTGGTGAAAATACAAGTCATATATTTGTTTTGTTGACAACACATATCTCCTTGAAACACACAAGAAACATGTGTCAGTAGTGGAGATATGAGTGGACAAATAAGCAAAGTGTACGGCGCAGTGTGTGGAGGCGGCGACAAAGACATTAATAAAACGTTATTATGGTAAACCATAACTGCAAGTTTATTTTAAACAAAATAAAATTTTTTTTACATTTTTTCCCTTGTTTGGGGGAACTACGTATCACATTTGGGGTGTGCAGTGATGAGGAACAACTTATAGTGGATGAAGGTATTCTAGGGGAAGGGGCGACAAAAGTTGTGGAGGAAGGGAGGTCACTGATGGAAATGGGGGTAGACAAATTAGGAGGAGAGGGGGGAGGTACTGTCAAATTTTTTAGTCTTTTTTTGTCTCCTTAAAGTAGCCTGCCTGGACCTCCTTGTGCCCAATGCCCGCCTTGAGTCTTGTGCACGCATAGAAGTTTGAGCAAATATGTAATGGGGGTCCCCTGTTTGCTGCAGCTGCGGCTGCTGCTGTTGTGGCTGCTGTTGCTACGGCTGTGGCTGCTGCTGTTGTGGCTGCTGCTGCTCAGTGGTGGCGGTGGCAGTGCTCGTCCTTGCAGGTGGACTGGTGGTGGCAGTGCTGGTCCATGTTTGTGGAGCGTTGGAGGCAGGGCTACAACATGTAGGAGGGGTGGTGGCAGGGCTGTTCCATATTGGAGTAGTGGTCACAGTGGCAGTGCTCCAAGCAGGCGTGTGGGTGGTGGTGGTGCTCCAGACTGGAGCAGCGCTTGCCATGGTGGTGGCAGTGAGGTGACCATCAACACTCAGACTTGTGGTGCTGTAATGGTGGCTATCAAGCCTTGGCATAGAGGTGGCCGTGCAGTGGTATGCAGCAGAAGTCGGTACTGTTGTGAAGCGAGTCAGTGGTGGTACAGGTGGGAATGACACCGCTGACAGCTGCACGTACCGATTCTGCTGCATAGCCTGCAAGTAAGCAGTGTTGCAGGCCTGCAACACACTCAGCTGTTGCTCAGGACTAAGGTGTTCTGCCATGCCCCGTTCGATTTTACTAAAGAAATGGTGCGCTGGTCTGTTGAGGTCGGCCTCCAGATGGTCAAGGCGCTGTTCGACAGAGTTGAAGCAGTGTTACATTTGGTTGAAACCTCTTTCCATGAGGGAAAAACCGCTTTCAACTCTGTCTGACAGCGACTTGAGGCTGGCACGAAAGGCCATCAATGAAAACAGTCAATGCAGCACAATTCAGCAATACAATACCCAAAGCAGTGACTGTTCATCCTGATATTACGGTTGAGTTTCCACATAGAATATATCTATGAGTAAACACAACTGTGCCATCAGTAAAAACACTCAATGCAGCACAATTCAGCAATACAATACCCAAAGCCGTGACTGTTGATCCTGATATTACGGTTGAGTTTCCACATAGAATATGAGTAAACACAACTACTAAAGAAATGGTGCGCTGGTCTGTTGAGGTCGGCCTCCAGACGGTCAAGGCGCTGTTCGACAGAGTTGAAGCAGTGTTACATTTGGTTAAAACCTCTTTCCATGAGGGAAAAACCGCTTTCAACTCTGTCTGACAGCGACTTGAGGCTGGCACGAAAGGCCATCGATGAAAACAGTCAATGCAGCACAATTCAGCAATACAATACCCAAAGCAGTGACTGTTCATCCTGATATTACGGTTGTGTTTACACATAGAATATATCTATGAGTAAACACAACTGTGCCATCAGTAAAAACAGTCAATGCAGCATAATTCAGCAATACAATACCCAAAGCAGTGACTGTTGATCCTGATATTACTGTTGTGTTTACAGATAGAATATATCTATGAGTAAACACAACAGTGTAATCAAGGTAAATAGTCACTGCGGCATCACAGAGCAGGTAAATACTTACAAAACGCCTTTTTGGAGGTTGCAGGGGCGCTGTCCCAGCCATCCATCAACGCTGCAGCCACCTCATTCCATAGCCTCCGGGTTACCACATTGTCATTGTGCAGCTGGTCACGGCTGTCCCACAACGGGACACGCTCCTGGACAAGTTGTATCAGGTGTTCATTATCCAGGTAGACGTCTTCATCCCGTTGTGTAACCTAGAAAGAAAGTCAAACATTAGAATCTTTGTGTGAATGAAAAAGTTTAAAAAAAACAGGAAAGAAGAACGATAGAAGATCAAACAAAAAAAAAATATAAATAAAAAAATTAACATTCAAAATGATGACTTACATTACGTGTCACCGCCGGGACTTGGCTTTGCTGCTCACGCTGTTCGGTGTCACTACATGGGTCCGATGATTATGTCTGACAAAAAGAATAAAAATTATTAGACATTTGTATAGGCAGCAGCTATACTTACCCAAAGGCACAAAAAAAAACACCTCACGCTCTGCTTGGGCCACTTCCTCCTGGGATGGGGAATAATTGGATCCAGAAGACATACTGCATGTAAAAAAAATACAAACCATTAGTACATAATAAACTTGACAAGACAGGCATACATTTAGATGAAGAATACTCACATTGTTGCTGCTGAAGCTCCAAAATTCTGTGTGGTTTTGCTGTCTGTCTGCTCTCCAGACTGTCTGTAGAGTTGTGAAAAAACCAAAACAGGCAGAGGTGCTTACCTGTATAGACAGGCCTCAATACAAATGCACTAACAGGGTGCAGCGGACCCAAGTAAAATGGCAACTGCACAGGTGCAATAATACCTAATGAAACAGCCAGCCTACAATCAGGGATTGGCTATGTGGTACACCAGTGCAAAAAAATAATCCGTATGTGGCAATGTTCACACAGGGAAAGCAGAGCATATGGTTAACAGCCTCTTAGTATCACCATATAGGGGGGCTGCCCAGTGCTAACTATAATGCATCCCGTGTGAACAGAGGCCACAGTTTACAGAACCATTTGGGCCCGCTGCACCCTGTTAGTGATTTGTATTGAGGCCTGTCTACACAGGTAAGCATCTCTGCCTATTTTGTTTTTTTTCTCAAATATTGGAGGATTCTTTCCTCTTTCTGTGGTTTTCATGTTAGAGTAGGACTGGCAAGTGTAAGGAACTTTGACGTTAGTTTGCCAGCTTACGTATTATGGCCATAATATTAACCAATACCTTACATATAGTGATATGTTTTTGTGCACTTTTTATCTTTCCAGGGTGTAGTTGGGCCCCAATGGTTCTGTAAATTGTGGCCTCAGTTGACACGGGATGCATTATAGATAGCACTGGGCAGCCCCCCTGTATGGTGATACTAAGAGACTGTGAACCATATGCTCTGCATTCCCTGTGTTAACATTGCCACATATGGATTATTTTTTTGCACTGGTGTGCCACACAGCCAATCCCTGATTGTAGGCTGGCTGTTTCATTAGGTATTATTGCACCTGTGCAGTTACCATTTTACTTGGGTCCGCTGCACCCTGTTAGTGCATTTGTATTGAGGCCTGTCTATACAGGTAAGCATCTCTGCCTGTTTTGTTTTTTTCTCAAATATTGGAGGATTCTTTCCTCTTTCTGTGGTTTTCATGTCTGTAGAGTTGTGGTACAGTGCAGGCAGACACCTTCTTTATCTAAACTCATCCCAAACAATGTTGCTTGTGTAGGGGGTGGTTTCAACCAGTGTCTAGACATTGTTTGCTCAAAAAAAGAATGTTCTGGTAAGCGCTCATAAGCGCTGACATGCGCTGAGCCATGCGCTCGTCAGCGCACCCATAGTCTGTAATGTTAGTTTTTTGCGCATTTAGTACGCATGCGCATTTTTTCGGCTGATGGGCGGAACAAAAAATGCAACATGTAGCATCTGGCGCGACTGGGTGCACACCTGGAAAAAACGCAGTGCACAAAAAACGCTGATGAACGCTTACATGCGCTAAACCATGTGCGCACATGTTAAATATAGGGGAGCAATGCGCATGCGCACTATAGCGCACAAGGCGCAGCACTAAAAACGCTAGTGTGAAACCAGCCTTACTTCATGAATAGTGTTGGGTCTTTGCCAGTCCCGGATAATGGTGACTTTGTCACGGTCTGGTGCCACACCTTTCGCGCTCACCATATGGCCTAGGTACTGTACCTTGGGGGTTTCAAAAGGTGACATTTGGACGGCTTTACTTTCAAGCTAAAGTTGGACAGGGCTTCGAATACCTCGGCTAGGTGCTTCAAATGGTCTTCGTAGGTTTTGGAGATGACGATGATGTCATGCAGGTACAACAGAACGGTTTCAAAGTTTTTATGTCCAATGCAGCATTCCATTAACCGCTGAAATGTTCCTGGTGCATTGTTGAGCCCGGACGACGTGTAGTTAAACTCGCAGAGGCCCATTAGTGTTGTAAACGCTGTCTTCTCTTTGTCTGTCTCTGCCACAGGAACCTGCCAATACCCACTGGTGAGATCTAAGGTAGAGAAATAGTTAGCCATTCTCAGTGCAGCTAGTGATTCCTCAATTCTAGGTAATGGGTAAGCGTCCTTATGTGTAATGCTGTTAATCCGCCTGTAGTCTGCACACATTCTCATAGTGCCATCTTTCTTTTTAACGAGGACTAATGGAGCTGCCCAGGGGCTACAACTATCTCTGATTACACCAGCCTCCTTCATCTCCCGCAACATACTATTGTCACATTGATAGTGTGCTGGGGGTACAGGCTGGTGCCTCTCTTTAATGGGTGGGGATATGGTGTTGGACCCCTTTTGCCTGCCCAAAGTCTAGAGGATGCTTGCTGAAAACCCGTTCAAATTCTTGAGCCACCCAGTAAGCCCCATGTTTTTGGTGCGAAGGGGTGGAGTCAGTGCCTACGTGTAGCTGCTGACACCAATCCTCCTGCTGCCCTTCAGAGCCATTCTCTTCCACCTTGTCAGACGGAAGCAAGGGTTCTAGTGCATCTATTGCATTGTTACTGACAGTGAACAGCTTAGCAAAGGTGGCATACCCGGTAAATGGACCTCTCTCTCCTCACAATTTAAGATGTGTATTGGTACTCTCCCCTTGCGGACATCAACTACCCCTCTGGCTGTCAGGATAGTGGGCCTACTATCAGAGTACATGGGTTCTACCAGGGCTTGGTAATCTTGACCCCTGAGGCCTATTGCTGCCTGACACCAAATTAACATTTCACTTCTGGGAGGTACTGCAATGGGGAAAGGATCACTTATTCTGACACTGCCGACTTCTCCACCAGACAGCTCTACCTGTTGTCTCTGCATCAGGGCTCTGATCTCCTTTTGCAGGACCCGCTGCTGACTGGAACTGGCGGTCTCGGCTACCTGTTGTAACAAAACAATAATTTCTCCAAGACAATTTTCAATTACATTAGTGCTTAAAGTGATCATAGGATGGCATTCTCATTTGTCAATATCAACTATAATCAAACCTTGCGATTGCAATTCTACTCAGCCAATCTTGATGGTCACCTCTGTATATCCCATCTGAGGCAAGGGCTGACCACTGCTGGCAAGGATGGCAAGGTTTTTTATCTTGGCTGTGAATAATGTCTGAATCAGCCCAGTACTGCTTAAAGAGAACATATGGCATCACTGTTACCTGGGAGCCGGTGTCCAGTAAAGCGTTCATCGGAAAGCTGTCAATCATGAAGGGCAGGACTGGTCGGCCTCCTACGTACTTGTCTCGCCAATTTCGTGGGCCTGGTTGTCTTACTCCTGAGGGTTGGCCCTTTGCCCCAGGGGTTGCTTGTTTAAATAACAGAATCTTGCTATGTGTCCTGCCTTGTTGCAGCGGCGACAGATGGGCTGTCTGTCCTCGTCGTAATGATCGCTATCTCTCCCTCTGGTCGGTGGGATTCTCCTCTGCTGTCGCCACGGGACATCATCTGAACTGGAGGCCAGCTGGATCTTTTTCTTTGGAGCCATAAATTTGTGTAGGGACTGCACAGTTTTTGTGAGTGCAGCCACACTTTTGGTTAGTTCCTTGACTTGGAGACGTAAGTCTGTAGCAGAGTCATCATCTTGGGACAGTGTGTCAGTCTCAATAGGGGTCTGGGAAAAGGATGCTGCCTCCTGCTGGTATGTAATTGCTGGATGCCTAGAGGGCTCTGTGCCGCCAGGATTTGGCTCATGCAGCACCTGGATGGCTCTATCCTTAAAGTGTGCAAAGTCCAATTCAGGATTTTGTAGGGCCATTATGCGCAGCTGTGTCCTTTGATTGTTAGACTGGAGTCCCTCTATAAACTGCTCCGTTAGTAATCTATCTTCATGTTGCATGCTCTCAGGGTCAACCTGCTTTACGGCCCATAGCGCCTCCTGAAGGTTAAGGGCATAGTCCGTATACTGTCCTGCACCCTTTGTTTGCACTCAAAGAATCTCATTTTTATCTCTGCTGCAGTGCGGGTGTCAAAAGTGTCTTTCAGTCTAGCTAAGATTTGTTTGACAGTTCCTTTATCAGTGTCCGGCCAGGACTTTACTTCCCTCTGAGCCGCACCAGTTAATTGGCCAATGAGGATACTGACTTTTTGACTCTCAGACAGGGAGTACACTTTGAGCAAACTACATAGTCTTTCCTTAAAATCGCTCAGGGTGTGTGACTCCCCTGAGTACTGTGGTAACCAGGCCGCTCCTGGTATATATTGCCACCTGAGGAAGACAGCTTCTGTCTGTCGAAACACGTTGTGGATATTTAATAAAGGACTGTAATTTTTTACTTCTAACACCCTTCCATTGTGTGCGCTCCTTTAGACCGGGTTCATTTCTAGCTCTGCATTTTTTTTTTTTCCTCTGTTAGGTTCCCGGCTGGAGCTGCACCTCTTCCTTAATCACGCCTAGCTGGCGCTCCTTTTTGGACTGTCTCACTTATCACCTGCTCCTGGTATATATGGCATTGATAGCGGCATTATGGAGGCTGCGGCTGCGACCGCCTCTGAATCTCCACCCGAGTTGGGCATTTTCTTCCTCCCTCAGTGAACCTCAGCCAAGCTCCATTTACCTTTACTGTTGTCAACAGCTGCTCTCTGACAGGCTGGATTGAGCTCCTCCTGGTTTCCAAATCGGATCTTCCTGCTTTTCAACGGCTCACAGTAGAACGCAGCTCCATCTTCACTTTGCCCACTCACATCAAAGCGTGGGCAGGGCTTTACGTTGTGCTATATTTCTGGCTCCACCCACAATGGCACGCCCCTCTCTGCTCAAACGCACTGTGTGACGCAGTTATGGCGGTTATTTGAAAGCTCATTAAAGTCTCTAGCACACAGTTTAATAAAGTCTATGGCACACAGTACCCAGCTTTGCCAGGCTCCTTGTACCCAGCTTTGATAGGCTCCATAAATCCTGTTCGTCGTGACGCAAGTTGGAGCGCCCCGCAGGGCCTTAGGTTACTCGGTACCAGGCCAGTCAGGCTCTTAGAAGGGGATGTCATGGTGGCAGTGACCCGGTCCGTGGCCCTGGACGTCCAGTAATAAAATAGAGGAAAGTTGTATGATGTTTAATTGTGACGCCACCCGTGGTGTTCAAGAATGAGTGGGCGACGCTGCGGTTTTGGTCCTCTGGGGCTGATGGTGTCGCAGCAAAGATAGTTCAGCTCCCCACGGGTAGAGCGGGAGCCCAAGGGCAAAGATATTTGATTAATTGTTCAGATGGCAGTGAATGTTGGGGTGCAGAGAAATAAGAAAAGGACACGGAGAGGTGCAGTTTTCTTTACCTTTTACTTGCAAGTCGTTGCAATCCGGGGTACCACATACAGGTGATGGATTGAGTCCGGCTCGCCTGGAGGCATTCAGGGGATCCACCCTGCCAGGTGGGGTTTGGGACCTTCTTTCTAGGCTTTGTTTTCGGGTCCCTGCTGTTTGTAACCAAGCTGCGACCCTCTCTTGCGTGATGGTTTCTAACCTGTACGGCTGACAGCGTGAGCCTATATCACGGGTACTATCCTTTTCACCGTCAGCACCGGGCTTGTGATCTGCTGCCGTGCCTTCAGGTGTTTAATGTCGCCCAGGAACTTGCAGTCCCCTGTACTTCCAGATTCGGCGGTCAGGGCATACAGCTCTTGCCCAGCCAAGGACTCTGGCGTCCTTTTTTTTATCAGCGCTTTACTCTGGGGTCTCCTATGTGCAATTTTACTTTCCCCAGAGCCTCTTGTCTCCGCTCCTATCCTTTCCCTCTTCACAGATCAACTCCCCCTCCTCCACTGACTAACTGTCTTGTCATGAGCTCAAGCTGCTCCCGTTTCCATGACAACTCTCCTCTTTACTCTCTCAGCTGACTCCTTGCTGACTCACTAACCCCATCTGCTGGCCATAATTTATAAGGAAGCTCCCCTTTCTGACCTGCAGCAGGAACTGTCATGTAATCTGTGTTACCTGACATGGGGGCCCCCCTCCTGCCTCCAGGCATGACTTCACCCCTTAGAGGGAGGCAATGTAACTGTGACAAACAGACTCTGGGGTGTCACATTTCCCTCTGCCGACAAGCTTTTTGGAGATGGAAATTTCATTCTCCAGCAGAACTTGGCACCTGTCCACACTGCCAAAAGTACCAATACCTGGTTTATAAACAACTGTATCACTTTGCTTGATTGGCCAGCAAATTTGCCTGACCTTAACCCCATAGAGAATGTATGGGATATTGTCAAGAGGAAGATGTGAGACACTAGACCCAGCAATGAAGGCTTCTTTCAAAGGAACGTGGGCTTCCATAACACCTCAGGCTGATCGCCTACATGCCAAGCCGCATTGGTGCAGTAGTTGATGCAAAAGGAGCCCCGACCAAGTATTGAATGCATTTAGTGAACAAACACTTCAGTAGGCCAACATTTCGGATTTTAAAATAATTTTTCAAGCTGGTGTAATAAAGTTTTCTAATTTACTGAGATAATGACTTTAGGGTTTTCATTGGCGGTAAGCCATAATCATCAACATTAACAGAAATAAACACTTGAAATAGATCACTCTGTTTGTAATGACTCTATATAATATATGAATCCAGATCTTTCAGGTTTTGTGGATGTCGCAGGGTAACATTGAGTTTCAGCTCCCTCCAACAAATTTCTATTGGGTTCAAGTTTAGAGGCTGGCTAGGCAGCTCCAGAATCTTGAAATGTTTCTTACATACTGTCCCCTTTGCAGAAAAGCATTCTTAAAGTATGATGTTTCCCCCACTATGCTTCGTGGTTGGGACGGTGTTCTTCTGTTCTACTCATTCTTCTTCTTCCAAACATGGCGAGTACAGTTGATACCAAAAAGTTCTATTTGGTCTCATCTGACCTTATCACCTTCTCCCATGCCTCCTTTACATCAGTCAGCTGGTCTTTGACGAACTTTAAACGGGCCTGGACATGACTGCGTAGTGTGGTACTAATGGTAATGCTTGAGACTGTGGTCCCAGCTCTCTTCAAGTCATTGATTTAGGTCCTCCCATGTAGTTCTGGGCTGATTCCTGACCTTTCTCAGAATCTTCCTTACCCTACAAGGATGAGATGATATGTAGAGCCCCTGACTGACAAAGATTGATAGTCAACTTGTGGTTATTCCATTTTCTAAGAATTGTGCGAACAGTTGTTGCCTTCTCACCAAGCTGCTAATGTATTGTCCTGTAGCTCATACCAGTCTTGTGCAGGTCTGCAATTTTGTCCCTGGTATCGTTATACAGCTCTTTGGCCTTGGCTGTGGTGGAGAGGTTGGAGTGTGATTAATTCAGTGTCGACAGATTTCTTTTACACAGGTAACATGTTTAAACAGGTGCAATTAATACAGGTAATGAGTACCGAGTAGCAGGGCTTCATAAAGAAGAACTAACTGGTCTGTGAGAGCCAGAATTCTTGCTGGTTGATAGGTGAGCAAATACTTATTTCATGCAATAAAATGCAATTTAATTATTTATTAATCATACAATGTGATCTTCTGTTTTTTTTATTTTTAGATTCAGTCTCTCACAGTTGAAGTGCACCTACAATAAAAATTACAGTAAGTGGGAAAATTTGCAAAATTGGCAGTGTGGCAAACACTTATTTTCCCCACTGTTGGTACCACATGAGCCATGCTCCAATGCTCCTGTGAATGTTCAGTGGAACCATTTCAAATGTCAAATACAGTGCTGTGCAAATTAATTGGGACAAAGCATTTTTTTAAGTAAAATCATAAGTTGGTTACCAGTCAGTGATTCAAACCAGTTTTAACTGCTTTGAACAGGTGTGAGTGCCGGTTCAAAGCAGTTAAAACAGGTTTGAATCACTGACAAGTAACCAACTTACGATTTTACTTAAAAAAATGCTTTGTCCAAATTAATTTGCACAGCATTGTAAATTTAATGAAAATGTGTGAATTTAGCCCTGATCTTTAAATACGATTGTCCTGTTCACATATCCTTTTAAGGTAATGCCCTTGGACTTGTATTAGCTGATTTTACCCAGAGAAGGGAAATATACTGTATTTTTCGGATTATAAGACGCACTTTTTTCCCTTTACCGGCCGCGGTGGAGCTGGGTCCCAGGCTCTTGGCTGGAGGAGGAGAGAGTGGAGCATTGCTGCAGGCCGCAGGCTGGGATGAGGGGGAGTTTGGCTGCGCGGCACGCTGCTGCGGGTGTCTGGTGCTGCTGCGGATGTCCTGTGCTGCTGCGGGGGCTCTGCCGACATTTTGTGAAAGGCCAGAGCCCCCGCAGTTCCATGATTTCCTAGGCGGTGGACTCCGGGAAAATGGCTGCCAGGGGCGGCGCATACACAGATGGAGATCTCGGTACCAAGATCTCCGGAGATGAGATCTCAGGGCCTGCAGCAACGTTCCACTCTTGCCTCCTCCAGCAGCGACTTTGGGACCCTGCTTCACCGCAGCCATGACCCCCAGTAAGCAATAAGACGCATGGACTATAAGAAGCACCACCATTTAAAAAAAAAAAAAAAAATTCTTATTTTTCTTCTCAAAATTTGGGGTGCATCTTATAGTCCGGAGCGTCTTATAAAATGCAAAATATGGTATGTTGTCTGGCTAGCAGTTTTCTTAACATAAGTAGTTGCTTGATGCCGTAACTGCAAACTGACATGGATTTTTTTATGATGATTCAAAAATTTTAATTGGAATTGTTTACTAGTTCCTTTATTTTATGTTTGAATTGTGTTGAAATTTGGAGAAGCAACACAGAGTAGAGTATAATAGGGGTAAAAGAAATCCTCCGAGTATACCGTAAAACCGTCTAGATTGTTTTCAGGTACCGTATTTATCATGTTATTTAAAAAACAGTATAAGTGATACAGAACAGTAAGGAGGCACATCTGGTAAGCATGAAATAAAAAAATTGAGATATTTATACTGTCCCCCTACCATCTGGGGCCCACAAGTAATCAGCTGTGAATTATTTTGCCCTTTCAAGCCATTGTCACCTTTAATCATCACACTTTTTACTTATCACAAATAGTAAACACTTTTCTTACAGCAACTTGGATATGAAGATCACTGCACTGTGCTTAGTACAGAGATGAGAAAGCCGTCTTTATTATTTGGTAAGTATTGTAACTTAGTATCGGTTGGCATAAAGTGGTGCACTCTAGTGCAGGGTTCCCCAACTCCAGTCCTCAAGGCCCACCAACAGATAACAGATCATGTTTTCAGGATTTCCTTTGTATTGCACAGGTGAAGCAATTATCACCTGAGCAATACTAAGGAAATCCTGAAAACATGATCTGTTGGTGGGCCTTGAGGACTGGAGTTGGGAAACCCTGCTCTAGTGTATTAGAAAGATGTGCATGTCAGAAAAATGTATCATCTATCCACTAGCTGTATGTTTCAAAGTCTGTGGCACTATCCTTTACTGTAAGGGGTGTACCGGGACTGCATGATACTCAGCTCCCTTTCTTTGTACCGCACCAGAAATCGCCTGCTCGGAGAAACTCTCCACTCTGCCCTGTCCTTCAAACCACACGTCCAATCTCTTGCCACCTCCTGTCGCCTCCAACTCAAAAATATTTCCAGAGTCCGTCCCTTCCTCAGTCCAGAATCTACTAAAACTCTTGTACATGCCCTCATCATCTCTCGCCTTGAATACTGCAACACTCTCCTCTGTGGCCTCCCTGCTAACTCTCTTGCACCACTCCAGTCTGTCCTCAATTCTGCTGCCTGACTAATCCACCTCTCTCCTTGCTACTCCCCTGTCTCCCCCCTCTGCAAATCCCTTCACTGGCTCCCAATTCCCCAACTAATCCAGTTCAAACTACTAACACTGACCTACAAAGCCATCCACAACCATTCCCCTCCCTATATCTCTGAACTAATCTCTCAATATCTTCCCTCACGTAATCTTCGATCCTCCCAAGACCTCCTACTCTCCTCCACACTTATTCGTTCCTCACACAACCGCCTCCAAGATTTCTCCCGAACATCCCCTATCCTCTGGAATGTGTTATGATGAGTCACCGAAGGAGGAAAAAACAAAATACCAGCTAAGTCCAGAAAAACCAGAGAGGTTGGCAGCTATTGGATTGCAGACCCCTGAACCTATCCACAACAACTAGCAGTAGCCGTGGGGGGTTCCTACGGTGCCCTAGACCCCTCGATCACAGCCGGAGAACTATATAGCCTAAAGACAGAAAGGGGAAAAACTAAACTGCCCCAGAGCAGACCCCAAAGCAATAGGCAGCCCCCAACATATAATGACGGTGAAGCAAGATGAAAACACTAACACAGATAGAAAGATAGGTTGAGCAAATGATGGGGCCCAAGTTAACTACATAGGACAGGATAGGAAAGCTGCTGTCTGCCATCCGCAAAAACCCTATCAAAATGAGCCAACCGACTGATAGGAAAAACAGGCCCTGAAGTCGCTAGGCTTCAAAAGACTATATCAGCACCCAGGTATATTCTGAAGACAGAGCAAAATATCAACAGATCAGAGACAAAAATGGAGTTCAGCTCACCCCCGGCCGGGGATGGCAGGACTCCCAAAAAAACAAGGAAAAACCAAAAACAAAACTGAAGAGTACAAAGAAGAGCAGAAAACTTCGCTTTGAGATGCAGGAATCAGACTGGTCTCCAAGAATCCAGCAGGAAAATCACCAGCCAGGAAGAAGGGCGTCGGCAGCCTTATATCCAGTCCTCAATTCCAGCCACCCAGTCATCATCTAGCTGCCCATGTGTTTGGTAATCAGTCTCACTACCTTCCTTCACCAGAGGAGCGAGTTCATCAGACCTCAATGGTGAAGGGAAAAATGAACTCACAACAGTACCTCCCCCTTGAGGAGGGGTCACCGAACCCTCATCCATGCCACCAGGGCGATCCGGGTGAGCCCGATGAAAGGCACGCACCAATCTTTTGGCATGAATATCAGAGGCAGAGACCCAGGAATTACCCTCCTGACCATAACCCTTCCACTTAACCAAATACTGGAGTCTCCGTCTAGCCAGACGGGAATCCAGTATCTTCTCTACCTCATATTCCATGTTACCTTCAACCAATATAGGGTCAGGTGGTGCCACCACAGGAACTACTGGTTCAACAAACCTCTTCAACAAGGACTTATGAAACACATTATGAATTTTAAATGTGACAGGAAGAGCCAACCGAAAAGAGACCGGATTAATAATCTCCAAAATCTTGTAAGGTCCAATAAATCTAGGCTTAAACTTAGGAGAAGCCACCTTCATAGCGATATTTTTTGATGACAACCAAACCATATCACCCACCTTAAACTGGGGACCAACGGTCCTACGCCGGTTGGAAAACCGCTGGGCCTTTTCCTGGGAGAGAGACAACTTATCCACTACTTGGTCCCAGGTCTGGTGCATTCTCTCCACCACAGTGTCAACACCTGGGCAGGCAGAAGGCTCCACCTACCCTGAAGAAAATCGAGGGTGAAAACCAAAGTTACAAAAAAAAAGGTGACATCAAAGTGGCAGAACTAGCTCTATTATTTAAAGCAAATTCGGCCAAGGGCAAAAATGAAAGCCAATCATCCTGATCGGCAGAAATAAAACATCTCAAATACGACTCCAAGGTCTGGTTTGTTCTCTCCGTCTGCCCATTGGTCTGAGGGTGAAACGCAGAGGAGAAGGACAACTGAATTCCCAGCTTGGAACAGAAAGTCCTCCAAAATCTAGACACAAACTGAACTCCTCTGTCAGATACAATGTTCTCAGGAATCCCGTGCAAGCGAACCACCTGTTGCAAAAACAAGGGCACCAACTCAGAGGAAGATGGCAACTTAGGGAGTGGTACAAGATGGACCATCTTAGAGAATCTATCACAAATCACCCAAATAACAGTCATTCTCTGAGAGACAGGCATATCAGAGATAAAATCCATTGAAATATGGGTCCATGGCCTTCTGGGCACCGGCAAAGGCATCAACAAGCCACTAGAGAGAGAACAAGGTTTAGACCGGGAGCAAGTCCCACAGGACTGCACAAAATTCCTGACATCATGAGACAAGGCGGGCCACCAAAAAGACCGACTCACCAGATCTCTAGTACCAAAAATACCTGGATGACCAGCCAATGCAGAGCAATGAACTTCAGACATCACTCTCTTCCTCCACTGGTCAGGAACATACAACTTTCCACTGGGACAACGCTCAGGTTTGTCCTCCTGAAACTCTTCCAGAGCACGTCTCAAATCGGGCGAGATGGTAGAAAGAACTACCCCCTCGCCTAAGATGGTAGCAGGCTTAGTCACAACAGGAGAATCAGCAAGGAAACTCCTAGAGAGGGCGTCTGCCTTGACATTCTTAGTGCCTGGAAGAAAAGAGACCACAAAATCAAAACGTGTGAAAAACAAGGCCCACCTAGCCTGTCTAGGATTCAAGCGCTTGGCCGACTCCAGGTAAAACAAATTCTTGTGGTCAGTAAGGACCACGACTTGGTGTTTGGCTCCCTCCAACCAATGTCTCCACTCCTCAAATGCCCATTTCATGGCCAACAGTTCCCGATTCCCCACATCATAGTTACGTTCGGATGGGGAGAACTTTCGGGAAAAGAAAGCACAAGGATTCATTTTAGATGTCACAGGATCTTTTTGGGACAACACCGCTCCTGCACCAATCTCAGAAGCGTCCACCTCCACCTGAAACGGGAGTGAGACATCAGGTTGCCGCAAAACCGGAGCAGAAGTGAATCTTCGCTTCAGCTCCTGAAAGGAAGAAACAGCCTCCGGAGACCAATTCAGCACATCAGCACCCTTCCTAGTCAAATCAGTCAATGGCTTGGCAATAGCAGAAAAATTAGCTATAAATTTCCGATAAAAATTAGCAAAACCCAAAAACTTCTGGAGGGCCTTCAAAGAAGTGGGCTGAACCCAATCGTAAATGGCCTGTACCTTGGCCGGGTCCATTTCAATAGTTGACGGAGACAAAATAAATCCCAAAAATGAAATCCTCTGTACCCCAAAAAGGCATTTCGATCCCTTGACATACAGGGAATTCTCCCTCAAAATCCGGAACACAGTCCGAACATGTTCCACATGAGAGTCCCAATTCTTGGAGAAGATCAAAATATCATCCAGATAGATAATCAAAAATTTATCCACAAAGTCTCGGAATATATCGTTCATGAAGCACTGGAAGACAGAAGGGGCATAAGTGACCCCAAAAGGCATCACCAGGTACTCAAAATGTCCCTCCGGAGTATTAAACGCCGTCTTCCATTCATCCCCATGCTTAATGCGAATAAGTTTATACGCCCCCCTGAGGTCAAGCTTGGTAAACCAGCAAGCACCTTTAACTCTGGAGAATAGATCAGAAATCAGGGGTAACGGATTCTGATATTTAACAGTAATTTTGTTGAGGGCACGATAGTCAATACAAGGCCTTAATGAACCATCCTTTTTAGCCACGAAAAAAAACCCAGCACCTAAGGGTGAAGAGGATGGTCTAATATGACCCTTCTCCAATGCCTCCTTAATATAGGATCGCATAGCCTCGTGCTCGGGTACAGACAAATTGAAAAGCCGACCCTTGGGGAATTTACACCCCGGGTTCAGCTCAATTGCACAGTCATAACTCCTATGAGGAGGCAAAGACGCAGACTCATTCTCACCAAATACATCATAAAAGTCAGCCAAATAGTCAGGAACATCATGCGACTGGGGAGAGGTGGAGAAAACAGGAGCATCACTAAGGGCACACCAACAACCCCAACTCACCACAGACACAGATTTCCAGTCCAAAACTGGATTATGAATTTGCAACCAGGGAAACCCCAGAACAATGGTATCATGCAAATTATGCAACACCAAAAATCTGCAATTTTCTTGATGGTCTGGGGCGACCCGCATTACCACCTGGGTCCAAAACTGAGGTTTATTCTTCGCCAAAGGAGTAGCATCAATACCCCTCAAAGGGATAGGCGTCCGCAGAGGTGTCATAGGAAATCCACAACGTTTAGCAAAATCCAAGTCCATCAGGTTCAGAGCTGCTCCTGAATCCACAAAAGCTTTGGCGGAAAATGTGGACAGGGAGCAGATCAGAGTAATTGCCAGAAGAAACTTAGGTTGAACACCACCCACAGAAAACGTGTGTGCACAACGTTTCTCTCGTTTAGGGCAGACAGAAATAATAAGCGAGGCATCTCCACAAAAAAAACACAGCTTATTACGCCTTCTGAACTCCTGATGTTGCGCCCTAGACAAAACTCTATCACATTGCATAGGTTCAGACATTTGTTCAACAGGTGGTAACATCTCCCGTGTAGTTTTGTGTTCACGTAAACGCCGATCCACCTGAATGGCTAATGACATAGAATCGTCAAGACCAGAGGGAACAGGAAATCCCACCATAGTATCTTTTACAGTTTCTGACAAACCCTTCCGAAAGAGGGCTGCCAAGGCACCATCATTCCAGGTAGTAAGGACCGCCCACTTTCGGAATTTTTGACAGTACAACTCTGCCGAATCCCGACCCTGGCTTAATGCCAACAGGGTCTTTTCAGCCTGATCAATAGCATTAGGTTCATCATACAACAACCCCAAGGCTTGAAAAAAATGCGTTCACCTTATTCAGAATAGGATCATCAGGTTTCAAAGAAAACGCCCGATCCTGGGGATCGCTGCGCAGCAAAGAGATGACAATTTTAACCTGCTGCGTGGAGTTCCCCGACGAGTTAGGCTTCAAGGCAAAAAATAATTTACAATTATTCTTGAAATTCAAGAATTTAGACCGATCCCCCAAAATACATCAGGAGTAGGAATCTTTGGTTCAGCAGCATGTGAATGAGCAAGATAGGCGGAAATTCCCCGCACTTCAGCAGCGAGCTGCTCCACACGATCAGACAATTGCTTCATCTCCATTGAGAAAAAAATTCCCCCTACGGCCTCAGAGATATAGAGGAAAAAATATGCACACACACAAAAAAAAAAAAATTCTGACACTTTTTTTCCTTTTTTTTTTTTTACAATTCTCTCCTGCTATTGAGTACCCTAGGATCTGCGGTATGGCTGGTGATTCTGTTATGATGAGTCACCGAAGGAGGAAAAAACAAAATACCCGCTAAGTCCAGAAAAACCAGAGAGGTTGGCGGCTATCGGATTGCAGACCCCTGAACCTATCCACAACAACTAGCAGTAGCCGTGGGGGGTTCCTACGGTGCCCTAGACCCCTCGATCACAGCCGGAGAACTATATAGCCTAAAGACAGAAAGGGGAAAAACTAAACTGCCCCAGAGCAGACCCCAAAGCAATAGGCAGCCCCCAACATATAATGACGGTGAAGCAAGATGAAAACACTAACACAGATAGAAAGATAGGTTGAGCAAATGATGGGGCCCAAGCTAACTACATAGGACAGGATAGGAAAGCTGCTGTCTGCCATCCGCAAAAACCCTATCAAAATGAGCCAACCGACTGATAGGAAAAACAGGCCCTGAAGTCGCTAGGCTTCAAAAGACTATATCAGCACTCAGGTATATTCTGAAGACAGAGCAAAATATCAACAGATCAGAGACAAAAATGGAGTTCAGCTCACCCCCGGCCGGGGATGGCAGGACTCCCAAAAAAACAAGGAAAAACCAAAAACAAAACTGAAGAGTACAAAGAAGAGCAGAAAACTTAGCTTTGAGATGCAGGAATCAGACTGGTCTCCAAGAATCCAGCAGGAAAATCACCAGCCAGGAAGAAGGGCGTCGGCAGCCTTATATCCAGTCCTCAATTCCAGCCACCCAGTCATCATCTAGCTGCCCATGTGTTTGGTATTCAGCCTCACTACCTTCCTTCACCAGAGGAGGGAGTTCATCAGACCTCAATGGTGAAGGGAAAAATGAACTCACAGCAGGAATGCCATGCCTCAACATGTCCGATTATCCGCCACCCTCGGATCCTTCAAACGGAACCTGAAAACCCATCTTTTCAGGAAAGCTTACAGCGTGCAATGACCATTCGGCCGCCTCACCACTGCCTGAGCTGCTGCACCCCCAACCTTCTGTCTCTTCCCCACTATCCCGTAGAATGTAAGTCCGCACGGACATGGTCCCCTCCCCTCTGTACCAGCCTGTCATTGTAAATTTTTACAGCACCATGAAATTAATGGCGCTATATAAATAAATAATAATAATAATTGTATATTTATTGCTGTATTTAGCTATTTGTACATAATTAATAGGGAGAGTGTAGTACCTCACTTATTACACTAGATGGGGGTACATTAGTGTGCATAGTATTGTAGGGATAAGGAACTAGTGTAGGAATAGTTAATTAGGAGGAGCCAACCGTGGATAAGAGAGGGGTTTTCCCTGGTTATAGCATTAGGGCGTTAGAGCCCGCACCAGGTGGTTGCCTCCTGAATGTTTGAAGCGAGAAGCCCAGCTGTCCAGTGCCAGTGGGCCAGAAGGGCAGCAGTCACAGCAGCTGTGGGAATAGAAGCTATAGCCAAAGCCACAGCAGGACAGGGACGCATGTCGCTCATCATGTGGCAGCTTACTTCATGGGCAGATGCCCTCTTGTCTGGGGCAAAACAGACAAGGGAACTCCTGAACATAGTAAAGCTGAACAGGGAGGATGCTTCGGTACCGGATGAAATGGTGTGACCTGGGCACCCACGGGAATACGTAGGAAAGAGTACAGGGAAAGTGAAGGTTGTGAACTGTATAAAACCCTATACTGATGCTCTATCTGATATGGATGTGCTGCGAAAGGAAAAAAGTAAAGTTCTTTGTTTACAGTTGAAATTGGACTGTGTCTCTGTTTGTGAGCAATCGTATGGAAGGGGTCTTCAGCAACACAGAGGAGACCCTTAAGTAGCAGGAAGCAGAGAGGCAAGTACACCAACAAAAGGACATTGCTTGTATGTGATGGAAGACCAGGGTGCGCAAGAGCCATTAGACTCAGCCACGACTACGGCCCTGGCGCTCCCTCACAATACATTCAAACCTCTCCTAGTTGTGGTCTTCCAGCAAGGGGACATAAGATACTGGGGTTTTCATTTTGGAGATGAGTTAGGGTCCTATCAGTCGGACCTTGTTCAGTCTACAAATGAGCATTTATTTGCCAAAATTAAAGATTTTGATTTTATCCTTAGTCTAAATTCATATGTCAGTTTAATATGTAAAATACTGATCATTTATATATTTTTTTTACTGTGTGCTAGATCCATTTTTGGTTTATGTGTTTTTATAATCTGTGAGACATCCATTTTTCTCTTAAGAAAATCTTAATTAAAGGTTCTCCTATCAACTACTTAGTGAAAAATAGATAGCACTTGGTTGATACATGGATGGCCTACTTACACAGATGCATTTAAGCCCCCGTCTCACATAGCGAGATCGCTGAAGAGTCACCAATTTTGTGACGCAACAGCAACCTCGCCAGTGATCTCGCTACATGTGACACGCAGCAGCGACCGCCCCCCCCCCCCCGCTGGATATTGCTGATCGTGCTTGAATGTCCTGGGCCATTTTTTCATCGTTGGTGTCCCGCTAGCCAGCGCGCATCGCAGTGTTTGACGCCGATGAGCGACCTTGTTGGAGACGTAGAACTCAGGGACACAGTCGGGAATCGTCAGAAAAGCTGCTGTGTGACAAGGTACCAACAACCGCCGAGGTCGTTATACGGATCGATGGATCGTTGCTGCATCGCTGAAGAGATCTGCCTGTTTGGCAGCTTACTAGCGACCATGTAGCGACACACCAGCGATCCTTACCAGGTCGTATCGTTGTCGGGATCGCTGGTGCGTCGCTATGTGAAACGGGACCCTAACTTGATTGGGCCGTTTTGATCCAATTATGAAATCTAAATAGGACATGCATCCATTTTTTTTAGAAACAGTTGAAATTAATGTGTCCATGTTATTTCCATCCATTAAGTTCATCCGAGGTACTGGTGTTCTGTCTATTCAAAGAATCTGCATGCACTGTATTTATATTAAACTAAAACTCTGACAAAAATGATTAAAACAATAGTACCCTCTCTAGACTTTAGACTTATATATTAGGAATATACCATAGCATCAGCCCACTTGTGAACTACTGCTAAGTACCTGGAAGTATACAGTTGGGAAAAAAAGTATTTAGTCAGCCACCAATTGTGCAAGTTCTCCCACTTTAAAAGAAGAGAGAGGCCTGTAATTGACACATAGGTAGACCACAACTATGAGAGTCAAAATGAGAACACAAACCCAGAAAATCACCTTGTCTGATTTGGCAAGATTTATTTTGCAAATTATGGTGTAAAATAAGTATTTGGTCACCAAAAAACATGCAAGATTTCTGGCTCTCACAGACCTA